>NC_090988.1:86210000-86835000 GCF_041146395.1 Eulemur rufifrons | reverse complement strand
ACTCAGAGTCAGTAGACAATGATGTACCCGCTGGGTGACCTTCAAAACATAACCTAACCTCTTTAATTCTCATTTTTTCATCTCTGACATGGTGAAAATTTGCATGGCTGTCGCCAGGATTTGAAATAATATATGATGGGTACTTGGTATATGAGAGGAACTAAAAAATATTCTCTATTGTTTTTAATAATTACCCAATTCAGATACTCTGGAGGGGTCTGTTGACAACAAAGGAGAGTGATAGCTCCAGCCCAGCTGTCACTTGCTCCTGACCAGAGCAATTTTGGTTGCTGGGGAGATCTGTATCTTTGCTAAACTAGAATCAGTGAGGCTCTACTGTCTGGGAATCTGTAGTTATGAAGGATTAAGCTAAAAGAACTAACAACTCTGTTAAACAGAAGTTTTATATAGCAAATTCTTAATTATATATTTTACTCACTTAATGAACAAATTAATGGCATGGAGCTGTCACAAAACTGGCCCAAGCAAGAGCTGATCGACCAATCTGGAATCAGGGGAAGGGAGGGCTTCCTTTAAAAAGTGTCATTTGCACCAGACCTGGAAGGATGGGTAAAGTTTGCCCGTTGTCCTTTGGGATGAATAATTCAAAAGCAGAGGATAACACAAAATATTTGGGATCCCATCTAAATATTTTTAAAGTAGATTTACTTTTCTAGCACTTTGCTATTGTTTTTGTTGCTCTAACTTAAAAAAAAATGATATTAAAATAATTTGCAATCCCTGATCATCCACCCATGAAAGATATCAAAGTTTTTTTGGAGTTATTTTAGGTATCAGGAAGAAAAGAGGCTGGACTCATGTTCTGACATACTGTAAATGTATGCAGGCCTACATACACATTCCATTGATGGACATAACAATAAGAAAAAATACTACTTTTTGGTCTCATTAGTTCAAATATGCCCAAGAACAAAATTTTCCAAAGATCCCACCTGTTGCTCATGGTTTTCCCCAAGGAATCTTGTAGCATTTTTTCTGAAATGAAACTCATCTTTCATGAGTCCCTACCACTTGTTATTACTATATATATCCATGACAACAAGGAAGGCATTATTATCTCTATTTTGCATATAAAGAAACTGAGGTTTGGGCCACTCAACTAGTAAATGTCAGAGCCAGAATTTGAACCCATATCTTCTGACTCCACTAGGCTTCCTCCTAAGTATCTTGTAACTTCTAAGTACTTCCAAAGACTCCTACTGAGCTAGTTGTCTTAAAACCAAGAATTGACTAAGAAGTAAGATATGGTACCTGCCATTCTGTTTTGACCCCTGTCTGCTCACCACCCTGCCTTTAATAACAATGATCATTAATCACCAATTATGTGCCCAACATTATGTCATATTCTGGGAATATACAAATGCATAAGATAACCCTGGTTTCAAAGATTTCATGGTGTAGTAAGAAACTTAGAGTTTCACGCTGGGTCTCTGTGACACCAAATATTTTTCATACATCTGTTTATATCTGAATCAACCTAACCAAACAATAATGGAGCAATCCAAGTGGCTATAAGGGAAAAATACATTGTGAAAGGAATTCTTTAGAGAAAAGGGATGGGAAGACCATATTCTGAATTTTTCTTTCTAGTAGGCAATAGAAAACACAATCCTCATTTTATCCCTTCCTAACAGCCTTTCAGAAAGAAGCAGGTAAAAATGTGAAATAGGCAACTATAGGTATAGATTTAACCTTTCTAGATCTTGTTTTCTTCATGGGACTAATAATTTCTGTTCTGAGTCTATCTCAGAGTTGCTAATGAGAATCATATCAAAATCTTGATGATGGAAGCCATGTGGTACAACCCCCCTCATTTTACAAATGGGGAAACTAGTTCCAGAAAGGGAAGATGACTTGCTTAACCGGTCATGGCTAGTTAATGGCAGATCTGGGATTAGAACTCATGCCTCCTTGCCAAAGGTCTTTGTCCTTTACCAGAGGTACCGCATCTTCAGGAGATTAAATATATACTGAATTATACGGATCATAACTCACATGTGTAAAGGTTTTCACTGTTCTAAAAAGGGGTTGTGCATATGTTATCTTAATTTTGAGATTCTAAACCTCAGAGGGCTCCTATGAGGCATGAAGGGGAGATACTATCATTCCTATTTTACTGATGAGCAAAATGAGACTCAGAGAAATCATCAGATTTTCCCTGATGTCACAGAGCATACAGCAGAGACAGACCATTGATCCACGTTTTTCACTACGATCCGCTACTCTCATAACTCCCACACGCTGAGCTTGGGGCAGGCAGAGAAAGGAAATAATACACAAAACCTGCTCTTTGAGGCCTCAGAGAACTAGCAAGACCTTACACACGTGGCTTCATTTAGAAACGAGATCTTCCTCAATAGGAGGACTTTTCCAGCTAACTGGAGCAGACTCCATTATCCAGCTTCCTCTTCTCTCCCCTCCCCCACTTATTTTAACTCTCATTTAACTGTTTTTGATATAAGGCCTTCCAAAGAGCTTCACTATTTGGAACAATTTTCTGAAAATCAATTTGGCAATAATTTAGTGTAAGAAACAATTAGAGATATTCACAAAGATTCAGCTACAAATACTTTTTTTGCTGCATTACCTACAATAGCCAAAACCAATTTTAAGTTGAAAATTTTCCAACAACATAAGGGATAGGTTAAATACATCATGATACATGCATATGCTGGAGTTCTACTCAACCGTTAAAAATTATATTGTAGTGAATAGATATTATGTAGAAAACTGTTCTCAATTTAAGTGAAAAGTGCATAAATGAGCCTATTTTTGTAATACAAAATGCACAGATGCACACACTAAGATGTTATCCCTGAGTGGTAGGATTATGGGTATTTTTTCACTCTTTGATTAAGTGTACAGTTGACCTTTGAACAGCAAGAGTTTGAACTGCACAGGTCTACTTCTACTCAGATTTTTCTCAACCAAACACAGATGGAAAATATAGTATGGGTGGGATGCAAAACCCCCATACAAGGAGGGCCAACTTTTCCTACACGTGGGTTCTGTGCAGGGTGGACTGCAGGACTTGTGTATGGAAGGATTTTGGTATATGAGGAGAGTCCTGGAACCAATCTCCTGTGTATACCAATGAACAACTATACTTTCTAATTCTTCTCTAAAGAAAGGGCATTGCTTTTTAAATTAAGAAAATGTTATTTTGATCTTTCAAAAATGTATTCGTTTAGCTGGACACAGTGCCTCATGCTTGTAATCCTAGCACTCTGGGAGGCCGAGGAGGGAGGATTGCTTGAGGTCAAGAGTTCAAGACCAGCCTGAGAAAGAGCGAGACTCTACTAAAAGTAGAAAAAAAAATTAGCTGGGCAACTAAAATAGAAAAACAAAAAATTTGCGGGGCATGGTGGCAAGCGCCTGTAGTCCTAGCTAATCAGGAGGCTGAGGCAGGAGGATCACTTGAGCCCAGGAGTTTGAGGTTGCTGTGAGCTAGGCTGATGCCACACCACTCATTCTAGCCTGGGCAACAAAGTGAGACTCTGTCTCAAAAAAAAAAAATGTATACATTCCTCTTCAAAGGAACATCACTTCATCTTCCTGATGGCAGAGCTATCAGCATGAACCCCAGTGACAGCCCAGACAGGAGTTATGCACGTGGGATGTACTGAAATGTGTAGGATTTGTTTCCCCTGCATTAAACAGTCTCAGACCAGGGTGCTGGGTTCTCATAACTGCATTTTATAGTCTATCTACTATCTCAAAATCAGCTCTTCCATCTTGTAACCATCAATGTCACTCCCAACATCTAACCCACAGCTTATAATCTAAAGTGGCCTAGGAGGCCAGGGATGGTGGCTCACGCCTGTAATCCCAGTGCTTTGGGAGGCCAAAGTGGGAGGATCACTTGAGACCAGGAGTTGAATATTAACCTGGGCAACATAGTAAGATCCGTTTCTACACAAAATAACAAAACTGACCAGGTGCAGTGGCTTCCCTGCAGTCTCAGCTACTTGGGAGGATCGCTTGAGCCCAGAGTTTGAGGTTACACTGAGCTATAATTGCACCACTGCACTCCAGCCTGGGTGGTGGGGCAAGACCCTATCTCTAAAAATAATTTAAAAATTTTTTAAAAAGTGGGCTGGAAAATTAGATAATCAAAATTTAGAATCCATTTATAAAAGAATTGCATGTGGAAGTCATTGAGAAAATATGTAGTACTATACAATTATATGATAGAATTATTATGCTTTTAATATTTTATATATACATTTATATTAATATTTATATTACTGTGACTCAGTTTCCTCATCTGTGAAGTGGGTATATTATTAGTGCCTACTTTATATGATTGTTGTCATGATCAAATGAGTTATTATTTGTAAGGCATTTAGACAGTATCTGAAACATATTAAATAATGAGTGCTTGTTAAAGAAAAAAATTAAAATAGGGTAAAATAAAAGCACATGGGTTCTGAGTCAGAGTTCTAGGAAGCTTTCATATGAGTAAAGTGCTGAGCTTTATTGAATAATATATTTTCTCTACCTGGAGACTGGTTTACTGTGAGGTTCTCGGGCCTTACCAGGTGGTGCTACTTTGTCCACAAACATACACACACACACACACACACACACACGGGCACTCATGCCAGCACACCCATTGTTCTTTTTCATCTCTCTCTTCTAAGATCTCTTGTACTCTCATAGTCAAAAATTCGCAAAAGGAAGCAAGACAATTTAGGATATGATATCCTACCTAGAACATTTCTATAATGAAAAAATCTCAACACAATAATAACTAAGATAATAATATATACTATGCATGCAACATACTCCTATCTAAGCTAAGCACTTTACATATATTAATTCATTTAACTTCCTCAACAGTCATCGGAAGTAGGGACTACTACAATTTTACAGATACAGAAAGCAAGGCCTGGAGAAGACAAAAATCTTGCCCAAGATCACACAGAACTATTCACGTTGATTTCCAATGCAATGCTCAGAAGGTATGTGTTTTCAAGTCACCCTATTGTTACGTGGGTACATGTAATTCCCTGAAAGGGGCACAGGCAAAAATTAGTATTAATTGCTTAGCCTCAGATTGAAGGCTCTGGTGATCTGTTTGACTTCTCCCTCTCACACAGAGCACTAGCTATCCTAATTTGGTTAAGGACTCAATGGGGATACATGGGAAACTTCTCCAGGGATCTCTGCTTAGTGCTCCGCACTTGGAGGCAAAAGTCCTGTGTTTGAGTTCTGTCTCTTGATCCTTCATTGCTCGATGAATGCAATGATTCAATTTAAAGTCTTCAAGCGTCAGCCTCCTTATATTCAAAGTAAAGACAGTGACAATTGAGCTTGTGAGGGCAAAATGAACTAATGTTTGAGAAAGTGTCTTATAAGCCTAATGAACCACATAGACAGGAGGTAAGATGATTGTTTATTGAAAAAAAAAAAAAAAGTCTTCCTGATGGTCCTCAGCTATAATGGCACAGTGATCACTGACTCCATTTGCACACACAGGCACCCTTGGCCATGAACATGCCTGTACCTCACAGCACATTGGAGTTGGGCCACTTTGGAAGTGATGTGCCCAGAGTTAGATTAGGATGCAGCTGAATTGTCCCCCATATCTTCAAAGCACCAAGTCTGCAGAAATATACTTAAATTGTAGCAATGTGAGTGCAGTCAGGCATCAGGAAGAACTTCTTCACTACGTAGATTAAATTGATTAAATAATACCATACTACTCCTTTCATGAGAGCTCCCTTTGTGAAGATAGTTACAAATAGAATAGGTTCTTCCACATTGACTATTTCAGGAATTGACCTGACCAGAGGCAGAGGTCAATGACCTCATAGGGCCTTTCCCACTTTTGTCTTGCTAGGATGTTGTAGCATTAACTTTGCTCAGTGTTGCCAATCATCCTCATTTAGACACTCTGGGTTCCTCCACCTTGAGATGAGCTGCATTCACAATACCAAAGTCAACTCATTAAGACTTTCTGATTTCTTTGGTGTATTTTCAAGCACACACAGTCTCCAAGGAACACAGGTCCACTTTTTTACCTCAGAATGCAAGGGACTGGGACACTCAATTCCTCTAGAAAAGTCTGCATTGATTACTTATGATGATAATAAATTCCTTATATTTAGATAGTGCTTTATATCCTCCAGTATATATGCTCCTTGTTATTAGATCTCAGAGCAATGATCGTTGGTACAAATAAGCAATTTTTATTTTTTTGAGGAGAAGGAAAGAGGAGTTTACTAATTTGTGCTGGCAAATGAGGAGATTGGCAGACTCCCATCTCAAACTACCAACGTCCTGCCAGATAGGCAATTATTATGGTTGATGTTTTAAGACAAACAGAGACAAAGAAGTTTAGCAAGTTGCCTGAGACAACACAGCCTGTTAGTAACTGAACTGATGCCTGGATCCAGAACATTTTTTCACCACTCACAGAAAAAAATCCACTTTCATTCCATGGACCACCTAAGACAGAGATGGAATGACAAGGGACAGAGCATCCCAGGCCAGGGCACACGTGGCTATTTATCCTTCCAGTCCCCAGAAATCCCAGAGAATTATTTCTAATTATCTACTGTTTTTCTGTAACAAGACATTCTGACCACAGAAAACCTAGCCAAGTATTACTCTTGCCGTATCTGGGAGCCTTCCGTGCATGGCGGCTCCGAACAGCAAATCCTAGAATCTTCTTGCAGAGATCACTGCTAGACAGATGACCCAACTCTAGGAAGTCCAAGTTTCCACTCTGCCTTAACACTCATGGAGTTAGCAGCCTGAGTTTACGGAAGGGTAGTTGTAACTTGATTTGTTATAGAAAATATAAAACCACATCACTGTAGAGTACATTGTAACTACTAAGACAGTATTGAAAAAGTTCTCATTTTTGAGGATGTTGGTACTTTAAGGTGGGAGTCTGACAACCTCCTCATTTGCTGGTAAATTAATAAACTTCTCTTTCCTTCTCAAAAAAAAAAAAAGTTCTCATCTTTAAGCAATTTTCAAATCACATTTAAGAGGTAGAAAGAAGGTCACATAACTATATTCAAAAATAGAAAGTTGAAATTCATATTGTAGTGTGAGCTGGTACACATCCCAGATTCCGGGGACTTGTGGGATCACAGCATTAGACTGTCATTAAAAGAATCCTGTGTTTGGTGCCAGTAACGGATGATGATAGAAATCTTAGCTTTACCTATTTTTCTCATTTTGTGTTTCAATTTTTGATACCATTATTTCATTTACAACAGTAGCTACCTTCAAGTTACTTTTGTGGCCCTTAAAAAAAAAAACCATATTTAAAAATCACAAAAACAAGCTAAAGTGCACAATTTTCAGATAAGTCTACATTGCTAAAATAACAAAATTCAAGCAACAGTAACTAAATAAAATGGACTTTTCCTCATATAAACCCATTACTGCTATTGTAATGTTATCCTCCTTTATAAAATAAAGCAAATCTAGTTGAAGATTATTTGCCCAGAAAATTTCAAGCATCACCATAAACTAGTCCAGGCCAAAATAAGTATCTATATATATATGATAAATTTTCAATAATTTGAAAGAAGAGAAATAAGAAATTATTCAATACTCAGAATTATAATTTATTTTAAAAGAATACATATTTTTTCATGTACAGTACATATTATAAGATAAGATATATCTGGGAATTTATAAGGAGAAAGAAACATTTAGTTGAAATATTACAATTCAAAATAAGCCCATGTTACATAATGATGAATTTTAAACACAAAAGCTCCATGTTATTTCATTTATTTTAAATATTTCTCAAACAGCATCACAATTTTTAAATGTTGGCCACAAAATTATTAGGTTAGCATATCAGTAATATATATTACTCTGTATTAACAGATTATGTCTACATTTTAGGAGGCAAGTTTGGATTAAATTCTAATGTACTTTTTACCACTGAGCTAGGAATAAATATGGAAAATACTGGTGTGATTCTTCAAAGGAATTTTTTATTAGAAATGATATACTAAAATAAAGTTCTATGTAAACTTAATACGGCATAATTGTATGTGATCCAAAAACCAAAAACTCAATCAGCAAAAACTGAAAACAAAATAAGCTTTTATTTTCTAAGATTAAGCAATGGAATTTCAAAATATAAATAACAATTATTCCAAATTCATTTGTATAACCCATCATTTACAATATCTTTCTTCAAGCTGGCCAATAAATGTGTGTGCTTTAGGAATCCCAGCACATGTATGTATCTTTTGCATCAGTTCTTCTACTTAGAATGATTTTCTTTCTAAATTAATATAGTTCCTCCGTGTTTTTTTTAAAAAGAACAAAAAATGCAGCACTCTAATAGGGCAAGGTGCTTGGAAACTGCACTCATAAAGTAAAATACAATCTAAGCTTTTTTAATAGTAAGGTTAATAAAAATAAAATCACATTACTATTGCACTTTTCATTTAAGAAAATACCAAAGCTCTTAGTGAACTAAGATCTGTTCACTCATTACTGATGTGTGTTCATTCCTGCAGAGGAAATATAAAATCTGATTAACAGCAAAAGTATACTTTAGATATTACTGTCCTTCTGGACCAAGAAATAAAAAGTAAAATAAAATGTCTCAGGAGAAAATATTAAGTGACATCAATCGCAGCTGTACCTCCATAAATTCACCAAACTAGTATTCTGCCAGTCCTGATGCATGGAACTTTTCTGCATCATTTTTCCAGTGGTGGAGCTGGGTAGGCAAAAGGCCATGCATAGTCTCACACTCGGCCTCCCTGTGCCTGCAAAACAACTTCCTGGAGAATCTGATGATGAAAGTCTTATCTTAGACATGAAACAAGCTATCCAGGGTTGCATCTGTAATCCTCACTAGTATTGGGACACAATGAACCTAAAGTGTAAGCCAGCGAGGAAATGATTGATCCCTTCTGCTTGACAGGGAGGTGGACACCCCGGCCCAGAATCAAACTTCTACCTCAATCCGTGTGTCTGTGTTTTTTCCCATCCACCTCTTGGTGCATAAACCCACAGTTACAATAACCAAGATGATACAGCTGGATTACATATGTGAACTCAAATAGCCTGGAGCTATTCATATTTTCCAGGCCTTATCTGGTGCCCTCAAATGGTATAACTGCCTTTCAAAATAAAAATATCCGAGGCCTGTTATTCATTCATTCACTTATTTATTCAACAAAAATGTACTGAGTGCTGTTGCGTGCCAGGAGCTGCTGTAGGCAGTGAGTATATAACAGTGGGGGGTGGAGGGACTGGGGGAGGGTGAGCCCACATTCCTGCTCTCATTCAGCTTACATTCTTCCTGAAATTATTATCTCCCAAGACCGCAATGGGAACACTCCACCAAACTAACCAGGTGTACAAAAGGACCATATTTGTGCATGCACATTATTAGTACAATAGATTCACACTATACCTTGATTCTAAAGGGTTCTTGTGTTTTTAAAGGCATTAACCCCCACATCCAAGCTGTTATCTCATAGAAATGAAAATGAGGCATTCATGCGGAGGGGATGAACTTTGTATTTATATATCCTTGTATTATTTAACTGGTTACAGTGAGTATATATTGATTTCATAATTAAATATAATTCCATAAAAATATTTAAACTGTACTATCAGCCCCTCAATATTTCTGAGAGATTGAAGCAAGACATATGGAAGTGAATGAAGCTCAGAGAAAGACCCAAAGAGGGAAGAATAGTACTTCCCTCTTTGTGTTTTACGGAACAGAAACTCCTTCCCCCAAACCTAATGAAATAACAACAAAGTTCACTAGTAGCAGCTAACAAGGACAGGGGCATGGCCAAAACTGTAAGTCTCAAAAAGTGTTGGCTGAGAAAAGAAATCCGTTCTGGGGTAGAGTGGGGCAGCGGAATGGCAAGGTTCTCATCTGTTCCGACTCCTCAAAAGCTCTGGAGATAAGTCAAGACAATCCTGAGAATTCTCACTGAAAATCCCAAACCTGGTGAGAAGTAAACTGAGACGATATCCTAGTGTTTTTCTTTTTCACAGAGAAGTAGTGGAAACAGCCGTGAACAGCTGCTTGCTAGAAACAAGCAAGTGTACAAGGAAGCTGACTCTGGCAGATTTGGAGACTCCAGAGGTATGTCCTACATGGGGTATGGATCTGAAGCCAGAGGTTGTCTATCCATCAAAAGGAGATACACCCGCCACCACCCAAACCAGGCAGTGTGAACTCTGGTGCCAGACAATGATGAAACCTCCAAAGAAAGAGCAGAACCCAAGCTGTCTAACAAAGACAGTCTCAGGTGAGCCTTCCTTGCCCCCTTGCTCTCAGGCTATACAAAAAATTGGATAGTTCTTTAGCTATAGTCCCTATGTAGGAAAAAACCAAATGATACTGTGAGATGGGAGTCAAGCAGTCACTAAAACTGTAAGAGTAAATGGAAGACATAGTATGGCTAGAACTGCCAAAGCATAACCAAGAAAAAAAGAAATGGAATGACATCAGTGCAAGCGTATACATGACACACACACACACACACACACACACACACACGATGCAAAAGACAAACAAATAACCACCCTAGAAAATATAACTCAAGAAACAGAAGAAAAATTGTTCACATGTGCATTTAACTAAAGAATAACCTAATAAGAACATGAGTTCAGGCTGGGAGTGGTGGCTCACGCCTATAATCCTAGCTCTGGGAGGCCGAGGCAGATGAATCGCTCAAGGCCAGGAGTTCAAGACAAGCCTGAGCAAGAGTGAGACCCCATCTCTACTAAAAATAGAAAGAAATTATCTGGCCAACTAAAAATATATATAGAAAAAATTAGCTGGGCATGGTGGCGCATGCCTGTAGTCCCAGCTACTCAGGAGGCTGAGGCAGTAGGATTGCTTAAGCCCAGGAGTTTGAGGTTGCTGTGAGCTAGGCTGATGCCACAGCACTCACTCTAGCCTGGGCAACAAAGCGAGACTCTTTCAAAAAAAAAAAAAAAAAGAACATGAGTTCATAAGATGATAAAACAACAGAATGAGATAAAGAAAGAAGTAGCAGCTCTAAGGAGACAAATGGGTGCCAAAACAATATTATGAAAAATGTAATAAATAAAATACCAAAGAACAGAACAGACACAGTGGAAAATAAATTATGGTTATAGAATAAAAGATTGAAAAATATGTATATGAAAAAGACAAAGCAAATCAGGGAGAAGCCAGTAGACATGGAGGATAAAGATGATCAATAATAATAATAATTGGTATCTTTAAAGCAGCAACTCAACAAATAAAGTGGAAAAAATATGAAAACACCTAAAACCTATTATAATACAAGAAAATTTTCCTAAAACAATAGCAACCTTTTAAATAGTGCTTATTATGTGACAGACACTGTTCTATGTAATTTACATATATTAACTCAAATCATTCCAACAACTCTACAAGGTAGATGTTATAATTATTTACATTTTACAGATTAAAAAACTGAGGCGTGAAAAGGTTAAGTAACTTGCTACTGTCTAACAGTTAATACGATTAAGCCAGGTAGAACTGAATCTGCCTATTGAAGAGTGCATCCTGGGTTCTAGAAATAGTGAATGTAAAACTCAACACCAAAATATAACATCGAGGATGAAGAAGAAATTTTTCAGTTACCTATTTAGAAAATATAAATCATCTACAAGGGGAAATACTAATGCTAACAGTCTTCTCCACGATAACATTCAATGACAGGAACATAATGGAGAAATAACTACCTAGCTCTTTAGAAATAAAGTGTGATCCAAGAATTGTATCCCTATTTTTTTAAAAAAAGGCAACATATATAAAATAACACAGTGAAACAGTACTGATGAGCTATTTTAGAAGAAAAAACTGTTTACAATGAAATTCAGTCACTTAAAGAATAATCCAAATAAAGAACTCAAAATAGAAAAGCTGTGATAAAAGAATATAGTAAAAAGAAGTAATACTAAATGAAAGCTATGAATTATGGCCATTCAAAAGAGGAGAAGTAATATAAAACTCAATAATGTACAAATACAAATAAATAACTAAATATCAATAACGAAGTGATGTGATAGAACAATAAAAATCAAAATGAGAAAGAAGAAGGTGGAAGGACAAAAAAGAGTGTTAAGTTCTTAACTTGGATAGCAGGAAATAAATCAACACTGCCTAAAACTGAATCATTTAGGGTAAACAATAGTGACTACAATCTTTAAGGTATTTCATAATCTCTTCTTAACATTAGAAGGGATATTTTAGGAATTGATATCTTCCATAAAAAAGAAATGTTTATTTGAAGTTTAGTAATCCCTTCAATCCTTTTTCTCCTTTCAATTTAAGTAAAACTAAATGTAATAATTTTATTCAAAAATAGGTGATCCCATTTTGTGTAAGAGTAATATTATCTTGAATGTCTATATCTATCCATCTATCCTTCCATTGTTCTATTTCTATGGACCTAGGAAATCATTAAAATCATAAATTATTTTTAAAAGCATAAACTATCTTTAAAAGTAAAAACAATAAAGTAATTTTTTCCAGAAGAGATTTTGGAATAAAAAAAATAAAAAAGTAATTTTATATAAATAAAAAATAAAGAAAGAATCATGGATTTGGGTAGCTGACTGGAACATTCAAAATCTCATCCTCTTTTATAAGGTTAAAAAAAGGAGAAAGAGAGAGATTAAGTGCTACACATCACATGGGCTATTGAGATCTGAGCCAATGTTGACTCTATTCCAGGTATTGTGATTTCCTATTAGGATACCAAGCAGTGCAGAATTGCATAAAAAAGAAAGTTTAAAAAAAATCACACTAAGTAATTTCATCTTGAAATAACCATTATTACCATTAGGTGAACATTATTCTAGAGATTTCTTTTATCCAGATATAAGAATTAGTAGATGGATGGATAGATGGTTGAGCAGATAGATATAAGTAATATCATAAAAATGGAACAAGCCAGGTGTGGTGGTTCACACCTGTACTCCCAGCACTTTGGGAAGCTGAGACAGGAGGATTGCTTGAGGCCAGGAGTTTATGACCAGCCTGGGCAACATAGAGAGACCCTGTCTCTACAAAAAAATAGATTTTAAAAATTAGCCAGGTGTGGTGGTTCACACCTGTACTCCCAGCACTTTGGGAAGCTGAGACAGGAGGATTGCTTGAGGCCAGGAGTTTATGACCAGCCTGGGCAACATAGAGAGACCCTGTCTCTACAAAAAAATAGATTTTAAAAATTAGCCAGGTGTGGTGGCATAAACCTGTATTCCCAGCTACTTGAGAGGCTGAGGCAGGAGGATTTCTTGAGCCCAGGAGTTCAAGGTTGCAATGAGCTATGATCATGCCACTGCCTGCTAGCTTGGGTGACAGAGCGAGACCCTATCTCTTAAAAAAAAAATTGGAAAGAGATCATATGTGCTGTTTACTAAAAAAAGGATCCCATTTAATTCCTAAACTATGATATTGTTCAAAGCTATGTAAGAAATCAGTGGCAGAGTTGGCAATAAAATCCAGATTTTTCAATATCTGCTTTAGGGTCTATATCCCAAAGGACACTTGCTTTTCTTTTCTTTTTTTTTTTTTTTTGAGACAGAGTCTCACTCTGTTGCCCAGGCTAGAGTGAGTGCCGTGGCGTCAGCCTAGCTCACAGCAACCTCAAACTCCTGAGCTCAAGCGATCCTCCTGTCTCAGCCTCCCGAGTAGCTGGGACTACAGGCATGCACCACCACGCCCGGCTAATTTTTTTCTATATATATTTTTAGCTGTCCATATAATTTCTTTCTATTTTTAGTAGAGATGGGGTCTCGCTCTTGCTCAGGCTGGTCTCGAACTCCTGAGCTCAAACGATCCGCCCACCTCGGCCTCCCAGAGTGCTAGGATTACAGGCGTGAGCCACCGCACCCGGCCTAGGACACTTGCTTTTCTAACACACATACGCCAATGGTGGATGTGCAGATGTAATATCAAAGACCCACTTCCACACACATCTATTTATGGCCTACATCATCCTCAGGTCTGGCTGAGTCTTGTCTGCACCCATAGAAGGGATTTTCCTTCCCTAACTTATGATACTGCACTCTGACATGGAAGGCACCACAGGGATGTCAGAGAAGAGACCTGTGATGCATGCATACAAAAAGTTTCAGAAGGAACGGCAGGTGAAGCCAAGAGGATTAAGAGAGGAAGAGGGGCTGGGTGAAGGGTGGTTCATGCCTGTAAACCTAGCACTTGGAAGGTTGAGGTGGGAGGATTGCTTGAGGCCAGGAGTTCAAGACCAGCCTGGGCAATAGAGAGACTGTCTCTACAAAAAATAAACAATTAGCTGGCTATTTTGTTAAGTGTTCTTACCGTAAAAGGGTGCTGAATTTTATCAAATGCTTTTTCTGCATCTATTGAGAGGAACATATGGTCTTTGCTTTTACTACTATTTATGTGGTAAATTACATTTATAGATTTGCCTATGTTGAACCATCCCTGCATCTCTGGGATGAAGCTCACTTGGTCATGATGGATTATTTTTTTAATGAAGAGCTGAATTCAGTTTGCTAGGATTTTATTGAGAATTTTGCATCTATATTCATAAGGAATGTTGGTCTATAGTTTGCATTTTCCTTTCTTTCTTTCTTTCTTTCTTTTTTTTTTTTTTTTTGAGACAGAGTCTCACTCTGTTGCCTGGGGTAGAGTGCCATGGTGTCAGCCTAGCTCACAGCAACCTCAAACTCCTGGGCTCAAGCAATCCTCCTGCCTCAGCCTCCCAAGTAGCTGGGACTACAGGCACACACCACCATGCCCGGCTAATTTTTTATATTTTTAGTTGTTTGGCTAATTTCTTTCTATTTTTAGGAGAGATGGGGTCTCACTCTTGCTCAGGCTGGTCTCGAACTCATGGCCTCAAGCAATCCTCCTGCCTCGGCCTCCCACAGTACTAAGATTACAGGTGTGAGCCACCGTACCTGGCCCTATAGTTTTCTTTTTTTGTTGAGTCCTTTCCTGGCTTTGGTATCAAGATGATATTGGCTTTGTAAAACATATTGGGGAGGATTCCTTCTTAACAAAACAGGCATAGATGGGACTTACCTCAAAATTATAAAAGCCATATACTACAAACCCACAGCCAACACCATACTGAACGGGGAAAAATTGAAAGCATTCCTGCTTAGAACTGGAACCAGACAAGGTTGCCCTCTATCACCACTTCTGTTCAACATAGTGCTGGAAGTCCTAGCCAAAGCAATCAGACAAGAGGAGGAAATCAAGGGTATCCAAATGGGGGCAGAAAAGGTCAAACTATCACTCTTTGCTGACGATATGATCTTATATCTAGAAAACCCCAAAGATTCTGCCAAAAGACTCCTGGAATTGATAAATAAATTCAGCAAAGTCTCAGGTTACAAAATCAATGTACACAAATCAGTAGCATTCATATATGCCAACAACAGTCAAGCTGAGAACTAAATCCAAGACTCAATACCTTTCACAATAGCAACAAATAAAATAAAATACTTAAGGATATATTTAACTAAGGAGGTGAAAGACCTCTACAGTGAGAACTATGAAACACTGAGGAAGGAAATAGCAGAGGATGTAAATGGATAGAAAAACATATCATGCTCATGGATCGGCAGAATCAACATTGTTAAAATGTCTATAGTACCCAAAGTGATCTACATATTCAATGCAATCCCAATTAAAATACCAACATCATTTTTCACAGATTTGGAAAAATAATTCTACACTTCGTATGGAACCAGAGAAGACCCTGTATAGCCAAAGCAACATGAAGCAAAAAGAACAAATTGGGAGGCATCACCATTACCAGACTTCAAGCTATACCAAGGCTATAGTAACCAAAACAGCATGGTATGGCACAGAGACATAGAGCAATGGATCAGAACAGAGAACCCAGGTATAAAACCATCCTCATATTTCCATCTGATCTTTGACAAAGCAGAAAAAAACATACACTGGGGAAAACAATCCCTATTCAATAAATGGGGCTGGGAAAATTGGACAGCCTCATGTAGAAGACTGAAACAGGATCTGTACCTCTTACCGCTCACAAAGATCAACTCACAATGAATAACAGACTTAAACCTAAGGCATGAAACTATAAGAATTCTAGAAGAAAATGTTGGAAAAAAATCTTATAGACATTGGCTTAGGCAAATAATTTATGACGAAGACCCCAAAAGCAATCACAGCAACAACAAAAATAAATAAATGGGATCTGATCAAATTAAAAAGGTTCTGCACAGCCAAGAAAACAATCCATAGAGTGATTAGACAACCTACAGAATGGGAGAAAAATATTTGCATGCTGTACATCTGATAAAAGGCTGATAACTAGAATCTACAAAGAATGCAAACATATCAGCAAGAAAAAAAATCAAATAACCCCATTAAAAAGTGGGCAAAAGACATGAGCAGAAACTTTTCAAAAGAAGATAGACTAATTGCCAAGAAACATATGAAAAAATGCTCAACATCTCTAATGATCGGGGAACTGCAAATCAAAACCACAATGCATTATCGCTTAACTCCAGCGAGAATGGCTTTTACCAAAAAGTCCCAAAACAGCAAATGCTGGCATGGATGCAGAGAGATAGAAACACTCATATACTGTTGGTGGGACTGCAAACTAGTACAACCTCTATGGAAAGTAGTATAGAGATAGCTCAAAGAACTAAAAGTAAAACTATCCAGCAATACCACTACTGGGTATTTACCCAAAGGAAAGAAAGACATTTTATATTAAAAAAAAAAAAAAAAAAAAGACACCTGCACTCAAATGTTTACAGCAGCACAATTCACAATTGCAAACAACCCAAGTGTCCATCAATACATGAGTGGATTAATAAAATGTGGTATATGTATACCATGGAGTATTACTCAGACATAAAAAAATGGTGAACTAACACCTCTTGTATTAACCTGGATAGAACTGGAGACCATTCTTCTAAGTGAAGTGTCACAACAATGGAAAAACAAACACCACATGTATTCACCACTAAACTGGAACGAATCAATCAAGACTTATGTGCACATATGGAAATAACATTCGTCAGAAATCAAGTTGGTGGGGGAGAACGATATGGGTAAATTCATATCTAATGGGTACAATGTACACTATCTGGGTGATAGGCACACTTATAACTTTGACTCAAGTGGTATAAAAGCAATTTATGTAACCAAAACATTCATACCTCCGTAATATTCTGAAATTTAAAAAAAAAAATTAGCCGGGCATGGTGGTATGTGCTGATACTCCCAGCTATTCAGGAGCCTGAGCAAGAGGCTCTCCTGAGCCCAGAAGTTTGAAGTTGCAGTGAGCTATGGTGATGCCACTGCACTCTAGCCCGGCTGATAGAGAGAGACCCTGTTTTAAAGAGAGAGAGAGAGAGAGAGAGAGAGAGGAGTAGGGCTTAGGGACAATGATGTGAGTCCCTAAGGGCAGAAGGGAAAATTGGCAGACATAGAGTGCAAGAAAACAAAGCAAGAAGAGAAGAGAGCTGTACGATGGCATGAAGTAAAAAAAGGGTCTGGTCCCTACTCTGAGACCCCCAAAAAGATACTTTCCTACTGACATATACTGGTGTGAACAGAAATGGGAATACAAGAAGAGTAAATCAACTTCACTGAGATCAAGTTTGGCAGGGGAAAAGGACCCACCCAGCTCAAGAAACCGATTTACCAGAAAAAGAGGGTCAAAAACAAGATTAAAAAACAGCTCTTCTCAGAGACGCCTACATCTAATACCCCTGGGGCAGGATGGTGCATAGACACTTGGCAGGTTCAGGTGGCTGAACAAAAGGAATCACTCCGAGGAAAGGAAGTATCATCTTATCTGGGGAAACAGTTCAAAAGGATCACGAGGGACTCAGGAGACCACACATATAAGACACACAACTCTGTGTGAAGATATAGGATATACGGAGGTCACTCTGTCACCCAACTCAAGAACCTTTCCCAACCCAGGAGGGACACTTCGTAACACAGACAACAGCAGGATGCTCAATAATTTAGCAGCTTTCTGGAAGGCACTGACCAGTACTTGGTACCCAGAGTACACAGAGTTCTATAAGAAGCCTCAGTAAAGCCCAAATAGCGCCGCAGATCACTCCTGGTCATGTGAATCGTGGCGTCCCACTTGAGTTTCTATCAAGCATTGTCACAACTCTCTTGACTTCCCTCGAAGTGATATGAAAAATAAAAAATAAAAGCAGGAGGTCTTTCTTTTCTTTTTTTTTTTTTTTTGAGACAGCGTCTCACTCTGTTGCCCAGGCTAGAGTGCCATGGCATCAGCCTAGCTCACAGCAACCTCAAACTCCTGGGCTCAAGCGATCCTCCTGCCTCAGCCTCCCGAGTAGCTGGGACTACAGGCATGCGCCACCATGCCCGATTAATTTTCTCTATATATTTTTAGCTGACCAGATCATTTCTTTCTATGTTTTAGTAGAGACAGGGTCTCGCTCTTGCTCAGGCTGAAGGAGGTCTTTCTTAATGACCGAGACTAATATGAATCACCTGCAGCCCCCTGTTTCCATTTTCTTGCTTTTTCAAACCACTCTTTAATGTTAATACCAGAGATCAACTCCCCTAGTCTAAACCCTTCAGTGGCTCTCTAAGGCCTGTAAAAGTTAGTCCGAAGTCCTTTGCTCAATATTCAACTCCTCTACAATCTGGAACATAATTATCTTTGTAGTTTCCTTTTCCTACTCCTCATTCTCAACACTCACTGTTCCAACCACAATATATTCCTCAACGTTTCCATAATATACCATGCACCCACCACCCCACACTTTTACTGTGGACTTCCCAGGGCCAGACATGCCCTTATTCATTATCTTCCTAACAAAATCTTATTCATCCTACTAGGCGCGGCTCACATGCTCCCCACCCCCTGACCTCCCATTAGAATTAAGCATTCTTTCCTTTCAGTGCCACAGTTCTTTGTTTTGACCTCTAGCTGGCACTTAATTAATTTTGTCTGGAATCAGTTGCTGTTTAAATCTGTCTTGATTTAAGTCCTTACAGGTAGTAAGTAAATAAATGTTTATTGAACATCTATTGTGGGTGTCTGGCACTTTCGTAGATAACATAATTTATCCTTGTGTTGCTATGATGTGGCAGAGTGCTCACAGATTTCAGGTGTTCAAAAGTGTTTGTTGTGTTGTTCCATGAAGAGAAGGGGGACTGTTTAATTTCTGCACATATTCAGATGAGAGGTCACTAAGCTATGTCTCTTTTGGAAGACTTGAAAAAAATGAGAAAAAGAATTAGACTGATCAACCGAGAAAAAAGGGTCACAGATATTTAGTCTTTGATAAGTCTGGCTTAGAAAAGTGCCCTACCCAGGAAATGACATCATCTTTTTATTTTTTCCCTGCGTGT
Source organism: Eulemur rufifrons (assembly GCF_041146395.1). Classification (NCBI taxonomy): domain Eukaryota; kingdom Metazoa; phylum Chordata; class Mammalia; order Primates; family Lemuridae; genus Eulemur; species Eulemur rufifrons. Next base: position 86,815,619 of record NC_090988.1, on the reverse strand, counting down.
TTTTCTTTGCTCTACCCAGGAACTTAACACCCACCTCTACTTTGCCCAGAGTCAGATCTCATCAGGCTAGATGGTCTAACCCCAGACTCACCACTAATTCATTAATTCTCTGTGACTGTGGGCAAGATGGTGCCCCCATGCTGCCTCAGTTTTTCCTTGCGTAAAACAAGGAGTTTGGGCTGGATGGTTTCAAGGGTCCAGATCAGTTTTACCAAAATCCTAACATTCTGTGTTGAATGAGCATAATCAAAATGACTTGGGAATTGGCCCATTCTTCGGGCCAGCCTGAAAACACCAAAATATGGAAGATTATGTAAACAGGGATAGATCTCTGTCTCTCTGTCTCTGTCTCTGTCTCTCTGTCTCTCTGCACGTGTGTCTTCTGTAAATGTTTCCTCTGTGTGCGCAGTGGGGGAAGAGGTAGAAAGCTATCAATACACGAGAGTATATTTTCAAGAATTGTTTTTCATCTATTCAAATGAATACCTATTTAGTGAAAATGTTACTTAGGTACTCCCCACTAGGGGTTATTACTTATTTTTTTGTTGTTGTGAATAAGGAGGTTAGTTAATAACGAAGGTTAATTTTAAATACATTAATCTTACAGTTGAGGATCACCCGAAAAATCCACAAAGCTATAGAATGAGCAACATAACAAGTAAGTTCTCTTCATTTACACCTAGTATCTGACAAATCATCTATTCTGTTAGATAAATGAACAGATAGATCAACAGTGTTGCATCAACTTCTGCAGGGGTGAGGGACCACGTAATAGTTGATTTCAGTCAGATAATCGAGGAAACCATTTCACTCAGCAGTTGATTTGAATTCAGCTATTGTTTTCAAAACTATCAATTAGACTGGACTAAACCTTCCCTCAGACAGACTTGGGTGAAAAGGTACAGCTTATATACAAGGCATACGCATACACACGGTGCAACATAAACTCCACTTTAGTTGTCTCCATGAAAACCCGAGAACCTTTAGCTGGATGTTGGTGGAACCCACTCCGGATCTCAAGGGTGCATGGAGCCCTTTGGCCTCTCTGCTGTCATAGAAAACCAAGAACAAACAGGGGCTTCAGCGCTGCTAGGGTCAGGATCAGTCTTACACCTTTGTTTATATCAAATGTTTGTGCCCTGCGGATATTTCACCGAGACTGTTTTACTCAAAGCCACATAATGGGCCTAAAATGTAGACATACCCACCACACTGGTTTCAATAAAAAGAGCTCTGACTACATAAGGATTATTAGTTTGCTGCAAGCAAATGGTATTTGTTCTGCAGAAAAAAATTTTCTACAATAAGAAGAAGAAAAAAAGAGACAAAATTTATTTTGATTGGGTACATTTTGGTGGGGGGGGAAGGCGATGTGAAATTCTGAAGAAAAAAAAAGTATCAAGAAAGAAAAAGAAAAGCAAGTGACTAATGTACTCCACAGGGTAAAATATTTTTAATGCAAATAGGAGGAGCATGAGGGCTCTTCTAAAACAGGGGCCATCTAGCTAAATGCAGTGCGTTGCTAGCACTTAGAAGGCAAAGCCAATAGTCAGTCTACAAGGAGTAGCACAGCTTTGAGATCAATGTTGTTATATCAATACAATTTTTAAAAAGAAAGAAAAAAAGAAAAGAAAGAAAGAAAAGAAAGAAAAAAGAAATCAAATCATTTCATAAGATTTTGAGCAAAAAACTTCAATAGAATATTTTTAAGATTCAATTTCCTCATTAAAAAATAGTAACCTTTTAAAAGTATTTTTTTACTACACTGAATCCTTTTCCTAAAAGCAAAAATTTATTTTCTATTTGCTGAGGGTTTCCCCTAAAAGAACATTTTCCTCCAAATCTATATTTCAATATATCAATAAAATAGATTGAATCTTTATGTTTGTTTTTGCAGAAATTGCTAGCATTTTTTTGGAAAGAGTATCCTTCCCCAAAGTTGTATTTTTTTTTCATTCAGGATATTTAAAAATGACTACTTTTTCAAGGATTTTGTAATTATGGAGTAATTAAGATTTTTAAAAGCTAACCATCGTTATGACACAGAAAGCCCTTAATCCAATTATCAAGGTGAAGGATGTACTGACATTTTCTCCCTCTCAATCCTGTTGTTAGTTTGGGAAAAAGAAATCTTTTTCAGAAAGTACTACTTTGTATATTTATCAAAATATGGTGGCAAATTTAACAAGAGTGAAGTTTTAAATAAGCTTGACATCAATTCAAAAATATTTCTTACGTATAAATTTTGGGTTTATGCATGTGTGTTCCTGCAAGAGGAAAGAAGCACAGAATTTTATTTGATATTTATACTATATGTTTAAACCTACTTCAAATCATCTTCTAAATTTAATTTCCAATGATCATATTTTTTTCTTTCCTTTTTCTCTTTAAATTTTTTCTTCCTTTAATTATCCTGGCCTTTCTTTCTTTTCTTTTTTTTTTTTTTGCTCATTAGCAATACCTTTTAATAACAAAATCATCAGTAAATAATGGTGGTTACCATAACATTAAAAGTTATAATTTTGTCTAAGGGTCTCAAGGTAGTTTACAAATATAAAATCAGTTTTCTTTCTCTTTCCCCAGGTTTTAGAAGTTTGAGAATTGCAATTTTTTTTAACCTGATATTGATGCTAAACCATTCTAGACAGTGCCTCTCTAACGTCATAGTTAGAATTTCCCTATATTCAAGGCTGGAGATTAAAATTTTATTTAAAGATATTTTGCTTTAGCATTGCCAGACAAAGATAATTGCATAATTCTATAATCAGTCTTTTTAAGGAGGCAAAAAAAAGTTCTGAGGTTTAGTTTGGATCTGAGAGTAACCTCTTTTGATCAAAAGACTATCCCATGTCAAAAATATTGTCACTATTTATTTATGTGGCAGATAGATTCCACTTTGATTTTAAATGAAACTTAGAGGAATTCATATCTTCTAGTACACTAATCAGCCTGAACCAGCATGAGAGTACGTTTTAACATTAGGGTACCTTTAGATACAAATGGCTAAGCTTGATCTTCTAGGTGAGAAAGATGGCTGAGGGTCTTTGCTGGTGAGCATCGTGTGTGAGTATATGTACGTGCGCACGTATGCAAGTATACAAGCAAAAGAGCCATCATGAAGTTAACAACATGTAGACAGACGTTGAGCATACAATTTGGGGGTTTTCATCACATCACTGATCTAAGATGTTGGAGTAGGCCCCCCCGCATCTCTCTTTACCCTGACGTCTCTGAGTTACTTCCTAGCTGGTGACATATTTCTCCCTCATCCACTGAGAATCCTTTGAGATCACAGCCTCCCTCCTTTACTCTCAGTAAATGTTTATTAGCCTCCAAGAGTGCATGACATCAAAGAAAAGATCCTGACCCCCTTGAAGAGAAAGAATTAACAGGCATCAACTTCCCTTCTGACGACCATAAAACCTCCATTAAAAAAAATAGCTGTATAAGCCATATTTTCCCCATCAGGGTGCAGATTAACAGCCAACAGGAAGAATGGAAAAAGACTTGTGAATATGGAAAGATTGTACCCCAGGTTGTGACTGCCCAGAAAAATGGCAGTGAGAAGGAAGTAAGCAATTGCACGATGAATTTCCTCATTTTAATCACCTTATGTCTCAGCTTCTGTGCAGATATAATACATTTAAATGCAACAGGTAAGTGATCACAATGCAAAATACGAGAAACAATTGAATATTTGTGAAATTTTTGAAAAATAATTTAATTTGGAGCAATTCTGGGACCCAGGTTTTTATACTGTTTTTTTTAATATTCAATTGTTTGAATTAGAATCATTTCTGGAAATTTTAATAAACTTCATTAATTCTATAATATGATTCCTCAAGCAACTGTCAGAATCTACTACTTCAATTTATTTTAGGGCCCTCCTGCAATTAAAAAAAAATTTTTTTTTTTTGCCAAAAAGCAAAGCAATAAACAAATAATAGTTACTATTTAATGTCTTGTATCATCCCTTTATAATTATAAATATTATAAATAAAACAACCTATTTTGATGTGTTATATTAAGATCAATAAATTTTATAATCTATGAGCATATACCAAAAGGAAAAAGAGAGATGAAATCAACCTAGTGCTAAAATACAAACTCTTAAGGATTAAATTAGTAAACAAAAATGCTCTCCATTTAAAATTGTATTTGGAAAAATATTCTGACTAAAAACTACATTTCTAACAAAAAATATTAACTCACAAAGAAGTTTTCTTTTCAAATTAAGGGATGAATTTATGAATAGTAGAAGAAAGTAATGCACCTCCCCCAAATAAACATGTTAATGAATTATTACATAACTCTCTGTGGACAATTATATTTTCTTTGTGTCATATGAAAAATTAATATTTTATAATCATAAATAACATATATTCTTAGAATTTGAGCTTTAGTTAAATGATAGTCTTACTGGAATAAATTATTTTCAGTGTTGCACAGTTGACTTTATAGAAAACAAACACAAAAAAAGGAAACAAAAAATTTCATTTTAAATCTCAGATTAGCTGAGAGATATCTCACTAAGAAATAAGATTTTAAATTATAAGATGAAAACAAAATTATATGGTTTATTTAAAAAAGGTTTTCCTTCTTTTAAAAAGATTTTCTTTTCTCCCAGAATTCTAAAGCATCATTAAAAAATAAATTCAAAAGCTAATAGCTAATCCTCAGAAAAGCAATAAGTTTCTATCTGTATTTTTAAAATCTCATTTGTTTGTTATTTAAAATCATAGCCACTGGTTTTATGACTGCTTCATATTTGAATGCAGAGATTGTTTGTGGAAAACTACCTAAGACAGGTTTTTTTTTTTTTTTTTTCTGGAAAAACTTCCTCAAGGATAATTTTGAGAGGGAAATATCTATGATTTAGAAGGTTTTATAAATCTGAAAATACACAAAAACACTAGATTAGGCACCCATATATATTACAGCCTACAATGTTTTCTTAAACGTTTGTTTTGTAAACAATACTGAGCAGATTTTAATTCAGGATACTATCAATAAAAAATGTTTTCTTTCTTTAAAAATTTTTTATTATAAATGACAACTTCTCTGCTCCATTACCTACATATTTTTTTTAATTTAAAAAATTGAGCATAAGAAAATTCACTAGGGAAAAAACTGTTTTTCTCTTTTATTTAAATATTATTTCATTAAATGTGCTATTAAGGTTCAGAGCTGATAGAGATCTAAAGGATAAAGTTTGTCTCTTCTCCGGAAGGCTTAATAAAAAAAAAAAAAAAAAAGGATAAAGTTTGGAGGGTGATATCTAATTAATTCACTCTTCTTTTTAAATTAATTTATATGCTTTCAATTTTTTTTACTAACCCTTAATCAGCTGAGAATTATAGGATTTTCCAGATAATTTCCTTTTGGTTCATAGAACCCCCACCTGTAGCATGTAGGTTTTCTATCTTGTTTTCTTATGTCTGGCCCAATGCTCTTGTCCCAAATTCAAAAAGTAAAGGAGACCCCTTAATTAAAAAAAAAAACGTTACTCCACCTGGAAATAAATGGTGGATTTATTTTTTTTCTTGATTTTTTTTTTTAACTAAACCTAAAATCTGGGCCTTCAAGACAACTTGACCCTGAAGATCATGACTCCCTTACAGTGCTATCCTAAGTAATTTTCCAGTTGAGGTATTAAAGGTTCAATGTGCTATGTCATTGCGATGCGATTTAACTGACCAGAATCTACTACTTAGAGGCCAGGAAGCCCGGAGCAAGCTTGCCTTAGACTATTACTATTTATTCAGCTCCAGTCTGATTCCCAGCCCAATTCACAACATCTGGAGAATCTTGGTAAGATCTGGACCCTTGCGGGAAGCCCTAGACTTTAGACTCCTCTCCTATCTCATGACTCCGAGTAATACTATTACATTCACCTTTCTGGTTTCCTAGTTCAGGTTCAACTACTCCAACGCTACATCTAGACCTGGATCTGCAAGGACATGTCTTAATAATAATAGTAGTTAATTTCACTTGAGTTCATACTACAGGCCTGAAGCATTTGTGTGTTTACTGACGTCTCGATTCATCTTCCCAACAATCTTATGTAGGTACTTTTAACACGCTCCTTTTACAGATGAGGAAACTGACTCAGAGATATAACTTACTCAAAGGACACAACTGATAAAGGTTGGTCTTTGAAGCCCACTCCTCTTGACCGTTAAGTTTCACTGCTTCCTTCCTATGCTGCCTTTACCATCCTCCCCTTAAAAGGCTGAAAAGAAGAGATGACAAGACCACTATCTAGGCTGTGTTTGACATGCCCCTGAGCTTTTAAAAAAGAAGAAAAGGAAAAGTCACTGAGCGCAAGCAATGCAGAGGCGCTGGGTTTAAATGTGGGAAAGTGAAAATGTAGAAAGGTCTGTGGAGAGGGCTTCAATTTCATTTCTATGAAAACTAAATAAAATAAATTTTTTAAAAATTTCTTTAAACATGAAAATATCTTTTCCTTGTCTTTGGAATGACCTCAGATGTGCTTGACAGGTTCAGGATACAAATGATGGCCTTGGCCCTTTTTTTCCTAGTTTACCCAGAAAATGTCAAGACCTCATCAGATTCTTCCTATGGCAACCCCTGCAGTTTGCAGCCAAGACTTAGAAAGAAATGCCTCATAGGACAAGTTAAGTGGATCAAAAGGAGAAGAACAAAGATTTTTCTTGGCGGGGGGGTATAAGAAGAAACAAAAAGATTTATAAGACGTTGAAAAGTAAATTGAGAAGAATGAAAAAATGAAGATAAAATATACATGAAAAGGAAAGTGAAAACATCATTTACAACAGTAAATAGTGTTATATATTCTTGCCCTTCTATTTTTTCTTTACTTTTTCCTTGGTGAAAATTACCTAAGCTATGAAAATTTAGGACTGGATATAAGCTGAAAGTAAAAAGCGAATGGCAAGTATCCTAGGTGAATCATTTTTTTTCCCCTGATCAAAAAGTGAAAAAAAGAAAGGTAAAAAGAGTGATTTGGTGATTTCCAAAAACAATTGTGATTCAATTCAATGGATTTTTTTTTTTTAAGAATGTGAAAGCAAGGAATTAGAGGGAGAATGAAACTAGAAAGAGATAATCTTCATGTAGGAACACATAAAGTAGAGAAAAAGATTTTCCTATCAGCCCTTCTGATTTGCTCCCAGCGGGTAATCCTGGGCACTGGCAGGCTATGGAGCAATGGGACAGATGCTTCCAGAAAAGATTATCTTTTATCTGTCACTGGGAATAGCTCTGGTCCTATGGCTGCTGATTCTATGATCTAAGCCTTGTATGACATTGCTATACGTGTCAGACAGGAAAAAAACATAATAATAACAACTAACATTTATTTAGCACTGACAAGATACAAAGCACTTAACATGCATAATCTCATTTAATCCTCACTAGCACCTTATGGTGGAGGGTGTTATTATTATCCCCAATTTACAGATGAGGAAATTAAGAAAATTTTGAAGTTAGATGGATTTCCCTATACTTTAGCCTCAGAGGCAGCAACCTACTTTCTTGCTTAAGCAAAATTTCCCACACTTCACCCTATTTTTCCACAATCAAACACAAAGCTTTTACAAGTTCAGATCCTCATCTGGCCCTTTCAAAGACAGATCATTTCACTTCCAAGGTCATCTTCCAGCAGCGACTTCCACTGGTTGTTCACCCTGGGAGTGTCGAATAAGAGTCTCTAACTCTCCTGCAAAGTATAGTTTGCATTAGTATCTGATTAGTACTAAGGTCAGTATGTGCCCCTTTGCCCAAAATGAAAAAACTCGGGCCTTTCTCATTGCAAGAAAGAATTCTGAGGGTACTGAAAGCAGTGAAGAATAAAGCTCTGTAATACTCAGAACTGGGGCAAAACCTTTTCACACTGACCTCTCCCTGTTCATTTTGAGCCTTTAAGACTTCCAATTTCTCCTTCACTAAAGATCTCAACAGAACTACCTGCCATAAAACCCCTTGCTGTGCTATGTGGAAGTAGTCAGTCTACCAACCCCACAGGGCCAGCAATGGACTGGTCTTTCCTTTTCAAGGAATCCCTGGTCTGTCTAACTGTGATTTTACCTGGTGGCCAAAAGCACCACAGGAAATCCATCTTTGCTGCCAGCCCGGACAATGTGACCTTACAATGTCCAGCTCCAATACAAACCTCTCTTCCCTCTATGGAACCACCAAACATTGCCAAGAACACTTAGTCTAAAAGATGGATTGTCCCTCTGAAATTCTGTAGGACCAAACTTGGTTTGGTCATCAAAGCTTCCCATCTGCTCTACCCTCAGCTCCACGTCTGCCTTGCCTCTCAGTTTCTGGTTGGCTGTTCAGCATTTATTCTAGCCACTTGCAGTATTAACTAAGTTCCAAATATTTGTTCTCCGAAAAAGCGAGACCAAATTCACAATAAACATGCAACAGAGGTGGGGCGAGGTGGCTCACACCTGTAATCCTAGCCCTCTGGAAGGCCGAGACGGGAGGATTGCTAGAGCTCAGGAGTTCAAGACCAGCCTGAGCAAGAGCAAGACTCCACCTCTACTATAAATAGAAAGAAATTAGCCAAACAACCAAAAATAGAAAAAATTAGCCGGGCATGGTGATGCGTGCCTGTAGTCCCAGCTACCCGGGAGGCTGAGGCAGAAGGATTCCTTGAGCCCAGGAGTTTGAGGTTGCTGTGAGCTAGGCTGATGCCACGGCACTCTAGCCCAGGCAACAGAGTGAGATGCTGTCTAAAAAAAAAAAAAAAAAAAAAAAATTAAATAAAATCAATTAAATATTGAAAAAAAATATAAAAAAAAAACATGCAACAGTATAATGAGAGGAAAAGAACACGAAGGAGTGACTAAAAACCAAGAGTTGACCATACAACCTAAGCTCAAACCTTAATATTGTAAAATGTAAGCCTTAGAGACTAGATGAAAAAAATTTAAACTTGGGCCCCGGGAGCGTCAGTTCATGAACTCCCTGAAATTGTATGTAAAATGTCTGTGTTTTTTTTTTTTTTCTTTTTGCAGGGGAGAAGATCCATAGCTCTCATCAGATTTTCAAAGGGAGAATGATTTACTTGTATCTCCAATGTCTAGAATAAGGCCTGAAACATATAGTACAGGGACTTAATAAACATTTGTCAAATAACTATTCAACATTTGTTAAACAAATGAATGAATGGAAGGGGTCTGAGCTCCAAGGCACCTAATTTTATAGATAGAGAAATTCAGGCCTAGAAAGGATATAATTGCTTCCTCAAGTTCATAAGCCTAGGTAGTCAGGACTAGATAGAATTAGCTCTTTTAATTCTTTCCACTGCTTGTCAGTCTTGTTTTGCTTTTTAACCTATTTGTATCTTTCGCCCCATGTCATTTTTCTTCCTCCCAATCCATTTATTTTTAAGTGGAGAAATGAATCTTATTTCCTAGTTGGAAGCTGTCAGCATGTGCATCTCCCAAAGAGAAGGTGAGGGAGCAAAGAGCATGGAGAGTCTATGAAAAAAGCCACTGGAATAATTTATTTGTGATAATACACACAGCATGGCTACTATTCCCATGTTCTGAAGACATGATTAATATGGCATTGAAATGGCTGTCACTGGTGGAAATATGTAAAACTGAGATAGTGGAGTTAGATCCAGGGATTGGCAGTAAATCTCAAGCTTAAAACTGACCAGGCCAAGCAATTGTCCTACAAGCAAGTGATCTGCAGCATTCAAAAAACAAAACAAAACAAAACAAAAAAACCTGAGGGACAAAGATCAAACAGATTTCCACTTGATTTGAAAGATCTCCACTTGGTTTGAGGGCCTTCTTGCTTATAAAGGAGATACTGGGAGAATTTAAACTGGGCCTAACTACCCTTTGAAAAGCTTACAATCAAGCCCAGCAGGCAAGAAGAATGAGAATTGACTGCCAACCAGGGGAAAGAAGCAAGGGAGGGGGGCCTATACCTTCTGGAGCTGATTCATGCCAGCAGGGGTTTTAAAAGAGACCAATACGGGATTCTATGACACAGCAAATTTCTTGGGCTGATGACTTCCTCAGCAGACCAATGCAACATGGAGGCGCTGAGGTCTAGGCCACGTCAGAGGGGAAAGATGAGAGCTGTGCTTAACCTCCCAGAGATGCCCCCAGAATACTAATTGCTAGCAGAAGAAACTATAAATTCTTCTTTGAACCCTCAAATTCTAAATGCAAGTCACTTGGGAAGCAAATCTATTACAATGCCCTGGATCATGTTTATGGATTATCTGCATTATGTGGTAGTGATAAGAAATATTTAGTGGGGGAAAAATACCCAGAGTAGACAATAAACAACCTAGGTTTGAGTCCCATCTATATGACCTTGGTAACCTCTCTGAACCTGTTTCTTGATGTATAAAATGAAGAGATTAGTCTATATATACTCTATATTTCATTCTAGCTTTTGCATGCTACATATTATATTTAAGTTTGAAGTTTAACCCATTGATGGATTTTTCAAACATAATTAGGAAAGGTTACCCTTCGGGCAAGAAAATTACACACACCCCTGCAATTATTTTCTTAGTTCTTCATAGCACAATTGAAATATCAACTAAGGAGGGGAGGAAGAGGTGTTAACCTCTTCGAATTAACAACTCTATTGCCCAAAGATAGGTGCTGCAAACTTCAGATCCTTATATTCAAAAGGGGGATTTAAAAGAAGTTTTGCTCAGCTGATGATTTGATGGCCTCATCCTAACTTTACACGGTGGGAATTATAGGGTATTCCACTCAACTTACTTATTAAGTTCCACTCTCGAAATGTAAACATTTAAAAAAAATCCATGTAGCAGTCATTTAATTAATATAGCGAATAGTCTGTTGTATAATGACCTGAAGATCTTCATTGTAATATGCTTCTGTTCTGCCACAAGCCTCGCGTTTCCCTCTACAATTTCTGGCAGCTTCCTACATTTGGCTCACATGACATCCAAGGATTAGCCAGGTAGCTCAGTTTCTCCCTTCCTCACAAATCTAACAGCCCTGGGGTTTCGAAATTCTCTGCCAAGCTCTGAACTGAAATCCCCAATAAGAATCACAGTATGACTTTGAAGCTCAGAAAGGCAGCTAAACAAAAGCTCCATAGCAAGAGATTTTGCTGGTTAATAGGAAAAGTAAATGTATTTAGAGTTTAATGCCTTACCCCTCAAAAAGAAAATCAATAGCCTAAAACTTTCCTATGTATGCATCCTATGCTAAACTCCAGTTAACAAGACACAACAATGTTTAATATCCTCAGAGAAACTGGGCTCAGCAAACAACCCTTCAACTCTGCACATCCCCAGGGCCCCTAAGAGGCCTGAAATGGCCCAGAAAGTAGGGGTGGAGAGGGAACAGTGGGTCCCACTAAGGCCTGCACCCCTCATTACTGAGGGTTTGGGAGCTTCCAAACACCCAGGCCCAAGTGCTGCCTAGGGGGCAGGACAGGAGTTGAGCCTGCCTCACGTGGTACTGTGTCCTTCCTTGTAACCTCTGTGATGGGTGCCTTTCTCTGTCAATGGCTCAGCCTTTGAGGACAGTCCCCAAGTACCAGAACCCTGGCTTTCCTGTGTCTCACCACTGAGTGGGGAGTGTGTGTGGAGGCCAGGCAAAGAGGCACAGGCTGACGTATCTTGGCACTCACCTGGCGCTCCTAAGCTCATTCGTCCAAGCTCTTCATCTCCTGTGGCCTTTGAGACCTCCTCCTTCAGTGGCCACCTCTCCTGCAGACCTCTGGGTGTCAGGACAGGTTGGACTCCCTGTAAAGACCAAAAGATGGGCAGAGTTACTCTGCTGGCTCAGAAGGAGAGTAGGAGAGATTGAGGGCTGGGACATTTCATAGGAAATTAAGGAGTAGAAAGGCTAAAGGGAAGGAAAAAAGGGCAGAGTGGGCACACCTGGGCCAAGAGCGACCCAGGTATGGGGTGCTGATGCAAGGATAGAGCTTTTCAGAGATGCCCACGAAGCCCTCCAGTTTGAGAAGTCCCTGGGACACCGAGAGGGTCCTGGTCTGAGATCACAGCAAGTCTGCCAGAACCTTTGAATCATTCCCTGCCCCTGCTTTTGCATTAGTCCCACCTGAGGAAGGCACGCAGAGGGACTTAAAGGAGCCACAGGTCCTAGAAAGAGGATAGGAAAGTCAAAAGGGCCAGAGAGAGGGAGGGAAGCTGGCTCCAGACTTGGGGAGTGGGGAAGAGCAGAGCACATGCGGAGCAGTCCGAGTGGACCTGGGGAAGAGGGCATGCAGAGCACCTGGCCCAGCCATCCCCCTCTCCCCTCCTCGAGCAAGTAACCAGGAGTGGGCTCCGTGGTCCCTTTATCCTTCCCCAGCTCCAGAGGTCTTGATTTTTAACGCAGGCGAAAGTTAAGCTCCTTGGCTGGGCACGGGGGGAACAAGTTCCCCCAGCTGCCCCCCCAACACTTCCCACACCGCAGGGGAGAAGTGGACTGGGGTGAGGAGGGGTCTCCTGGTGCTGCCCCCTCTCCTACAGGGTCTACAGAGGTTGGCATCAGACGCAAGTGCCTAGAAGTTTCCATCAGGTCCCTGGCTCCCAAGGCGAGGAGGCTTTTTTCGAGTGGGGTGCGCATTAGCTGTTTGGGGGTTCAAAGAGGTTACCCCCCTTTTCCCTCCTTCCTCAGCAAAGGCAAAGTGGGGCGAAAGGGAGAGATCAACTCCCACTGGCCTCAGGCTGACATAACCGTCCTAAGGAGGGAAGGAAAGACACAAAAAGCCACTGAAAGCCACCTATTTTTCACTTATCGTGAAGGGTGAGGGGAAGGGGTCTTTTCTCCTATCCTACGCCTCTCCGCAAGCTCCCAGCTCCGATCAAAAGTACGCAGCCCTAGCCCCAGGCGAGCAGCCGCCCCAGCAGCTGCTGCAGCAGCAGAAGCTTCTTCAAGGCAGCAACAGTTGTCTGGCTGAGGCGAGGCGAGACGAGGACTCGCTCTGGTGCCGCACGACGCCGGCTTCGGCCGGTGCTCCCGGGCCCTGCAGCCCCAGCCCCACACCAAGCCTCGGTGGGAGAAGTGAAGGGGTTGGGGGCGCAGGAACCCTGAGCCACCTGAGCTCTGGTTGCTCAACCTCTTCTGTACAACTTCACTTGTCTTGGGTCACCTCTCTCCAAAATGTGGTGAAGGTTCAGGCTTTTGGAGAAAGGAGGGCTTTCTGGTTGGGGAGAGGAGGGGATATAAGAAGCAAAAGACAAAAGAGGAGCTGGAGGGACACAGAGTGAAGCTATTTTTAATCTAATGTAGCTCTTACGCCTCTCCCTCCGCAGAGCTACGGCTCCACAGACGGCCCCAGGTGAGAGGCAGGGAGGAAAATCCCCAGAGCTTTTTCCTTTTGCTCCATCTCCTCTGCAGATCTTAGAGACTCTTTTACTCTTTCAGAAAACACATTCAGAGAGGGAAAATCTGCTTTATCTGGGGAGGGGGACTTTGATTTAGCCCCAGAGCTGGGAGAGCTAGCCGTCAGTGCCTTCTCACAGGCTGAGCTGTAAAAGATTGACTCTGTCCAGCACTGTCGGACTCCGCAGCCCTTTCCTGTTTCTGGAGAGGATGGAGTTCGGGTGTTCAGCTAACGGACAGGGGGATGACAGTGGGCGTTTAGTTTGTTGGAAGAACGGTGGTTCGGGTGCGGGGGAAATTCAGGCCCTCCCCGAAAATGCGAAGGTTCGCAGTCCTCGGGTCTTGGACTGCTGTATCCCTGGACCCATCCTCTGTCCATTTCCACACCTCTGGGCACTGGTGTGTGTCTGTGTGTCCTTCTGGCCCAGTCCCTAAGGGCAAGGGCGTCTAGCAGTGTTTCTAGCTGGCGAAGGGCACGGGGCGCAGAACGTGGTGAGGCCTGATTTGTGCCACTTGTAACCGAAGTGGTCACGACCGCAATGAGTGGAGGGGGAGGAGTGGGACCCACAGATTCCCCCCACTCCTGCAGTTTTGCTTCCCTCCCCAGGACTGGGCGCCTCGAGAGGCCGGGATGGGGCGGCTGCTGCTGCTGCTGCTACTGCTAAGCTGCTGAGCCGGGCACAACCGCACCTCTCAAAAGCGCCTTCCCTGCGGGGGTTTTCCCCAGTTTTTGCCTGTTTTACCCCCTTCCGTGCTACTTAGTTTTAAAAAAGAGGAGATGGGGGAGACCCGAGGCTGTAAAACGCCCCAAATTGGGTTGGAAGCAGGCACGGGTGGAAGAGACTCCGGGGAGCGGGCGGTGCCTCGGTGTTTTCCCTCTTTTTCGGAGCTACCTAATGCACCGCGGCTCTCCTCTCCTCGGGGTCCCCGCCACCGGGACAGAAGATGCTAAGGGCCTCCAGCCCTTCCCTCAAGGGCTTCCCCACCCCCATATTGCAGAGTCGGATTACTAGGGTCAAAAATGACCATAAAATGTCCTAAACTGATTCATATTCCAGGTACGGACTTGGCACTAAGACCAGATCCTTTTTTTGCAATGAGTGAATGGGGTTATTCGGGGTGTGGTGGGGGCTGGGGGGAAGACACAACTTCTGTAAACTTTTATTGTATTTTAGCTTCTTTTCACTTCTCCGAAAACACATGTACCCCACCCGCTCCAATTCCCCCTGTGATACAAAGTCGGTTCAAAAGTTGGGGGCGGGGGACCCTTGCGGAGGGAAGGCGGGTGACCAAAGCCTCAGGGAGCTCGGAAAGGACAGGAGGGAAAGGACTGATTCTTCCGTGGAAAACGGGGAAAGGGCTGGGGAAGGCTCGGACGGAGCCGCTTCGGGAAGGTGCGGGCTTCGGTGATCGCTGGTGGCTGCAGTCTTCTCGACGAGTGCGCCCTCCGCAAATGCTTTTTGGGGTAAGGGCTTCCGGCTATTGAGTTATGTACAGCAAGCCCAGACCGCAAAAAGATTCACGAAGGGCAGAGTCTGCCGGTGTCTTCAGTTCGCCGTCGCCGCCGCCTTCAGCCCAGGATGTCTCCGAACCCCGGAGCCGAGCAGGCTGGGTCTCCCCAGCGCGCTCCATCGCGACTCAGCCTCGCCACCCCGCGCGCCGCCCGCCCCTCCCCGCGTACCCAGACCCTTGCCTCCCTTTCTCCAGACCGTCCGCAATCCCCTAACTCAGCCCGGCACAGCCCTGAGAGAAGTGTGCGGAGGGCGAGAAGGGGACCGCGGAGGGGAACCGGGGATCTGGGAGCCCAGCCTCCACCCCTCTCCAGTCGCCCCAGCACCCCGAGCCTTTCCGCCTGTCTGTCCTATCATCCCATTCCCCTATCAGGGTTCTGACAGCCCAAGCTGCAAGGTCGCGGATCTCTGAACAGGTACAGTTCGGATTCCCCCCCAAATCCCCTCTTATCCCTCTTAGTCCCCTAGCCGAGGTTCCAGCCGTGACTACAGGCGCTGCGTAAAGAGAAAAACTCCCCCAGAGCACTAAATAAATACAGACGAGGCTGCCAGCTCATTGGTGCGGACTAAAATCGTCACCCACCAATCAGAAGAGAGCTCACATTTCCCCTTTTTTTTTTTTCAGAAGGGGGAGGGAGAAAAAATATTTCCATTTCTAATTATTCAACAAAACCTAGACTGGAACACGTTAAAATATTGTTGTTGCAAAAGAGCTGTCCAGGACCACCTCCCATTCCAAGCCCAGGTGGGGAGGGGTGGCGCGATATATTGGGAAAGAGGGGTTCAAGAGAGCGACCTCTCCCAACGGGACCCAAGCCAGAAGATCCAGACGAAAAATGACAAAGATGAACATAAAATAAACCCAAACTCCACACTAGTCAGCCTACTTCTAGAAAAATGAGATTCCTCCCCCCACCATCAAAAAAAAAAAAAAAGTTCCCAATGCTCAATAGGAAGGTGGAGCTCCTCCCTCCGCACCCTCCCCGAAATCCGTCTTGATATTGGGCGTCTAAGGCCCATTCGCCTCAGGTGCCCTTTCATTGCTGCAGCGCCCCCCCAACTCCCTACCCATTCTGCAGACTGTTGGGGAGAACAGCAAGGGGCGAGCCCGTGGATGACTGCCGGCTCCCCCAGCGACGGGAGATTCCAGCTTCGGCTGGAGGAAAGAGGGGAGGAGAGACTAGAGAAGAAGGAGGAAGACCTCCCCTCGCTCTCCCTCCTGCCCGCTAGTCTCCCCTCCCCCACCCCGCCCACCCAAACTTTGAGGGGTTGCCCTTCTTTGCAGTGCAGCGCCACCCTTCCCATGTCCTCTCTTGCGCCCCCCTCCCCCCATTGGTACCTAAGAAGGGTGTGGGCAAAGGGGACGTTCTGACCATCAACCTCCCCAGCTGCATGGAAAAACCTTAGCCTGGGTGGGATATTGCAAACATTGCAAGAACTTGAGGGGAAAGTTGCCATATTTGTTCTTTGCCACCCTGAAATCGACGTGCAGGGCGCGCGCGCACACACAAACCCTCGCTCAAGCATGCTCGGAGAAAACGTCTGTAGACGATGGAGTCGCTGTCTACGAGTCTCTGTCGACCCACCCCCTTCGCCCATCCATCACCCTCCCGCAGCTCTCCGACCCACCCATCCTCCCACTGCATCCCCTCGGCTTGGCGACGGACAGACGCAAGCACACACCCTCCGAGCGTCGGCGCGCCCGCCGCGCCAGAGGGGGCTCCACAGTCCGCGCCCGCCGCCGCTGCGGCGCGGGGCAACTGGGAAAAAAAAGTTCTGCTGGGCGGACTATTGAGCCTGCCGACCACCAGCCGACCTGTGCACCAATCCCCTTCTCCTTACCTCGGTCTGGAGGCCACCGGAGCGCGCCGATCCCGTCCGCGCTGCAGCCAGCTTGGAGGAGCCCCTCTCCTGCCGGCCCGCTCCTCTCCTACCCCTCCCCGCCCCCATGGGTGTTTGCCCAACGGCAAAGCGGGCTCTTCCAGGTAAGTATATAAGTTACTGTACTGTGTGGGAGGGTCACGATCTTGGTAATTGCGGCTTCCCGAGCTTAACCCCTGCGCTCCTGCCTTCTTCCAACTTGTTGAGGACTCGTCGGGTAGCGGGAGAGCGAGCAAGCGCGCCCGGGAGCGCTGGCCGGGCGGGGGGAGAGAAGTGCGCGGGGCAGAGAGGGGAGAGCGAGACAGAGAGCGGCGGAGTTCAGATGCCCCCCTGACAGCGGTTTTCATTGGATAGGTCTTCCCCCCACCCCCGTTCCCCTTGGTTTGGTGCCCCCTCCCTCCATCTCCCATGTAGGGGACGTCTCCAGGCGAAGTCACGATTCCTTCTCAGTTCGGAATGAACTGTGACTAGAGCCATGACGCAGCCAGCGCGCATTACTCACTTTTTGCAGTCACGACTTGGGAATCCGTGCTGGTTCCAACCAAAATTACACCGCTACCATTGAATTATTTAATAGGATCCAGTTTAGGGGGTAAACTCGTGCATTGTGCCAAGCAATGGGGAAGGGGTGGGGGAGAACGGGGAAAAATGAGGACATGGGGCATCCCCTCGCCCCCCTCTTGACTCTTGTAACCCACCACTACCACCACTGCTCCACGTGTTGCAAGTGCTTTATTGCGCTTGCCACCCCTCCCGGCCCGGCGCCCCCACCCTTTCCCTTTGCAAATGTAGCAGAATTTGTAAACACAACCACGCGACTTGCAGGGCTGAGAGGGGCGAGGCTTGGGAAAGGGAACGGGTAGGTTCGGGTGAATGACGAGGAGGCCGAGGGGTGGGCTGAGAGGCTGTGAACAGCTTTGGTTTGAGCTGAATTGTCAAGACAAAGTGTGGGTTGCAGCATTATTTGTGTTATTCTCCACATCAGTAACAGCCCTTGTTACTATTATGAGTTGAATATTCAGTCTCAGCCAGGGAACCTTCCCAGAGAGGGACTGCTGCTGAGCCCCGACCCCAAGGGCTGCACCCTGGTTGCCCTGCATGGGGGTCAGGTCACTAAAGCCAGAAGCTGTTGCCGGATGGAGAGAAAGTAAATGGAACAGAGAAACCTGGTTTCCCTTTCTCTCTCTACTGAAGGCTAGCCCCCACAGATACTTACCTCACCGTCCCAAGTTTATTTATATATATATATATATATATATATGATTCCTGTATGCACACAGCTTACTGCAGAACTGCAAGAGTGCTTCAATTCCCTCATCATCTACAGCTCATTCTGTGGGGCAGTTTGAGGATGCATTTTTATTATTTCTCTCCAAGGAGTTAATCAGTATGAATGTCTTTGTGTGCGCGTGAGATTCATCCCCCCCCTCTCCTCTGAGAACCTTCCTCCCTCTCACCTGTCTGGCCACAGGTTTGGCCAAAGTGTCTGGAGCTGATCGCAATGAATCTCAGTCTGGGTCGAACCCACAACCCTAGGGAGTTGATGGTTTCCCCAGTAACATTTGGCGACTTAGAGAACATCTGCTCCCCAATTTCCCTTGGAGCTGGTTTGGAACCCTTTGGCTTTTGGCTTTAAGGTGCGGTGTGATGTTCCCAAGCCTGGATTCTTTGCGCATCACACCAGTAACTCCAGGGCTTTGGCTTCTAATTCACTCTTTCCACCAACTCATTTGGGGCTTCTACGACTAGGACGCGAAGGGAGGGGGAATAATGAGAAAAATGCCATAACACACTACCTTACACACCTCCTGGGAATTGCAGAATGTAGGTGTGTGGGGGTGGGGTGAGAAGTGGGAAGGGACGAGGGTCCGAATAAAGCAACCTATAGCCTCTTATTCTGAGAATCACCATCACCGGGGAGAAATATTTCAAACCCACTGGCGGGAAGGTACAGAAGTCTGGAAATGGAGACCCAGATAGTGCCTGGCCTCTGCAGGGAAAGCCGGTGAGCCACCGGCCTTCCATTCCTGGAACGCTGGGCCTTGGCTCATCCTCGAATCTAACACTTCACTCCCCCTCCTTTAAATTTTTTCCTTTCCTTCCCACTCACCCCTCCTTTCCCCAAAGCTCTCACCGAAGTCACGACTATCCCCTTTGAACATCCTTAACCCCCTCCTCCCTGTATCCCTCTTCTGCATTCAGGGCGGGGCTAACCGCTGCTGGCTCGAACCCCGCCCCCTGGCGCTCGGAACTGAACTCACTGAGGAGCAAGGAATTTTCAGCACCTATCTTCGATGGACAGCAACCGAGTGCTGGGCCAGTCCGACCAGGGTCGCGGTCCTCGGGTTCCCGGACCGGAGCAAGCGGAGAGGTTTGTCAAAGGAATAGAGATTTTCCCCTCTCTTTATTCAGCTCCTTCCATGCAATTTTGATCTATATTGCATCGTTAATCTCCCAGAGAGATGGCCCATTAAGTCGTGTCTAGCCACCCTTTAAGATACAGAAAATGGGGAAGGGAGGGGGGGGCCCTCGAGAGAACGGAGCTCAACAGCGCCGACCCATAACGAGAAAGAGAGTTGCAGCAGCTATTGATTCAGAGATTCGTCAGGGTGATTCCCGGCTCTGCAAGAATTCCCTCTCTCGGTTCCTTTGCATGCAGCCCCAAATTCATCATCATATAAATATATACACACACACACACACAGCTACGCCCCTTACCCCCTACCCAGTCCCACTCTCCTCTATAGAAAGGGGCACAAAGGCAGCCAAAAAAGAACCCAGAACATGCACAAAGTAAGCGTCAGCTCATACTCACAGTCTGCGGCATGCACATGACATAAAATTACTTACCCAAACGGGAACTCCTTAAGAGAGAGAAAGAGAAACATAGGGGGAGGAAAGAGAAAGTGGTGGAAAGAGGAGAGAGGAGAGGAAAAATCCAACAATTAATTTCCAGACATAGTTGTGGGGGGAGGAATGCGGTGATGTCCAGGTTTTCTTCCACCCGCGCTGGCTTTTTATCCCAGTACAGCCCTCGGTCTATTTCTGGAACACGATCAAACCCTGATGCTATTTTTAGCAAGTACTGAAAAAACCTCCACACACAAAGGCATTTCGCTGGAACGTTACGTCCAAAACATTAAATGTGCATTAAGCGCCCCCTCCCCACTTTTTTCTGCACCAGCGGACTCACTTGCATTACTGCAGAGGATGTTTTTCAAAGCAGAAAAACACCCAAATATTTCTTATATTCTCCCTCCCTCCCATTAACTCCCATCTGCCTCTGCCTGTTGCAAGCTCCTCGCAATCTCCCCGAGCAGAAGGCGTTGGAGTGGTTGTATTCTTAGAGCTGCATGTCTCCATTGACCAGACTCCCTACATGCTGGGGAAGGGGGGTGCTTAGCCCCTTCCCCAGCAGAGCTTCCCAGGAAAGCTCTAAAGTCTAATGCTATCAACGATGGAGATTCCCAAATCAGGGGGAAAAAAATCATCTGTACCCTTCCCACGTTTCCCACCCACGCTCTGCAAAATCGCGTTGTGTTTGCCACACACCGCCTTTGGAAATGTATATTTTGAAAGCTGCATATGTGTGTCTCTGTGTGTGTTTTGCGTTCTAGTAATTCACTACGAGGGGGTTGGAGAAAATAGACTCATGAAGGCAGCGCGGAGCAGCCGCCTTGAGTCTCCTTTGCCAGCCTGCGTCAGTCATCAGCTACTGACGTCACGTGCAGATTCTCCTCTTTGGTGGGTCTGGTTCAGCCCAGAAGAGGCTTCTGCTCGGAGACAGCGCTTTGTGTTCGGCGCAGCCACTGAGCAGGCGAGGCGGCCGAGGCGGGCGCCACCCCAGGCTTAGGCTGGGCAGCTGCAGAGGAGGCTGCAGCCTAGTCTGCATCGGGCGTGTGGGGGCCCCCACGGGCGTGCCGGGCAGGACAGCCCCCTCCCCAAACGTCCTCCGCCGCCGGGTGCAAACTCGGCTGTGCACAGACTCCTGCGCGTGTCCTTTCCCCGCCCTTTCGCATCTGGCCACTGTTGCAGAGACAGCTATGGCTATAACTCGGATTAATTCTGTGTGTTTGTCGGGCAGATAGCCCCGGCTCCTCCAGTGACGCAAATAACAGATTCTAAGGCTCCCGCTCTCTGTCCTGCTCCCTTTTTCTCCCTCCCCCCTTCTTTCCCTTCTTCTGTTTCCTGCGCCCACGCATCCTGCTTGGTCTCCCACGGAATCAGCCAGCTACAGCTTCCCAGAGAGCAATGCTCCGAGTTACAGAGAGACGGACAGACTCCCAGAGCAGAAACAAATAAGCCTGCAATTAAACACACACATACAGCTCTTTGCAAATGGCCAGCAGCCGTTTAGGGGCTCCCCTGTGTGGGGGAAGGGAGGAGCTGATTCACAAATCCTTCGGCCTCTGAGGAGTCCGTGCTGGCGGTGGAGAGCACCCAGAGGGGAGGGTCAGGGCTTCTTGCTGCCGCAGCTTCTCCCTCTTCTCGCCACCAGAGGAGGAAACCCACCTCTGTAAATACCCAGATGGCAGGGTATTAGCGAATAAACAACTTTTGCTGAATGGTAGGAGGAGGAGAAAATTCAACAAAGACTGCAAGTGCTTAGTCTCCAGCGACATTATCAGGACTTTTTAAGGCGAGGTGACGTTTACCCTTTTTCCCTCTCAAAGACCAGGAGATCTTTTTTCTACTTTAAAAAAAGTCCCTGAAAAATGAGCTCAATGGATTAGTGCTATTTTTAAACCAATTTGAATGGAACTTGTTTCATGAGGGTGATAAAGTGTGTGTGTGTGTCTCGGGGTGTATAGGATGTGTCTGAATCTGAGGTTCTCAGCAGAAGAAATGCCACACCTCAGCATGACAAAGGGTTTATTGATTGATGGAGTGATGGAGGTAGGGAGAATTCTTGCAGATTGGAAGATCTGAACCAAACCACATGTACACAAATCACCCTCCCCAAATGCACATAGCATTCCAGACCCACTTGGCATAACCTCTGCCCTGAGAAGGGGAAAAAAACAGAAAGCAGAGAGCTATTTACAGCCGTGGCTGGATGCATGGTTTATCTCCTTTCTTAACTCTAATTATCAACTTTCCCTGACAATGCTTTTCCTTGATGCCGGTAAAGGTTACTGCTCGGATTTGAGGCACAAGGCCTGGGAGAGAATGATGTCAGGGCTCAGCCTGTATCATTTCCCTCTTCAGGCCCTCCTAGCTTTTGTAACTTTCCTTGGATATTTTGGTTTAAGCTTAAGCCTGTCCGGTACCCTCAATTTCTGTCTGTGGCTTAAGCCGTGCCTACGAAAGGGAGACAGAGGACGTCTGCTAAGTACGGAGGACACCCTCTGGCAACCCATCAGCAGCTGTTTATTTTTAGCTCCACAAATGCATGCATGTATGCATGTGAGGGTGTTGCTGCAGTGGGGAGGCCTGCGTTCGGGAGAAATATCAATGAGACAGAGGCGGCCCTGGTTCTTGCACTGAAGATGGCTTATCACATGGGGTCATCAGATGTGGCCAGACAGACAGGAAACACCAGTAGCGTTTCAATGAAGTCATCTTGGATTAATGAAAATGTCAGGCTAAGCGTGTTTTTAAAAGCACAGAGTAAGTATGTTTTTAGATATGAGATTAGGTGTGTGTAAGCATAAATTTATGTATGTGGGCACATTCACAGAAGCTGTATAGTTTCTATATGGACCATATAAACTATATAGAGAAGAGGCAATTTAGAATGTAACCTGCTTTCTATGTTATATTTGGTGGTTGGGTGTTATTGTGTCTGATGTTGAGACCAAGAGAGAATCATTTACGATCACCAAGAGCTTGAAGCAAACCCTGAACATAGCCTTAACAAATAAGGTAGAGTTGGAAATGGAAGAATTGTACTTAGGCTCTGAACATCAGAACTTTGAGGGCAGCAGCCAAAATTATACAAATGTAACCCCAGCTGCCTGGTGAATTCAGTGTCTTTGCTCCTCCCTCCCAGAAGAGGGCGCCTCTCTGCCTTGTTCCTGTCTTGCTACAGTAATCAAGCTGACTGCTTAGAATAAGCAAGCACAGCTGGGAAACTCAGCAGAGATATTTGCAGAAAGTTAGCCCTCCATAGCCAGCATCTCCATTTTCCCTACTCCTCAGTCAGGTCCTTTGGTGCATGTCTGGGCTGGAGCTGGTGACCTTGGCTTCCTGAGCTATCCCACCATCCTTTGCTGAGGATTGTGGTGCCCAATTCCTGTCTGAGCAGTCAGGCTAAAGACCCAGGCAATTAATAGACCAATATGGAACCTGTCCAAGATGAAAACTGCCTTCTGCGCTGCCAGCCCATCCCTGGGCGTCCCACGCACGAGGAGGACTTGTTTCCCCTAATGCTCCCCCAGAGGGCCCGTGGGAGTAGGCTGCTTGTCACGCAGCCCTTGAAAACAACTGAGCCTCTTCTCTTTCAAGGTCAGTGAAGCCCAGAAACGTCCCGCCTGTGTCTATTGTCTCCTCTCCAAGCACTACGAAAAATGCCAGTAGGTAAAGTACTGGGTTTGGAGGAGGACAAAAGCCCAGCTCCCAGGAAATCAACCAAGGGGAATCAGGGAGGAAGTCTGGTAAAGGGATATCTCTTTGCTTGAAGGTGTCTTGATCAGGAAGCACAACTATTTTGGTCTAAGGAAAAGGGAGAGAGAAGAAACCAATAGTTTTCAAGCACCAACTACATGCCAGATACTGTTCTGGACATTTTTACATAAATGGCCTTATTCAATCCTTAAGGCAATTCTATAGGTGTCATTATAATAATGGTACCTACCCCATAGTGTTGTTGAGCACAGAAATCATTCTGAAAACATTAGTCATTATTTTTCCTATTTTAAAGCTGAGGAAATGGAGACCAGAAAGTTTAAGCAACTTGTAAGCAAGTCTTAGAGCTTGAAGGCATAAAACTAGGAATCCGATCAAGTTCATGTCTGTGTGGCTCCAACACTCATGCCCACACAACTCCATCATGTTGCCTCTATTACATTCCAATCTCTGGTCTTTAATATTACAGTTCTAGCCATCATTTGGAGTTGGAGGTGTCTGGGACTTTCTCAAACACTTTCTGGCAAGATCAGGTGCGTTCAGGGTGGTATGGCCGTAGACCTCAAATACTTTCTGAATAATGAACTGACTTATTTCTCCTAAGGAGCCCTTTAGCCAATACCTGCCCCCCTGTGCAAAGCTATCTGCCTGTGAGAAGAGATTCCTCCCTCCTGTTTCAAGGAAAGCCCCATCTGGTTCAGCTTCATCCAAAACTCAAGGGATTTGTCTGGAACCAGACAGTTTGGAGTGGAGATGCAGTGATGGCCATTGATGTCCTTGATGTCCATTCAGGCTGCTGCACCTAAACATGTTTCCACTCCCACTGAGGAAGCCCCTTGGGTGGCTCTAGGGAGAAGCTGGAAACTGCCTGGTCTACCAAGAAAGTTGTCTTAAGGTGAGAACAGCAGCAAATCTGTGCCGTGAGTTAGCGAGTCATCCTCGTCTTCCTTCACTCCTTTAGAAACTGGCATCTCTGATTATTTTCCTGATTATGAAAACTTTACAGGCAGAGCCATTAGTTTGGTAGGGGTAGATAAGTCATAGCATGCATAATACAGGCTATTCCATGATCCTTTTCCCCTGTTAAATACATGTTTTTTTCACTTACCCTGATCAAGAGGTACATTCAGTCTTGGGAAACACTTCTTAAAGGCCAGCATAGTTGGAGGTTTGAGGGTGAATGTTTTAAAGGACCAGTGAAAGCTAGAGAAAAGTCACTGGAATTCCACTTCCCCCTTTTTTTGGTTGCCATCAGCAACTCAAAATAGTCCCAACTCCCTGTTCACCGAAAGTAGTTACATTGTTCAACGTCAGAACAGTTAAGATAGTAGTTACATTGTTCAACTTCAGAACAGTTAAGATAATATTCATTGTTCTTTGTATACTGCATTATCAAGCAGCATACTCTTTCAAACGCCTCACCCCACCCCACCAACAATTCTAGCCACTGAACACGTTGGAGAACCAGATGATAGGTTAGCCCATGCCTTGCATATTTGGGACAATGAGGACCTAGAGAGTCCCCGAGGAATATCTAATTAGGTTTCATGGCGAGGATCTAAGCAAACACAGGGAAGCCAGAGCAAGCACATGATAGGAAGCTGAGGCTGAAGGAACAGGCTGGGGTGAGACTCAAGATTGCAGGGTACGTTAGCAGAGGCCAACTGGAAAAGTATCAGAGCTGGAAAAGCACGGACCATAGCGAGAAAAGGACAATCTAAGGGATGCTTAGTGATACCTGCATTTGAGTTTAGCCTTTATCTTGTAATTGATGAACAACTGTCTACCCCACCTGAATTCAGCAGGCAGAGAGAACTCAGTTATAAATTCTTGGGGGTCTAGTGGGTCTGAATTAGCAGAACCTTTTATCCACTCACTATTAAAGCAGTCTTGCCAGTAGTTGCTAATATACTAAGCTTGGATCACTATGTCTGATTGGCCAAGAGTAAAGAATGGGGACTGCATTTTCTTAATTCCTGGTATAGGCTATAGAACACAGAGGAAGAATGGACTAACCATATCTGCTGGGTTGGCCAGTTTTTTGTACTTATTAGCAAAGCTACTAAATAATGAACTGGATCTGAATTTTGTCAGTGAGAAGAGAGACCTTTAGCTCACATATGAAAACCTGGCATCTTTCATCAGTCCTAGATTACCCATAAAGGTAGAAAGAAAAGGGTAGGGGGAAGAAATACACTTTCTAGGTATAGTGGGTTTTCAGAGACCCACATTTTTGTAGTGATTGCCTTTGAGAAAGAGAGTGCTATGACATCAACAAACCCTGGTTTGGTCAATCCTCAGGGTCTGTTTTGTTTGCACAGGTCTAGATTAGCATTGTGAGGCTGGACTAACATCTATGGCTGGGCTGGGGATCCCTGAGGGACATTTGAGTCAAGAGGGACCAATAGAGGACAAATCTTAGGGCTTAACAGGGTGGATCTGACTCATCAGCACTGGTTTTTTACCCTCGACAGTGCCGGCAAATGCCACTTACCTCACCATCCAGGAACCTGTGGCTCAGGACCCATGAAGAGAAGCCTTGGGTCTCGAATGAAAATGTCTAGAGTGAAGCCATTGCAATGTGGTGAATGAAATGCAAATTTAATTGGAGAAAAAAAATCTAGATGATTCCGTCCTATATTTAGGGGTAATCCAATTCTGAGGTTCTTGCTCCTCCTACCCCCACATTCTCAATCAGTTCAAACAGTCATGAGTAAGCCATTTCACTATATCTGACTGGGATTCAGGAATTTCTCTTTTTTCCATCTGATTCCAATGACATCACACTCTGATGTACCATGGGCCCCTTCATTGAGTGTGACTGCTCTGGTAGAGTGTCTAGTAATTTCATTTTGGAAGAAGTAGGATTTGCTGTGGGTTTCTTGACCAGGGGGCTCAGTGTTAGACTGAGTTTGGCACAAGGCAGGGATGAGAAAGAGGGAAACTAATGTCAGGCATCTGGATATAACTTAAAGGGGAACTTGCCAAACAGAGACTAAAGCCACTGCCCATGAGAGGGGCACCTCAGAGAAGGAGCTGAGTGGGTGGTGAATGGAGAAGGGATGGTGGTCAGGAAGGGGTTATTATGGCAAGGATTAGCAGGAAGATGAACGTGAGCAGCAACATTGCAGAAAGCGCGAGGCAAAGGATGAGGTGTGTCCTGGGTGTGTGAGGACTGCTTTGAAAACTCATCTGGTCTCCTCTTGGTCTTTGGCGCTCCTACAACAAGCAAGAGGAAAGGGACGTGGTGTCAGCAATCCACATTCCATCACTCACAATTCCCTGTGAGCATTCAGTTCCTGGCTCTCCCCTTCCCCTCTGCAGGGGCTATATTTTGGCTTTCCTGGGGATGGGAGGACCACAAGGGGCAGATGCTCAAGGCTGCAATTGGGGAAAGGGATGGTCAGGCTTACCAGCAGGTGGCCAAATAGGAGTTCACTCCAAATTGGCAGGTTTGGACCGACTATTCATCAAGAAGTCACATCTCTGGCAAAGTGGAGTTTGTGGTATTAATAGGTCAAACCAGAAAGGGCTCCTTCCACCCGTAGCTCAGGGCCAGGAGGTTACATCGTGCACAAATATTTTTAACCCAGCTGCTCTGTTTAGACAATGACAACCCAATCAATCACTCAGGAGGCACTGCAGAAAGTCTGCTCTTGTTATCTCTGTGGTGTTACCAGCAGGGACCCTTCTGATCCATTATGACATCACTCTGCCTTTAGAGGAAGGGGCAGCTAGTGGGAAGTCTTAGTCAGGGATCAGGGAGCTGGGTAATATCAGGTGTAGCCACCATCCCACTGTGTAGATTTAGAGACACATTGGCAGTAAAACTGGAGACCAGAACCCCACCAAGTACAGGAATGGAAATCCTGTTACTTACCCACATCTCAACTCCCCAAGAAGAGCCAATATGGAAATACTTTGAGGTTCTCCTTGGTGAGGTGAAAAAGTTTACGTCTTCACATAGTACAGGAGAACTGAAATAATATTTGAGATTCTCCCAGGAGCCCAGATACCTCTAAAATATGGACTGGTGAGAGACCAACAGTGAAAAGACGAGTGGCTGTGTAATTCATAATTCCCAAATGGCTCCATATCAAGGGAGTTCAATGATGAACCAACCCAAACAGGGAAAAGAGCAACTCAGGAAAGTATCTGTAGGTAAAACATACAGATGTAAGGAGGTAGTTTCACAATTTTTATTTTCTGTAATTAAAAAGCCCAACCTAGACCTCAGTTCCAACCAACACCAACCAGAAAGTGAGAACTTAACCTGATAGTGACCATTCTGGTCTTGATTCTGCTATTTGCCCCTAAGCAAAACCTGGAACCAGTCACTCAATATCTTAAGTTCCCAACCTATAAAATATGTGCACTGCTCCATGCCCTACCTACATCACGGGATTTTATTTTTAGAAAAATAGGTGTGAACTTGTTCCACAAATTTAAAAAGGCCTCATGTCCATAATGGAAATTCTTCTTAGTCACTGTGGTAGTTACTCTGGTTTCTTTGGCCCTCGTTTCACAGTTGGTATCACAGTGAGAGCGCAGACTGGACAAGCATTGCCATGTAATTAATTGCCTCATAAGCTGAATTAAAAAAAAAAAGAAGAAGAACTGAAATTACCTAGGACCCAGGAAGTTTATGGAGCAATTTCAGAGCCAGTACGACCTGTTTATATTAGGTGATTAGAACAAGTTCCACGTCCAATCTCACATTGTTCCTTGGTTCTTGCTTCTCTTAAGTTGTCATTCAGGAGAATCATATAGATGATGAAGGTCACTAGGGGGGTCTAGTCTCTGGGGACACCAGGAACTTATATAATCTCTTTAGGTCTCAGCTGCCTCATTTGCAAAATCCTGCTACGTGGGCTTATGGTGAGTATTAAATGAAATAATGCAAGTAAAATGCTTAGCACTGTGTTGGCACCCAACAAACATTAGATGAAATTATTAGGGAGGAAGAAGGAACCAACATCTGGAGTTTCATCTTGCCTGTGCCTCAGGACACCCGTTTTCTCCTTGCTTCAAGATACCAAGATGCTCAGCTGTTTCAAATCGATGCCCTCCGGGCAGGGCGGAGTAACTGCTATGACATTTCTATCAAAGAGCCAGTAGAGGGAGCTCCAGAGTAAAACCATTCTCTGGTCCACATTCCCTTCATTTCTCTGTAAAACAAATCTCTGCCCACAGATTTTTTCCCCCCACTAGAAACCTTTTACTTAGAGAAAACTGAAGCCCTCAGTAAAGGACCTGAACCCTGTCCTGCCTTCATAGAACCCAGGTGTTCTTGGACTTTAGAGACATCTTGAGTCCCACGCCGAGGTTCAACCCTTGAGCTCCATTTGCAAGTTGGAATAGAAGGACTAGTTCTTACTGAGACCGATCCCAGGAGATCTGGGGCTGAGAAGCAAGCTAACACTTCTCCTACCCTCGGCATGTTGAATACGTTCTAGCTTGAGTCACAGCCACTAAAGGACCTTCCTATAAACTTGCTATCAAAGAGTCGTGGAGCCTAGACATCACTCCTCTCCCAAAAAGATTTGCATCAGCTGGTTGTGTATCCCATTTAACAGCAGCAGGGGGAAGGAAATAGCCATTACCTGCTCTCAGGGGCCTTTAGAACCACATATCGGATAAACTAAATGATGGAAGTGGAATCCTTCTCTGATAAAAGACCTAGCATGGCCACCGAAAGGCGGCAAGATAGACTCTACGAAGGCTCTGAACAAAGCTTTCCCGCAGCTCCTTCCCTGCTTAGAGTCCTTAGGTCAACCAGTTGACCCACCTATCAGTGCACAGACCTTTTTTTTTTTTCCCACACTTATTTTCTGGCTCACAGTTAATCAATGCAACAGTAGGAGCACCAAGACATGATGGGAGATCTTTCTGGTCTTTCTTACCATTAACATTTGCTGACTGCCTCATTTTGATTAGCAGTGGCCTCGTTTCTTGTAGGGTACTCAAAAGGCTCTGTGCCTCACTGACTCACAGAATGATACACAGCCAGAAGGAACCCAGAATAAGACAAAGTCTTGCCATCCAAGAAAGTTAAAAATGTTTCATGAGAGCTCTGCTTCCCTTTTCTGCCAGCATGATATCAAGTGTAACAACAGCTAATATTTGTTGGGTACTGCATGCTAACTTCAGGTATGGTGCTAGGAGGTACGTATACATCATCCCACTCAATCCTTACAACAACTTAATGAAACAGTGCCTATTACAATGTCCATTTATTTTCAAGTTGAAAAACTGAGGCTTAGAGAGGTTAAATGACTTGTCCAAAGTCAAACACAGCTGTTAAATGTAGTAGCTGGTATTCTGATATACAGAGCTGCCCTCCTTGGGCCCTGGCTGGGTTCTCCAGAACGGACAATACTAGACTTCCATTCATCATTGGGAGAAGTTTTAAAGGGTCAGGGGAACCTGAGCAGTGGGGTACACCTTGTTAAGCCTCAACCAGGACCCATGGAAGCATCTGATGTTCCTTCTCATTCCACTGTCTCATTCCTATAGGGCAAGTGCAACCTGTCTCAGGAGGAAAAATTACCCCAGGATGAAGGATTTTACCTCCTTTTTCCACTCTAAGTTGGCCAAGCCACACAGAACGAAAGGGACTCATTACATCTTTGGAAATGCACTGGACTTTCATAATTCGGAATGAGCTGGAAGACTGACAACCGGGGACCTAGTTTAAGAGTATAATTCTTTAGGTCCTACACCTTAAAGGAAAAGACACTCTTTGGGAACTGCCAAGAAGAATAATAATCTGGGGATAGGTAATGGATTTTTTGTTTTTAAGATAGGGTCTCGCTCTATTGCCCAGGCTTGAGTGCAGTGGCGTGATCACAGCTCATTGCAACCTCCAACTCTCCAAGGGATCCTCCTGCCTCAGCCTCCTGAGTAGCTAGGACTACAAATGTGCACCACCATGCCTAGCTAATTTTTTTTATTTTTTGTAGAGACAAAATCTCACAATATTGCCCAGGCTGGTCTCAAACTCCTGGCCTCAAGTGATTCTCCCACCTCAGCCTCCCAAAGTGCTGGGATTACAAGTGTGAGCCACTGTGCCTGGCCAGGTAATGGATTTTATCAGTAGCTATAAGCCATCGCTCCATCTGCCCTTAATTGTAACTTTGCTGAGCTCTGTTCACCCACCTCTGGTTAAGGGTCAGCATTGTCTCCTTGGGCTTGGACTAGTTAGGGAAAGCAGAGGCTGTGTAGCCAACATCACAAGAGGCACCTCTCCTTAATCATAGATGGCAAAGACCCTACCTTCAATTCCTCAAGGGGCTTGGCTACTCCTACCAATCCTCCACTTTCTAAAGTCAACAGAGGGAAGCTGTCCAGTGAGAATGTGAGCTTCAGATGACATGGAAGAGAAACAATGAAGGAGCTACTGCCTGGAAGAACCTGAGAACCACTGACTCCAGGAAGAAGAGAGGACCTGGGCTCAGGCCTATCCTGGCCTGTCCTCAGCCCCTCACCTCTAGGGCTAGCACCACATGTTCTGATTCATGGAATAACTTGCCGCTCTCTGCCACCAGTATTAGCAAATATATAGGCTCCAATTGGTTTGAAATAGTATGTTAGGTTAAGAACCAAAACACAACTTTGGTCTGGATTGTAACTCAGGAGAATTACTAATGTTTTGATAGGATCTGGGGCTCATGCACAGGAGAGGATCATTCTGATTAGGGATTTGTGGTCTAGTTTTCTTCTAGGCCCTGATAGGAATGCCCCAAGCCCTCACCAGGGATCGGCCTTCAACATGCTGCAACTTGCAAATACAGATGGTTGAACTTTTTAAAATCTGAGAGCTTATAAACCAGCAAGTTAATGTAGACTAAGAGAAACTTACTTTGGTGGAAGTGGCTAAAGAAGTTTTCAGGGAAGGATAGTGGCTATTTTGGTCTTCCCTTATCCTTTATATCACGTCCCCGAACCATTTCTGTTTTCCAAATTCATGCGAAGTAGAAGCAAATAACCTTTTAGCGAATTGGGATCCTAACTCCTGCCCCACACTGAGGCTAGGTTGAGGCTACTCCCTGCAGACCAGGTCTTCACAGGCTCTCTGGTTCTTAATACTCAAGATATGGTGGTCAGGGTA
Source organism: Eulemur rufifrons (assembly GCF_041146395.1). NCBI lineage: Eukaryota > Metazoa > Chordata > Mammalia > Primates > Lemuridae > Eulemur > Eulemur rufifrons. Next base: position 86,784,216 of record NC_090988.1, on the reverse strand, counting down.
AGTCCTGTAGTTCTGTGACCCATGAACTCTAACATAATGAGTCCATGGGCTTCCAATAGAATGAACTGCCATAAAAGCCTGGTCTCCTCACCAAACATTACCAAAGAGCTCTGCAACTAAAAATCTGGATCTTAATGGATGGAACTTGTCCTTCTTTCCCAATTGGTACATCTATACCAATTAACACACATAAATTTGCAAATGAAAGAATTCCTAATAGAATGGGACATAGGACAGATAAGTTTGGAATAGAAAAAGGGAGGCGATAGCAGCTTATTGTTCATAAAAGGGCTTTATAATTGTGTAAGAATCCAGTGTTGGTAAGGGTCTTGCCAAAAGAAAAATGTGGACTGTTAAAGTCCTCTTTCACCCTCTGGATTATGCGTTCCATGGTGGCAAGCAGGATTGGTGTTTTAATTACCTCTGGATCCTCAGAACCTAGTGTTTGAGCTTCTATCTGGTCAACCCTCCAGAAATTTTTGTTGAGTTTCCAATTTTAAAGAGTCCATAAGGACCAGGTGAGGGATTACTTTATTCTGTTCTCCACTAGGGAATGAGGTCATTGAAACTCAAGATGGGGATGAGGAGTGGATGGTCCTATTTAATACCTGCCTCCAAGGAATCACTGAAGGGCTCTCACAGAGACCAAGGAGGACTTGAAACATCTGCCTCGGTGGAGAGAAGACTCACGTCTTGACTCTAGGCTCCTGCGAGTCAAATGCAGATGACCTTCTCACACCCATACTCTTGAGGCTGAGACCTGGGCTAAACATTGACCTGGGTCCCTTTTTTCTTACCTGGATGTTTCTCCTCTTTCAGGCTTTGGATAAAACAGTTAATGAGCTCTGAGCTGCAGTGAACTTCTCCAGGGAAGTTGCCCAGGCCTGTCCCTTGCTTGGTGGGGGTCCGTGAACAACCAATCCTTTGGCTTCAGTACGGTGTGGGGAAGAGAGCCTTTACCCAGGTCTCCCAAGAGGAGTCCTGGTGTATGTGTACTCTGCTAGCTTCAGAAAAGAAAGAATCTTCCCAAGTAAGAAAGGCGTATGGTGGAAGTGCCACCTCAAACCAAGCCTCATGAGATGATGTTCTCAAGTCACTTTTCTGATGCTTCCCTGGTCCCACCAATGGCCAAAGGTATACTAGTAACAATAAAAAATAAAAGTAATATATTAGACACTTGGTATGTTCCAGGCACTGTGCCAGGTCCTTTGAAAATATCAATTCAGCCGGGCGCGGTGGCTCACGCCTGTAATCCTAGCACTCTGGGAGGCCGAGGCGGGTGGATCGCTCAAGGTCAGGAGTTCGAGACCAGCCTGAGCGAGACCCCGTCTCTACTAAAAATAGAAAGACATTATATGGTCAACTAAAAATCTATATAGAAAAAATTAGCCGGGCATGGTGGCGCATGCCTGTAGTCCCAGCTACTCGGGAGGCTGAGGCAGTAGGATCGCTTAAGCCGAGGAGTCTGAGGTTGCTGTGAGCTAAGCTGACGCCACGGCACTCACTCTAGCCTGGGCAACAAAGTGAGACTCTGTCTCAACAAAAAAAAAAAAAAAAAAAAAAAAAAAAAAAAAAAAAGAAAATATCAATTCAATAAATCATCACAGCAACTCTTTGAGGTAGGTATCCATTAAGTGTCAAGAAACAGGCTTCGCAGGTTTCAATAACCAAACCAACCAAATATAGGAGCCAAGATTTGAACCCAGATCTGTTTGGCTGCAAAACCTGAACGATTCACTGTAATACTGTACTCAGGATACTGTCCAGCCTATCAGAGGCCTGTGCCTACTTCTATTGCTGAGTAACATGGGAAAGAGAGGAATGCCAGATTTTAAAAATTTTAATATCTGCCTTTGTGCACACTCATGTGCACAAAAACGTATATCACGTATGTATCTGACGTGCTTTTTAGATGAGCCATCTCATTTCTCATTTCACTCTCAGAATAACTCTGTGGGGTATTATGATGTGAATACTCAAAATTGTTCAGGTGACGTGAGCAGTTCACAAAGAAGCTAAATAATTTGCCCAAGATCATACATCCATTTGGTTGCTTAAACCTACATAGTTTGATGCCCAATCCATGGCTCTGTCACCATAATATATTGTCACAATGATGAGACATATTCAGAGTGAGCTAACATTTATTAAACACCCACCATGGGTCAAGCACTGTGTTAGGCTCATTCTTAAACAGTAAATAGTCATTGATTAGTCTTCCAGTCCACTCACTAGCCTGTCACTGTAGCAGCCTCCAAGTCTAGTAAATGTTATATAAAAGAGAAACAAGAGTAATTCCTTTTCCTCCTTTTTCTAGGTACGCTCAGTAGCTTAGACCAGGCTATTTCACAAAAGGGCGCTGCTGTCACCCAAAGGACCAGACAAGACAGGAAAGCTAGATAAAGCCTGAAAAACACAACTCTCAAAGTCCCTGAACCAACGGTGGAAGGTCAACAGTGTCTTCCTTCTCTTGGTTGGATGCATTTTTAATGCTATCTTATTTCCACACTAGTCCACCTCACATGTCTAGATGCCCTCTAGCTTTGCTCTTTAGCAGGTAAGGAGCAGGAAGGCAGTTGATGAAGGAAGGAAAAATTCCCTTTTTATCTGGTCCATCAGGAATATAGGACTGTCTTCCCCTTGACTCTTTAAGCCTCAAGCCCTACTTCTTCCACATCAACATCAGTTGAATTTACTGCCAAATATTAATAATTTCTGAAAACCTGTTATTCTGGGCCAGGGGATCCCTGGACAGACTTCAAAGCAGTGGTGAGATAAATAATAATTAATAAGCACTAAATAATTAGCACAATTATTCATGAAGCAAGCCATTATTATTTTTATTAATTTTAGATGGTGAAACCTAAGTACAGATCTGCTCGATGGAACCCAGCCCGAAAGTGATAGGTGGGGATTGGAGCCAGTGCTTCATTTCCAAGGCCTGGGCTCTAACTCAAGGCTTCAGCGGACTCAGAAGAGATCAGCAGATGAATTTTCTCTTCACAGCTGTGACACTGTCACCAGGAAGTGGTAGACTTTTCACAGAGCGGGACTTGGTTAGAGAAGAAAGTCACAATGGATCAAAAATGGGGGCAGCTAAGGTTTTTTGCTGCAGATGGGATTATTCACTTGATGAAGGAAGATGAACAACAGGGTTCTCAGCCTGGGATCTGGGTTACTTCTCACTTCCTCCCATCCAGGCTGGCTTCATGAACGTGCAACCTGTGTAAGATCCTGTACTCAGAAGGGCTCCATGCTTGCTTTAAGATACTACTGTCATTGTCTTGAAATTCGTAATAATTTTATCTTTGAATTTGTGTTTTGTAAGTGAAGTCTATAGGACAATGGAGAACATGTGTGCCCATCAATCTTTGGCAGTGCCCTGTGAGTACAGAATTCTGGTGGGAACTCAGTGAGACTCAAAGCCAGTAGAATGTAAGTCTGTGAGTAAATGGGGACACTGACAGTGCCAAGCAGTCATGCTTTCTGTTTGAACCAGGTGCGTCGAATGCAGAAAGGTGGCAATGGGGTTCTAGGAAACACTAATGACCAAGGAACCCTAGCACTTTATTTTTCACTTGTGTTCCTTCCCTGGATTTCCCAGCTGCCTATGGTGAAAATGACAGAAGGAAAGGTAAAGTAGAGCAACCACAACACATAGCTCTTTTTTTTTTTTTTTTTTTTTTTTTTTTTTTTTAAGACAGGGTCTTGCTCTGTCACTGGGGCTAGGGCACAATGGCATCATCATAGCTCACTGTGACCTCAAACTCCTAGGCTCAAGAGATTCTCCTGCCTCAGCCTCCCGAGTAGCTGAACTACAGGCGCGTGACACCATACCTGGCTAATTTTTCTTTTTCTTTCTTTTTTTTTTTTTTTAGGCAGAGTCCCCCTCTGTCACCCTGGCTAGAGTGCCGTGGCATCAGCCTAGCTCACAGCAACCTCAAACTCCTAGGCTCGAGCAATCCTTCTGCCTCAGCCCCCCTAGTAGGTGGGACTACAGGCATGCGCCACCATGCCTGGCTAATTTTTTCTGTATGTTTTTAGTTGTCCAGCTAATTTCTTTCTATTTTGTAGTAGAGACAAGGTCTTGCTCTTGCTCAGGCTGGTTTTGAACTCCTGAGCTCAAACAATCCGCCCGCCTCGGCCTCCCAGAGTGCCAGGATTACAGGCGTGAGCCACCGCACCCGGCCAAATTTTTCTATTCTTTTGTAGAGATGACAGGGGTCTCATTCTTGCTCAGGCTGGTCTCAAACTCCTGGCCTCAAGCAATCCTCCCACCTTGGCCTCCCAAAGTGCTAGGATCACAGACATGAGACACTGTGCCCAGCCTCCTACTCTTGTCAGTCTCTCCCTACTCAACAGCAAGCAGACGGTAGACGGTGCTCGTAGAACATGCTCATATTAAGAGTTAAATAAAAACAGCTGAGTTCATTTGGTTCAATGTTTCCATTGTTCTGGCAGGAACGAAATACCTATTCGTGTACAACCTATGAAACAGGAATCGTGTGATTTCGGTGATTCTACAAATGAGTCAAATGCTCTCATACTTACATTTACAAGTGGCATCGCACAATATAATGACGAATGGTAAAATTCATGCTAAAAATTTTAACTTTTATTTAGCACAACATTAAACAGCAAATAAAAAACACCACGACAAGTCTATAGAGAGACTATGGAAGAAAGGAAAAAGCTTTATATTCTCGTACCTTGAACAGCACTGTTTTCCCTGCTTTTTGAACAAGGGGCTCTACGTTTTCATTTTGTACTGGGCCCCACAAATTATATAGGTGGCCCTGCTCCTTATTTTTCCTTTGAGAAACAGGAGAAGCACCAGGGCTCATCCAAGGTGATGAAGAGAAAAGCTGGACTTCATTCTTCCCATAAATGGGTAGACATCTGCCTGCCATAATGCTCTCTCCAACGTCGCATGAAGGGGCAACTGACACTCCTGAATGAGTATGAGGAAACCCAAGGCAAATTCAGGTTCACCACATACACTCAGGGACGTCAGATCCACCCCTATATTGCATGTGGCATTTTTCAACTGGCATCTTCAGGCTTGACAGAGAGGAAGAAGGTCCGTTCCCTTGTGTGTTGCTCGTGAGCTCATGTGTGGAAAGAACCCCGGGCACCCATATATGCATGTATGCTGCACACATGTGTCCGCATGTGACATGCACTTGGACATCTGGTAGAACCTGACAGAGATGGTCTTTTACGTGGATCTCGGGGGGCTGACGGACACGAAACATTTTTAAGGGTGAAAAAGATGGCAAGGAGTATATATTGGGCTGGTGTCCTTGTGGAACCTGGTCCTCAGGAGACCACAGCTGGGAGCAGAGAGCGATACTGATGGGTGGACTATGGCGGGCATGGCTGTATTTCCAGAACCAGATTTTTTCCCGTAACAACTTTCCTCTCCCTTTATATCCAAAGAAGACAAATACTTGTTGACTTAAGTAAAGAACAGAAACAATTTCCTTCTGATAACAATGTCACAAGGAACCCAAAGCCTTCTAGGCTGTGAAAGATTATCCCCCTTCTTTCACGGGCCAAAAAGTGATGGAACAGGACCTTCAGCGATGTGGTGGGTGTCAGGCAAGCTGGCCTGGTTTTACTCCCCACCTGCAGGTCCTAAGGACGGAGTCACCGTGCACTCTGCTCCCCTTAGCGAGACAATGCTTCATCCTAACAGCAGGCTTAATCCCTGTCTGTACCCACATTTCACCTCCCGTCTCTATGTGCATCTGTACTTGTTGCCTTTCGGTTATTCTAGTTCCAGGGGAGGCGTGGCACCGGCATGTTGATTCTAACTCCCAAGCACCCTCCCCAAATCCCCCACCTCCCTGCCAACAGAGATTCCCTTCTCATGTTAATTGGTGACCTAGCCAGACCCCCAGGAAGAAAAAGCCACTAACTTACTCCTTCAAAAATCACATCGCCACTCAGGTGGTCTTCTCGACAACCAATCCGGTCCAAAGAACCCTTGTCTTTTATCATCCCCATATTTCCAAGTTCATTTTAACCAGGCATTCAAGTGGTTCCCCTACATCTATATTTAAAGGCCATGGGGGGTATTCCCTCCCCCACCTTGTGTTCCACCTCCCAGGAGTGACTGCTCTTCAGAGTGGAGGTGATTCAGCTTTCCTAGAAGATCATTTGCAGGGGAAAAAAAATACAGTACTACAGCTCAGAGTGCTGCCTGCTTCCCTAGATTTAAAAAAAAAAAAAAAAAATCCTGCTCTCAGACACATGGAATTCCCATTGACGAGGTTTGGCCACACCAGACGCTGCATTTTCCCCATTAAACATAAAGCTCAGTTTGAAAGATGTGGGGGCGGGAGGAGGCATAAAGATACCTTTTCAGCCTTTTCAGCCCTCTGGAGGATTTGAACTCTGGCCCCCAAGGTCAAATGGCTGATGTTCAAAAGCCCCCTCTCTCCATCCGCCCACCTCTCTTCCCGAGGCTCCTTCCTAACAAAGAATGACTCTCTTTGTTACACACAATAAAGCCCTGGTGGATTTACCCAGATTAAAAAACCCCTTGAAGTCCCTGTCAAAACTAATCTTCTCAGGAGAAACACTTGTTGATAACCACCTCGATTTGTGCAGCAGCAGGGAGGACCAGGGCCTGACGGAAAAACTGGCCTCTGACCTCCCTATGGCCACATGGCACCAGGCACCCTGCGATCCCTAGCCTCAAAGAACGCCACCCTCCCCAGCCCCTATGCCCCGTAACCTCCCCCCCACTATGCACATACACTCTGCAAGCCCCCGCCCCATTTAGCGTCTCCACCTCTAGCTCAGCCCATCTTAGCACCACCCTCAAAGCAGGGAAGCCAACCCTGCAGCTCCCCAGACCGGGAGACCCTGGCTGAGCGCCACCCTTTGAGATTTAACCTTTCACCCTGCAGCGCCCAGCGCTCTTCTCTTCCTGCTGCAAACTTTGCCAGGCGCCTTTTCAGGCTGTTTCCCTCTACACAACCAGCCCTTAGACATCATGCATAAAGATTTCCCTCTACAGGTGGTTGTGAGCTGTAGCAGTTTTTGCTCTTGCAATGGAAACAGTGCTTTTTTTTTTTTTTTTTAATTTCATTTTACCTAATAAGGTTTTTAACAAAAATTATTTTGCTTACACTCACTAAGACTTAGCATTTTCTCCAAATAGTGGGAAGAGAGAAGACCAAATTCTCTATGCAAGAAATGTTACCACTCCCATCATCACCACCATGCCCTGACTCTCTTTATCTCCCCCCACCCCACTCTGCTCTGACTTCATGAAGCCTTTTTGGAACTAAATTTTCATGTGCCAAATAATGACAAGAATGAAGACATTTAGTGAATGAGAATCAACCCAAAATATGGCAAAGTGAAATAAGCACTTGCCCACTACAGACCCCCCTCCACCCTTCCACCCCCACACCACAAATCACTAGGGTGGGGGGGAGCCAAGACGGCATCTCCTCCCCAGTTTAACACTACAGGATTGTCTTCCAACTGGCATGCCTCCTGCAAAAACCACACATACAAGACCCCAGGAAAGCCTGCCCAAGAAGTCTAGGCAATTCGTACAAATATAATTGTTCAATGTAAAAGACAGTAATCATGGCCAGTCATACAAATCCACTCCTCCAAACATTCACCAACTGACATCATAAACTTTGCAAAAGCCAGACACAAGACAGTGCATGGTATAACCTACCTTGGCGAGCTCCTTCACTTTTTGTGCAAATGTTTTCCCCTCCGCATGCTTTACATAGATTTCTAGGGAAATTTGGAAGGACTGGTGAGGGGGTGGGGGAGGTGAGGGAATGAGGGTAATATAAATAAGGAAGCATTTTAAATGCACCACGCAAAAAGCTCGGGATCTCACGTTGTGTGTCTGCACTCTTCCCGGAGCAAAGCAAAACAGTTCGCGTTCAGTGCCAGACTTGGAGGGAGAGGGAGAAGAGAGCGGGAGGGGGAGAGAAGGAGGGAAGAGATGGAGGGGGAGAGAAAGAAAGAGGGTGGGGGGATGCTGAAGGAGAGAGGGAGAAGAAGAAGAAAGAGGAAATGAGAGAGGGATAGAAGGAGAAGAGGAGAGGTGAGGGGGGAGGGAGGGAGAGAGAGAGAGAGAAGAAAGGAGGGGGGAGCCAGAGGGAAGGAGGAGAGAGAGGAGGCAGCCCCCCTCCCACGCTCCCACCCCCACACATTCAGGCACCTCCTGAGTAACTGTTCAGAGCAAAGAACTCATCACCCACGTTCGAAAACCCCGTTTGGGACTAAGTCCCAATGCACACACACGCTCGGGTCTATTTATAGACAGACCCTAATGATATGTATTGCATTCTGAACGTAAATGTGTGTGTGCCGATTACATACGGTTCCTTTGACAGGTATTTTTTTTTTTTTTTTTTTTTTTTTGGCACTGCAGTGCGCCTGATTATATCTGTTTGGATTTCCTTCTTTCTTTCTTCTTTTTTCTTTTTTTTTTTTTTTACATCAGGAAAGCATGCATCAATTTCAAAGGTGTTGGGGGGAGGGGTGATGGTAGGGGTCTCAATGCTTACAAAACCCTGGCTTTTTTCCCCCTGCAAAGCTGGGATATTTGCAGAGTTGGGGCTGTTTGAAAAGGCTCCAGCTCTGGCTCCGTGTAGCACGCCCAGTTCCAGCGGTGTGTGCTATTGACCTGCATTGACGTCAGTGCGTCATTAGGTCTCCCTTAGAAACACTGACTTTCAAAAATAGTATCAAATTAATTCAGCTGGAGCCTGGTGAAGAAAGGATACTAGCTGGAATCAGCCATAAAACTCCAGAATTTTCAGCCCTGGCTCTCTTCTTTTTCTGGAAGCCAAACAGAAATCAGATTGTATGGAAAATGCCATTGATGGTATTTTTTTTTTTTTCCTTAAGAAAAGGGACCAAATTAGATTGCAAAACCCAGAACTGCCTCTTTTTTTTTTCCTTTCCCCTCTTTCTGATCTAAAAATAACTCCCTGCTTGAGCTGACTGCAGTATCTTTTGTGTTGCAGCTCTCTGTTTTTAGCAGTCTAGTCCTAGTGAAGGGTGGAACACAAGTGCAGATATTGATCTATTGATATTTGCAAAGCCATGAATTAATTTTAATAAAACAGGTGTGCCCTATTGTGGTGGTGGGTAATAAGAAAGAGGCAGCGCCATGGGGCAGATTTATGCCATTCACACTTTCCTGTTTCATTTTTTCCAATTCATTTTTTTTTAAGACATAATTCCACCCCATGTGTCTCACGTGGCCTCTGACCAGCACACGCAACCCCCATTCATACAAACACAAAGCACTGGAGCATTCACACTTAGCAGAGACAGTACATTTATAAGCAAGGGCTCTGGGATGTTCCTTCTTTTCATGGCTGCTTGGCAGAAAAGGCACAGCAACCCACCAAAATAGGATTAGGTTTAATCTGAGGGACTTAAATATGCAACCTGATAATTAGATTGTATTTTTAAAATCTGCATTTAATAAAAATCTGCTTTTGGGGGGGCAACTGCCCCCATCACATAGCTGACAATACAGTTTTCATCGGTCTCTCACAACTCTACGTTTTTATATATACCTATAAATTATATACGTGAATACGGAGTGCCTCCCCATGGAACCAAAGGGGGTGAGATATGCCACTTTTAAAGTTTCTTTGGGGGGGGAATGTTAGATTTTTCTATTTTCAGAGGAAGCAGTTTACAATAGTTTTGTAAAATCTTCATTTTCCACATTTCTTGCTTCCCAACCCTCTTTCCCTGACTCACCTTCCTCAAATGTGCTGCACTTGTGCCTCTAGATTTTAGAAGAATTTGGTTTCTTTGACCCATTCAGTCTTTGGCTTCTGCTGAGACTATTAATGAGGGGACTAATTGGGGCCATTGTGTGCAGGGGCCCTCACAGAGGCCACTTGGATGACAGGGGACGTGGGGGGCCTTGGGTGAAGGAGAAGGAGAGCCCAAAATGTATTCAAATAGCATGACTTAAAATTAAGTGGGCTTTAAAATTTTTTTTTTTGATACACCCACGGTCAGGCTTTCAATTCATAACCACATAATCATTTTTTGCTTATCACTACTTCCTAAAAGAATAAAGCCCTTCCTTTCATTGCCTTAAATCTGGCTGGGAGAGAGAAGGGAATACGATCTTATCAACCTCAACATTGAGACAAGGACAGAATATGCCTAATTCTACCTTGCCAGGCTAGTAGGTCAGGGGAGTAGAGGTCAGAGAAAAATCAAACCTCAGCTACTACCCATCTGCACCCTGCACAGCCCCAAGGAGGAGCATTTAGGGCTAGTCAGGAGGATACGGGACTAGAGTTTATCTAAGGACAATTCCTGGTGGCTGCAGGAGCCTTCCACTGACGATAGACTGCCCACGTGTTTTCCCTTGTCTTTCCCCCTTTCCTTTCTCAGGCTTCAGGGAGAACAAGGCAATTGCCAATGGTTCATGCTGCTATGGCGGCAGCAGCATCACCACCGAAAAAGAGGTGCTATGATAAAACTGAGTAGTCTTCCTCTTCCACCATCAACCCAACACTCATAGACTTTGGTAAAGGCGGGGATCAGTATGAGTATGCTTCCAGGCAGCCACCCAGGCACCTGCAAACCACTAGCTGGGCTTGCAAGGGCTCCCATACACCCTTCATCACAAATGCATTCATTCACAGAAACTTACAGTCATTCATGCACCTGCACACCACCACATTCATTCATATTTTAGCCACACTGCAGCCACACATTTGTCTGCAAAGGCAGAGCAAGTGTGAACAGCAGGAATATGCCTTCAGAAGGCTGCATTCTACCCCTGTCCCCTTACGTACACGCACACACACACACACTACACACACACATACACACACTCTGCCCTGCCTCTTTCCCCTGGGAGGTTTTAGCTCTGAAGTATGCAAAATCCTGGCAGAAATAAATTTCTGCCATTCAGACAGTCAAATCTCCAGCCTGTATAAAAACCCACTGACCTCATCCATGATTAGATCATGGACAAGATGCCCAGGAGCTGGCAGAGCTGCAAATGCCTAGGTAGATGGGGGTGGGGGGGTGGGAGGGGAGTTCTTTTCCTGGCCTGGTTTTCCTCACTTGGCAGCCCAGAGACTAAAGAGAGGGAGGGCCATAGGGGCTTGCAATGTGGCCCAGGACTGCACAATGCCCCACTTGGCCCGTTCAGATCTTGTCCTTGAAGGAGAGGTGAGAGTTGTCGTGAGCTGTCAGGTACTGCAGGAGCCAAGACTTGGCATTCAAAGGCCTTGGAAATTCTTGCTAGTCTGCACTGGTGCAGAGGATGGTAGGCTGGGGGTTCTCCGTGTGCCCCTCCATGTCACTCCCTCCACTCTGTTCTGTGCCCAGAGAGGTTAACCTCTAGGGAGTGCACTAACAGACTCTCTCAATCCTGGTTCAGCCAATGGGGCCCCTGGGAGGGAAATCCAAAGACAGGAGTGGGGCATGGCAGGGTATTTATTCCTCATCTCCCTCCCTGCCAAGCTGTGGGTTGTCTGTGGCTGTGTCCCTGTACGAAAACCACAGCTCCCATCAGGTAGCCCTCTTGGGCAACTTCAGTTACAGCTCTCTCCAAGTTCTGTGTGTGCGTGCATGTGTGTGAACACATCTAGACCAGGGATTCTCAAACTCTTAAGCAGGGCAACAGTCCACTCACCTCACTGGTGCCTACTGGCTACCTATAAACATCTCCCATTAGAATGCTGGGTAAGTATAGTGTCTATTTTATTGACATAAAACAAGGGACCTTTCTCAGGTAAGTACATGGAATTAAAGAACCGTTGCTGCTGGAGACATTGCAGAGCAGCAGTTAAGGAGAGCTCTGGAAGTGGGCCGTCAGCTTAGCTGTTTGCAAACTTTATGATCATAGGCAAGTTACTTAATTTCTCTAAGCCTCAGTTTCCTCCTCTGAAAATGAGAATAATAATAATAGCACCCTTCTCTTAGAATTGTAATGAGGACTGTATGAGATAACGTATGTGAAACAGTGTAACACTGTACCTGGCACAAAAGTAACCCACAATAAATGCTGGCTACTTAACTATTAAGAGTTTAAGCATGCAATCTAGAAATGACCATCTATGGGCATCTATAGCTTTCAAAGATTTTGGACCATGGCCAACAATAAAACATGCATTTTACCTGAAGATAGACACAAACAACTGAAAGAAAATAATACCCTTAAAACCTGCAGTACACTCTGATATTTCCTCATTTGCTCTATTTCATCAAAAAGTGTGAGTCACATACCATTAATGACTTGAGAGCCAGCGTTGGAGAAACAGTGATCTGGCTGACCTTTTGGGAATCAAGGTGACAAAGAATGGGTCATCTTTGGTGGCAAAAGGATAGGTAAAGACCATTTCCTGATGTGTTCTGAACAGGTATAGTTACATAAATGGGGAAAAATCACTGAAAAATCAGCATTCTCTGTGCAATTTGAAATTCACTTGTCAAGCCAAATGCATAAAACATGGTGCTTTCCCTCAAGGAGTGTATTGGTAGTTTAGCAGCAGAGTTAAGAGTCCCTCACTCATTTATTCATGCGTTCATTTAGTAAATTGAGCACCTACTATGTGTGAGGAAGCGCTATTCTGCATCAGTGAACAAGAACGTGACATGCTGAGATTGAGTACGCGATGTTGTGGAAACTCAGATGAAAATTACATCTGGCTGGGGGATGAGCTGGCACTTGAGCTGTGTTTTCAAGGATGAGTGGGCAGAAACGGTGGAGGAGGAGAGGACATTCCAAACAAAGGGAAAAGCATACAAGCAAAGGCACAAAGGGGGAAAGCAGAGGGCACATTCAGGGCTCCAGGGACAGTCTGTGGATATGGTGGGCCTGAAAGGGTGGAATAGGAGTAAGGCTGAACAGGTAGGTCTGGGATAAATCATTAAGGGCCTGCCATGCCATGATAGAGTTTGAGCAATGGAGAGCCACTGCATATTTCTGAGGAGAGTTGTGTGTGATCAGAGCTGAGCCTTAGAGAGTACTGGGCAACTAGGGGCTGCAGGGGAAACTGGAAGCCTCTGCTTCCAATAGACTCATCTGTCAAGTAGGTCTTCAGCGTGCCCTGATCCTTTGTTCCAGCCAAACCAGCTTTCTCCCTGACCAGTGAGCTGGCCACAGTCACCCCTTCCTCTCTGCCTTTGCTCACGCAGTTCTCAGCATCTAAAGCTCCTCTCCATTTATCCAAATCTTCTCCATTCTTCTTTGGCTCCTTGGCCTGTATCATTGTCTCCCTTCTACCAAAGCACGTGTCTACACCACCCATGTTGGCTGTTAACCTCATATATTCACTGGCATTTCATTAAGTATACATCTCGAGAACAAAGAACTTCCCCATGAGATATAAATTCCTTTCCGTCAGGGACCTTACCTGGCACTCCCTTTGTTTTCTCCATGGTGTCTGCCACTTAATAGCCATTCAATTAAACTGACCACTCCCATTCCTAATAAAAGTGAGTGCCCAGAGCAAAGTGGCCTGCTGGAGAGCCAAGGGTAGAATGGCAGTTGTCCAGACACACTGACATCTGGACACATAGATAAAGGCGACTCACCTCCCTGCCCCATCCCTCTTCCCATTCCCCCATTTCCTGGCCATCCCAGAAATGAACACACAGGATCTAGACACATTTAGGTTTTGCCTTCCTTAGAAGAACTGTCCTGGGGGAAATTACCCTTGCTTGGGAATACAGACCCCATTCAAATAAACACATCAATCCCACCATTTCCTCAGGGAGACAGGGAAATGGGATTGGGACAGATTCGGTGTCCTCCCAGTCCACCTCACACTCTTGCCCCTCCCTCCTTCAGTGCTTGGTTTTGGTTGACTGGTGGCTTCTCTGGCTCCTCAATCCCAGGTGCTGTGCCACACCATACGTGGCTTTTCATGGAGACATTTTACTTCCTTTAGGGGCCTGTGCTCTGGAGTGCTTGTCCCAGGCAGCCCCCCTCCCAATTTCACCAGCGATTGCAATTAGCACCCAGTGGAGACAGTTTCAAGACAGCAACAGGCTGTGTGGACTACCTCAGCACACGACACCTTGCAGGAAAATGGGTCACTTAAGGACACATTGCAAAGGCACAGATAATGGGTTTCCTTCTCTTCTGCTGCTGCAGACACTCAGTTTGGTGCTAGACCTGTGTCCTTGGCCTCTGTTCCTCACTGATTCTTTCCAAATGCTCGGCCATTTCCGGGAGGGAGACTGGGGGTCTGGGGCAGTCAGTAAGTCACTGACCCAGGAGGAATGAAGGATGTTGGATTCTTGCACATGTGTTGAGCTCTGTGCTGTGCCCAAGTTCCAAGAAGCCAGGGCACTTGACCCAAATGTCATGCTCATGCGTGCAGCAATGGAGGCTGAAGAGTGCTGTGGGGACCCCTCTCCATTTCAAAAGCTCTTCTCCCCGCCTCCCTCCCAAGCTTAGGTTTGAATCTGGAACCAACGTGGGGAAGAGTCCCCTACCCTGCCTGCTTCTCACATGCCCCAGTGCAAGGGCAGAGGGGAGGGAGCGCTCCTTTCACAAATGCTATCCCTCTCCCCTAAATCCAGGCCGGCACAGAGACCACACGCCTCCCTCCACCCCGGCCTTCCCGCGCCCCCCATTCTTAGGCAGAGAGGGACGGAGGGCCCAGGCCTGGGGCGGGGGCGCGGCTGCCAGGGAAGACTTTCCTGCAGCCTTCCCAGGCCCGCCCGCCCCCGCCGCCGCGGTCTCCCTCCCACGCGTGGAAGCCGCGCGATAGCGGAGGCGGCGGCGGCCGCGCGGGGCCTGCCGGTCACGCGGGTGGCACGCGGCCCTGCGCCGTGAGCACGTGAGGGGGCGGGGCCTGCGCCCAGGATCCCCTCTCGCGGCTGCTGACGTAGCAGCGCGGCCCCGCCCCCTGCTCCCGCAGGCTCCTCCGCCCGGCGCCCCCGCCCCCGCCCGGAGAGCTCCAGCGCGGGGGCGGCCGCGGAGCCGGGAGCGGGAGCTGGCTGGGGGGAGGGAGGCGGGGAAGGCGAAAGAGGGGGGTGGGGTGGGGTGGGGGTAGGGAGGAAGGGCGGCTCGAGCCGGAGCGGAGGGCGCCGAGGCTGAGGGATGCCCCCCGTCCCGCCAAGCCCCCTCCCCAGTCCCTCCAAAGGCTCTCCCGGACACTCTGTTTTTTTGTTTTTTTGTTTTTTCTAGCTTTGGGCGAGAAGAAGCAGGGATGCGGGATAGAGCCGCGGGTTGGAGGTGGGAGGGTGCAGTTGGATGCGAGGACCCTCCCCCTCTCCACCCACGCGCGCGTGGTCTCCCAGCGCCGATGATGTCCTGCCCGCTCCGCTGCTCCGGCCCGACTCGTGACTCTGCTTCGTGCTGGCAGAATTCCGCAGCGTGCACTTGGGGGTGTGGGCGGGGGGGTTGCTACTGGCCTTGCCCCTTGGTCGTGTCCACCCTCAGGCCTGCCAGGTTGCCGGGCACCTCACTTGCCTGCTCCCTCCCTCCCCCTCTCTGGCTCCCCAAGCCTGGTCATTCCCGTCCCAGCCCCTCTGTCCCGTCTGCTTCACACGACTCTGTCCTGTGTCTCCATCCTGCACGTAGTTGTCCCCGAGACATTGAAAGCGACCTTGTCTTCCTCTGGGCCTCACACCCCTACCTCCGGAATCGCCCTGGGTGCTGACAACACGGGGGTGTGGTGGGGTAGTGCGGCTACACATAGACTGTCCACACGGCCCCTTCCATGTGCACCTTGGAACAGCGCAGTGGAAAAACAAACAGGAACTCTGCAGGAGGAGATGGAGTCAAAACACCAGCTCTTTTCCATCCTCTCTCGGTGTGGATCACCCAGCACGTGTCGGCCCCTGGGGTAAATATTGTGGTTTGCTTCCGATGAGCGCCCAGAAGACGCACTTGCTGCCCTTGGTAACTGGGCAGCAAGGCCTGGCCCTGGGGCTCCCTCCCCTGGGATACAGTGCTTCTGACGCAGGGTCCCAGATAAGGCAGTGTGTGTTGGACACACAGAGACAGGTAGGGTGAGAAAATAAATATTATGAAAAGCAAGAGATACTCAAAAATCAGAGTCAGTGCCCTCCCTAGGTAACACCCTGCCACAGAGGGTGTTGGCTCTCTCTCAGGGAGGGAAGGTGTGAGAGCCGGGGTTTTTTTACCCTTCCCCCAGCCTGGGGCTGGGAGACAGACCTGGGGCACTCTCTTTCAACAGGCAGTCAGTCACCTGGGCCGAAGTCTCACTAGAGGAGAGGCAACAGGCTTCTGAGCTGTGTGCTGAGAATTCCAGGTTCCCGCAACAGAGGCTAAGAGCTTGACCTGGAGAGGCCTTAAAACTACCTTGCAAACAAGATCTCTCAGCCCCTTAAGAGAAGTCTGAGCAGATGGCTCAGTTTCCTCTGGTCCCTCTGGTGCTGCAGCCTAATGGATATGTTAAAACTGGTTGCCAGTAACATTAGAGGCTTAAGGATGTCTCTACCTCCATGCCACCCTCTCCTCTCAGAATTCCCGTTACTCAGGATAGCTGTTTAATACAGTTTAGTAGCAGCTTGGTTTTTGACTTGGCTTGATTTTGTCACCTAATGTCACCTTGAAGACAGAGATTTATGTGCAGTGGGCCTCAGGAGAAGGCTGCACTGCTTGGGGAGGAAAGGAGAGAGCAGAGCTTTAGGATCCTTTGGCCATTTATTTATTCATTCATGTTTTTGAGGACCTACTGTGTTCCATGCCTCATGCAAGGTGCTGGGGGAACATAGTTGAAATGACATGGGCTCTGGTGTTGGAGAGCTTTGGGTCCGTGGAGAACACAGACAGTAAATGATAACACAGTGAAGTCATTAATATAACTGGATGAGAACATAAGGGAAGAAGCTGCTGATATTGGCCCCAGGGAGTATATCAGCCAGCTTGGGCTACATCATGCTGCAGTAACAAATGGCTCCAGCATCTCAGTCGCTAAAAAACAATAAAGGTTTTATCTTTTTCACACTCACGTCTACCAGAGTTCTCCTGTGGTTCCACTTCATACTCTCTTCATTCTGCAGCCAAGGGTAAAGGTGCAGTGTCTCCATGGGACTGGCTGACCTCATGGCAGAGGGAAAATAGAGATGGTAGAATGCAATGACTTCTGCTCCAAAGTGGCATATGTCACTCCCACTCAGTTTTCACTGGCCAAAGAAAGTCATATGACTCTGTCTGCCATAAATAGAGCAGAAAGTGTAATCCTTCCACAAGATCACGCCAGTGGGAAAAGGTGGTGAATATCTTGAACGTTAATACAGCCTACCACAGTGTCCCAGGGGAGGTGGTGCTTGGACTGATTGCAAAAGCAGATTAGAATGGGAGCAGGCAGGCAGATAAGGTAGGGAGGATATTCGTGCAGAGTGAACTTTGTTGGCCACAGTCATGGAGGCATAAAACTGCCTGGTACATTCAAGAGAAGCCAACCATCTCCCGTTACACAATCTTTCCCTCCTAAGTCCACATGATGTAGGGAAACATTCTTTATCTACCCTCCCCTATTCCTCCACCATGTTTAAATCTTTTTTTTTAATTCTTTTTTTTTAATTTTTTTTTTTATTTTTAGAGACAAAGTCTCGCTCTGTCGCCCAAGCTAGAATGCAGTGGTGCCATCTTAGCTCCCCACAGCCTCAAACTACTGGGTTCAAGCCATCCTCCCACCTCAGCCTCCTGGGGCTGCTGGGACTATAGGCGCATACCACCATTGCCTGACTAATTATTATTTATTATTATTATTTTTTTAGAGACAAGATCTCACTGTGCTGCCCAGGCTGGTCTTAAACTTCTGACATCAAGCGATCCTCCTGCCTCGGGCTCCCAAAGTGCTGGGATTACAGGTGTGAGCCACCACCCTCGTCCCTGAATCCCTTTTTAAGGGCTTGCCCCTGGCCCTGTTTCAAGAGTTGTCACTGGGGGAGAGGTTGCTGGGTTGGTGGTTGTACCTCTTCCCAGAGAAAATGGACCCAAGTTATCCAAAAAGACTCTTGTCTTCCATGAATACTGGAATATCTCTGGTGGAGAGGTGCTCTTAAAAGGACCAAAAACCAACAGGTCCTATGATATTCTAATCCTTGAGGCCTTAGAGACTGGCTAATGATGGGTCTGGATGGCTGTGTATGGAGGCTAAGGGCTCCCAGAGTGACCTTGGCAGGTACCAAGTCTTCTAAGATTTCAGCCCATCTTAATGGAACAGTTTGAGGGGACGTCTCCAGACAGTTCTGATGGCTGCTTGGGCCTCAGCAACCCAGCCTCTCTGTCCTGGTGAAAATGGTCAAAAAAGGCCTCCTCCCCACGCCCTCCTTTCACTTTCTATCCTGCTTTAGGTGTCAAAAGAAGGACGCTTCTTGGCCAAAATGCCCTGGTGGTGAACACCCCCTCAAATGCTGCTAAGCAAGAACAAATACATGTTAGTGAGTCCTGGACTATTAGTTAAACCTTTGATAGTTGTTTGGCTTTTCCCTCATGACATTGTAAAGGCCTTTCCCCACTCCGTACCCCCTGGTTCCCTGGGTACCATAGCTGCCCCAGGAAGATTTGTTCATGGGTTGGTTAGTGGAAAGACAACCATTTTAAGAGAGTCAGGAATCTTTCAGTTGCAAATGACTAAAAATCCAGCCCAACTGGCTTAAGTTAAAGTGGATTTTTTTAGTTCACTGTCCATAGGGCAGATTTGCCTCCAGGCATGGCTTCACACAGGGGCTTAAAGTAGACACCTGGTTTCTCTCTCTCCACATCTAGGCTCTGCTTTCTCCTTGTGTGGCTCCGTTCTCAGAGAGGCTCTTTCTGTCTGCTTGTAAGATGGCTACAGAACTTCCAATCTTACACCCTCCTGGGTTTAAGTTCACTAGGAAAGGGTGTCTGTGCCTCTCCCAGAATTCCTAGCAAGGATTTCACTGGGCACAGATCTTTCCTGACCCATCTGTGGTGGTTCATCAACATAAGCCTAAGTGAGCCTGTGTGGAGCCCTACCCAAAGCAAGGGATTGAGAAGTGGAGATGGATTCCCAGAGGGAATCCAGGGGCAGTGAGGGGTGAATGGAAGGTGGGGAACAAATATAGTAGGTGTCCAGTTCACTGACAAAGGTCTGCATAAGCCAGCTATTGCTACGATAATGCTACATAACAAATTGCCCCAAGACTCTGTGGCTTACAATAATAAGTATTATTTTCTTATGGAGTTCTGGGGTGATTGGGGCATATCGGCTTTAGGCTGCAGGTTGGCTAAACCTGGTTCCAAGGTGTGGGATGGGTTCAGATCTGGTCTCTTTTCCCTCATCCTCCTTGGAACGGGGGCATGTTCTTCTCGTGGTGAATGGCTGGAGCACATGGGAGGGAGAAAAGCACCAGATCTCTAAAGCCCTGGCTCAGAACTGTTACACAATTAGCTCTGCCCACCTTCCTTTGGCCCAAACAAGTCACATGGTCAAGTCCAATATCAGTGGGGCTGAGAAATATACCAAAAATAATTCAGTTTATCACTGTGTTGCAAAAAGTGAGATCAGCAACAGGATTAGAATGGGCTGCTCCACATTTCCCAAATGTGGCTTTACTCACAATTGTCCTATGTCCTTCTGGGTATGCATAAAAAGGTTCTGCTGAGTAGATCACATATCAAGTGTTTTGTCCTCCCTAACTTCCCCTTATGCTGACCCCAGCCTTGAGGCTTCCTTGAGATTTTCCTGCACCAATTATCTGTGATTCACTTCACCTCTCTTTGTAGCTGTGAGGACGGATCCAAGAGCTATGGTTGGTGGGTGTGGATAACAGCTGAATGCCCACCTGTTGTAGGTAGCATTGTTGTAGAAGGCATTTCTGCTGTGTGGGAGATTGGGTAAAACGAGATTACTTCTTGAGCTCCTTCGCGTTCTAAGATGCTCTGATTCTAGATATCCCATGTCAATTTCTGACCATATATTGTTGTATTTTAGGACAGTGATCCCCAACCCTTTTGGTACCAGGGACTGGTTTCATGGAACACAATTTTTCCATGGACTGGGGTCAGGGCGGGGATGATGGTTTTAGCATAATTCAAGCACATTACATTTGTTGTGTAGTCAAACCTCTCCGCTAATGATAATCTGTATTTGCAGCTGCTCCCCAGAGCTAGCATCACCAGCTCAGCTCCACCTCAGATCATCAGGCATTAGATTCTCATAAGGAGCGCAACCTAGATCCCTCACATGCGCAGTTTACAGTAGGGTTCGAGCTCCTATGAGAATCTACTGCCACCACTGATCTGACAGGAGCTGGAGCTCAGGCAATGATGTGAGCGATGGAGAGCAGCTGTAAATACAGACGAAGCTTCCCTTGCTTGCCCGCTGCTCACCTCCTGCTGTGTGGCCTGGTTTCTAACAGGCCACCAACCACTACTGGTCCGTGGCCCAGGGGTTGGGGACCACAGTTTTTGGATACAGCATTTGACCTGTGAATCTTTGGTTTCTTTGCTCCCAGAGACCTGAATCTGGGATTCATCACGATGAGAGACCAGTAGGCTCATATGCCCAGAAGACCACTGTTCTCTGCTCCCTGGAGAGGACCTGTGAGAAACAGGCATTGGAAGAAGGCAAGTTTCCCAGCAGCCACATTGCTTTATAATGCTTGCCTTTGCCTCTGGACAGCCTTAGGTGGAAAATCCACCCTGGAAACATTAGTCTGCCCTTCCTTTCTTTCTTTTTTTTTTTTTTTTTAAATAGATCTCCAAAGAAAGAACAACTTTATATGCTCTTTTCCAGTGGCTCAAAGCCCTCAACGTCAGGAAGCTCTGCTTAGTGTCTAACTTGATTCACCATGGCTACAGTGAAAGGCTGTCCTTTCTCCTTTCTCATCTTTTACATCTTTTCATATGGTGCAGTCTCTCTCTCATGTTGGTGTTGTGGAAACCTGTTCATTTTGTGGTTCCAGGAGAGGAACTGGTATTATTTTCTCTTATTTCACATCAATAAACCATTACTGAATGAGTGCGATAGTCCTCGTAAACACTGCAGTGTTACAAGCATCACCTTTGGAGCCAGACCGTCTGTGTCCTGGTTCTGGCTCTGCTGCTTACTAGGTGTGTGACCTTGAACGACATACTTAGCCTCTCTTGTACATAGTCTTCCTGTCTACAAAATGTGATTATAATAGGACCTCTCTCACAGGGCTCTCGTAAGGGGTAAATGAGTTACTAACTGCAAAGTGCTTAGAATAGTGTCTGGCACATATGTGCTCAATAAATGTTGGCTATTATTATCCTTACTTTGAGACGAAAGACTTAGCCACTGTCCTCAAATAACTCAGACTCCAGGGAGGAAAATGGCACTGACCACATGTAACTGTTCTCTTGTTTAAGATGACAAGGGGATGTGGCTGGTTATAGGAACACAGTGAGAGAAAGTTACAAGGAGGTAAGTTTTAATTTAAGATAAAACCATCCTAAGAATTAGAATTTATCAAAATATTAGTGAGTAATGAGCTCCTCTCTCATCAGACGCATTCAGGCAAATCCTGACTAGTCATTCACCTAGCATTGGAAGAACAGAGTTTGCAGATGGGTGGTCTCTGGGCTGGGTCTCACCTGTAAAGGTATTTTATTTGGACTACAATGTATTTTTTTAAAAATTTCAATGAGTCGCCAACAGATTAGAAGATGTTTGTTTACCGATCTAGATTTTTGGCTTTTTTGGTTTGTTTTTTGCAGAATTGGATGGAAGATCTGGCAACACTGGACGGACCTACAATCCCGCATGTCAGTAACAGAGCTGAGCTGTGGCTGCTCCTTTAAGACAGAGCCTGTTTTACATGTAGGGATGTCTTCTGTCTGGGGCCTCTTCTCTTTCTTTGTGGGACACAACTGGCGCCTCTGTGTTTCTGAGTGTGTAGCACCGGCCACAGAAGATTTGAAGAGTGGGTGGGAGGATGACCTGACTCAAGATTAACACCTTCCGTGTTCTGAGAGCCTGGACTTGTGTTCTGGGACAGAGATATGACCCCTGCCACAGAGTCATTCATTCGGTAGGCCCTGTACCCCTACTCCTTGCTAAGCCTTGTGATTCCTACTAAGAACTCTGGAATGCAAAGCTGGGTTTCCAGGGGTCCTATTTATATATATGCACACAAACACAGTGTGTGTGCTAAAATATACATAACATAAAATTTATCATTTTTAAGTGTACAGTTCAGTAGCATCAAGTACATTCACGATATCGCCCACTGTCACCACTATCCATTTCCAGAACTCTTGCGTCCCCCACAAACTCTGTACCCATTCATCAATAACCCCCATTTTCCCCTTCCCCTCAGCCCCTGGTAACCCCCATTCTACTTTCTGTTTTTGTGAATTTGCCTACTCTAGAAAGCTCATATAAGAGGAATCATATAATATTTGTCCTTCTGTGTCTGGCTTATTTCATTTAGCGTAATGTCCTCGATTCATCCATGTCGTAGCGTGTTTCAGTTTCATTCCTTGTTATAGCCGACTAATACTTCATCGCATGGATATGCCACATTTTGCTCATCCATCCCTCTGTCGTGGACACTTAGGCTGCTTCCACCTCTCAGCTAGTGTGAATAATGCTGTTATGAACATGGGTGTACAAGCATCTTTTGGAATCCTGCTTTCAATTCTTTTGGGTGTATGTGTTCCTGTTATATTTTAGTTCAATATTAAACCATAAGCTTCCAGCTCTGTCTTCTTCTCAGTGCTCCGTAGGCAATAAGGCACACCTGGCGCTGCCACTGCACAGCTGTGGAAACGAAGCGGAGGCTCAGGGATGGGAACAAGTGCTGACAGCCGGGTCCCCGGTGCGTGGCCCTTCCCACTGGACTGTACCTCTCCCCAGGACAAGGCCGTGTCTCTTGGTGTCAAGAATGCATCTCCAGGATGAGTAACTAGAATGCAGTTGATACGTTTGGAAAGAATAAACAAATGTTTTTTGTGCTTTACACGGTAAGAGAGCCTTTCTGATAAACGGCCGGTGTCCATAGCTGTCTTCCTTCCCCAATCCCCCTTCGCCGTCTGTCAGACACATCCCCACCCCTGGGACTTGGACACACGAGCTGTCCCTGATCCTTGTCTTCAACGATAACAACTTCAGCCTGTCAGGCCGGAAAGGGGTCACTTTCCAAAGTGCCTCCGTCCACAGTCCCAGGGGCACGTCAGTCCTCCCCATCATGGGTGTGGTGTCGTTCTAGCTTCACCCCAGAGTTCAGCTCACTGCAATTGAGGGAGCACCTGGCTCCTGGCTGGTGTGAGACACCCCCTGGCGGTGCCTGTGGCAAGGGGAGGTGGGGATGCATTTGAGCCCCTCTAAGCCAGATTTTGTCAGGAAATCTCCAGTGTGCTGCTTAATTGCGGTGCTCTTATCCCGCAGTGCTGTGCTGTGGGGGGTCAGGAACCTCAACCCAAATTCCTTTTGTGTTTAAAAATTGAGACAAGTGTAATTTTAATGGAGTGGTGAAAATGCTGCTCTTGGGAAACTGCACTGTTGACTTAGCATTTGGTTTAGAAAATGGGGGCTCTGGAAGGAGCCCTTGCTCTCCTCTCCTTGGAGGAGCCTCCCGTTAGGCTCTCAGAGGAGGTAAGGGGTGTGGCTTAAATCATCTGGGGTCCTTTGTCCACTGCTTGGCGCCCACATAACAATAAAAGCTGTCAGTAATGGCACAAAGATGGACCGCGGAAGGCGCTGTGACTGTCTCTCGCTCATGGCGAGGGTCCGGGTAAGAAAGAAGGCAAGTGGTGGTGAGAAGAACACCCAAGGCATCCGTCTCATTCTGCCCCCAAAGCCGTCTGGCTTGTGGTTCAGCGTCACCAGGGAAATTTCTTTGACTCTGGTGTGGGAAGGAAGCGCTGAGACAAAAGGTTCGGTGGGGGTGGGGTGGGGTAGAGGTGAGCTTATTCTGGTTTGGCAGAAATAGAGAACTAAATCCATCTATGTCTAGCCCTACGGAAGGCAAACAACCATCCTCTCTTCTCTGAAAGTGGGCAGGAAAGGACAGCGATGGGGGAGGCAGGGGAGGGGAGGCGGCTTCCCGCGGGCAGCAGAGGGTTAACCCCTCAGGGCGCCCGAGGACGTCAGAGCCGGTTCTTGTCTGTGACTTGGATTGAGAGCTTTTATCCCTTGTTATTTTTCCTGATGTCTTTGCTTTTTAATGTGTTTGGATTCCAGGATTTGGCTTTTTCTTTTTAATGTTTGAAATATTTAGAGGGGAGGAAAAAGACATTCATTCTGGCGAAAGGATAGGAAACCAAGGAGGCCTGGAGGTGGGGTGTGGGGAGGCGCCCCTGGGAGTCCCTGGTCCAGCTGAAGAGCAGGGCAGCCGCCCTCACCTGGCCCCGCTCCCCTCCCCGCACTGCCCTGAACCCTGAACCCTGAACACTGCAACCTGGGCCACGGGCTTCCTGCTTTGGAGACCCATTCAGCCACTAGTCAGCTATGAGGACTGTCACCCAGGGGTGCTCCTCTGAGACATGCCATCCTCCTGGACAGCAGTCTGAGCCTCTGACGGGCTGGGAGGCAAGGAGATCCCACAGTCTGGCCTCCCTTCCTCCTCTGCCGACTCAGTGGGGAAGGGCACGATGAAGAAAGATGCACTGTCCCAGAGAAGGAGAGAAAGAGCTGCCACTGAGGAAGATGGAGACTGGGTTCAAGAACTGAGGGAAGAAGCAGTATGCGTTACTCGGTGACAATTTAGAGCTTCTTAGTCGTTTATACGATATTTATAACAGGAAATGTTAAAACCTGGGGATGCAGGGCTCAGTCGGCCTATGGCCGTATGGATCAGAATTTTCTGTAGCCAGCAGGCTCCACATCAGAGCCATTCGTCTGAAGCAGAAGGTGCCGAGCACTAAGGGCAGGTTAGGGAAAGGTGAGCTGGTATTGAGTGTGGCATTGTGGAGCCAGAAATTAAGACACAGATGAGGGGGCAGAGCCGTTGAACCCCAGAATCCCAGAGCTGGAAGAGATGCATAAGGGTGTCCAGGGGGACCCACGCCCCAGAGCGAGAGCAGGAATTGTGCTGGCCTACATCCCTGAGATGGAAGCTCCCATCAGCTTGTGTACCTTGGGCCCTAGGGACATGACTGGCGGATGGAGAGTGTCTACTTCCCAATGGAACCTAGTGGCTTTAGAAGCCCTGGGAAGCTGCAAGAATTGCAGGAGGTGAGTTGGGGGCTCAAAGGCAAGACCAAATAGCATTTGCATCTCTCTTACTCTTGCCTGGAGTAACAGGGAAAGCAAGCTGTGGGAAGTAGTCAGCTAGTGTTAAAGACCAGAGCCAGGTCTTCTGAGCTAAGACTGACTTTATAACAAGTGAGCTTCTACCAGGAAGAGAGCACATCGGAAGCAGATCATGACAATGGGGCTTGGCAGGAAAATCTCCCACCTGATCAAAATAACTAAGGAGTAAAATGTGAGAGAAAGAGGGAGGGGAAAATGTCCATCTGCAATGAAAACTGGATATTGTTGAAAATAAGCCTCAGTGGAATCACTGAAAAATAGAAGCCGCAAAGAAGTTCTCAGTAAGGTAGCAGACATTCATGCGGTCTCAGATTTGGGCTGGACATTTTTACTTTCTCCTTTGTCTTTCCACTCACCGGTCTGCCCTGTGCTCTGGGGCCAGATCATTATGGATCCATCAGTGGGCTCTCAGGCCCCCGGGCTTCTATTGGGTTCAGCCAATCAGAGTCAACCAGCAGGAGACTGGGAAGTGGGAGGAGGGTAAAGTTAGGATGCTCCACCCTTTATTTTCTGGCTCCTCCCAGCTGGGTCTCCTTGCACTGGCTTTTCTAAGGCCACAGCTCTTGTGGGGGTGCTCTGCTACAGCCCTCTCTCCTTAATCTGGTCCCTCCTCCTCCCCTTACCCCTTCAGGCCTTGGAGTGGTAGCAGATCCCTGTGGTTGCCAACTCCATCTCCTGCTGGTTTCCCTGAATCCCGCCCACACTATTTAATCAGTCCTTTTATTAAACCCGCCTCAATTATTCCATCTGAGAGTGCCATCTGCTTCCTGCTGGGACCCTGACCAATACAATAATCTAGTAAAGGATATAACATTGAAATTGTAACATGAGGTTAGTATGCATGCAAAGTCATCACCGAAACTTGGTTGGCTGACACCTTGACATGGATTCTATGGTGGTAAGAATTTCCTTCCTCCAAATAAATTGGTATCATTGCAGCAACTCATTCATTTATTTAAAGAAATGCTCGTTGAGTGTCTTCTGTCTACCATGCACTACAGTGGGGTGTGGGAGTCTTCAGGGGGCAAAACAGGCAAGGTCCAGACCTCATGGTGTTTTCAGTCTGGTGGGGGGGAAAGACATTAATCACATAACCACAAATATAAATATATAGAAAGAAACTATACAAGTTTCTCTAGAGCATCTAATAAGAGGCTAATAAAGGGTAGAGTGTCAGAGAAAGTTCCTTTGAGGAACTGACACTTGAGTTTGGCCAGGAAGAGGGCAAGGGAGGCAGGTGAAGGGCTCTGTAAGCGGAGGGAAGAGCATGTTCAGGATTCTGAGTCTGGAAGGGCCTTACAGGTCCTTTCCCTCCAGGAAATCTAGGGAAGGCCCCTAAGAGTTGAGATTTGGTGTTAAGTGCCATGAGGAGGCATTGCTGATTTGTGAGCAGGACAGTAGTGTGACTTAATGTCATGAAAGCCAGTGGGGGTACCATGGAGGTCACTGGTGGGCATGAAAGGAGAAACAAAGGGTGTTGCTCTGGTAAGTCCTGACCCCTGGCCTGGCCCCCAGTGTTGTGTTGCTTTCCTTGTCCATGAAATGCTGAATCTAGCTGGGAGACAAGATGCCATGGGGCTCATGGGCATAGCCATTGGGTGCCCTCTGTCATAAACAGGCCGTGGATTGGATTCTTGGCCTGATATGCTTCTTCAGAAAGATGAGAGAGAAGGGAGGGGACCTTTACTTGGGACCCCATTCTGATCAACAAGAAAGAAACTGGCAAAGTAGAAGTATCTGGAGGAAAAGAGGGAGTTCTTGGGAGAAAGAGACATGTGCTCTTATGAGGGATGTGTGTGTGTGTGAGACAGAGAGAGGCTAGAAAGGCAAAGCTCACAGACTTCAGAAAGAAAATAATTAGGAGTTACTAGCTTCTGGCTAGAGGTTCAAAGAAAGAAAGTGACTTCACAAACATAGGAAACACTACTGTGTGAGTTTTCTAGGGCTCCCACAAAGTACCACAAACTGGGCAGCCTAAACAACAGAAATTTATAGTGTCATAGTTCTGGAGGCTGGAAGTCTGAAATTGAGGTGTCGAAAGGGTTGACTCCTGAAGGCGGTGAGGCAGGATCTGTTGTACGCCCCTCTCCTTGGCTTATAGAGCCGCCTTCTCACAGTCTTCAAGTGGTCTTCTCTCTATGCATGTCTGTCTCTGTGTCTATGCTTCAATCGTATTGGATTAGGGCCCACATTCGTGACTTCCATTTCATTTGATTACCTCTGTAAAGACCCTATCTCCAAATAAGGTCACTTTCTGAGTGAGGTCCTGCAGGTTAAGACTTCAACATATCTGTTTTTAGGCGACACAATTCAACCAATAACAACTAGCAAATGAAATTCAAGCAGAACTTACTTATTCCTCCATCAAACATGCACCAGGTGCCTGTTCTGTACCGGGCACACTGCTAAGTGTGGTTTTGGCCCCGAAAGAACACTTGGACTTGTGGTAGAATAGTGACATGCAAAAGCATGTAATACAGGTTAAGGAGTGCTAGGATAAACACATTCACTTCTATGACACTGTAATATATGAGAGCTGAAGGCAAAATCAGAGATAAGTTCAGGGTATACAAAGCATTGTGGTGGCACAAAGAAAGGTTGGTCAGCTCTACTCAAGGAGGTCAGGGAGAGCTGCTTGGAGGAGATGACGTGAGCTGAGCCTCCAAGGATGACAAAGGAGTGGCCCAGGCAGAGAAGAGGAAGGGAGTTTCATGCAGAGGAGAATCCATGGAGAGAGCAAATGCATCATGTTTATTTGGACTAATGTAGAGCTTCAGGGTCAGTGGAGGGAGGTGACGTTAGAGAAGCTTGATCACAAGGGGCCTTGTTTCTAGGACAAGGAATGTGGACTTTATCCTGAAAATCTTGGCAGGTGTGTGTGTGTGGGAGGGAGATCATCTAGGAGATTTAAGGAAGGGAGTGACATGATCAGATTGGCTTCTGTTTGGAGAATGGATTGAGGAGCTTGTGAAGGGAGTCAGGGAGACCAGTGAATAGGCAGAAGCAGAGATAGGACAGAGGGCGGGACCAGGGCAGCAGGGATAGAGAGGAGAGAAACCATCACAGAGCATTAGTGGGAGAATCAAAATCCATTAGTGACAATTTATTAATAGTTATGAGGGACAAGGGGAGGGGGAGCTTAGGACGATTCCTGGATATCTGATTTGAGGGTCTGAATGGACAATGGTACCATTCAGAGGACAAGTACTTAAGAAGGAAGAGTGGATGTTGGGGGAAGATTAGTTATGTTCTGAACACATTGAGATTAAGATATCTGTGGGACATGCAGGGAAATAGATGTCAAAAGTCAGTGGACATAAAGTAGACAGTTGTTGGCTAGACAGCCTAGAAGTCAGGGGAGAGGTCTAGGTCAGAGATGTATACCTGGGAGCATTGGTGGTTGAAGTCATGGCCTTCAATGCAGTTACCTAGGGTGGAAAAAAATGTAGGGCTCAGACAGAGCCTTGACGAAAAGAGCATTGCACGTGTCAGTGGGATAAGGAGCCTTTAATGGACATAGAAAAAGACCAATCAGATAGACCTGGAGAATGGCCTGGAAGAGTGTTGTCATGATGATCATGGAGGAGAAATTAACACTGTCAGGTTCCCCTGAGAGATCAGGTAAAAACAAAAGGATGAAAAGGATCCTTTGGATTTGGCCATAAGGTGGTCATTGGTTACTTCTGTGAAGTCACTTTCAGTGGAGTGAGGGCCACAGAGACTAAATTGCATGAACAGAGGGGTGAATGGAAGATAAATAGTGTAGATGATTCTCTTAGGAAGCTTGGCAGTGACCTTAGCTAGAGAGAGACAAAGGATTTGGAGGTTTGTATTTTTTTTTTAATGAGAAAGTCTTGATGGTGTTTCTATAATGAATGAACAGGATAACAAGAGGGAAAAGTCCAAGATACAGGCAGAAAGGGGAAGATTTGGGGAAATGGAAAAGGACTGGATCCAGAGCAAAGATGGATGGGTTGTCCTTGCAGGACAGACATGGTGGAGGTGGTGGTGGTGGGTCCAGAGACCTTAGATGGACAGGTAGGAAGTTGAGAAGTTTCTAAATAATGTTGTCTATGTTTTTTTCCCGTTAAAATGTAAGAGGTGAGTTTATCCCTGGGAAGTAAGCTGAGAGATGGTTGGATACCAGAGATGAAAATTGATGGGGGAAGAAAAATTTGAAAGGGGGAGTATTATTCAGAGTTTAGTTGCAGATAATAAAGTCCATTACAGCTATTTTAAGCAGAAAAGGATTTAATACAGTGAGTTGGGTGCTTACAAAGTCAGTGGAAGGGCTAGAAGGCCAGACTCTGAAGTGAGACTCCAGGAATGAATCCAGGGCATTTCATTACTGACCTCCCAGAGAAGTTTCCACCTCTGTCACAGTCAAGAAATTGAGGAGTCTGGAAGTCTCTACTGCAACTGTTGACTCCAGCTGTGATAATCAGGAAGCCGTCACTGCAACTCTTGGATACAGAGCCAAAGTTCTGAATTCAAGTCTCTCCAGGTATTTCTCATTGGAAGAACTTAAGTCACAATCTAAACTCTAGCTGCAAGGGGTCTGGGAAGTTTTTAGTTTTTTAATCTCTGCAGTATAGAAATGTGCACTTAAATTCTAATAAAACGACAATAGCAACAGCAATGTGCTCCTACCTATATAACTATCCCTTCATGCAAACACCCCCTCCATCCATCCATGCATCCATCCATACGTCTATTCATATGGTGGGTGCCAGAAGCTGTGTTGATATGGTACAGTTAATAGGCCAGATCTGGAACAGCAGCTACAATTGAAATCACAATCTGATTGCTCTTACATAATCTTCCATTCTTCTTTGAGTCCAAGATACATTTGCATAAGCCAAACAGGTAAGTTAAATGAGAAAATGATAGAGATCACCAGTGGTTTTCTGATAAACTGGCTTTCAGAAAAGAAAAAAAAATTAAGCACTGATTTGTAGGGTTTACCAATTCCCATGGTGTAAATACTCCTACTGTGGCTGATTCCAGACTACCAAATTGAATCCCTAAAGATGAAGTTGTGAGATAATGTTAAAAATCTCATGATAACAATTCTAATGAACAAGTGATCACAATAATAA
Source organism: Eulemur rufifrons (assembly GCF_041146395.1). Classification (NCBI taxonomy): domain Eukaryota; kingdom Metazoa; phylum Chordata; class Mammalia; order Primates; family Lemuridae; genus Eulemur; species Eulemur rufifrons. The sequence continues at coordinate 86,753,906 of NC_090988.1, read as the reverse complement.
CAGTTCTCACAAGCTTGTATGAGCTGATTCCAGCACACCACTGGGTCATCAACCCTGCATTTTTTAAGTCTCCTGTGGTGTCACTAACCTCTGGGATTCTCTTGGAAAGTGGAGGTGTTGGTTTTGATTCACCACTCTGTTAGGAAGTGGCTTCACCAGGAATTTTCACTTGGTCCTTCCTATCATGACAGTCTGCAATCGATAGGTCAGGAAGCCAATATGAAGATCCTGAGTATCTATGTTCCAACTTTTAGGACCTGCAACAAATAACCACAAATGGATATAAATCTATTTGGCCCACTATGGAATAGTTTGGGCCCAAACCCCATTTATTTCTTGACTCCCATTAATTCCTACTCAACCTATGACCAGGGACTAGCATTAGCTCACAGCCAGTAAGTAATAAGCCCTGAGAAGTGTGGCATTTCTCTTTTCCCAGTACACAGTCACTCTACTAAATGATCACGATTCCCTTGGGGGAAAATTAGGAGGTAGATTTACAATATAAACTTGCACTGTCATATGCTACAGAGTACACAGTACTTCTATTCACCTGACTTTACTCTGGGAATTTAGTGAAAACTTATGACCCTCTGATGTCCTCAGACTATTTGTCAGATCTCTGGATCTTTAGGTTTGCTTTTTCATTCTGCAGGTCAAGTAAGACTTTAATGCAGTGCCCCATATGTTTTAGTCCTTGGTATCCATGGTCAATTAGCTACCACCAAATGTCCCTGTGTGCCAGTCTATTCTGACTGCCACTCTGGCCCTGTTCCCTTCTACATCCACTTCACTTGTGGTCCCCTCGTGTTACTACATAGCCAATGCTGGCATCTCATTAGGACCCAGGAACACACTCATGGCTGTGCCCCCCATTCTCATCCCCAGCATGTATCAATGCTGCAACAGCAGCACTTTGGAAGGGGGCTGGTGCTCTCCTCAGAGAACGTCTCTATGTCCAGGTGAAGGGAGAGTCCTCTGGTCCCTCTCAGGGGATATACAGGCAAACCTAGTTTTACTGTGCTTCACTTTATTACATTTCGCAGATATTGCATTTTTTACAAATTAAAGGTCCGTGGCAATCCTGTGTCGAGCAAGTCTATCAGCACCATTTTTCCAACAGCATGTGCTCACGTCATGTCTCTGTTCACATTTTGGTAATTCTCACGATATTTAAGACTTTTTCATTATTATTATATCTGCGAGGTAATCTGTGATCAGTAATGTTACTACTGTAATTGTTTTGGGGTGCCACTAACTGCACCCATATAAGACAGTGAACTTAATCAATAAAGGTTGTGTATGTTCTGAATGTTCCACCGACCAGCCGTTTCTCCATCTCGTTCCCTCTCCTCGGACCTCCCTACTCCCTGAGACACAATATTGAAATTAGGCTGGAAAATAACCCTACAATGACCTCTAAGTGCTCAAGGCAAAGGAAGCCACATGTCTCTCACTTTAAATCAAAATCTAAGCTTATGAGGAAGGCATGCTGAAAGCTGAGATAGGCTGAAAGCTAGGTCTCTTGCACCAAGCAGCCAAGTTGTGAATGCAAAGGAAAAGTTTTTGAAGGAAATTAAAAGTGCTACTTCAGTGAGCACATGAATGATAAGAAAGCAAAACAGCCTTGTCTTAGTCCATTTTGTGTTTCTATAAAGGAATACCTGAGGCTGGATAATTTATAAAGAAAAGAGGTTTATTTGTCTCAAGGTTCTGCAGGCTGTACAAGAAGCATGGCACTGGCATCTGCTTGGCTCCTGGTGGGGTCTGCAAGTTGCTTCCACTGGCTACAGAAAGCAAAGGGGAGCCAGTGTGGGCAGAGATCACATGGTGAGAGAGGAAGCAAGAGAGAGGGAAGGGGGGAGGTGTCAGGCTCTTTTTTAACAACTAGTTATTGCAAGAACTAATACAGTGAGAACTCACTCACCACGTGCTCTCCCACACCCCATGGCATTAATCTGTTCATGAGGGATCTGCCCCCATGACACAAACACCTCCCATTAGGCCCCACCTCCAATACTGGGGAATCAAATTTCAACATGCGATTTGGAAGGGTCAAACATCCAAACTGTTGCAAGCCTTGTTGCTGATATAGAGAAAGTTTGGGTGGTCTGGATAGAAGATCAAACTTGTTACAACATTCCCTTAAGCCAAAACCTAATCCAGAGCAAGGCCCTAACTCTCTTCAATTCTATGAAGGCTGACAGAAGTAAGGAAGCTGCAGAAGAAAAATTGAAGCTAGTAGAGGTTGGTACACGAAGCTTAAAGAAAGGAGCCATCTCCATAAGATAAAAGTGCAAGGTGAAGCAGCAAGTGCAAATGTAAAAGCTGAAGCAAGTTATCTAGCTAAGATCATTGAGGAAGGTGGCTACACTAAAAAACAGATTTTCAGTGTAAACAAAACAGCCTTATATTGGAAGAAGATGCCATCTAGGACTTAACATAGCTAGAAAGGAAAGGTCAATGCCTGTCTTCAAAGTGTTGAAGGACAGGATGACTGTCTTGTTAGGGACTAAGGTAGCTGGTGACTTTAATGTGAAGCCAGTGCTCATTTACCATTCTGAAAATTCTAGAGCCCATAAGAATTATGCTAAATCTACCCTGCCTGTGCTCTGTAAAGGGAACATTAAAGCCTAGATGACAGCACATCTTTTTACAGCATGGTTTACTGAATATTTTAAGCCTACTGTTGAGCTCAGAAAAAGATTTCTTTCAAAATATTACTGCTCATTGACAATGCACCCAAGAGCTCTGATGGAGATATACAAGATTAATGTTGTTCTTATACCTGCTAAAACAACATCCATTCTGCAGCCCATAGATCAAGGAGTAATTCCAACTTTCAAGTCTTATTATTTAAGAAATAAATTTCATAAGGCTATAGCTACTACAGGTAGTGAGTCCTCTGATGGACCTGGGCAAAGTAAATTGAACACCTTCTGGAAAGGAGTCATCATTCTAGACACCATTAAGAACATTCATGATTCATGGGAGGAGGTCAAATATCAACACTAACAAAAGGTTGAAAGATGTTGATTCCAACCCTCATGGATAACTTTGAGGGGCTCAAGACTCCAGTGGATGAAGTCACAGCAGATGTGGTGGAAATAGCAAGAGAACTAGAATTAGAAGTGGAGCCTGAAGATGGGACTGAATTGCTGTCATGTCATGATCAAATTTGAATAGATGAGGAGTTGCTTCTTATGGATGAGCAAAGAAAGTGGTTTCTTGATATGGAATCTACTGCTGGTGAAGATGCTGTGAGCAATGTTGAAATGACAAGCGATTTAGAATATTGCATAAACTTAGTTGATAAAGCATTGGCAGGATTTGAGAAGATTGTCTGCAATTTTGAAAGAAGTTCTACTGCAGGTAAAATGCTATCAAGCAGCATCACATGCTACAGAGAGATCTTTCATGAAAGGAAGAGTAAATTGATGTGGCAAACTTCATTGTTCTCTTATTGTAAGAAATTGCCATAGGAACCCTAACCTTCAGCAACCACCACCCTGATCAGTCAGCAGCCATCAACATCGAGGCAAGACCTTCCAACAGCTAAATGATTATCCGAATGCTCAGATGATCATTAGCATTTTTAGCAATAAAGTATTTTTAAATTATGGTATGTACATTTGTAAACATAATGCTATTACACAATTATTAATAATAAATTACAGTATAGTATAAACATGACTTTTATATGCACTGGGAAACCAAAAAATTGTGTGACTCACTTTATTGCAATGCCCACTGTATTGCAGTGGTCTGGAACCAAAGTTGTAATACATCTGAGGTATGCCTGTAGTTAAAGCATGGATAAGCCAGTCACGTGTGATAAATTCAACATACATACCTCCCTAAATCTTTAGATTTCTTCTACGTTATATACCCAGGAATATTTTGGCATCTCAGTTTCATTTGACTATCACTGAGTCTGGGCTTCAGTTTACCAACTAAAGTAACAATAGAACTTTTGTTAGATCCTTGAGCTGGTATATCAGCTCTAGAACCTCTGGCAAGCACAACCATACTGATAAATTTAGCCAGTATGAGAATTATGCTCTTCTCTCCCCACTCTAGCATGGTTAGAACATATTCCTATGCCTATTCTCTGGGTTTTTATTGGTCTATAAATTTGCATATTTTGGCATGTAAGCATCTCCTGGGTGCAACTTTATAATTGACTCCCTGGGCACATGGAGATTGTCTTTAGTAATGCAGCTGGAGGAAGTGTGAAGCAGTGGGGGCAGAGAACAGTCATAGAGTATTCAGGTAGGACCATCCTCATGAGGTAGGGAAAGAGGGATTGTTTCCACTAATGAGAGAGCTTAGCAGAGTTAAGGGTTAAGGGTCTTTAGATTTAACCGAGTTCTCCTTAATGGCACCATTCAATTCTTTGGGAGTGGCCTTTCCTAATCATTGCCCTACATTTCATATAAGAAATCTGGTGAAGCTATGAATTCAATCTATGTTGTACCATCAACCTACAGGATAAGAATCTATATCTGATTTTTGGCTACATCAACTCACTAGCTCTAAGGGATAATAATTTTAGGGAAATCATAAGATATTCTTTTAGGACAGTTCTGGTTCTGGTTCTCTGACTGTGTCTTGAGGCATGAAGTTCAAGTGTGAGCTTGTTATTGTATTATTTTAAACTCTCCTGAATGGTTAGAAGAAGCCAGCCTCCCTCATAGTCCTTAGATTCCTCATGACTATTGAATTTTGCTATGGCTTTTGTCATTTGATCAGCCAAAGCTATTTCTTAAAAAAAAAAAAAAAACTACTTTATTTCATATGACCATAGATGATAAATTAGGACAGAACCTGTTCCATGAAGAGAGAGTGAGAAGAGAAATCTAGCATGAGGTTGGGTGGCAAAGGCAATAAGGGAGTTAGATGGCCTGATTCATGAAGAATTTTATTTTATTTTATTTTATTTTTTTTTGAGACAGAGTCTCACTCTGTTGCCCAGGCTAGAGTGAGTGCCGTGGCGTCAGCCTAGCTCACAGCAACCTCAAACTCCTGAGCTCAAGTGATCCTCCTGTCTCAGCCTCCCGAGTAGCTGGGACTACAGGCATGCGCCACCATGCCCGGCTAATTTTTTCTCTATATATTTTTAGCTGTCCATATAATTTCTTTCTATTTTTAGTAGAGGTGGGGTCTCGCTCTTGCTCAGGCTGGTCTTGAACTCCTGAGCTCAAACGATCCGCCCACCTCGGCCTCCCAGAGTGCTAGGATTACAGGCGTGAGCCACCGCGCCCGGCCCATGAAGAATTTTAGAATAGATATACGTGTAGGCTGAGGAGACAGCCTGATGGAATGAAAGAGATAGAGGATACAAAGAAGATGGCAAGCAATGGTAAAGAGGGAGCAAGCCCTCAGAGAGGACCTAACTTTGAACAGGAAGAAGAGTTCAAATACAGGAGTGATTCTGGTGGATGGTCTAGGGTTGGATAGAAAATATCACGAAATCAAAGAGTGAGATCCAGTGGAGTGGATGAATGATGAAGATGAAAGCCTGGGTCGTTGTATAGGAGAGGGCTGTCTAGAGCCTGAGATGGAGCAGAGCAGTCCTGGAGGATGCCAAGGCCCAGCTGTGGCCTTACCTGTGGCTGGCTGAAGCGCAGTGTAGACAGAGCATCGATTCGCGCTGAGGTGGTCCGAGAACTGCAAGCTGGTAAGTCCTCAGCCTGGCTGTGGGAGTCTAGGAAGGTGAGAGCAGGGCCAAGTGGGGGATAGACCTCATGCTGAGGTGGGTGTGCACGGTCTGGAAGAAGGTCGGGGTCAGAGGGGATCCAGTGGGCTGGTAGATAACACGGAGGAATGAGGGGTGGGTAGACGACCTGGTTTTATAAGGAAGACATGCTGGCAGAGGGATGTGGAAGTAGCCACAGGGAGCCCCCAAATACCCCAATCCTTCTAACCTTCTGCACTGGGGTAAAGGGTGACCTCTGTTGGTGAGCTTTGTGAACAAATGACCTCAGCGAAGGATTAAAGGAAGAACACAGCACAGTGCCAGGCACACGGGCAGCAATCAGTGAATGTTAGCTCTGATGATTATTAAAGTAAAGGATCGGTGGAAGGAACAGAAGATGGGCTGATGGAGGTGACAGAGAGAGGGGCAGTTCTTCCAGTCATGAGGGAACAGGAAGGAACAGCAGGAAGTGGTTTCTTCCACCACAGGGTGATGAAGGTCCCTTCTCTTCTCTTCCTTTTTTCCTTTTCTTTCTCTCTCTCTCTCTCTCTCTCAAATTATATAACTTGTTTTTAGTATATTCACATAATTGTGCAACCATCACTACAATTGATTATAGAACATTGTTATCACCTCAAAAACAAACACCAAAACCCTCCCATATTCTTCGGCCATCACCCCTATCCCCAGGAAACTACTAATCTACTTTCTGTCTCTATATTTGCCTATTTTGGACGTTCATATAAATGGAAGCCACATGTGTGATAAGCAAATTCCTTCTTGAATTGCTTGTTAAGTGGAATAATACTTCAATGCAAAGGAGCGAAGCGCTGATGGACCCTCAGACACTTGCAACAGGAATGTGCATGGGGGTGGGGGTGGGGAGGCGGCAGGATTTGGACATTCACATCTGACTTCCTCTGTGCACAAGCTATCTTGCCTGTTTTTCCTCTTACAATGTGCTTAGAAGGGAAAATGTCAAAAGCCAAGCTGCCACAGAACCCCGGAGAAGGCCAGTGAGTCACCGCGGCCCTGCTGAGCGCTGCAGGAAGGCAAGGCTGGGGAATCTCGGCCGTGGGGCTCCCCTCTGGAGGAGGGGACCAGCTGACTGTGTGGAGGCTGGGCAGGAAGGAGACCAGACATTGCTAATCTGGAGGTGGCAGGTGGGGTGGAGAGAGGGGATGCGATGGTGGAGCCCACGGCTCGTTAGTCCTCTTAAAGGAAAGGATCAATGGAAGGGATAGAGGACCACACAGAGGACTGCAGAGAGAGGTCGTCCCAAGGTCCTGACTTGTTCTTTAGTCCATGGGAAACAGTAACCTGTAATGGGAGGAGCCAGGACTCTCCCTTGCGGTTCTGAGATGCTGTGGCGCGGTTCACTGCATGCCAGCGCCGAGATAACATTAGATTGCCCACGGAGAACAGGTCCTCCCTGTTTACTTGCCTTTCAGACCTCTTAAGGCAAAGAGAAATGATCAACTCAGTGCCTGTGTTTCTAAAACTTTACTAACACTCTCTGATTTCACTTTTAAATAAAGAGAGTGGGTCTTAGAATCAGGGTTCACTGCAGCAACGTTATCTCCTTGGATTTCATCACGTTGTTTCGTTTACAGTGAATGTATTTTCTGCGTGAAGTTGGTCTTCCAATTCTGGCAGCGATATAAAGTTTCTGTCTTACACACATTTTTTACGATTTTAGTAAGTGAGTCTGTGTAAAGAAAAATAGTAGTTAAATAACAGGGGGTGGTCTGCAGATGGGGCAAAAATGGCCATGGTGGTCCACAAAATGATCAAGGCAGGTGAAAACTGTCCCAGAAGAATGCTAAGATCAGTTTCAGCTCAGATGACCTGTGAGTCAGTGCTCAGACCATGAGACGTGCCATCGAGGCCAGCCTGAGCGTCCTCTGACGTGAGCCAGTCCTGGACCCAACGTTGAGGGATGGCCTCCCCAGCACCTGGACGTCCCCCGTGTAGCTCTGACCCCACTGCACTGTAAAGGCAGTTCACTTGTCTGCCTCTCTCACCAGACATGGGACCAGATATGCCTGCTTTTCTTATGTCCCCAGTGCCCAGCACCATGCCTGGCACACAGAAGTCCTTGGTATTTATTTATTGAGCGTAACGAAGGAATGAACGGGTGTCTTCCAGGTTATTGCCCTAATACACTGAGTATTACCTGGCACATATATGTATTCATTCATTGCGATACTTACTAAGCAGCTACTACGTGCAAGATGCCCTGCCCTTTACTTCCTTGCAATAGCTTTATTTTTAGTCACTAACCAATCTAGTCATCGTGCATGGCCATAGTCAAGATACCATCAGTGGTGGGGAGAATGTGACCTCTTCTTAAGTTTTAAGCAGTGATATTGGAGCCTGGCTGCCCTGAGATTGAATCCTACCTCTGATACTCAATATCTGGGGCACCCCGGGGCCATTTTACCTTTTTGAGTAAGAGTCTCCCTGTGTGTAAAGTGGTTGTAATAATATTACCTTGCAGATGGTCCTGAGTCATTTCAGCAAGTGCTGCTGCACGAATGAGATAGTCAGAGTGAGTGAGTGATGAGTGAATGGGTGAGGGACGATGGCCTTGCTCAGGTGGGGCACAGCCTGGCTCCTGTCCTGTGGGGCCTGTCTGCTGGCTGAAAATTCAGGATGGGTAAGAGAAATTCTAAGCCCCACGCTGTGTTTAACCAAGCAAAAAATGGAGCAAACTGGGTGAAAAACCAGAGAGCAAGGAACATTCTCTCCCATGGTGGACCCCGAGGCTTGCGGCTAGACCAGCAGCAGCGGCCCTCGAGCAGGTAACCCGAGGGACAGACCGGCTGCTCCCTGGACTGCTGAATGTCCAACTTGCTCCAAGTCCCTCCCCTCCTCCTCAGGGATGTGGGCAATGTGATGTTGGCATGGTGACCAGTCAGCCTGTCCCCCTTCCTCTGCATCCTGAGGTGACAAAGAGGCCCTGAGGAGTAGAATGGAGCCCTGACAGCTCCACAGCCTCGGGAGTGGTAGGGAGGGCCCGGTCCAGGGACTGAGGGGCCTGGCACTAACTCCTGCTGTGGGAACAATGGAGCCGTTGCCCTGGTAACCACACAGGCCTCTCCCGGGGCCTCCAGGCTGAGTCTGGGAAGAGGTGTCCTAAGAAAGGGAGGTGGGAACAGAGGGAGTGTGCCCCTTCTCAGAGCTGTCTGCCCCCCAAGGAAGGGCGGCGGGGGCCCCTTTCCAGAGAAGATGATCGGAGACTGTCGGCCCATTCTCCAGAGCGTCTGAGGGGACCCCACTGACTAGGCAGTGGACACCTCACTGCAGTATCTGATGCGGACCCCCTCTCATGCCCACCCCCCCTCCTCCCAGGCCTCCTGAGGGCTGGTTCAGGGGCAGAGGCTGTGAAATCAGGGCTTGGGGGCTGACAGCAGGCTGGGCTGGGGAGCTCTAACCTTGGGGTTGTCGGGAAAACTCTGGGGTGTGTGCGCACGCTGCAGGTGCATGTGGGGGTGGGGCAGGGGGTGGTCGGGCCACATTCTCGGAGCTTGAGAGCAGACCCTTTCCCTGAGAGCCCCAGGGGTTTTGTACAGGCTTCAGCTTCTGGAGCAAGACAGTCCCGGCTTTAGGTCTTGGCTCCGTCACTCTGGCTGCGTGACTCTGGGGCAGTCATTTCATTCCTCTGAGTCTCCGTTTCTGCAGCAGGAGTAAGAGCAGCCAGGGCGTGTGTGTGGTGAATAAAGGAGATACTCCACGAACACAGTGGCTCAGTGTGCATTAGCCTCTGTCCCCACCCTGCACAGCCCACTCGTCTCTCCCCAGGCGACTGTGGCTCACAACGCCGGAGGGATCTCCCTGGCTCTACACAAACTGCCCAGATGCCCCATCGACACACACGCACCCCTCATTCTCTCTGAAAGGCTCCCCTGTTGCTTAGTAGCCTCCTCAGGAACATAGAGGTGAGGGTCCCGGGCAGGACACACCTCTCTTGTTGTGACGGGGTGAGAAGGGGTGTTGACAGGTGTCTGTCCTTTGCCTATCTGAATTGTTTCATTTCCCCCTTTAAACTTGGGTTGCTTTTGCCATTAAAAAAAGAAAGAAAGAAATAGAAAAAGTTAAGAGGGGTTGCAGCCCACCTTGAGGAAGGCCTGAGCGCCCAGAGGCACTGGGCTGGCTGTGCAGGGCCCCAGGGGGTGGCCTGGGTCCAATTCCGGGGCAGAGGCGGGGTTGGGGTGACCTGCCTCAGCTGGCAGGGTCGGGGCAGGTTCCCGCACGCCCAGGCCTCGCGCCCTGCGCAGCCAGCACTGCACGCCCTGATCGGGGAGCCTGCGTGGGTGTCGGGTGTTGGGGGGGCGAAGGCAGGAGACGGATCGCGTCTGAAAGACTCCTCGTCCTTGCAGAACGAACGGGTCCCTCTTGTGGCTGCTGTTAGAGCAAACAGGCTGGCGGGAGCGTGCCTGAAGGGGGAGGCGCCCAGGACTCCGGAGCCGGAGCCGCTGTGGCTGGGCCCTTGTGTGCCCAAAGTAAAGGTCATTCCTGGCCTGGCCGCCTGAGTCTAATTGCAGCTGCTTTTACCCAAGTTGAGGGTGAAATGCAGCCATTCACGCCACACAGGCCGCGCTGCTGAGCTGAGAGCGGGGCCGAGGGGAGGAGCTGGCTGCAGGGATCTCGCCCACAAAGGTAATCGCAGAGCGGAGAAGCTCATACAAGTAGTTCACGTACTATTTCGGGAAAATCTACTAGGTCATAGCCCTAGGCGGGGCTCCTTGTGGGGGTTTCTGGGCAGAAACTGAGAAAACCATACTTGTCCTCTAGTGCTTTAAATCTAGGTGGTGTCCTCACTCCAAACAGAGGTTCTTAGCCTGGAATCCTTGGACCAGCTTCAAGGGGTCCATGGGCTCCCTGAAATTCTATGCAAAATATGAACTCCTGAGCATTTTTCTGGAAAGAGGGTCAGCGCTTCCATCAGGTTCTGGAAGGATTCAAAAGGGTAAGAGCCACAGCTAAAATAAACGAGATCAGAACATTCTCATCCCATGCTGTATGGGCCCCTTCAAAATAGTCACCTCGGGAGTGGGCCGATGTGCTCACAAGGGCTCATCTCTCCTTCCGTCTGGGGCTCCTTTGAGCTGTCCTCAGGGACAGCTTTAAAACTATGAAAGAATCTAAGGCTGATTTCTTCCTGACCACATCTCACTTTCATCCTCGGAGTGACCCAGCTTGATCACCCACCTTAGTCACCAGCTTTGGATCCAAATGACTGTTAGCTGTTTCCAAAAATTCCATCCACCTTAACAAGGCAAAGATTTGTCACCCTCAGGAGTATTCAAATGAACATGACTGGCATCACTGCAGGAGTTCCTGAAACTTCCTTCAGAACTTAGAGTGGGAAAAGAGCATAGAGGAGTCTTTTGAGATGACTACTTTATGGGGTCTGACAGGTCAGTAAATAGTGAGCCAGATGACTTTATAACGATGCATTGTCACCATCACAGATTAATTAGCAATACCCAGAAGGTGAGATGATGGAATGTGTAGAGGAAGTCAGAGAATGGGGAGGTCGTGGTGACCAAGAATGTGCCATCAGTCAGCTTTCAAGAGACTCTTACTGAGCTCCACTCTGGGATCTAGATGAATAAGGTAGGAGCTCCTCGTATAACAGAGGAGACAGACAAATAACCAACTACACAACCATGTGGAAATACGTTATGACAGAAGGATATACAAGGTACTACGTCTCTTGAGGAAGTGACACCCCCAAAATTCACTCAAAATGGCACTAAGTTCACCCTTAAGTGACTGATCCTTGCAGAGCCGTGGAGTGAACAGAGAGCACAAAGCGAATATCCTGTTTATCTGGCCCAATGAAGGCGAAGCTTGGAAGAAGGCTGTGGTACACGGTGTTAACGGTCCCAGTTCTCCAGTCCGCCCTGTGTCCTTGCCCTTTGCCACGTGACTGTGCAGCGCTCTCCCAACAAGGGCAGGTCGGAATTCCCTGCCCCCTGGCATTGGGATATTAGCAGACATGTGATTTGGCTTGTTCTCACCCTGCTGTCATCATAAAAAGAATATTCTGAACCAGCTCGCTAGTCCCAGGAAGAGAATGAGAGCTATGTAGAGTAGAGCTGCCCCAACTAAGGTTCTCCAGCCAAGTCCAGCCTAGAGAAGAACCCCTAAGCCACCTCCAGATGCAGAGGTGACCCCAGTAAAATCAACAGAGCCCCTGACCCCCATTTGAGCCCAGCTTCCATCAGCCTACTCCTTCCTTGTCAACCCAAAGAAAGGTAAAATATAATAATAAATGACTATTGTTTTAAGTCACTGAGTTTTGGGGTATATTGTTACACAGCGATAGCTAACTGATACAAAGGCCCTTTAATCAGAGATTTCAGTAAATTTTTCCTTGTCTAGTTATCTGAAAGGCTAGATTCTGGTCATAGAGGAAAGTCATTCATCATTCAGTGAATGAATGCAGCACCTACTGTCTACTGTGTTCATGCCTCTATGGCAATTACAATGTCCGTAAGAAGCTTCACATCCAGTAGAGGAGATGACGGAAGGGTATTACTACAGAGAAGGTAGAGTGATTAAAGTGTCACAAAAGAGATCAGGTGAGGAGCAAAGAGAGTTAGAGCAATTGCTTCCAAGAGAGCAGGTGATCAGGAAAGCTAGGATTTTGACAGGCAGTGGAGAAAAGAATGGATGTTCCCCATGGAGGACTTCGAAAGCCAGACCACTGGGATTGAGCCTTATTCCTCAGGCAGGTCACTCTCACTTGGCTGGCCAGACAGCTCCCTCTAGAAGCAGTACACTCCCAGGCAGCAAACTTTCCTTCCAAAAGGACAAAAAATGCAGGTTATGTCACAGCCTCAGAGAGAATGTTCCATCCAACAAAACTTAACACTGTCCCAGGTGCCAGGCACTGCATGGTGACTAAAACCCAGCCCTGACCTCCGGGGGTACTGGAGCTGGGGGAGAGGGGTAGACACACATGGGAGCCCATTATTCTAGCCATGTGACGGGTGCTTCAGCCAAAGTGAACACCAGGCACTGTGGGACCCACAGGAGAGAAAGCACCACCCCGCTTGGTGAGAGTAAAGAGGGCTTCCTAGAGACGGCGGGAGGAGAGCTGAGCTGAGTCTCGAGGGACGGGGAGACATTTTCCCAGAAGACACAGGGCGAGGGATGGCAGGAGAAGACACTGGTGTTGACTACCATTCTGTCCTTGGACACTGTTCCTTCTCACTCCATTCACTCTCATTCCACTGTCCCCTCAGTCCCATAGCTTCAAGCACCTTCTAGATGTGGATGACTTCTCGAGCTACGTCTCCTCAGAGCTTCTGAGCTACGTCAGCTGCCTCCCAGGCTTCACTGCATGGGGACCCCACAGTACCTCAAACCCAGCCTGTCCAAAACGGAGCTCCTCATCGTGAAGCCCCAAACCTGAATTTTCCTTTGAAATTCTTTTCTCAGTGAACGATTCCATCTCCTGCCCAGTTACTCGAGCCAAAAACATGAGGCTCATTCTAGGCTTTTTCCTTTCCTTCACCTCACAGCCAATGGGTCAAAAGTCCTCTCTGTTCTCTCTCTCCCTGCTGCCCCCTTATGGTGGTAAATATATATATACATAAAAAACACAAATTTACTGTCTAACCATTATCAGTGTACAGTTCAGTGGCATTAAGTGCATTTACGCTGTTGTGCAGCCATCACCACTATCCGCTGTAGGATATCATCTCATACGAGCTCTGCATCCGGTAACAATAACTCCCCAGTCCCCTCTTCCCCCAGCCCCTGGTAATCTCTATCCTACCTTCCGTCTCTATGATTTAGACCATTCTCAGTACCTTATCTGAATGGAATCATACCATATCTACTCTTTTGTGTCTGGCTTATTTCACTGAGCATAACACCTTCAAAGTTCATTCATGGTGTAGCACGTCTCAGAATTTCATTCCTTTTTAAGGTTATTGTGCGTATACACTACATTTTGTTTTTCCAAACAGGGAAATATAATCAGGAAAATGGCTGTGAAATACTTCCGATGTCTCTTCCCTCTCAATAACTTGTCTTTCTTCACCCCCTTTCGTCTACAGTATTTCACCATTCAGGCTGAGCCACGGAGCTGACAGCCCCGGAAGGAGAGGGAGATACTGCTCAGGACAAAGAAGTTCATTGGAAAGGGCTGGAAGCTATAAAGCGGGTTCTTTCCAGACAGGAGGAGGAAACAGAAAGTGGTTCAGGGAGAAAGAAGAGGCCAGGAATCCAGAAAAGGGGATGGCCAAGTACGCAGTTGGCAGCTGCAGAAGTGGTTTTCCTCCCGGGGCCTCCACGGCCACCCTGGGGCCAGGCTGAGGGGTGGCATTGAGAATCCCCTCCGGCCTCTTCCCTCTCCCCAATCTCACTGCCAACCGCTCTGACGTGCACGCTTTACCCTGGTGCCCAGATGCCAATGGAAAAGAAAGACAGGTGAAGGGGAAGAAACTCTGATTAACTGAATATTTTTCTTAAAGCAACTACTCTCTGAACTGGACAGTGAATAAGATAATACTTAAATTTAGCTGAGAAGACACCTACTAAATTGGACCGAGTATCCTGGACTAAGACAGAGAGTCAGAAGAGGGCCTCGAGAACACAGCTGAATTCAGTTCCAGTTCCGTTACGGGAACGGAAATGTATGACTTTATCCTTAGAAACAAGATCATTATCGCCAGGTTCGCGCAATCTACAGCAGGGAGATGGATGGGCTGCTGGGGTAGACAGGCCCGAGGAAGCCTATTTCAAATCACATCATAGCCAGGGAGGGCCCCTTGGAGGAGGTGACTTTTGGGCTAAGCCTCGAAGGATAAGTGGCCCAGGGAACGGCCAATGTGAGAGTTCCAGGCAGGGGGATGTGCACGGGAAGGCCTGGAGCTAGGAAACTGCTCAATATGTCTGAGAAACAGAAAAAATCCAGTGCAAATAGGATGCAGTGATGAAGGAGAGAGCTTGACCTTCCAACGGGATTATAAGCCCCCACCACTTCACGGTCTCTAATGATCCCTCACACGTTTCAAAATATAGTTCAGATTCCTCAGCTCTGAGCCTCCTTACCTGGCTCCTCTGGCCTCACCTTCCACCACTGTGCTCGGCACCTCCCATCAGCTTGTTCGCCCACAGGTGCCCAAATACACCTGGTCCTTCCCTTCTCCGCCTTTCCTCCTGCCTGGGGCACCACGCTCCCTCTCCTCTACCTGCCTAATTCCCTGCCTGTGCTTAAAGACCCAGCTCCTGCCATCTCCTCCCAGAAGCTTCTCTGACCTTCCCAGGTTGAGGAGGACCACCCCCTCCTTTGTGCCTTCACTGTTCTTTCTGGGGACTGCCACCATTCCCTCTGCTACGACTGTTTGCATGTCTGTCTCCCCATGGGACCACTTGCTCCTGCCAAGGGGGCAGGGACCAAGTCCTATTCATTTTTGCATTCCCTGTGTTTACCTGGTAGGTGCTTGTGTATACACTGACGTCTCTCAAAGCTTTTCTGCATCGCAGATCTCGCTCTTGAGCATTAGACCCGTACCTCTACCTGCCTCCCAGAGAAGTTCATGCACTTGGCCTAGAGCAGTCGTTCTGGAGCCACAGGTGTGCATCGGAATCAGCTGGAGCCAGTTCACACTGCTGCAAGGGACCATTGTGTGCATCTCTCCAACCCCGTGTTGGATGTTTAGTGATGTCAGACTGGTGGCTTGAAGTCAGCCATGGTGGGATTATTTACACCCCAGGACCTGGCAAACACTACAGATCAGGGCCTCCTCCTCCCCCCATAGAGAGCCAGCTGTTAAACATCGACCAGTTCACGGGGCCACCGGCTGGAGGGCGCTAGAGGGTTTCTTACAACCCAGGTTGCTGGGCTTGCTCACCGAGTCCCTGAGTTAGTAGGGCCCGAGAATTTGCATTTCTAACAAATTCCCAGTGACACTAATGCTGTTGGTTTGGGGACCACAGTTTGAGAACCAGTTACCTACAGGTACCTCAAGGTCACGTCCAAAATTAAAGCCATCATCTTCCCCTCAGACCTGCTCTTCCTCCTGCATCTGTGCTGCGAGGAGAGGCAGCACCATCCACCAGTTTCCTAAGCCAGAAACTTGGGGTCAGCTTGATGCCTTCGTCTCGCTCAGCCTCTGTGGCTAATGAGCATGGGGTGCTGGCAACTCTCCCTCGCCAGCCTCCTCTAATCCTTCATCTTCCTCCCCTTCCCAGAGCCCGGCCCCCCTGTGCTTTCTCTCTCCTCGTCAGCACCCCCCACCGGCCTCTGGGTGGGCACCGGCTCTCTTCCTCACCCCTACAGTTCGTTCTCCCCATCACTGCCAGGGCGGTCCTGTGAAGTGTCAGCCCAATCACATTATTCCCCGCCTGAAAGATGCCAGTGGCTCCCCATTCACTGTCTCCAGGGGTGCTCCTGCCTGGAGCTCCCGTCCCTTGTCCCTCCCTTGTCCTCAGTGCTTGGCTTCCTTTCTTCCTCTTCCCCCAGAAACTGTTCCTAACCCTGTCTCCACCCCAGGCCGTGCTGGGGTCTCTCCCGAGGCTCCTCCCACCCTTCCTTGTCCTGTTGCAGGGCCGCTCGCCCCACAGCCCCCAGCTGCCTCTCCCTGCCTGCCTCACCCTTTTCACTGCAGACTCGCGAGGGAGGAACTGAATTCGTTCGTTTTTTAAAAACCTCTTTTCCTCTGTACTTACCACTGAGACTGGCACACAGCAGGCCCTTGTCTTGGCTCAGGTGACCCCAAAAGGCGCCTCTAAGAATTCAAGGACAAGTCATTTATTTGGGAGGTGACCCGAAGGAACACCAGTGGGGACAGGGAAGCAGAGAGAGCTGCTGAAGACTGTCCTATCAGGTCAGCTGCCCCCACGAGCTCCCTCCATGACCAGAACCGGCAGCCCGGGCGGCAGAAGCGGGTGCGGAAGGATTCGGGCGGGCCCTGACGGCTCAGGAGCGCTCAGTTTGATAAATGGACCTGAAGGAAAGCGCATCCCCAGTGAAGGTGACAGCGTGTTCAAAGGCACCAGGTCTCGTGTTGGGTAGGACCTGCAGCTGGCCTCCTCATACCTCCAAGTGCTCTCCTGGCCAGAAAAGCCAGGGCCAGTCCTATTTCATACCCAATTTCATCTGCAGCCCTAAACCCCAAGTCCCATCGGCCTTGAGGAGCAATAGTTGATTCTCAAGAAGGAGGTGCGGAGAGGTCTGCTTCCAGGGACCCATGCTTTGGGGCCTTCTGCAGGGGCGTGCTCTAGGGATGAGTTCCATTTCAGACACCGGGAGTCTGGGCGGTGGTGCGTTTGGGCCGAGGTCGGACGGAGCTCGTGGTCCAGGGTAGCACTATTCCACCGTCGGCACTGTTCCTGATGCTGCGAGTGTTTCATACCTGCACTGGCCAATGCAGGAGCCACTGTGCATGCTGAGCACTTGAAATGTGGCTGGTGCAAGTGAGGGACTGAATTTTAAGTTGTTTTCAATTCTAATGCATTTGTGTGTAAACGTCCATAAGCAGACGTGGGTAGCGGCTGTGTACCGGACAGCGCAGGCCTAGGGGCTCCGTCCACCTCTCCACCCTCTGCAGCTAGCGCCTGTGAGCTCCGCTGACGGTGGGGATCACTGTGCCTAAGGACAAATCACCTGGAGTGCTATGGGGTCCTCCCTTTAGTTGCTGAGTTTGGTCATCAGAGCCTCAGCCTTGTGTCCAGCTGCCACCTGCAGGATTTGGAGAGCAATGTGCAGAAGGCATAGCGATCCTTTATCCCCGAGCTAGAGACGGCTGGGGCCTGGCAGCATCCGAGCCCCCCAATCCTCCCTAACCTCCCTCCAGGGAGGGCCCTCTCTGTGGCACCTGGCTGTATGACTGGTGAGAACACCTCGGGCTGCATTCTCAAAACTCTTGGAGAGGACTTAGTGGACAAGACCCAGATTCTCCATAAGCCATTTTTATGAAGTAAGCATGTGGTAGGGGTCTGGCTGGGCCTTAATTTCAACAAAGGCTTGAGTCTGTGTTGGTTCATTTTAAGTATCAGCTTTAGCAAGGCATGGTGGTGCGTGCCTATAGTCCCAGCTACTGGGGAAGCTGAGGCAGGAGGATCACTTGAGCCCAGGAGTTAGTTAGAGGTTGTAGTGAGCTATGGTGATGCCATGGCACTCTAGCCTGGGTGACAGAGTGAGTACCTGTCTCTAAATAAATAAATAGTGTCAACTTGCCTGAGATAAAGGGTACCCAGATATCTGGTTTAACATTGTTTCTGGGTGTCTGTGGGGTGTTCCTGGGGAGGACTGAGTAAAGCAGGTGCCCCAATGTGGGAGGTCACCATGCAATCCATCAAGGGCCTGAACAGAACAAAACGGTGGAGGGAGGTTCTCACTACCTGACTGCTTGGGCTGGAATGTTGATCTTCTCCTGTCCTCGGTGCTCCTGATTCTAAGGCTTTCAGACTTGAACATTTCACCATCCGCTCCCTGGATCTCAGGCCTTCGAACTACACCACCAGCTTTCCTGGGTATCCAGCTTGCAGACAGCAGATCATGGGACTTCTAAACCTCCATAATCCCATAAGCCAATTCCTTACTATAAATCACATATATTTATATGTACATGTATGTGTGTGTATGTAAGATCTCGTATTGGTTCTGTTTCTCTGGAGAACCGTAACATAGTGCACATTTCCAAATAATAAAATATACCTCCCCAAAGGAGCTAGACATTTTCCGAGAAGCTAGGCGTTCTGCCACAGGTGCCTACAGAGATTTTGGGACTGAGGGCACCACTCACCTCTGGAGGAGGTGAACGAGTCTGCTCTTAAGGTAGTGCATTTGAATGCCTTTTTCTATTTCAGCCCTCCTGGTGGATGTAATTCATGTCCATCAGTAGCAATACATCAGGGTACCAATCAGATCCAAATCTTGCACCTTTAGAGCTTACGTGCTGGTTGGGGGTGACAGACGATATATAAGTAACGTAATAGTAGACTCAGTAATGGTAGAGCTATGAAGAGAAGTAAAGCAGGAAAGCAGATTAGGGAAGTGTGGAGGAGGATGTTACAATTTAAAATATGATCAGGGAAGCCTTGCAGAGAAGGGGGTAGGAAGGTGAGCCAGGTGGATATTTGGGAAAAGTGGATTTCAAGCCAAGGGAACAGCAAATGCAGACACCCTGAGGCATAAGCATGACTGGAAGTTTCAAAACACAACCGGGAGGTCAGTGTGGCTGGAGAATAGTAAGCCAGAGGGAGAGTGATAAGAGATGAAGCCAGAGAGGCAAGCCAGATTGTGTAGTAATTTTCTTTTTGTTTTTAGGGTTTTATATGTTATTTCAAGTCAATGGTTTTAAGTAGAAAAATGACATAGATCTGACTTACGATTAGGATTTTGTTTTGACCTGAATAATGCTATGGAGGGAGTTGCTATTAACTCAGATGGGAAGATCAAAGTTAGACAAGAATTTGGGGGGGAGATATGGAATTCCATTTTTTACAGACCACATGAAGATATCAAGTAGACAGCTGGATAAATGAGTTCAGAGTCAATAGAGGATATCTATGCTGGACATGTAAATTAGGAGGACACACATATGGAGATAGTATATGAAACCATGTGACTAGATGAGATCACTAAGAATGTGAGAGAATATAGAGAAGAGTGATGATCCAAAGACTGAGAATTGGGGGGCATTACAACAATATGGGGTCAGACAGCCCGTACATCAAGCAAATAGGAAAAGTCATTCCTAATGAACTAGAACTAATAGATCAATTTGAAAAGTAAGTATGTGAAAATGTACAAGTAGTCAAAAGAAAGGCTAGCATCCATAACACAAGGAGAGATTATGAAACATGAGCAGGCATATATAATGAAAAAGAACCAGATAGAAATCCTACAAGTGAAAAATGTCATTATTGAAATAAAAATATCAATGGATGGGTTAAATAGTAGACTAGACACAGCTAAAGAAAGAGTCAGTGAATTGGAAGATAGAATGAAAGAAATCTGCCCTATAAAGAAAACTGTCTTCTATTTTTAGGAAATAGGTATTTCTATTAAGTGCTTTTTTGGGAGGAAAGCTTCCCACCTTAAAACCTAACAGCCAATCTCCTAAGCAGTCAAACTTTTGAATCAGGGTCCTGAAATCGAACACAACTCTTGACAGGAAGAAAAAGGTAATTTATTTCTAGAGTTGGAGAAATTTTAGTAGCAGGATTGAAGGCCCCTGCTAATAAGAAGAGCTAACATTTATTGGTTGATTAGTGTGCGCCTGTCACTGTTTAAAGTGCTTTACATGAGTCAGGAGCAGTAGGTGGCTCAGGGGTGGGGCTGAGAGGACAGGTAGTAATTAGATTAAATGAGAGCAGCTTCTCCACGCACCTGCTGGAGTTCTCCCTGATTTAGTCTTCGATCTCCTTTTCAATGGCTCCCATTCCCAATCTCTTTTCCCTATTGTTGCTATAGCTTTTTAGGGTATTGTTGGGTCTGTTCACCATCCATTCAATAGTTCAATAACTGTTTTTTTTTAAATCAAGCAACTTCATTGTGCGAGGTTTATATGTTGTAAAAGCAGGACACAGACGTTGATTAGACATGGAGCTAAGCGTCTGATTGGAGACAAGACACTATTCAGTTCATTTCAATACAGTGTCATGAGTGTCACCATAGGGATTATTGCAGGTGCCATAGGAGCATGGCATCCTGAGAATGATGTATCAGAAAACCAGTAGAACTAGTAAAAAAATAGAGGGAAGAGTGCAAGGAGTTGACTTTTCAGGTAGCGGGAACAGCATGATCACAGGCATGGAAATGTGGAAGTTTGGTGCATGTGGGAAACACTAAGTTGTAGCCTGAAGTGCAAGCTGGGAAGTGGCTCTCCATTTCACTCCAGTCAAAGTCCAAACTCCTTAGCTCTGCTTATGATGTCTTTTATGATCTGGCCCCAGCCTAATCTTTCACCACCTCCTTCACCCACCTTCTAGTCTCCTACCATATTGAACTATCTGCAGTGGCCAGCACAGTGCCTGGCACACAGTAGGCATTCAATACATGTTTGTTGAATGAATACATGACTGGCAGCAGAAAAGCATGGAAAGGCACAGAGGGGCTGAGCCATGGAGCACTTTGCTTGGAGTGTCCACACCGAGGTATGTGCACCTAGAAAAGGCTACACTGTCTCAGAGGACTCAGCTATTCATCAGAGAATTCAGTTCCTGGGTCTTCAATGTTCAACCTTCTGCTGGAGTGGACTTTGTGTCCTCAGATTATCTCAGTCTTGTCTTTTCAACTAGATTGCGACTCTTTGAGGGCAGAGACCTTGTCTAATGTCTCATCCAGTGTTAGATGTAAATAAGTGCTGAATTAAATCTATTTGTAGGAAGAGCTGGAATTGCCTCTTTGCATCTCCACAGGAAGGGAAAACATGGGATTTGACACAGGAATGCCTGTCTAACCATTAGAGTCACCACAAATGCTGAACTTCGAAGCCAGTTTCCCCTGCTGCCGGCTCAACCACTGCTTGGGAGGCAACAGAAGGCACAGATGTCAGGGTGGTGTCCCTGGAGGCCCAGGAAAGGGTGTGTACCCCCTGAACCTGGCTGCACCAGGGTTGTCCCACCTTCTTCCCAGCCAGTGGTGTAAGGCTGTTGGGCAGTGAATAGGCCCTGTGAGGTTCACAGGAGTTCAGGCACTTTCCTCTATTAGCCTGACTGAGTCAGACTGAGAGCAGGGAGCCTGAGGCAGAAGGTTAGAGCTTTCTTTTTTGCAAGTTCAGCAGCAGAGCAGCAAGATATTTTACTTTCCTGAGATTGGTTTCCTAAAAAATTATGCGATGTGGGTGGAAAGCCCTCAGAACACCAACAGCAAGAAGCAGAGGAACGTACCAGTTGCGTTGCTTGTCAATCACAAAGCATTTACCGAGTACTCACTATATGCTAGGTCTGCATTCAGTGCTGTGAGACACAGACATGTGGCATATGAACACAGGAGAGACGAGATCAACACACCTGAAAGCAAACAGGGGAAAATTTAGAATGAAGTCCTTACTAGAAATAATTTATACATGGAAGCTGTACGGTAGAGGAGTTAAGAGCAACAATTTGGGGTCAGGCAAATCTGAGCTTGGTTTGAATCTGAACTCCACCAGATACTAACTGTGTGATTAAGAGCCAGTTACTTCACCTCTGAGCCTTGGTTTTCTTATTTGTGAAATAGAGATCGTATTATCTGCCTATTTTGTACTTGTGAGGACTCAGTGAGATAACGGACGTCTAGCATGCTGGTCAGGAGTGCCAGCTCTAGTTAGACTGCCTGGGCTCAGATCTTGATTCCATCACTTCCTTCCTAGCTGTGGCCTTGGGGAAGTTACTTAATCTCAGTTGCCAATTTCCCATTCTTAAAATCAGGGTAACAACAGTATCTACACTACTGGGTTGGCATGAGGCTTAAATGAGTTTTATCTCACATAAAGCTCTTAGCATAATCTTGGAACATAGTAAGAGCTCAGTAAATCTTGGATGTTTCTGACAGCACACAGCCTCCTGCCTGGCTCAATGAATGGAAGCTGTTATAATTATCAGAAAGATGTAGATCAATCAGTGTTATCAGGAAAAGCTCAGGAAAAAGAGGCCTAGAAGGGGAGGAGAAATCAGAGAGGAAGGAAGAAGGCACATCTGATGGGGAATGGATTAAGCAAAAGCTTTGGAAATTGGATAGCGACGCTGGCCTGACCAGAGGCTATGCCAGGGAGGAATTGGATGGCTGTGTCTTGTTTAAAATTAACTCTCAAAAATTCTTTAAAATATTCAGTTTCTACACCATGGTGCCAATAACAATAGCTACCCCTTACTGGGCACTTGCACGGTGCTAACTGCTTCATGTTTTTTACCTCCTCTAATTCACACAGCAATTCCCTGTGAAAAGTAGCCGTTCTTATCAGTCTCGTATTAGTTTCTTTCAGTGAGAAAGAAATTCAGCCCAGAGCTAAGAGACTTGTTCAAGATCTCTTTGCCAGTAAGAGGCAGGACTAAGATTTGAACCCAGGTTTGTTGAACCCACTCTGGGGTTCTCGGCAGCAGGAACAGCCCCACCACAAAGGAGTTGCTACAGGCTCCAGAAGGCCAAAGTTCTGGGGGAAGCTACCCTGGAAGCTCTGAGGCCCCTGTCCCTGTGTATGTGGAACGGAGGGACACTAACAGCCACCCCTTATACTGCAGAGCTGGGCCCCAAGTTCCACTCCCAGCAAGTTGGTTCCAGTGTCTTAGTCCCGTGCAAGAGTCAGACCTTTAACCTGTTTAGTGAGTGAGCTCCGGAGTTCTGGGATGGCAGCAACAGGCAGGACAGCTACAAGGCAGGGGTGGGAAAGATGGCTGCCCGGGGCCTGTTGGTGCCTGTCCCCACCTGCCTGCCTTTGTGTCACCACAGGGCTCTGACATGACCCGCCCTGCAGGAGGTACACACGTGGTCACACGGCACAGCTTCCCACCCGCCTGATTTGAAGCAAAATGAGGCTGGGAACGAGGCTGTGGAAACGATTCCCAATCATTTCAAAGAAAAGTCAAGCTCTTTCCCCTTCCTTTCCGATAAGGAGATTCACACCTGCCCCTGCCCTGTATAAAAACGATTTGAAGCTGCCTCTGTTCAGTGTTGGCTGACTGCTCCTACTTTTAAAAGGTCCAGAGCAGGAAAATAGTTGATGACACAAAAACCTACCTGTGAATATCATCGCAGCTTTATCATAATCTCCAAAAGCTGAAAATGTCCCAGTGTCTTCCAAAAGGTGAACAAACGATGGAATGCTCTTCAGCAATAAAAAGTAACGAATGGCTGATGCACATGACACGGGCGAATCTCAAGTGCCTTACGTTAAGTGAGAGAAGCCAGATGCCAGAGGCCATATACTAATCCATTTACACGACAATATGGAAAAGGTAAAACTATAGGAACAGGGAACAGATCCGTGGTTGCCCAGGGTTATGGGTGGGGGAGGTTTGACTACAAAGGGGTAGCAAGAGGGGTTCTTTCTGGGGTGATGGAAGTTTTATCTTGATTGTTGTGGCTGCATGACTCTAAGCATTTGTCAAAACCCACAGACCTGCACACTAAAGAGTGAATTTCATTGTAGTAAATTAAAAAAAAATAAGCAACTGTTGAGGGTTTTAGGAAAACAAATTGTGGTGAGATGGGGAAGCAGGAAACTATATCTACATTAATTTATAAGGATCCCCTAGTGAATAAGGCTCAGTTTATTAAGTAACAAATGAGTTTGCTGTTCTAAAAATACATCTGATAACTGTGATTACTTGGACTTTAGGTGCATAAAGGGCAGAGAGTTCACAGGTAAGTCTGATCACTTAGCTGCTTCTAAGAAATTACAGTCTGTGCTAGAACCAAACTCTCCAAGTTGAGTGAGCCAATGTTTGAGATGATCGTTGTCTGATAATGTTCTAGGAAAGCCCACACAAATGCTGTCTTCAGCGGCATCTGTCCCAAAGGAAAAGCTTGCTTGGATGAACTTTAGGATCAGGGCTTACCCAAGGGCGTGTCACTTTGTGGCTTAGATTGTTCTTCCTTTTCTGGGAAGGGCAATGACAGAGCAAACTTGGACCATGTGCTGTGAATCTTTCCTGGTGAAGTGTATCAAGCTAGTAAGTTCATCAACATAAAACCTAGTGATGGATTGTTTCTCCCACCTTGCTGTTGTGGAGAGAAAGGAAGGCAGAGACAGCCTAGGACTTGGGCAGATCGGATCCAGAGTTACAGCTGGGTTTTAGAGCTGTCCACATTAGCCAAGTTCTAAAGAAAAATCACACTATAAATCTATTTGCTCATAAACAACTTTTATTTTTGTTCTCAGTATGTGCCCTTGAAGATTCCAAAATGTTGGAGCTGCTGATTCTCCTGGGACCAAAGGTAAAGCATTGTATGGAAACATTCAACCCTGGCTCACTTCTCTCCCCGAGGAGCTGCGCCTGACGGCCTGGGAGAGAGGGAGCTGACACTCACACCTTATTCCGAGATGGGTAACACAGTGAACAAAGAATTAGTAAAACATAGACTCAGTCTGTAGAGGGCTTCAAATATACATATTCTATATATATAAACCTGTTATATAAGATTTCAACTTATTGGTTTCCTTGTGATTTGTAATTAAAGTACAAATGATAAAGATGTTGCACACTGCTGATTTCCCCTTCTCAGCCCCCCTCCCTCCCCAACATAAATAACATTACATAGGTCAGGTGATCCTAAGAGTTTTTGTTGTTGTAAATATTTTGTTTGTAAAATCATTTCCCCCCTTTTCCCCTGCAAACTACCTCTGAGAGTTTGTAACATAGCAGCATGGAACGGACAAGACTGGGGACAGCATGGAGATCTAAGGGCGAGAGTGCAGAACATTGCTTCTCACTGACTGGCACCAAACGGGCTTTTGCATTTCCATTGACAACAGAGGCTACGACAGGAAGCTGAGAATGTGCAATGTGGTTTCGTTCTCCTCCAAAGAGGAGGCCGGCTGGACCACTGAGAAAAGCCCTAAAGGCATCGAGGTTTTGGAAACAGAGCACAGCTCCAGAAATGTCTTGGCTCAGTATTTACATAGTATCTTTAAGCTGCATTTTCCTTTTAAGAAATTTGTTTCTGAAGATGCCTCTTTTGAGGTTGGTTGGGGGAAAGAAGGAACTTAAAAAACATAAACAAACCAATTCTCACATATGTAAAAGTCCTGTTATAAGTCTTACTCGGTTATTTTCAAACACATCATTAAAAGTAGATACTGACAATGATTGGTTTCTTTTCTTATTCTTTTTGTAAGAGCATGAGTAAAGAGAAAGAGAGAAAGAAGTACACTAAGGAGAACGCCGCCCCTTCTTCAGCATTAAGTGACACTGGATGGTCTGGATTCGGTTCTTGGCTGGGACAAACTCGGGCTGCAGCTTCAGTGTTGACTCATACCACACCAGGGCTTTTTCAAATTCCTCCTGTGAGGGGCAGAGACAAATGTGAGAGGGAGGGCACCACCAGACTACATATAGAGCGTGGCCTCTTTTTTCTTGAAAAGCACCTCTGTGCTAGTGACAATCCTGCAGCATTTTCTCAGTGGATCTAAGTCTCTTTGGAAAACTCTGAGGCTCCTCTGGAAGGAGCCACCTGCTTCCATCCCTAAGATGCAACATCACAAAGAAAACTGTGGCAGAGCCCAACAACCAAAGAGAAAGACGTAGATCAGCTTTTACAAACCCAGTGGCAGGAACGGTCGTGGTAGTAATAAGAACTAACGTTACCGAGTACCTGAAATGTGCCAGGCACTGTGTTAGGTGCTTTATGAAATCCTTCCATTTAATCTTCACAGAAACCTCTAGAACCATGCCTGGAAAATGCTCATTATGCATCTGTCTAAATTTTTTACTGTAGCTGGAAAGATGGAAGTACAGTCAGGTACTTATGTGACTTATAAATTTTGAATAGATTTTTATTCTCCCTAACATTTAAAAATACTAACAGGGCTTGGGAAATGAACACTGCCATATTGAAGTGTTATTCTTTTTCTTAGACTAAGATTCTCAGAGAAGAGTCCAAACACACAACTCCTCATTCACAGGAGCAAATTTTACATTTATTGAGGGCAAAAACAGATTCTTCAATTTTAAGAAGCAGAGAGGGAAATCTGCACATTCAGCAGCATCTACCTGGCAAAATTATACTTCCTGCCTCTGAAGTCAAGGATGATGCATAAAGCTTGCAGCCCAGGGCTGCTCACTCTATTAACTGTGATTGAGCGCATCCTGGTTCTAGCCCCATGTGTGACACCATGCTTTGGATGAAAGCGGAAGGCATGTGCTCATGTTAAAATCGATGAGGACAGCTTTTGGGCATATCCCTGGGATTTTCAGTTCTGAAACTGGTCTTTGTTTTGGACCAGAATAAGGGATATAGACGATGACTTTGTCATTTTCTTTGTAAATGGTATCCCATGAAACTAGTGGAATTTCATCATTCGTTAACTACTTGGTGAACACCTACTGTGTGCCAAACACTGTGATGTGCTGGGAATAGGGAGATAAAGAGGAGTCTTATTGCTGAGGAGCTTGTAGTCTGGAGGGAGAGACAAACACTTAAACAAAAAATTATAAATCAAGGTAAAAATACAGCAGGAGAAATATGCACAGGGTGTCACGAGTGCAGTGACAGGTACCTAATCCAACCTGGAAACAAGACAGCAAGACATTCGACAGTGCCTACATGGAGTGTTAGGAGAGGTTTTTTAGAACAGGCGGTGTCTCCAGGAAATTATAGGTAAATCTGATCCTACTATTAGTGTTAAACTCAAGGTGAGGAACTATAGAGCTGCAAATACTTAGCTGAATTTCATGTATTATTTTTACAAAAACCCTCCCAAGCCCCTTATCCATAAAATACACCCTTGGTGGAGCTAGCAACTTCAGAAATAACATTGGAGGACAATGACATATTCAAAGAAATTTTGAAATCAAAGACGTGCCACAGCAGAATCAGCATGTTCTGCTCACACCCCCGAATCTCACCATCGCCACGTAGACGTTGCCCAGCGTGAAGTGGTTCACAGCAAAGTGTGGCGCGATCTCTACTGCCATGGTGGCCACTATGACGGCATCGTTCCAGAGCTTGGCGTTGTGCAAGATGTTGGCCAGGCTAATCAGGGGCACATCCTGGGAGAAGGAAGGAAAATGGCAAGAAGGGAATGTTGGGTTTTGAGCTTTCACTCTTGGTTTTTGTGATCATAAAGAAGTTTCCTGGAAAATAATAGAGTACTGCAACTCAGAGCGCTTGTCTGCTGTCACTAGTGGTCTGTGATAGATAAGGAGCTTGTACCTGAATATAAATCAATTACTTCTTCCACTGACAAAGTCTTGCCTCAAAAAACAAAACAAAAATGTCAGCTGAAGTAAAACAATCTGCTGAGTAATGTAGTTGGTTTATTCTGGTGCAAGCTCCTTGTATCACTGCAGAGTGGTAGTAAAGTCTGTGTACTGTCTACAGACCACACTTTGAGTCATGCTGTCATAAAGCCAAAGCATTATTAATATCTGCAAGACCACTGTACCGTCTGTCTAGAGCAGGGCTGGCAAACTGGCCCACAGGCCAAATCCAGCCTGCTGCCTGTTTCTATAGTTTTATTAGAAGACAACCATTCCCCTTTCTTTATATATTTCTGTGGCTGTTTTCATGCTACAATGGGTGTATAAAGTAGTTGCAACAGAGGCTGTATGGCCTGCAGAACCAAAATGTTTTACTATCTTGCCCTTTACAGAACGTCTGCTGACCCCAGAGGTAGTCTTGGCCCTTTCCTATTGACTAACAGGAAGAATACAGAATGATGGATTGAACAAGTAGCAATATTATTATCATCACAAATATTTATTCCCTTTAAATATGTTACCTGAGCAACTGCTGCCTATATCACACTGCACTGGGCTCTGTAGTAGACAAAGAAACAGAAAACAAGGACCCATCTTTGCCTTTACTGAGCATCCACAGAGTGCACGTCCTTAGATGAGCTCATCGGAGCTCAACTACGTGCCTAAGTTCACAAAGCTAGGCAGAGGCAGAGCTGTGCCTGGAACTCAGCAAAGCCTGACAGTAAAGCTTGTGTTCCTTCCACCATTCCACATACTGCCCGGATGAGCAAAGAAGACATAAGCCACGTCTTTAGGAAGTATGAGATCTGGATTAACACAGAACTCTGCACATGTGGATACAAATGTGGTGTAAACACATCGTACATTCTCAGCCATCATAACCAAAACTGGCCTTCTGGAAAAGAGTGATGTTAACACAGGCTTAACTGGGTATTATTTTTTCTTTTTGTGGAAAAGGAGAAGTCAGACAAGGACCAGGAACTGGTTAATGCATATGAAGGAATGGAAATTTGCTTCCATCTCTGTGCCTGGAAACAAGCCCAAGTCAAGAGTATAAGCAAAACAGGTCTAACAGGCCGCCAGGCCCCCAGGGATAAGCTAGATAAGGTTTCTAGAATGACTTCCAGGGTGGTGGTCCACTTGGGCCAATGTATTTGCTGTGTGTTGGGTGGCCCTGAATACATCAGGAGGGGTATTAAATGATGTAATTTCTTACAGTGATCCTGAAGACCTTCCCCACGTTCCAACTGGCTGTGGCGGGGGAGGCACAGGTTTGCTGTGGCACAAGCCGGGTCAGGGGTTCCCTGCCCCATCCTACCCTTGTCCAATGTCCTCACTGGCTAAGCGTAAGGAAGGCCAGTCAAAACGTCAGAACAAACCATGGGGAATGGAAACAGCCAGCGGACAGAAGTTCACACCTTCTGAGTTCCACTCACCTTCATCTGGTGTGGAGCGTAGTGCAGAGCTTGGCGTAGGCAGTCGATTGCCTTCTTTCCTTGGCCTTTCACTCTCCAGTAGAGGGCTGCCATGCTGGAAAGCACCCAGGATGTCTGGTTCTGCAAAGGAATGGTCAGCTACGGTTGGTGTTTCTTCAATAACATACTAATTTATTACCCAGATTGCGATCAGTAATGTGAGTCATGACCATTTAACTGTTTACTAGGTGGCAGCACTCCGCTAAGCACTTCACGTTCATCCTCTCTTTCATTAATCCTTAGAACAATCCTATGACCTTGATACTACTGCAGCCTTTTTATAAATGAGAGAACTAGGACTCAGAGAGGTTAAGTACCTTGCCCGAGTCCACTCAACTACTGAATAGCAGAACTATATCTCATGTTCATGTTTTCTTTTATCTAAATTTATTTAACTTTTTGAACAGGTAACTCATTCACATGTTTCAAAAACCAGGAACTATACAATGTTATACAGTCAAAAGTGTCTCTCTCATCCTTGTCTCTACTGTAAATAAGTAAACACTATTTTTAGTTTCTTATTTATCCTTCTAGAATTTATGTTTTATATAACCAAATATAAATATAGAATTATATTCCCACTCTTTTTTAATGTGAAATAAGCTATTATTTATATAAGAGGTGACACTCAACTATACTTTGCTTTTTTCACTAAACCATATACTCTGAAGATCTTTCTACATCAGTGTATAGGAAGCTTCCTCACTTTCGTTAACAACTGCATAGTATTTCCTTGTATGGAAGTATCATTATTTATTTAACTAGATCTTTATTAATGAATATTCCCTTCCCCCCAATTTTTCACAACTACAGACAATGCTGCAAAAATAACCAAAAAAAAAAAAAAAAAAAAAGTAATTTTGCATTTTGCACTTGTAGGATACATTTCCAGATGTGGACACACTATGTCAAGGGGATACACACTTGTCATTTTGATAGAGACCGCCACACTGCCCTCCATAGGATTGTAACAATTTAATCGCCTGCCAGAAATGTATGTGTGTCTCCATTTCCTTACACCTAATCACAGAGTCTGTTATTATACTCTTAGGACTTTATCAACCTGATAGGTGAAAAATGTGGTTTGAATCTGCCTTTCCCTTCTTTTGAGTGGAGCTGACCATCCCTTCATAGTTGACCACCTTTTCTATTTCTTTTCTGTGATTTATCTGTTCTTATATTTTGCTAATTTTTCTATGAGGTCTTTATTCATCTATTGGAAAAAACTCTATATTTTAGGGAGATCACTCCTCGTCTGGTCTGTGATTTACAGATATGCTCCCCTGAAGTCTGCCTTTGGACTTACGGTACCTATGTGTGATACAGATTTTGATTTCTACATAGTTCAGTTTACTAATTTATCTCTGATAACTTCTGGATTTTCAGTTGTAGTTAGGAAGAGGTCTTCCGTACTCCAAGGGTATCAAGAAATTGTACCATTCCTCCCCTCCACCCCGGAACTTTGTAAATTTCATTTTTTTCACATTTAACTGTTTGATCCATTTGAAACTTAACCTGGTGTAAAGTAAAAGACATGGCTGCAACTTAATGTTTTTCCAGATGGCTACTGAGTTGTCCCAATATTTAATGAATAATTCATCTCTCCCCATCAATGAAATGCTACTTTTACCATACACAAAATTTCAGTATTTAATTTAGGTCAAATTTTGGATTTAGGACTAATCTTGGATTTTTCTATCTATTTCATTTGCCCCTTTTGATTGATGGTCTCTGACTCCAGCCATTACAGAAGAGGCAATCAGAAAACTTAACTGCTTCTTATCTTATTAATATTTCTTTCTTACAACCTAATTTTTGATAATTTTAAAATTCTACATTGCCAGGGAATATAGTATTTATATTCTGGTCTGTTGCCCTGTGCCCCGCCTTTGTCTTGGTATTGGTTTTACTTGTGTGTGGTTTCCCTAACCATTCATTACCTGGTTGGCTAAAAGTTTATCTTCTAATAGTTTCCTCAAGAACAATATTCTTTGAGATCGTTGCTATGGGCTGAATTGAGTTCCCTTAAAATTCATATTTTTAAGTCCAAACTCCCAACACTTCAGAAGATAACTGTATTTGGAGGTCTTTAAGAAGTGATTAAGTAAAATGAGGCCATTAGGGTGGGGCCCTAATCTGAAATGACTGGATTTACATGAAGGACTTACAGGAAAAGACACACCAAGGTCCTGCGTGCACAGAGCGACATCATGTGAAGAGGCAGCAAGAGGGTGGCTCTCTGCAAGCCAAAGGGGAGGGGCCTTAGAGCAACCAACCCTGCCAGCCCAATGATACTGAACTTCCAACCTCCGGAACTGTGAAAAAATTAATTTCTGTTGTTTAAGCCACCCAGTCTGTAGCCTTTTGTTATAGTGGCTCTATACACTCATATATGTTCAAAACTTTCTGTCTGTGGCTTTCATACCCAAACGACAGCTTGGTTGGATATAAAACTATAGCTTATTCTTTCCTCAAATAATCTGTCAGGATTTCTCTGCTGCCTCTTGGCATGTAATTCTGCTGCCGAGAGATCTGAAGCTAGCCCGATTTGTTCCTCCTTAGTGACCTGATCCTTTTGACTGGCATTCTAAAAGGATTTTTAAAAAAACAATCTTTCTTTATTGCCAGCCAATATTTGACATACCAAAGAACATATTTATATAATAATATATAACATAGTCATATAGTACATATATAATTATATAAAACATATATTGATGTTGCAAAGCATAAGATAATGAATATCCCAGAATATACCACTTTACTGAAGAACTAACTTGCATCCACCTATGTGTTCTTACACCAGCCTGTCCTCTTGCCTTTTATTCCAGAGGCACACACTATTTTACGAGTTGTTTTTATTATTCCATTGCTCCTTTTAAACATTGTTTTATCACTCACGTACACAGATATTTGCTTCAAAAATATTCGTTTACTTCTTCCTGTGTGTTATAAAGACGGTACAATAGTCCCTTCTATCTGAGGGGGATACATTCCAAGACTGCCAGAGGATGCGTGAAAGCATGGATAGTACTGAACTGCACATATGGACACTGCTTCTTCCATCTGATAACTGACAGGGCTACTAAGTGAATAACGGGTGGGTAGTGTATACGGTGTGGATACGCTGGACAAAGGGATGATTCATGTCCATGGAGGGACAAGCAGGACGGCGTGAGATTTCATCACGCTACTCAGAATGGTATGCAGCTTGCCAACTTATGAATTGTTTATTTCTGGAATTTTCCATTTAATATTTTCTGACCATGGCTGACCCGTAACTGAAACCACGGAAAGTGAAACTGCAGATAAGGGGGAACCATGGTATACTGTATGCACTCTTCTGGGATTTGGGGTTTTTACTCAACACAGTATTTCTAAGATTCACCCATGCTGTGGTGTGTAGCACAATTTCCTTGCCCATTAAGTGAATATACTATAGTTTACTTATCTCTTGTCTATAGATGGGCATTTGGATTGTTTCCTGTTTTTATGTCTCTTGTTGAAAATAAATGTGCAGAGTTTCTCTGGAGTCGATACCCAGGAGTAGAACTGTTGGGTCACTGGATATGCAAATGTTCAAAAAAACAAGAGAATGCCAAATTGTTTCCCAAAGGTGTTATGCCAGTTTACAATCCCATCAACACCATTTAAAAGTGCTTCTTCATCTACATCCAGTGGGGGTAAAATAGCATCTTACTGTGGTATTATCAGTGGGAATAAAATGGTATCTTACTCTGGTCTTATTTTGCATTTCCTGATTATTAGTGAGATTGAAGAATGGTTTGTGTTTATCACATATATCTCTTCTAATATCTTTTATGCATTTTTCCATTTTTATTACTTATCTTGTTCATCAATTTATATGTTCTGTACGTTAATTTTTTGTAGGTGAAATGTCTTACACAGTTTTTCTCTCTCTGGCTTACCTCTTTTTAATTTAGAAAAGTTCAAACTTTAATGTAAATGAACTTATTAACATTTTCTTTTATATTAGTGTTTCTGGGCCTTCTTTTAAAATCTCACAAATTATTATTTTCCACAATATCTGTTTATTATTTCATTTGCTTAGCAAATCTTGTGCCTTGGATAATCCTTCTGCAGCCATCTCATAGAAAAGTTCGTTTACGGTGGGACTCTAGGTGGTAAACTTTTTCCAGCTCTTTGTTTATCTTTCAGTATCTTTATTCTTTTTTCTTTTTTTTTTGGAGACAGAGTCTCACTTTGTTGCCCAGGCTAGAGTGAGTGCCCTGGTGTCAGCCTAGCTCACAGCAACCTCAAACTCCTGGGCTCACGTGATCCTCCTGTCTCAGCCTCCCCTGAGTAGCTGGGGACTACAGGCATGTGCCACCATGCCCGGCTAATATTTTCTATATATTTTCAGTTGTCCAGCTAATTTCTTTCTATTTTTAGTAGAGACAGGGTCTCGCTCTTGGTCAGGCTGGTCTTGAACTCCTGACCTTGAGCAATCCTCCCGCCTCAGCCTCCCAGAGTGCTGGGATTACAGGCATGAGCCACTGTGCCCAGCCTAAATATCTTTATTCTTACACCTCACTGTAAGTTACACAATTCTAGGGGGTCTTGTATCCTTTCAAAATTGCCATCTGGCTTTGATAGTGACTAATAAACAGGCTGTCATCTTAGCCGTCATTCCTCCATAGGTGATCTGTTCTTTTTCTCTGTTTCTACAAAGATAGATCTTTAAGTTTTTCTTCACTGATTTATCCCAACCACTTAAAAAGTAAATGGCACATAGTAAGCCTCTCTTACATATCTGTTGAATGAATGAATGAACGGTTGCTGCAATGCTTATTAAGCCATCATTTTTCAAGTCCAAATCCAAAATTCTATTACCTGTGGCTGGACTCTGCAAATCACACTTGTCCTTTGCTAGCAGGTTTCTCAGTAGGTCCTACAGCTGTGTGCTCTAGGACACTGGAAGGCAAGAAGGAGAAGGGACTTCTTTCTTCCTGTTTGCATGTTGCTCCTGTCCGTGTAGTTCCAGCAACAGCACTCATCTCCAGCTTCTTTTAGCACTCCCAGACCCAGCCTCAGTGCACCCCTCAGCAGCCAGGCTGTGTCCCCTCTTCAGAAGTAGGAGTTCCAGCTCCCCAGAGTTCCTCCTGGGAACTTCTAAATTCTGAAAACCCCAATCGCTTGCTGCCTTCTCCCATATCTAGGGTGGGAAACTTTCCCTACAGTTGTTACATATGGTTTACCTCAGTGTTTTCTTTTTCTCTTTCAGCCCTCCACAAGAATGGAATCAATTCTCTAAATTAAATTTTTTCTTCTGAAATACCTAGTGTTATTTTGTTTTCTTGGCTGAAACAGATGCTTTTAAGATAACTTTGTCTTTGCTATTTTGAAGTTGTACTACAATGTGTGTAGGTATAGATTTCTTTTTATTTATCCAGGTCGGGACACATGGTGCTAAGTCTTAATTCACTTATCTCCTTGTCTCTATAATATTCCAGGTAATTTTATTACAAAGGTCGCAATTCAATAATTATTTCATTATGTCTAATTCATGTAACCCATCCACTGAGTATTTGACTTAAACACCTTAAACAATTCCATATATTTTTAGTTTAAGATGTGTCACTTTGCCTTTTTTATTTACCTACTCATTTCTAACACTATTTGTTTTCTTATCTTTGTGATCACATCATTTAAACATTTTATAATGAAAAATTTCAAGTATATACAAAAATAAAGAGAAGAGTATAATGAACCCCATGTGCTTCAACACTTATCAACTCACACCAATTCTGTTTCATCTACACCCGTATCCGTGTTAATGTGAAGCAAATTCCAGATTTCATATAATTTCACTAGGAAATTTTTCAGTGTACTTCTGAAAGATAAAAACTTATTTTTGAAACATAAGCTTAACACCTTATGCCTAAAATATTGAAAATGATTCTTTAATATTGTTGAGTGTTCATTTGACATTCCTACTTCCCCTATTGTCTTATGAAAGCTTTGCTTTGTTTTTATAGTCTGAATCATAATCTAAATAAGGTCCCTACACTGAAATTGATTGATGTGTTCCTTAAGACTCTTTTCATCTCTAGAGTCATCTTCATCTAATTTTTTTCTTTACAAATTTATTTTTGTAGAAGAAATAGGATTATTTATCCTGTAGTTTTTCACTGATTGAACTCTGCCAACTGCATCCTCATGGTACCATTTAACATGTTCCTTTGTCCCCTGTTATTTCATATATATATATGAAATATATATATATGGGGAAAGAATTGGGACAAAATGGTTTCACAGGTGGTGATGTGAACTTCCAGTGGTACAGACACACTATCTGATGTCTCTGTATTTGTGATGATGTTAGCAGCCAGTGATCATCACTGCCATAAATTCATCAGGGGCTGCAAAACTATAATATTCTAATGTTAGCACTCCTATTAGTTGGAATATTCCCAAAGAGATTTCCCTCATCAATTATTTGTTTACCTCAAAGAACAGTTAGTTTAGAAACGAAGGATACATGCTTGTTACTTTATATTTACATTTTTAAAAACAAGCTGTTCCCATGCATTCTCCAAAATAAAATGATCATCACAAATTTAGTAGTTTAAATATACGTGATGTATTTCATTCATTGCA
Source organism: Eulemur rufifrons (assembly GCF_041146395.1). NCBI lineage: Eukaryota > Metazoa > Chordata > Mammalia > Primates > Lemuridae > Eulemur > Eulemur rufifrons. The sequence goes on along the minus strand of NC_090988.1, from coordinate 86,718,236 downwards.
GTTATTATCTTCCTGTTGCTCAAAATATCCCACCTTTGAACAATGGGAGCTTATTCAAGTCGGTTCCAAGTTCTTTTGACACACCCTTTGTAGTCACTGGAACCTTTCCTGCCTTCCCAGACTTGGTGGAAGCTATTTCTCCAAGGAATCCTGGTTTGTTTTAGAGGAAAATGGTACCCAAAAGTCACAGTCTGGACACCAAGGATGCTTACTAGTACTGGGACAGTCTTGCCTCTAGTCTTTTCACCAAATAAAAGCCAGGAAATGTGTACTTCAAAAATAACAAAACACATCAGAATTTTTACTAATATTCCCAATTCAGGACCACAGATGTTAACATCCATTCTCACACCTGTATAAGAATTCCAGTTCTCAAAAACACCAACAAAATTACTCATTTATTTCACAATACATACACCTACAATCTTAGAAAAACACTATCAACATCATCAATAAAACTAGTATTCTTGAAAAGAGTAGAGGTTGAGTATCTCTAACCTGAAATTCAAAATGCTTGCAAAATCCAAAACTATTTGAGCGCTGACATGATGCTCAAAGGAAATGCTCCTTGGAGCAGTTTGGATTTTGGATTTGGGATGCTCAATCAGTAAAATGCAAATATTCCAAAATCCAAAAAAATCCCAAATTCAAAATACTTCTGCTCCCAAGCATTTCAGATAAAGGATACTAAACCCATATAAGATTTTCTTTTGTTCTGAGAGTAAATCCCATTAGTCAAACAGTTGATCCTTGAACGTGGGCCTAAACTGTGCAGGTCCACTTTACACCGAGTATGCCTGTTGCTGCTGCCTCCCCTTGCACCTCCTCCTCTTCCTCTTCAGCCTATTCAACATGAAGATGATAAGGATGAAGACCTTTATGATGAGTCACTTCCACTTAATGAATAATAAATATATTTTCTCTTCCTTATGATTTTCTTAATATTTTCTTTTCTCTAGCTTACCTTATTGTAAGAATGCAGTATATAATACATATAACATACAAAATATGTGTTCAGTGATGGTTTATGTTTTCAGTAAGGCTTCTGGTCAACAGTAGGCTATTAGTAGTTAAGAGCCAAAAGTAGATTTATGACTGCATGGGGGGTTGGCATCCTTATCCCCCATGTTGTTCAAGGGTCAACTATAATTGTATTTTAAAGTCACTTGGAATAATTTCTCTTGATGTGGTTACACCACCAACTGAATATAGTTAGGCTAATTTTACTTTAAATTAGGAATTGTTTTATCAAAAATTTTGTGTAATTATGCAAAATATTTTGTTCCAAAGTCAAATTGAAACGCATAGGTTCAAGGAAATCTAGCTTTATTCCTGTCCTCATTACTTTATTTTCTTCTTTCCTTTATGGGAATATTTTTAAAATTCAGTCTTCTATTTTTAAATATCTTTCTATTTCTCTCCACATATATATATTCTCTCTCCCCTTGCCATTTCTTAAAAAGACAAATAGTAACCTAGGATACTGTGTTTTTCCACTTTGTCGTTTTCCCACTTAATGTAGAGATTACTCCATTGAAGCTTACAAGAGATGGTCCTCATTCTTTTTGACAGCTACAGAAGCCTCTACTGTGTGAATGTTCACACATATTGTACATCCACAGGGAACTTTTTATTCAATCAGTCTCCTACTGCTGGGCATTTGGGTTATTTCCAGTATGCTATTACAAATCAAGCTACAATAAACAGCTTCATTCATACACATTTTTAATTTTTCTGCCAATACATTTTTACAAAAGATTCCTGAAAGTAGGACTGATGGCTAAAAGGATAAATGAATGTATAATTTTGCTTGATATAGTCAATTTCCTCCCCACAGAGATTATTTCATTTTGCATGTCTACCAACAATGTGTGACAGCGCCAGTTCCCCCACAGCCTCACCTGGAGTGCCTTACCAACCTACTTGGCTTTTGCCAATGTGATGGGCAAGAAATTTCTCAGTGTAGTTTTGATTTATTGTTTTTCTACCTTTTTGAGATAGAAGTCTAGATCACTGACTTTCAGCTCCCTGTCCTTTTTCTTTTTTAAACTAATATATCTAGGAGCTATAAACTTCCCTCAAGCATTGCTTTAGCTGCATCCCACAAGTTTTCATATACTGTATCTTTCTTACTGTATCATCTAATTAAAAATATTTTGTAATTTCTTTTGTGCTTTTTTTCATTGACCCATGGATTATTTGGAGGTGTATTGCTTAATGTTACCAAAATAGTTGGGGATTTTCTATCTATCCTTTTGAAGACCTTGATCTTTTTCCTAGCTTAATACCATTAAGAACAGAAACATACTCTAAATGATTTCAATGTATTAAAATTTAAGTGAGGCTTACTTCATGACTCAGCTTAAGATCAAGATAGCAAATGTTCAATATGCCTTTTTAAAAATAAGTACTCTGTCATAGTTGAAAACAACATTATATAACTATCAGTTAGGTTAAGTTTGTTTATTAGTAAGACGTTTCTACTGATTTTTTGGTCTGCTTAATTCTATCACCTATTGAGAGTTATGTTGAAATCTATTATGACTGCGGATTCATTTCTTTCTTTTTTTAGATCTATCAATGTTTAATACTTGTTTTATATAATTTAAAACTATGCTATCAGTTACATATAGATTTATAATTTTCTATGTTCATGGTGGACCACTTTATCATTATGAAATGCCTGTCTTCATCCATAGTAATGCTTCTTGCCGTAAATTCCACATTGTCTGTTATTAGTAATAGCTACACTAGGTTTCTTTTGATTAGTATTTTCATATTTTTTCCATCTGTTTAATTGCAACTGTTTTATATCTTATAGTAAGGTGTGTTACTTTTAAAAAAACATATAATTGGGTTCAATTTTTTAACCCAGTCTGATAATGTTAGTACTCTAAGTACTTAGTCCTTTAATATTTATGCTGATTACTGATATATTGGGTTTATTTCTATAATTTTACCATTTGCCTTCTATTTTACCTACTTGTTTATATTTCTTTTCCTTTTTGGTCTCTTATAATTAATCAAATGTTTATTATCCATTTTTCCTTAATTATATGTCTTTTATTGTTCTTTTAGTGCTTAGCCTAGAGAGATTATAACATGCATCTTCAAACTTATACACTAAAAATATATATTATTTATATATGTTAACTTTTTAGTCATATTCTCTTGGAAACCTAATAAAGGTAGAATGTCACCTGTGTTACTAGGCTTACGGTAAAGATGACCTGACCAGTAAAATGCAAGTAGACTGGGAGGACTGTGAATGACCAAGCAGAAAGTCACAGCTCTAGGCTTTCCCAAGTGTGATGTTTCTTGTCCCTTGCCGGAATCCCTGGATTCTAGGCCTGTGGGACTGTTATAAGTTTCTCACTATGAAACTTGAGATTTCCAAGCCAGGGTGGTTCCCACACTATCCATATGGTCTTGATCCCTTGCCCCTGAGTTGTCACGTGGGAGGAGGGGCAGAGAACAGCTCCCAGAGATTGCTGCCAGACAGTTCTGGGGACTCTTGGAGAAACACATGAAAAGCTGCATTGCTGGCCTGCTGTGTTTCCTGTTTTATTCTTCTGAGTGAAGGACCATGAGTGGCCTATTGGGTTGTGTACATAGGAATTATCTATCTAGGTAGTTCTAAAACCACTGGGAGTGAGCATTGCAGAGTAGAGGCAGCCGTGGAATGGACTTTCATATCCTTAGTTCAGTACAGCCATGATATCATGACATAAAAGGCATGGGAAGAGAGATGTTGATGAGACTCAAGTCACAGTGGGGGCCAACTTTCCTGGAGATTGATGGTAAACGCTTTACATCATGTGACAGGGGATAAATCTTCCCCTTTTAGGAAGGGATAAAAGCTGGAGACAAACCTATGCTGAGGGAAACTGCCACTCCTCTCCACTGTCCATAAAATGGACTTGACCAGAAACTCGGCTGCAGCTGGGCTGGCTGGCAAGAATGATATCACCTTGCAGCAGCTCATACATTTGGGCAAAGGTAAACGTTAATGCCTGGCTGGGGGCAGGGAGGAGAGAGCACCTGAGCTTGAGAGTCCATATTTGTGACTGGGTCTGTGATTGGACAAAGGGAGTGGAGCTTCTGGGTTGGCTGTGGCCAGGATGAGTTGACTGCTCAATAATTGGCATGGAGTAGCGTCTATCAGTCACTACCTGGGGAAGTCGGGGACATAGGTGGGGGAACTACTGGGTACCAGCCCACAAGGTCAAATAGGACCATGTGGCAACCTCGTGTACAAACTGGCTGCAGTGGTAATGGCGGCAGCTTGGTGCAAATCTTAAGCCACAGGGGGAGACCTCTGCATAAGCTTCTGAGCACCATTTGTGCTCAGCTGCAACATGAGCAGTGTCCTGAGGGTTTAATGCATACCAATTTAACCCTAAAATGGAGTCCAATCAATGTCATCTGCTGATACCTACTGATAATTAGTCAATGCAAATTCAAAAACTCTCTAAGGAGACCATTAGAGTTGGGCTTTTGAAGACATAATAAAGAATAATGATTGGGTATTCTAAAAGTTGAAGCCAAAAGACTATGGAGATCCTTGTTCTTTTGTGAATGGTGAATGGGAAAGTGGCACTTTTGCTTTGTTATCATTACTGTTTACTAGGACACTGGCTTCAAAGTGTGGTCCTCAAGACCAGCAATATCACCTGGGAACTCAGAACTATAAACTCTCAAGTCTGACCCTAGCCTTACGGAATAAGAAAGTTGGGTCATAGGGGCCTAACAATCTATGTTTTAACAAGCTCTCCAGGTGATTCTGATGTATCCTAAAGTCTGAGTACTATACTAAAGTTATTAACTCAAGGTCATGGTCTATGAGCCTGCAATGGAAACAAAGGTTGGATTAAACTTCTAGCTCTATTTCTCCGAAAACCTGATAAAGGGGGAATGTTAGCTGTTATCAGGCAACATAGCTTATGGTAAAAATGACTCTGTCTGGTAAACTTATTTGGATTGGGATGACTGTAAATAAACGATAATACCCAGTGGAAAGCCAGCTTTGAGTTTCTATGTGCCATGGTTCTTGTAGCCAGCCATGTTCCTTTCCAGGACTCTATGCCCATGGGGCAATCATAAAAGATACTGATTCTTACATGGAACTTGGGGTATCTAAGCCAGGGCAGTTCCCACAGTTATTCATTCAATTTGTTCCCCTGTACCTGAACTGTCACTTGGCAGAAAAGGGGGTTGGGTGGGCAGAGAATTGTCCCTGGACTAAGGTGTGAGCTACTGTGAGGACTCACTCCGGAAGTACAGACCTGATGCTGCTGTAGCCACGTGCTGCATTTCCACTCCTGCGTCTTTCTGAGTGAGGCCCACCCAAATCAGGCCTACTGAGCTGCATGGATGTGAAACGTCTACCTGGACCTAAGACCACCTAAAGTAGTCAGTGCAGCTCCCTTCTGCCTTTTGTATTACTGTTGTCATGAATTTTAACTTTAGAAGGCATTATTGTCTTTATTTTGTACACTCACACTTATTTATATCTACTCCAATATTTACCCTGTTGCTGTTTGCTCTTTCCTATATTTCTGAACTTCCATCTGGGATAATTTTCGTTCTGCCTGAAAAAACCCTTTAATGATTTTTAGGGCAAGTCTGTTGGTAATACACATCTTTCAGTTTTTGGTGGTCTAAAATCTTTACTTAATTCTCATTTAAAAAAACTGAGGTATAATTTACATAGGAAGAAATGCTCATATCCTAAGTATAACATTCAGTTTTGACAATCAAGTAATGGTCAAATACAGAGAAATAGCCGACATTCCAGAAAGTTCTTTCATGCTGCTTCCCAGTCAACACCTTTCCCCACAAAGCAACTACTGATGTGATTTCTATCATCATAGGTTATATTTGCCTATTCTAGAATTTCATATAGTTGGAATCATACACTATGCACTATTTTGTGTCCAACTTCTTTCACTAGCATAATATTTTTGAAATTCATTGATACTGTGGATATTGGTTCTTTCTTGTTGAACAGCATCCACTGTCTGAATACACCACTGTTTTACCTATTCTTCTATTGATGGGCATCTCACTGTTTTCAGTTTTACTGGCCATTATGAATAAAGCTGTGAACATTTTTTCTGCTTTTTAAAAAAATTTCAAGGTCTTATGGGGGTACAGATATTTTTGGTTACAGGGGTTGCTTTCATAATGTTTGAGTCATAGTTATAAGTGTGTCCGTCACCCAGACAGTGTCCATTGTATTCATTAAGTAGGTTTTCTCCCATCTTCTCCTCTCCCCCCTCCCTGCTTGATTTCTGTTTTTTACTTCCCTCTGCACATGTGTGCTCATCAGTTAGTTCCAATTTAATAGTGAGTACATGTGGTGTTCGTTTTTCCATTCTTTAGATACTTCACTTAGGATAATGGTCTCCAGTTCCATCCAAATTGTTGTAAAAGGCATTAATTCATCATTCTTCATGGTTGAGTAGTATTTCACGGTATACATATACCACATTTTGTTAACCTACTCAAGAACTGACGGGCATTTGGGTTGATTCCACATCTTTGCAACTGTGAATTGTGCTGCTACAAACATTTGAGTGCAGGTGTCTTTTTGACAAAATGACTTCTTTTTCTTTGGGTAAATACCTAGCAGTGGGATTGCTGGATCAAACGGTAAATCGAATTTTAGTTCTTTGAGGAATCTCCATACTGTTTTCCACAGAGGTTGTACTAACTTGCAGTCCCATCAACAGTGTCTAAGTGTTTCTTTCTCTCTGCATCACGCCAGCATCTACTGTTTTTGGACTTTTTAATAAAGGCCATTCTGACTAGGGTAAGGTGACTTTTTTTAACACATATTTTGTGGACATGTTTTCATGTATTTTTGATAAATACCTAGAAGTAAAATTACTGGGTCACGTATGCTTAACTTTTTAATGAACTGCCAAACTGTTTTCTAAAATAATTGTACCATTTTCTACTCCCACTAGCAATGTATGAGGGTTCCGGTTGCTCTACATCCTTTGCAACATTTGTTGTTATCAATCTTTTTCATTTTAGCTCTTCTGGAGGGTAAGTGGTATTTCATCATGGTTTTTTCATTTCTAGATGACTAATATAATGGGTACTTTTCCATGTGGTTACTAGACATCTGTATATTTTGTTTTCTGAAATTCTGTTCACAAAACTAACCTTTTAAAAACTGTACTTTTAAAAATTACTAAATCGGCCAGGCACGGTGGCTCATGCCTGTAATCCTAGCACTCTGGGAGGCCGAGGTGGGAGGATCGCTCGAGGTCAGAAGTTCAAGACCAGCCTGAGCAAGACCGAGACCCTGTCTCTACTAAAAAAATAGAAGGAAATTAACCAGACAACTAAAAATATATATAGAAAAAATTAGCTGGGCACGGTGGCACATGCCTGTAGTTCTAGCTACTCAGGAGGCTGAGGCAGTAGGATTGCTTGAGCCCAGGAGTTTGAGGTTGATGTGAGCTAGGCTGATGCCATGGCACTCTAGCCCGGGCAACAGAGTGAGACTCTGTCTCAAAAAAAAAAAAAAGAGGAATAAAAATTACTAAATCATAGGAGTTCTTTATATATTCTGGACTCAAGTCCTGTGTCTGATACATGTGTTGCAAATATTTTATCCCATTCTGTGTCTATTTTCTTAAGTGTCCATTGAACAGAAGTTTTAATTTTAAGGGAGTTCACTCTATCAATTTTCTCTTGTATAGCTCATGCTTTCAAAGAATTCTCTGCCTACAGCAATAATTTGAAGATATTCTCCTATGTTTTGTTCTGGTATCTTTATCATTTTGGCTTTATTTTTACACATACATTTATGATTCATATTAAGTTGATTTTTGTGGATGATGTGAAGTAGGGGTTGAGTTTTTTTCCTTCTATATAAATATCCACCTGTTCCAGAACTATTTGCTGAAGAGATTTGACTTTCCCCATTCAAATGCTGTGGTGCTCTAATAGAAAATCATTTGACCATACAGGTATGGTTCTACTCTTGGCCTTCTTCTTCTGTTTCACTGTTCTATTTGTCTACCTTGTTGCCAATACCACACACAATGACTACTTCATTCATTTCATTTTTGAAGGATATTTGCAGGGTGTAGAGTTCTAGGTTGGCAGTATTTTCTTTCAGTAATTGAGATATGTCATTCCTTTGTCTTCTGGTTCCACTGTTCCTGTTGAGAAGTTGACTGTCAGTTTTGTTATTCATTTGAAAGTGACTTTATTTTCCCTAAGATTTTATTCTTTGTCTTTCGTTTTGTTCTCAGCAGTTTGCTATAATGTTCTAGTGGGGCTTCTTTGTATTTATACTTGTGGACCATAGATTTTATTGAGTCTGTGGAATAATGTCTTTCATCATTTTTAGAAAATTCTTAGCTATTACCTCTCCAAACATTGCTCCTGCTCATTCTCTCTCTTATTCTTCTGGGATTCCATACGTTGGACTTTTTTTTTTTGATGTGTTCACATGTCTTTTATGTTCTTATCTGCCCCCACCTCCCCCTCCCTGCACATTCCTTTATCTCTTTATGTATCAGTCTGGATATTTTCTATTAACCTCAAAAAAACTTTTTTCTTTTTCATGCTTCAGTTTGGATATTTTCTAATAACTTGTTTTGACCTTTCGTCTTTTCTGCTATGACTAATCATCTGTTCTATCTGATCTCATCTTTTTTATTATAGTGAAAACTCATAACATTTATCATCTTAACAATGTCTAAGTATATAATGTAGTAGTGTTTAGCATATTCACTTGTGCAACCAAGCTTTAGAAGCTTTCATCTGGCAAAACTAAAACTCAATACCCATTAAACACCAACTTTCCATATCCCATTCCTCCCAATCACTGTTAACCACCATTCTACTTTTTGTCTCTATGAACATGACTACTCTAGATACCTCATATAAGTTGAATCATTCAATATCTGTCCTTTTGTGACTGGCTTATTTGACTTAGCATAATTCCTTAAGATTTATCCATGTTGTAGGATGTGTCAGAATTTCCTTCGTTTTCAAGGCTGAGCCCATTGTATGTGTATGCCATATGTTGTTTATCCATTCATCTGTTGATGTGCATGTGGGCTAATTCCATCTCTCGGCTATTGTGAATAGTACTGCTTTGAACATGGCTGTGCAAATATTTCTTTGGGATCCTGCTTTCAATTCTTTTGGTTACATACGCAGAATTGGAAATTCTAGATCATATGGCAATTCTATGTTTAATATTTTGAAGATCTGTGATACTGTTTCCCATTGAGGCTGTACCATTTTACATTGCCACCAACAGTGTATGAGGGTTCCAATTTTTCCACATCCTCATTTGGCTTTGATTTGCATTTTTCTCATGATTAATGATGTTCAGCATCCTTTCACATATTTGTTGGCCATTTGTATATCATCTTCGGAGAAATGTCTATTCAAATCCTTTGTACATTTAAAAATGTCTAATGCTTGCTATTAGTCCCTTACACAAATGCTGTTCTGGTCATTTTGGCTGTCTGAAGCTCATTCTCTAGTAGACAGCCTTCTCAAGAAGGGGCTCTTGGAAACAATATTCATTGCATGTTCATCATAATTTGTCTGTGAACTCTACACTGATAGTTGATTTGGTAGCACATAAAATCCCTGACTCATATTTTTTTTCTTTAAGAATCCTAAATATGCTACTCCACTGACTTCTAGAATCAAGAGTCACTGTTGGGATTTTTAAAAATCCAGTCCATATTTAATTTTTGTATTATAGTCTTTTTGTACTTAACTACTGATGTGCTTGGGTCTGTATTTGCTTATTTTACTATTTGTGTTAAATTTTTTATGTGCCTTTTCTTTTACCTTTCTTGGCTTCCTTTGAATTAATCCAATGTTCTACTTTATTGTATTTTCCTTCTATTAAGTTACATTTTAAAATAATTTTAATAGCCTAAAGCGTAAAACATGCATTCTTACTTATTAAAGCCAATGCAAACTATTACTTTTACTACTTGTCTGTTACCAATTAAGCCTTAGGACTTTTAAACTCCATTTACTTCCCTCCCATCATTTATGTCGCTACCACGCATTTTAGATACACAGTACATAAAACTGAAACTCCTCGGGGTGCTACAATTATTATTTTGTACAGTTACTGTTCATTTATATATATATTTTCAATGTTCTTCATTCTCTCTTGCATGTCCATATTTCTATCTGGGATCATATTGGTGCCAAATTCTCTCAATTTTCATTTGCTTGACTACATATTTATTTCACCTTAATTTCTGAAGAATACTTTTGCTGGCAGAGAATTCTATGCTTACAAGTTCCTTTTTCAAGCACTTTAAAGATATTACATTGGCTCCTGGTTTCCATCATTTCTGTTGAGAAGCTAATAGTCTCATTGTTGCAACTCTGAAGGTAACTGGATTGACTTAAAGACTGGCCACATGTTCTTACTGCTAGAAAGTGGACGATATTTCCTCTGCACTTAATTTTGGTCAGGCTCCAGGACTTGCTTTGATAGACAGGACAGATGGAAATAGTGCTGTTCCAGTTCCATGCACAGGCTCTAAGAGGGCTCTCCTGGATGCTTTTGCTTTCACCCTCTGGGAGCCCTGAGCCAACATGTAAAAAGGTCCAGCTGTCCTGCTGGAGAGAGGAGTCCCAGCTGTGCCCCAGCTACTGCGGCCACCCCAGCTGAGGCATCAGGCATTTGAGTAAAGCCATGTTTGGTGGCCTGCCCCAGCTGAATCTCCACATGTCTACAGTTGGACGGAGACTAAATGAGATTGGAAGAAATGTCTAACCGATTGCAGTTTAGACTGCAGAATCTTAAGCAAAGAATATTTTTATTTTAAGTAGTAAATGTGGTGGTTTGTTAAGCAGAAATAGATAATTGAAATAGTATATAGCATTAGAATGGAGTGTTGCCAAAATAGAAACTTAAAGCATGTGGCACTGGTTTTGGGACCAGGCTACAGTGAGACTATTAATGGAACCTGGAAAAGCACTATGGAAATTGCTACTGGAGGCTGGAGAGAAGGCGCGCGATCTATGGAAAAAACAAGTGGTGAAGCTGTAGCTTAGAAGATAAAGAAAATACCTAATGAAATTATAGATCTGGCTAAGAAGATTTCCAGGAAGAATGCTGAAAGTGAGAAATTTTTTTTTTAAAGAACTGCCTATAATAAAGCATTTAAAGAGAGAGAAGAGCTAAACAAGGAACTGTGTAGTTTTCAAGCAGAATTTAGGGAAAAGTACTCTCAACTTGTGACTTGCAGGGTTAGAAAATAAAACTTTCTCATTACCAGTTTCTCTAGTCAGCAAAAGATTTTGAAGTTAAAAAAAAATTAAACCCAGGGTGGTGTGCTAACAATAGTAAAACTATGGCCTCAGGGTCAAGATAAAATCAAGAGGATGGCAGTAAGACCTGGTTACTACTATAGACACTCCTCGACTTATGATGCAGTTACATCCCTATAAACCCAGTATAAGTTGAAAATATCATTAAGTTGAAAGGTATTCAATATGACTAACCTACTGAACATCATAGCTTAGCCTAACCTTCTTTAAACATGCTCAGAACACTTATATTAGCCTTTGGTTGGACAAAATCATCTAACATGGACTGTTTTATAATAAAGTGTTGAATATCTCATGGAATTTGTTAAATACTGTACTGAAAGTGAAAAACAGAATGTTTGAGTGCTTGAAGTACACATCTACTGAATGCACATTGCTTTTGGTATCATCATAAAGCAAAAAAATCTTAAGTTAAACCATCGTAAGTCAGGGACCATCTGTACTTCAGAAGGATTTAAGTCAGTGCCTAGCAGACCCTCTCAGTTTGACAAAAGGCATCTAAGAATCTTAAGGGTATTGTCTCTAACTCATATTCAAAGTAGACAGAGGCATTCTTGAAGAAATTTGTGGGTGTGGCTTCTGTCTGATAGAGTGAATGGTTTCTAATTTGAACGTTCACAAAGTTTTTTAAAGAAGTTGTGCCAGTTTGGATTAAAAGGACAGAAATAGGCAGAAAGCAGGGTGAGAAAGCTATTCAGCTACAAAAGCGGGACATTATGGGAAAGGAGAGACAGCTCAGAGAAAAAAGTCAAGAGCTGAGAAACAGAAAAGGGAACCAACCTCAGGGAATCAAAATAGGCCCTAATAAAAGAATACACCCTACCCCTGGAATTGGTGACATATGGTCATACGGATTTCAGAATTGCCATGGGATTGCTTAAATGCCTTCCATTCCCTCTCTTTTAAATTGATGTGACATCCTACCCCTGCCATACCAATATAGGTTGTGTGTGGGAAGAGGGTGAAGGCGGCAGATAAATTTTTTAAAAATTCATAGATTTACAGATCAAGAAAAGCTGTATCTGAGGAGTACAGCTACTTCCACATACAGTAGTTTCCCCTTATCCAAGGAGAATACATTCCAAGATCCCCAGTGGATACAGAAACTACAGATAGTACCAAACCCTATATCTACTATGTTTTTTCATATATATATATATATATATATATAAATATACCTGTGATAAAGTTTATTAATTAAGCACAGTAAGAGATTAACAACAATAAAACAGAACAACAATATACTGTAACAAAAGTTATGTGAATGTGGTCTTTCTCTCTCTAAAGACCTTACTGTACTATACCTCACCTATTTTCAGATCTCAGTTGACTGTGGGTAACTGAAACCATGGAAACTGAAACCACAGTTAATGGGGGACTACTGTATACAAGCTGACTCTGAGCCTGATGCCATATGTGGATTAATCTTTGGGGATCTTGGGACGGGGTTAGTGTTATTTTACATGTAGGAGGTATTTAAACAATTTGTGGCCAAACGGAAGATTCAGGTAATTTAAAGATGCCTCAAAAGTCTTTGTTACCCTCCTCCTCGCCCAGGTGCAATCAACAAGTGAAGTCTTACCCCTTCTCCTACATCTCAGCTGGCCTTGTGATGAACTGCTTTGACCAATAAGAATGCGGTACCAGTTTCTAGGCTTTAAGAGGCCTGACAGATTCTGTTTTTACCCTTCTGGAGCCCTGAGCCATCATCTGCTGCTTACTGTGCTGGAGAGACCATGTGGAGGGGGAGAGACCATGTGGAGATGGTGCCTGGCTAGCTCTCACTCTTCTAGACTTCCCAGGAGGCACCAAATATGTGAGTGAAGTTATCTTGGGTATATAGCCCCAGCTGCAAAAGTGATTTCAGGGGAGACCAGCAGAAATGCCTAGCTGAGCCTGGTCCAGATAGCACAATTAGGAACAAAAAAAAAATGGCCGCTGTTTTATACCGGTAAGTCCTGTAGTGGTATGCTATGCAGCACTAGATAACTGATGCAGAAATGAATATTTTTCCTCCTGGCTGCTCTTAAGCTTTTGATTTTCAGTGGTTTTATAATGATGTGCCTAGGTGTGCTTTTCTTTGTACTTATTCTGCTTGAGGTCTGCTGAGCTTCTAGAACCCGTAGGCTATCATACATTTTGGAAAATTCTTACCCAGTTCTTCAAATACTGCTTCTGCCCTGTTCCCTCACTTCTCTACCTCTGAGACCCTAATGATATGTATGTTAGATCTTTGGAATATTTCCATCATGTTTCTTATGCTCTTATCAGGTTTTTCCCCCCCTTTTTTCCCCTCTCTGTGGTTCAGATTGCATATTTTTCTAGTTCATCAATTCTGAGCTCTGCTGTGTTCAAGCTGATATTAAACCCATTCAATGAGTTTTCATTACTGTATTTTTAAGTAATTTTATCTGATTCTTTTTTATAGTTTCTAGTTCTCTGGTGAAAATGTACTTCTTTTCATATATTTTTCTCCAACTTTTCCTTTACTTTTGTGAACATATTAATTGTAGCTATTTTAAAGCCCTTGTCTATTAACCATGATATCTGGATTATCTGTGAATTTGCTCCTATTGTCTGCACTTTGCCTTGTTATCAACCATACACACTTGCTTCTTTGTATTTCTAGTTTTTTTTTTTTTTTTTTTAAACAAAAAAACATATTCTGGTCTTTGTGTATAAAAGAACCACAGAGGCTCCAGATAATATTATACTTCATCATGGCAGTTTCTCCCTTCATTCTATTAGGCAAATAAGGTGTGGGACTGATCAACTCATTCCTGTCAAATATTGAGCTGAGTTGGAACTGGCCTGCAGTTTTAGTAAGACTCAATCTGTGTCTGGGTCATCCCTGTTCCTCAGTTGTGGCACCCCAGGGATTATGATTAAGAGCTGAGTGAGTGTCTGTCTCTTCAGCCCCAAAAGCCTTTTCCTTTCAGAGGTTTCCAGCCCCCTTCAGTTTCCCATCTAAGTAGTATCAAGATGAAAGTCCTGAGGGGAAAACCAGCCATATGCTTAAGGCTGGCTCTGTCACCCAGCATCTCTTTATTTCCTAAGCAATGTGAGATGGAGATATTTCACTCTACCTTTTCTAAGTTTTTAGCCTAATTCCCCAGACTCCTGTGTGGCCTTAGCTCTAATCAAATGCTCCTCGGAAAAAAAAAACTGGTCATGTGTTTAATTTCCAATCTGTTAATTTCACCTTGAACAACTGCTAAAAGCTTCACTGGCTTCTCTTTTCCCCAGCAATGGCTTTCTCCCTGGGATAAGCCTGATTCTTAGCTCATACTCAGAATAAACAAAGGCTCCCAGGGGGGAAAAAAAACCCTAGCTAGCAATCACCAGCTCACCTTGCAAAGGTTCTCCTGTCACTAACAATTTAGTTCTTTTATATCTTGTTGCTTCCTAGTTCTCTGCCTTTAAAAATATGATTTTAAAAGTTTATGTGGTTCATTCCAGTTACTGAAATGCACTGATCTGCCTTGACCTACTACATCCTAACTGGAATATTAATTTTATATTTGTGTCTATTTTTAATCTGTTACTTGACTAAATTCTCTTATTCTTTGTCATTGCTTTTCCATGGATTCTTTTGGGTTTTCCACACACATAATCTTATTGGATACAAGCAGGCAGTATGAATTCTTTGTTTTCTGTCTCTGCATTAACACCTCCAAAGTTATGTTGAGTAGTAGCAGATACAGTAGACATTCTTGTTTTTTTGACTTTAGTGGGAAAGCATCTAGAAGGCACCTAGTAAGGTCTTGGCTTTTCTGCTGAGGGGCGTTGTGTGTATTGATGTTACATGTTAAGAAAAGTACTTCAATTTCTAATTTAAAGTTCTTAACATCAGTTGGTATTGAATTTGCCCAATGTTTGTGGAAGTCTGGATATAATTATATGATTGTCCTCTCTATCTCTATCAAAATGAAAGATTATATTAATGGTTTCCAAATAGTGAACCAATTTTGTATTCCTGGACTATAGCCAAAGGGTCACAATGTATTGTTTTTTTCAAATATGCTGTTAGATTCTGTTTGCTAATATTGTTTATCATTTTTGAAGTGATGTTGACAAGTGAAATAGGTGTGTAGTTTCCTTTTTTGATGCCAACTTTTTCAGATTTTAGGAATAATGATATATTTCCCTCATAAAATAAAAGTTTTCTTTTTCTGATACTCTGAAATATAACAGCATTGGAAATTTTTAGTCTTTAAAGGGTTGAACAAATTTCCTGTGAAGTTATCTGGGCCTAATGAGCTTCTGGTTGGAGTTAACTATTTTCTGTTTCTTCTATAGCAATTTTTCTGAATTAGACTATCTTTCTACTGAGGTAAATTTCCTAAGTTGTATTTTTTTAAAAAAATATTTATCTCATCTAGATTCTCAAATTTATTTGCATAGATTATGCAAAATAGGTTGCTTCCTTTTTTTTTTTTTTTTTTTGTCAGAGTAGTCTGAGTCTTTAAATTTCCTGTTTTGATAGTTATTTCCTCCCGTCTTTCTAATTTTATTTATTTGGGCAATCTCCTTTTCCTTTATTACATTAGCTAGTGATGTGTCTATTTTATCAATATATACCAAAACTCAACTTTTGGATTCATTATTTGTATTAATTTTCTGCACAAAATTGATGTATCTTTTTTCTTTGTTAATTGTTTTCTTTTGCTTTTTTTAGTTCGGTTTAGTTTGGCATCCTGGTTTGGAGTATTTAACTGATATATTTTATTATTTTTCATTTTTATTGATACAGGTATTTAATGCTATAAAAATTCCTCTGATAACTGTCTTTGATCTACTCTACAGACTGTTATTTTGTTTTCATTTATCTTCAAGAAACTCTAAATTTTATTTTGTATTTCCCCTTTGACTCAGATGTTTAAATGACATGTTTTAGAATTTCCAGGTAGGAGGCTTTTATATTTTTTTGTTATTAATTTTTATTTTTTTGTATTCTGATCTGAAAATACTAGTTTTACTTTCTTCTTTGGAATTTATTTGTTCATTGCTCTGATATGATCAAGTTTTATGAATATTCTATGTTCAAATGAAGAAAAGATGTATTTTCTATTATCCAAGTTCAGAGTTTGATATATCTAATATAGCTAATATATATCTAATAAGATTTGCCTTGTTGATTATATTATTTAGGTCTTTTGTATCCTAATTTTTTGTCCACTATTATGAGGCATATTTTAGTCTAATTTTCTGAATCTCCTTTAGTTTCTGCTCTATGAAATTTGTTTCTGAATTGCTAGTTATATAAATATTAATAATTATTATAACTTCATTGTGTCTTTAGCATTATAAAGTGTATTTCTTTGTCATTTCAAGCTTTTTAATCTACATTTTTCCCAGTTAGTAATGGACATAAAATTTGCTCTCTTACTAATATTTGCTTTGTATGCTTTGTCCATTCTTTTGTTTTTACTTTAAATCTTTTTAAATTTTATTAAGATGTGTTTCTTGAATATAGCATAATGTTTGATTATGCTTTGTTAACCAACCTGAAAAACTTGCTCAGATTTTCAGGTGAGGTAAGTAAGTCCGTTTGCATTTATGGATACGATTAATATGTTTGCCCTCAGTCCTTTGAATATGTCTGTAAGAGTGTGTATATATATATTCTTTTACTATATTGTCTGTTTTATTTGCACACTCTTTTCAGTTTATCTTTTGGTATTTAGGAAGGCTTGTATTGCACCTATATAGTAATCCCTTTACCTAATTCCATTACTCTGCCCTCCTCCACACTTTTTTTTGTGCTATATTCTATTGGTTACCTACTATGAACAATATGGAAACTATGTTCTAACCTTTTCTTACATTTCTGCCTTTCCTCTCCATCAGCATCTGATTTGAAGTACCATTTTTAAATTCCCAACTAGTTCCTATTAAGTAATCAGTGAGCTTATTTTACCTTTCATGTATTCTTCCATTCTATCACCCATTTTTTGGCAATTGTATTGTACCTTTATTTTTAGAATACAAATAGTTCTCACCTTATGATTTTTCGACTTTGGGATGGTGTGAAAGCAATACCCATTCAGGAAAAGTAGTATGATACTCTCTCATGATGCTGGGCAGCAGCAATAGTGAGCTGCAGCTACCAGCCAGCCATGTGATTGTGAGGGTCAACAACTGATACTCTGCTGTATACTGTGTTCTGAGCATGCTTAAGGTATGTTAAGGTATGATGTTCAGTAGGTGTATTAAATGCAGTTTTTTGACTTATGGTATTTTCAACTTACGATGGGCTTACAGGACATAATCCCATTTTTTTTTTTTTTTTTTTTTGAGACAGAGTCTCACTCTGTTGCCCAGGCTAGAGTGAGTGCCGTGGCGTCAGCCTAGCTCACAGCAACCTCAAACTCCTGAGCTCAAGCGATCCTCCTGTCTCAGCCTCCCGAGTAGCTGGGACTACAGGCATGCGCCACCATGCCCGGCTAATTTTTTCTATATATATTTTTAGCTGTCCATATAATTTCTTTCTATTTTTAGTAGAGGTGGGGTCTCGCTCTTGCTCAGGCTGGTCTCGAACTCCTGAGCTCCAGCGATCCGCCCACCTCGGCCTCCCAGAGTGCTAGGATTACAGGCGTGAGCCACCGCGCCCGGCCATAATCCCATTTTAAGCCGAGGAGCATGTGTATATACCATTACCTAGGATACTGTAGCCATTACTTAGTCTTGGTTCTATAGGCAAATGTATAATGCTTGCTACTAGTCCCTTATACAAATGCTGTTCTGGTCATTTTGGCTGTCTGAAGCTCATTCTCTAGTAGACAGCCTTCTCAAGAAGGGGCTCTTGGAAACAATATTCATTGCATGTTCATCATAATTTGTCTGTGAACTCTATACTGATAGTTGATTTGGTAGCACATAAAATCCCTGACTCACATTTTTTTTCTTTAAGAATCCGAAATATGTTACTCCACTGACTTCTAGAATCAAGAGTCACTGTTGAAAAATCTGATAACATTTGTTTTCTTTATTTTACTTGAAGGTCCAAAGGAATTTTTTCCTTCTTTTAAAAAATAGTTTTACTAGAATATTTTTTAGAGTTGGCCATTCTAGGTTGATTTGCCCAAGTATGTGGTATGCTCTTTCAATATGTAGTTTCATTCTGTCTTTTCTTTTAGGAACATTTTCTTGTCATTTTTTTTTTCTTGACACATAATATTTTACATATTTTGGGGTACATGCAATATTTTGTTACATGCATAGAATGTGTAATGATCAAGTCTGGGTATTTCGGGCATCCATCACTTTGAGTATTTATTATTTCTATGTGCTGGGAACATTTCAAGTTCTCTCTGGTAGCTACTTTGAAATATACAATACACTGTTACTAATTATTGGCAACCTACTCTGCTATTGAACATTAGAATTTATATCTTCTATCTAATTGTATGTTTGTTATCTACTGACCAACCTCTCTTCATCCCCCATCTCAACCCCTTCCCAGCCTCTGGGGTCTCTATTATTTTATTCTCTACTTCCATGAGATCCACTTTTTTAGCTCTCACATATGAGTAAGAACAGGAAAATTTTGTCTTTCTGTGTCTAGCTTATTTCACTTAAAGACCTCCAGTTCCATCAATATGCTACAAATGACATGATTTCATTCCTTTTTACAGTTGAATAGATTCCACTGTGTACGTATTCCACATTTTCTTTATCCATTCATCTGTTGATGGACACTTAGGTTGATTCCACATTTTTGCTATTATGAATAGTGTTGTGATAAACATGGGGGTGCAGGTCTCTTTCTTTCTTTAATTTCAGAATATTACAGGGGTACAAACGTTTAGGTTACATATATTGCCTTTGCACCACCCAGGTCAGAGCTACATGTGTACCCATCCCCCAGACAGTACGTACCTCACCCATTAGGTGTGAATATACTCAGTCCCTCCTCCCCCTCCCACTTGCCTGACACCCGTAGGTATCTTTCTGATACACAGATTTCTTTTCCTTTGGATAAATGCCCAGTAGTGGACTGTTGGATTGTATGGTAGTACTATTTTTAGTTTTTTGAGAAACTTCCATACTGTTTTCTATAGTGGTTGTACTAATTTACATTCCCATCTATATGAGTTCCCTTTTCTCCACAAATATTTTTTTGAGTTTTCTTTTTTAAGAGACAGGTCTTGCTCTATCACCCAGGCTGGAGTGCAGTGGTACAATCATTACCCACTGCAGCTTCGAACTCCTGGGCTCAAGTGATTCTCCTGCCTTAGCCTCCTGAGTAGTTGGGACTATAGGTGCATGTCAACACACCTGGCTAACTAAAAAAAAAAAAATATATATATATATATATGTGTATATATATATATTTTTAGAGTCAAGGTCTTGTTATCTTGCACAGGCTGGTCTCCAACGCCTGGACTTAAGCAATCCTTCCGCCTCGGCCTCCCAAAGTGCTGGGATTATAGGCATGACCTGCTATACCTCTCCTCTACATACTAGTTTTGTTTCACTGCTTTGGTTTCTTCTTTAGGACTCCTGTTATGTGTGTACTGGGTCTTCTTTCTTCTACATCTATCACTTTTTCTCATATCCTTTTAACTTTTCCTTCATTTCCTTTGTATTAAAAAAAAATCTATTTTCCTTAAGGCACTATCCATTGTGTTCATTTGCTGTTATGTTCCTTTATGTTTTGCCTTCACTTGTAAATAATTTCTTTTATTTATAATTCTTTCCAATATTGTGTCTACTTCCTTTTCAAATCTTCCTTTTAGCCAATTACCACATTTTTTAGTTTTTCTAATTCTAATTTAAGTGTTCTTGCATGACTTGTATCAATTCAGTGTAGGATCTAGAGCTGAGCTTCCCTAGTCATTGGCTCAAGGTTCAGTACCAAGAGAGCTTATCAACGTCGGTCCCCAAGATGGATTAGCCTCCTGAAGCTCCAGCTGTCAGCTAGTTCAAAAATTTTTGTTTTTTTAATGAAAGAAGAGGTCTTCAGAGTCCTACTCCTTGTGAGACCAGCAATAACTCAAAAAATGTATGCCCTGTATAGAATATAGTTGTTCTAAAGTGGAAAGATCTCTTTGGGAGACTAATCAGCCATGTCAGAAGTAAAAGTCAAGGACTCTTTCTTTCTTCTTTAAAGTCAAATAATGTTGCTTAAATAAGCATTGCTGTTGACTGTTCTGGATCAGTTTTCTCTGGCACACAGTATGCCCTTTTAACAAAATACACTTTACAGAAATAAAATAAGACTTATTAAGTCTTAGCTTTAAACATGTTCTTCCTGAACATACTCTCCTCATTCTTCCTAACTCTCTATTTCATTTTGGTCACTTTTGTCATTTTTATCCTACAGTGTCCCTTTCTGTGTTTGCACTATATTCTTGTTGCTCCTTCCAATTTTGTCATCATTTCTGTGACTAGTTTTTTTCTACTACTTTCCTGTGTTTGGCCTGCTACTCAAGTTTCATATATTTCAGTTTTCTATCTCTTGTTTTTATATTCCTTGCTAATCTCTCCCCTGTGTTTTATATATATTTTGGCTTTGTGATCTTTTTTTAATAAAGGTAATTAATTGTTCAGTATGATTTTTTAATTCATGGGGAGAAGTTTAGTCAGAACTAATCTGTTCCATGTCAGTATTTTTTTGCTGAGTGTTCTTTGGTACGTTTTGCTGCTCTTTCCTATGGTTTTCTTATATTTTTATATCAGTGTTGTGCCTGCTCTGTTTTTATCACTCAGGATCTTCTTGGCTGGGCTTTTTGAAGAAAGTTTCTTCAGGTAGTAAATTTTTGCTAATGTTTTCTGAAATTACTAACCCTGCCCGGTTTCTGCTACAATTAATCCTGTTTGATTTCTGTGTGGACCTTAACCGCTTTTGGCAATCCTTATTTTTTTGGAGCCTGGGGATCATATCTATGTTCTAGTTTCATTATAATTAGAGTTTACTGGTGGTTTTTCCATGTATGGTATCCAGAAGAGGAAAGAAATTGCTATCTCACAATGTCATGTTCATACTTGAAGTTGAGTAGATTCTCTTAATGGCTATGTTAAATTAGCTCTTTAATAATATATAGTAATAGAGGTTCTTAACTAATTAAAATTTAAAGCCCCCTCCTCTTTACACAAATATCACTCAGAGGTAGATAAGTAGTCTTACAAACTCTCTTATTTTCTGTAGGCTGTATGAAAATGCAGTTTTGTAAATATTTTGTTTCATGATTTCAAGAAAAAAGATATTCCAAGGTGTGTTACCCATCCACCACCCAAAATACCAACTATTCTTCACTATCAGAATACCTGACTTATTTCATATACCTAAATAGTTTCCCGGAACAAACTGATGAAATGAGGTAAATTTTACCACAGAAGGTAAGCAAAGGGGCAAAAAAAGAACACTGGCCAGGCGCGGTGGCTCACGCCTGTAATCCTAGCGCTCTGGGAGGCCGAGGTGGGTGGATCGCTCGAGGTCAGGAGTTTGAGACCAGCCTGAGCAAGAGCGAGACCCCGTCTCTACTAAAAATAGAAAGAAATTATCTGGCCAACTACAGTATATATAGGAAAAAAAAAAAAAATTAGCTGGGCATGGTGGCGCGTGCATGTAGTCCCAGCTACTCGGGAGGCTGAGGCAGTAGGATCGCTTAAGCCGAGGAGTTTGAGGTTGCTGTGAGCTAGGCTGACGCCACGGCACTCACTCTAGCCCGGGCAACAAAGCAAGACTCTGTCTCAAAAGGAAAAAAAGAAAAAAGAATACTAACCAAGTAATGGAAAAAGTAATGGAAAAAAGTGAGTGAAACGTTGTCGAGTGGAGTTATTTAACGTTATCCTTTTAGTTATCAGGTGCTAAATAACTAAGAGAAGAGGTTAGAGCCACTTAGGAGGAAATAAACTGGAAAAGAATTAAGAGGGTGAATAATCGTTTCCAGCTTTTCTGTGGAGTGACTCACCTTTTCCAAAACTTTGGCAATTCGGGTGCCAATCTGTTCAAGTGACTGTTGTGGATATTGGTCTTTGCCAAGATTTTGCAATACCTGGAATAGGGAGGAAGATGGTAGATTAGAAGAATGAAAATGAGGCAGGATCTAGATGATATTGCTGACGCTGAGTTGGGCACTATACCACAAAAGCAAACTGTTTCTCTGGGATACATGCTGTGGTACTGTTGGTAAGGTAGTCTGTGGAAGATACATACATTTAAGGCTGTTTTACCATCCTCTCAGCCCTCTCTCATTTAACAAAAAAATTACAGAATATAAAACACATGCATTATAGCAACATTAGAAAATTGAGTAGATAAAGAAAATAAAAACTATTTGTAATCCTGTTACTGGGACATATAAAGTTGCTAATAAACAACTAAACAGTAGTTGTTAATACCTTTAAATATGTCTTCCACATATTTTTCTATGTATACATACATTATTTTTCTCATAAAATATGGGATTACACTATATACTATTACCTATATTTTTATATAAAATATCCTGAAAATTTCTTCATGCCAATAAGCACATTTCTACTACATCTTTCCTAATGGCATCATTGTGTACTATCTTATATCTACACCAAAATTTATTTAACCTATCATCTACTGTTGGACATTTGTGACATGTCTTTCCAATTCTTCTAGGTATATTCTTTGCTAGGTCTGCCTTCTTTTCTCTTTCTTCTTAAAAATGTCAACAGGAGAATAAACTGCCCCAAATATTTCTCTCAGGGCCTGAAAGAAATTAGGTTTGGCTGAAATTCACCTACATTATGGCCAACTGAAAAAGTCCTTATTTTTTGTATAAGGCCTGGCCACTTGTGCTTTCTGCTCTCAGGTGCATCCTAACTGTGAGGCTAAAAAATACAGGCAGGCTGTACAAAGCTGAGCACTCACCTCTGTTAACTGACTCTCCCCCGTGTAGTGCAGGCTGGCTCGGTTGGAAACTCCATGCAAGTGGTCCAGGGTATGCATACTGGTGGGCAGATTGCCATTGCAAAGAGGCTCCATCGCTGGCTGTTGGATTGGGGTGGCAAAGTCTATGTGTTCTGTGATGCTGAAAAATGGAGATTACCAAATTAACTATGGAAAATTTGTGTGGGTGGGGAGAGAGAGAACATTAACGATCAGCTGATCATAACTTCAATATGCTGTCCCCTGCCTGGGGACGTTTTAAATCAGGTAAGTTTTCTTCTACGATTTCTTCTTCCAGGGTACAGGTAGTGATAAATATCCACAAGTGGTATTATCTTTTACTTTTCCTTTATGCATGGAAGCACACCTGTCCCCACAGAAAATGTTACCTAGAGCTTAGATAGTAAATTTTATACAGATATAGCTATACATTGTATTTATGTATGAGATTAAGTATTTCCCTTCATGGCCCCAAAGCAGTCATTTTCCCACTATATATAAGCTAAATGTTATAGATTATAATATGTACTGATATGACAAATTGGCATTGCCAAGTTTTACTTCCAGCTATTTAAAAAGCTTAATAGTTATTAGGCAAACATTCATTCATTCATTTATTCATTATTTATTCAGAGCCTATTACATGTCCAATACTAGGACTATAATAATTAGCAAAACATACTCAGGTCTTGCTGTCGTTGTGGTCCTCATCTTGTAATTCACTTATTGGACAGATGTGGTAAGTTATAAAAGATAAAAACATGGTGCAATGAGAATACACTACAGGAGGGTATACATTTCCTCTGCACTGATGGAGGAGGGAGGTGGCTAGTGAAGGATTCCCTGAGGAAGTATTTGAGACCAGAAGGATGAGTCTGAATTGTTCAGCTGAGAAGTAGCAGTGAGAACAATGCAGACAAAGGAGATACCACGCATAAAGGCCCTGATGGGAGACAGGGCAGAGTTGAAGATGGAAAGACCGGCAGAGAGCAGATCAAGAAGGGCTTTATTGTGACTTTAAATAGCAATAAGAAGATACTAGAGTGTTTTAAGAATGAGTTGAGTTTTATATTTGAAGAATTCTGAGTACGGTGGAGAGAATATATTGAATAGAGGCAAGAGTCAACACAGCAAGAGGCTCAGGATGAGGCTACTAAATGAACCCACGTGGATACGGAGGTGCTCTGTTTTAAGGAGGCAGCAAAGGAGACAGAGAAAGTAGATGGTTTTGAAAAATACTCGGGGAGTAAAAATGGTAAGAACTGATAATAAGCTCAGATTGAGGGGTAAGGGAACAGAATTGTTAAGGAAAACTCCCAGGTTTCTGGCCTAAGAACTGCTGCAGCTATTTACTAAAAATAGAAAGAGAAAAACCCAACCAGACAAATGAATTTTTAGAAGGAGAATAAGCATGAAAATTATGAGTTTAATTACCTAGAGCTTGGGGTACCTGAGAGCAATCTAGAAAGAGAGGTCAGGGAGATAACTGGAAAAATGAGTTAAGGGCTTTAAAGAAAGGTCTGGTCTAGAGACTCAAATTTGGGAGTTGTCAATACATCAATGGTGACTGAGGTTCTTGGAGTCGATCAGTCTGACTAGGAGTGATTATAAAATAAGAAGCGTTAATCCTGGGGAACCTAACACTTAAAGGGTAGAAAAGGGGTCAGCACGGGAACGAGCACCTCGTGAGGCAAAAACAGTTATTGAAGAGGCCATCTTGCTCAGCCTGTATTTTGGTAGGAGCCTGCATATCTGATTTGCTCTGGCTCCCCTACAAGCACATGATGTCCATGAGAGGCCATGGGTTTTGTGCTTCTATAAAGAGGGATCCAGCCTTCAATCCAAACAAATCAAGTTATACGTGGCTTCTGGACAGCTTACAAATGTGGGTGAAGGCACTGAGAAGGGGGCACACTCACTGCTTCACTATAATGGGTTGGGTCCCTCTGGGGACTGTGATCATCAATGGTCCCTTAAACCACTAACTCTAGAAGGGATAACTCTTCCAATAGCTGCTGACAAAGAGGGCACCCTGAAGTCAGCTGAGGCCCAGTGGGTTCACTGGAACACAAATGCCATGAAAGTGGGAGAAGATTAAGATACTCACTCAATGTTTTTTGAAGAAACCGCAAGCCAGGTACTCACGATGGCAGTCAGCTCTACCCAGCGGAGTTTGAGGCACTCATCCGGGCTGGGCCATCCCAGACTCTGGTAGTCACGTTTTTTTCCTAGAAGGAAAGTATGTCATGAATCGACACAATTGCAAAGGAACAGAACCTGAGTGCCTTATGGCCTTGGCAATTACTTCATCCAGACTGGTGTGTTTGGAGGCGCTAGTCATTCTTCTGGTCTTTAGAATTTCCACTTTCTGTAGATCTAACTAAAATCCTGTCATTCACAGCAATGGGAATAAAGATCATCTCTAGGTAAAGCCTTAATCTCAAAGATAAATGATGAAGTAAAAACAAATGAGTCCTTTTCTGGATTTAAGACTCATCAACATGAAATACGGGTTAAGATATTCTTTGATGTTAATATTATAATCTAACTTAATTTTTACCCCTCTACATTTTGATTTTATAAGGACAACTCCAACTTAGTCAGCAGAAATATATCTTTAAAGCAGGGTTTCTCAATCTGGCATTATTGACATTTGGGGCTAGGTAATTCTTTGCGGAGGAATCTGTCCTGTGCATTGAAGGATATTTAGCAGCATCCTTGGCCTCTACTTAGCAGATATCAGTAGCACCCTCCCCCAAATTAACAATCAAAAACATCTCCAGATATTGCCAAATGTCCCCAGGGAGGCAAAATCACCCTGAATGGAGAATCAGTGCTGTAAAGAAGAATAGCACGGTGGAAAATAATGATGTTAATGAAAGGTTATCATCAATGTTTTCTTAAAGCTAGACAAGTGAAGTAGTGGGAGTGGAGAAGGAACAAAGAAATCTAACTGGTTGTGATCAATTAGTTGTAAACACCACTGCACTTGGACCAGCCAAGTTATCATCTATTTTAAGAGCACTTACTATGTGTTCAGGTCCTGTGCTAAGTGCTTTACATCCTTAACCTTACGAGGTAGACTTTTTTTTTTTTTGAGACAGGGCCTCACTCTGTAGCCAGGGCTACAGTGCAGTGGTGTCATCACAGCTCACTACAACCTCAAACTCCTGAGCTTAAGCAATTCTCCTGCCTCAGGTTCCCGAGTAGCTGGGACTACAAGCACGTGCCACCAGATTGGCTAATTTTTTTTTTCATTTTTTGTACAGATGGGGGTCTCACTCTTGCTCAGGCTAGTCTTGAATTTCTGGCCTCAAGAAATCCTCCCATCTCAGCCTCCCAAAGTGCTAGGATTACAGGTAGGAGCCACCGCGCCCGGCCTCATGAGGTAGATTTTAACCTTCATTTCTCAGATGAGAAAAGGGGGGCTCAGAGAGATTAAGTGACTTGCCCAAGGTCACCAGGTTAGCAGATGGCTGAGCTGGGACTCAGATCTAGGTGTCTTTGACTCTAACAAGCATTTCCCAATCAATACACTATATAAAGTTATATAGGGCTTTTAAAGCTCTGTTTACTGATATCCTTCACGGGGACTACCTTTTGGGTCTAGGCCTTTTACTTAGACCAAGTCCCCAAGAAAGCAGAACTGCCTTGTCTGGGAAGGATTCTTCTGAGGGTATAATGGAATGGGCAGGAAGAACTTTAGTTCTGTACAGCACTTTTAATACTGTAGGAATTTACCAATAACAGAAACCTGTTTGAGGTACAGGCAGGGGTTTAGATTGAGATTTTAATAAAATAGAAAAGAATAGTTCAAAAGAGTTTCAAATAAATTAATAATATAATTATTAAGTTTAAATTGATAACTGCTTAAATTAATAAATAAACCATAACTTTCACAAGAAAAGCTTTTTTTCTTTTATATTTAAGAAATTCATTTGAAAAATATTTGTTGAACACCTATCATAAGGGGCTGGGAACTGTGTAAGACACTAGGGATACAGACAAGAATAATAAGGTGGTCTGTTCTAGGGCTCACAGTCTAGAGAAGAAGGCAAACATAAAGAAATCATTATAATACAATAGGATACATGAGGAAGGTATAGAACAATTGCACAGAGGAAAGAGCAACTAATTCTGCCTGAAGGTCCCAAGAAAGAGATGGCACTTGGTTTTTAAGTTTAAGGATGAGTGACATTTTAGCACTGTAGAGGTGGCATAAGAGCATTCCACGCAGGTATAACAGCCTGTGCAAAGGCATGGAGGTAAAATAAGAGCATGGTTGGTTCAGACAATGGTGCTGAAGGGTAGAGAGAGGCTGAGTTGTAAAGGGTTTTGTACGCCACACTAGGAAGATTGGACTTTATCCTGTAGGCAATGGGAAAGCTTCGAGCCCACATCTCTCCATCTTGTTCAAAACGATATCGTAAGAGGCTCTGTTAAATGCCTTGCTGAAATCCAGTTAGATTATATCTATGGCACCTTCCTGGTCTTCCAGTCTAGCAGCCCTAACCAAAAAAAGAAATGAAATTAGTTAAGCATTGTTACTATTTCTTTCTTTCTTTCTTTTTTTTGAGATAGAGTCTAACTCTCACCCTGGGTAGAGTGCAGTGGTGTCATCATAGCTCACTGCAACCTTAAACTCCTGGGCTCAGGTAATCCTGCCTCAACCTCTTGAGTAGCTCGGACTACAGGCATGAGCCATGCCTGGCTAATTTTTCTATTTTTAGTAGAGATGGGGTCTCACTCTGGCTCAAGCTGGTCTCAAACTCCTGAACTCAAGCAATCCTCCCACCTCAGCCTCCCAGAGTGTGTTAGGATTACAGGCGTGAGCCACCTACCTGGCCCTGTTATTATTTCTTAGTAAATCTATGATGGCTCTTAATGATCCCCACTTTTTCTCCATGGGCTCACAAATGATCTAATAATTTGCTTTAGAACTTTGTCAGGATTTATCATGAAGGGGATAGGGGATAGAATGCCTGTTTTTGAAAACTGGGATATTGAACCTCTCTAGTATTTTTGCATCTCCTCCATGCTTTAGAACGTTTCACTTTAGTGCCAGTAAGTGGTTCCAAGATCTCATTTGCAAATATATTCAATGTCCTACCTGGGTCCGTCAACTTGAATCCATTTAAAACTGCTTAAGTGCTCTCATATCATCCCAATCATATCCAGCTTGAAATTTCACTTTTATAACAAATTTTCACTTGTTATAACAAGCACATCCTGCTTGAATTTTCACTTTTATAACAAATTTCACCTTTATGATATAGGCTTATTATAAAATAGTTAGAAAATGGAAAAGCCATATAGAAGAAGATAAAATTCATCTATAGCTCTATCAGCCCCCAGGGATAACCACTTATAATATTTTGGTATATTTCTTTCTAGATTTGTTTCTATGTGCACGTTTATTTCATCAAATCTAAAATGCTATCAGCTGTAAGCTGTACATTATTTTACACGACTTAAGACAGAAGAAAAGTGCCACTTATATAAGATACTACCAGTTGTAAGATGTATCTCAATTTCAGAGATACTGAAATGTAAAAAAAAAAATGTAGTTGATGGAATACAGCATATTTATCATTTTATAAAAGTTGAAGTCTTTCCTATATATGCTACTTCATAAACTGCTTTTATTCACTTACTATATTACAGATTTCTTGGCTGCATAGTACACAACACAGACATGCTGTAATTTATTTATGTAATTAAAACATTTAGGTTGTTTACAAATTTTCACTCTGATAAGCAATCCCATGATCAACATTTTTGTGCTTACATCTTTGGCACCTGTAAGATGATTTACTTAGGGGAAATTACAAGAAGTAGAATTACTGGTATATTTTTAAATTTTTTTTATTTCAAAATATTGGTGGGGGTACAAATGTTTTTGCTACCTGGATACCTTCTAGAATGCTTAAGTCAGAGCTTTTAGTGTGCTCTGAATAGTGTTCACTGTACCTGATAGATAAGTTTTGACCCCTTATCCCCTCCTCCCTGCCTTCTTTGTTTCCAACGTCCTTTATATGTGCTTGTGTATGCTCATCGTTTAGATCTCAATTATTAGGCAGTATATAAGGTGTTTGTTTTTCCATTCCTGAGATACTTCATTTAGGATAATGATCTCCAGTTCCACCCAAGTTGCTGCAAAAGACATTACTTCATTCCTTTTGATGGCTGAGTAGTACTCCATGTGTTTTCTTTATCCACTCATGAATTGATGGGCACTTAGTTGATTCCACATCTTTGCAATTGTATACTGTGCTAAGATAAACATTTGAGTACAGGTAGCTATCTTTTTTAATAAAATGACTTATCTTCCTATGGGTAGATACCCAGTAATGGGATTGCTAGATCAAATGGTAGGTCGAATTTTAGTTCTTTGAA
The DNA here is from genome assembly GCF_041146395.1 of Eulemur rufifrons. NCBI lineage: Eukaryota > Metazoa > Chordata > Mammalia > Primates > Lemuridae > Eulemur > Eulemur rufifrons. The sequence goes on along the minus strand of NC_090988.1, from coordinate 86,688,625 downwards.
GAATCTCCACACTGTTTCCCATAGAGGCTGTACTAACTTGCAGTCCCACCAACAGTACATAAGCGTTCCTTTTTCTCTACAACCATGCCAGCACCTATTATTTTCTGACTTTTAGTAATAGCCATTCTGACAGGGGTAAGGTGGTATCTCATTGTGGTTTTAATTTGCATTTCCCTGGGTGATTAGCGATGTTGAACACTTTTTCATATGTTTCTTGGCCATTTGTCTATTTTCTTTCCCTCCCTCCCTCCCTCTTTTTTTGGAGATGACGTCTTGCTCTGTTGCCCAGACTAGAGTGCTATGGTGCAATCATAACTCACTGCAACCACCAACTCCTGGGCTCAAGCAATCCTTTTGCTTTGGCCTCCTAAGTAACTGGGACTACAGAGACGTGCCATAATGCCTAATTAAGAATAACTTTTTTTTTTTTTTTTTGTAGAGATGAAGTCTTGCTATATTGCCTGGGCTGGTCTTGAACTCCTGGGCTCAAGAGATCTCCTGCCTTGGCCTCCAAAACTGCTGGGATTACAGGTATGAGCCACCATGGCTGGAGCTATTTTCTTTTGAAAAACTTCTGTTCATGTCTTTACGTTTTAACTGGGTTATTTGTTTTTTCTTGCTGATATGAGTTCTTTGTAGATTCTGGATATTAGCTGTTTGCTGGATGTACAGTTTGTGAATATTTTCTCCCATTCTGAGGGTTGTCTATTTACTCTGATTATTTCCTTTGCTGTGCAGAAGCTTTTAAATTGAATTAAGTCCCATTTATTTATTTTTGTTATTGCGGTATTTGCTTTTGGGGTCTTAGTCATAAATTCTTTGCCTAGGCAGATATCCAGAAGAGTTTTTCCAACATTTTCTTCTAGCATTCTTATGGTTTCATGCCTTACATTTAAGTCTTTTATCCATCTTGAATTAATTTTTGTATATGGTGAGAGATAGGGGTCCTGTTTCATTCTTCTGGATGTGGCTATCTAGTTTGCCCAGCAAATTTATTGAATAGGGCTTCCTTTCTCCAGTGTATGCTGTTGTCTGCTTTGTCAAAGATCAGTTGGTTATAAGTAGATAGTTTTTTTCTGGGTTCTCTATTTTGTTCCATTGGTCTATGTCGCTGCTTTTATACCAGTACCATGCTGTTTTGGTTAATAATGCCTTACAGTATAATTTGAAGTCAGGTAATGGGATGCCTTCAGATTTGTTCTTTTTGGTTAAGATGCTTTTGTTATTCAGGCTCTTTTTTGGTTTCAAATGAAACTGAGAATTATTTTTTCTACATCTGCGAAATATGATGTTGGTATTCTGATGGATATTGTGCTGAATGTATAAATCACTTTGGGCCATATGGACATTTTAACAACGTTGATTCCATCAATCCATGAGCATAGGATGTTTTCCAATTTGTTTGTATCATCTGTGATTTCTTTCATCAGTGTTTTGTAGTTCTCCTTGTAGAGATCTTTCACCTCCATGGTTAAGTATATTCCCAGGTATTTTATTTTCTTTGTAGATACTGTAGATGGTATTTAGTCCTTGATTTGCCTCTTTGCTTGACTGGGATTAGAATACAGAAATGCTATTGATTTGTGTGTATTGATTTTGTAACCTGAGACTTTAAATTTACTTATCAATTCTAGGAGTCTTCTGGCAGAGTATTTAGGATTTTCTCAGTACAAGTTTGTATCATCAGCAAACAGGGATAGTTTGACCTCTTCTTTCCCAATTTGGATATTTCTTTCTCTTGCCTGATTGCTCTGGCTAGGACTTCCAGTACTATGTTGAATAGAAGTGGTGATAGTGGGCACCCCTGTCTTGTTCCAGTTCTTAGGGGGAATGCTTTCAACTTTCCCCCTATCAGTATGATGTTGGTTGTGGGTTTGTCATATATGCCTTTTATAATTTTGAGGTATGTTCCTTCTATGCCTGGTTTGTTGAGGGTTTTTATCAAGAAAGAGTGCTGGATTTTACTGAATGCTTTTTCTGCATCTATTGAGATGATCATGTGGTCTTTGTTTTTGCTTCTGTTTATGTGGTGGATCACATTTCTTGACTTGTGTATGTTAAAGCAGCCTTGCATCCCAGGATGAAACCTATTTGATCATGGTAAATTATCTTTTTGAGTGCTGTTGCATTGTTTGCTAGTATTTTGTTGACAATTTTTGTATCTATGTTCATAAGAGATATTGGTCTGTAGTTTTCTTTTTTTGTTGTGTCCTTTCCTGGCTTTAGTATAATGGTGATACTGGCTTCATAGAATGAGTTAGGGAGGATTCCCTCCTTCTTGATGTTATGGAATAATTTCTGTAGGATAGGTACCAGTTCTTCTTTGTAGGTCTAATAGAATTTGGCTGTGAACCCACCTGGTCTGGGCATTTTTTTTGTTGATAGATTTTTTATTATTGCTTCCATCTCACTGCTCATTATTGGTCTATTCAGGATTTCTATTTCTTTCTGATTCAGGCTTGGGAAGTTGTATGTTTTTTAGCAATTTATCCATTTCTTCTATGTTTTCTTGTTTGTGTAGAGATTTTTTGTAGTATTCATGGATAATATTTTGTATTTCTGTGGAAACAGTTGTAATGTCTACTTTTTCACTTCTCATTGAGTTTATTTGGGTCCTTTCTCTTCTATTTAATCTAGCTAGTGGTCTATCGATCTTGCTAGTGAGGCTGAACATTTTCTCATGTTTAGTGGCCATTTGTGTGTGTATATGTGTGTGTGTATTTGGTGAATGCCTATGAAATAAAGTATTTTTCATATTGATTTGTAGGTGTTCTTTAAATGATACTGATACCCTTTATCATATATTCTGTAAATATATACAAATATTCAGCAAAAAATACTTTGTTTCAGTACTTTGTCTTTTTATTTTGTGGTGCTTTTTGGTGCCAGAATTATTATTTTCTTTCTCTCTCTCTGCCTTAGAAAATCCTTCTCCATAAATCTAGTAAATATTCATAGATTTTCTTCCTTTATGACTTATAATGTGTAATGTTTGATCTATTGGAATTTTCATTTCCATGATGTTTTATAGTTTGGGCATCTTTTTCACTGATACAGAAGACAAACCTAATAGAGAAACTACTGCCTTCCTTTTGTAATTTAACACATGCTAGCTTCCTTAAACAGTAGAGCTAATTCAAGCTTTTAACTTCAGCCATGACAAAATGTCCTCCTTGGTGTCCTTAACTTTTTCACAAGTCACAATTCATTCTTGGATTTAGTCAAGCTAACCCCATTCTTTACATTTTAACATGTGCCCTTTGCTTTTAGCTTTGGCTAAGTACTCATACCAAATTAATTTTAAACACATTTTAAACTCATAACAAATAAAATTAAACACATTTTAATGAAGTTACTTTAAATTTTTAGTCTAAGATAGTAAAAATACATTTAAAAAAGGAGATACATCTTTTTGAAAGAAATTCTATCACCACTGTTTAATTGCTGGAAAGAAAGTCAACTGGATGCATGGCAATGGCCTCTAACCTGGAGCCCAGAGATGGAATTCAGGACAAGTATGAACTCCTGAAAGTACATGCCAAACTTTGACATATGCATGTTTTTTTCTGGGGAACAATTAAACAGCATTCATACAATATTTAAGGGAATATCTGACACACACAAAACATTACTAGATAGTTAAAATTTATTGAGCCCTATGTACCCAGTACATTTAAAGCACTTTACATACATAAGTCACATAATCCCCATGACTTCCTATAAAGTAGATGTGATTATGATCCCGATTTTACAGATAAGGAGAATGAGGCACAGGGAGATAAATGGCAGAACTAGTGTTAGAACCCAGGGATATATCTCAACCCACACTTTTATATATTACACTGGACTGCCTAGTTAAGAATAAATAGGATATTTAAGCTTAAGGTGATAAGAATATAAGCCAAATAGTCGATGGTTTAAAAGAAAAGTCAAGCAAATGTCAAAATAAACTTTTTATATCAATGACTGGTTTTTTGTTCACTATGCCTTTTATCTTCTCATCTGAACTATTTCAAGTCACAAATACATGGTCTGTGAATCAGTGAAATCTAAAAGAAGAAACTGGCACAGTAAACACTCAAATTTACCTTGTGGCCCAGGAGATGCCACTTTTGGGCCAGTGATCTCCAGGTTTGCTTGGTGATGATGTCCACTTTCTGCCTGATTTGATTCTGCCTTTTTCCCAGGAGTTTTCTTAGGATCTCCTTTGGGTTTCTTTACACGTTTGACCTGGAACGTGATCTGGAAAACAGAAACATGTTAGGGATAAATGAGACCAATTATTAAATCTGTCAATGACTGTGAGTATCAGTGGCTTTAAGAATAATCCAGTCCAGTGCTAGGGTTAAGTTATCTCCTTCACTTTTAATTTTTAAAGGTCTAAATGAAAAATGGTTGGTGAAACAAACAAAATAATCTAGCTTTGAAGAGTATATAGAAGAAACTGAAAAGAAAGATGTCTGAATTGGACAGTTCCAAGTCTGTAGACTTTGACTGTGGCTTCGCACCCATCCCATTTCCTTCCATCTCCCAGAAGAGCTAGCAATGCATAAGTGACATGAAATGGTTCCTGTAATACAATTCCAATATGAAGGCTGTGCTAAAGTGGGGAGTAAAGTAGTGCTACATACCCAATAGAAACTTCACAGTTTGCAAACCAGGAGTCCCCAAAAGACCTGGGCTACAATTTCATGAGAATTAAGCTGGTAAACTCTCACCCATTCTGTTGCTTCATCATCTTCACTTTTGCAGTCTCCGTAGCAAGAACTTCTGGCCACTCCATCCTGGGGACCTTTCTTTAGCACTCTTATCCCCTGCAAGTCTAGACGTCGCCCTTTCATCTCTAGTGCACCCCCAAAGCCTTCCAAAGGCCAGGCTTGTTGAAATTCATCCACCAAAGCCAGTATCTCTTCTGACATCTTTGTTTCATCTGAATTCTCCATCTCATCAGAACCATTGCTCTCCTCAACCACTGTACCTAAAATTCAAGAGCCGGCATGTTATTAAAAGTTACACAGTACTCATACAAGTACTTCAGTGACTACAACCCTACTTTCAAAGAAACGTTTTGGCTTTGCTTTGAGGTGCTTCTATAGCCCAACATCACAAAAATACCATTCAGTATCTTCAAAATTTATAATAAAATATCACCTTTGTCATCTTGCTTTTGCTAAAAGCCTGACTGAGAACAATGGCAGCAGCTAGATGACAGGCAGCACAGATTAGTAATGAGCACGAAGACAGTTACGCTATGTATTATTTTTTGAAAGAAGATCTACTTGTTCTACATATAAGACATAGATGGAAAGGATGAAGTTTATTATGGTATGTTATTTAATATGTGGGATTCTTTAGGCTTTACTCAAATATCATGAAATATCATAGTTGCATGTCCAAACCATACAGTTGGCTTAATTGCCTTAACTGAACAATGATTTATTTAATGGAAAACCATCCTAATTCCACATGAAGGCTCCCATTTTCACTAATGGCTGATACAAGAAATAGCAATATATCAATTTCTTCCTAAAATGGTTACCAAGATATTATTTATGTTGCTCAAGTCAGCACAATGGCCTAGTAAAAAGTCTCTCTCCTGGGAACTCATTATGTTTCCTTTATTATCCAATGAAGGCTACACAACCCTCTACGTTCCCCTGTATGCTTGGATAACAAGGAAACTCAGAGAAAACTTAGCTGAGTTTCTTAATAGAATGCTTTCTTTAGTGCTTAACTTTTCCTGTTTATTTTTAATGGCTGCATCTTACACTGTGTGTTCCATGAAAGTCATCTCTAGTCTTTTATGGAAGTAGACACGGTACAAAAACAAATAACAAAATGCCCCCTTTTGTAACAGGTACCTACTGGACAACCTGAGAGCTCTGGGTTGATAGCTCACAAAATGCCAGTTTGTTCCTCTGGTGCAGTAATTTTCAATTAGTGATTCTGGCTTGTTCAAGGATTTAGTACATGGTATTACAGTTGTGCCACATAACAAACTTTTGGTTAATGATAACATGCATATACAACAGTGGTCCCATAAATTATAATACTGTATTTTTTACTATATCTTTTCTATGTTTAGATACACAAATACCCTTGTGTTATAACTGCCTGTAGCTGCGGTCCCCAACCCCGGGTCTGCACACCAGTACTGGTCCGTGGCCTGTTAGGGACCAGGCTGCAGAGCTCCATTGCCCTTCCTGCCCTCCCACCCCATCCATGGAAAAACTGTCTTCCATAGAACCAGGACCTGGTGCCAAAAAGGTTGGGGACTGCTAGTCTATAGTATTCAGTATAGTAACATGCTATATAGGATTTTTAGCCTGGCAGCAATAGGCTATATCATGTAGCCTAAGTGTGTAGTAGGCTATACCATCTAGGTTTATGTAAGTATACTCTATGATGTTTGCACAATGATGAAATCATCTAATGACCCCATTTCTCAGAATGTATCCACATTGTTAAGTGATATATGAACGTAATAAGGCCACTGTTAGGACTTTCATATTCATACTGATCTATAGCCACAGTGAGCAATCCATCTTAGAAATGCATAGCATTAGTCTCTTAAGAGACATGGGATGAGAAACAAGGCTTATTACCAGAGCTAAAAAGAACCTAAGCTTTGAGCCATATTCACAGAAGGTCAGCAGTGTCACCCTCAGCTCTGGTGGCATCTCTACCTCCCATCACACTTTCTATTATATCACACTTTTTATTCTATTCTATTCTATTCTGTTGTCAGGCTAAGGTCCTACTGGAAATCTCTAAGTGTTATTCTTTTTTTTTTTTTTGAGACAGAGTCTCACTTTGTTGCCCAGGCTAGAATGAGTGCCGTGGCGTCAGCCTAGCTCACAGCAACCTCAAACTCCTGGGCTCAAGCGATCCTCCTGCCTCAGCCTCCCGAGTAGCTGGGACTACAGGCATGCGCCACTATGCCCGGCTAATTTTTTTCTATATATATATTTTTGGTTGTCCATATAATGTCTTTCTATTTTTAGTAGAGATGGGGTCTCGCTCTTGCTCAGGCTGGTCTCGAACTCCTGACCTTGAGCGATCCACCCGCCTCGGCCTCCCAGAGTGCTAGGATTACAGGCGTGAGCCACCGCGCCCGGCCAAGTGTTATTCTTTCTTGAAAAAACTATAGGGTTCATCCATTTGTTAACAAGTGACTACCAAATGTTCTGCTGTCTTTTTAAGTAAGTTCCTTTTAGGTTTTCTAAACCAACCTGCTGGTTTCTCCTGCTTTCTATTATTATTGTTATTATTGTTTAATTGAGTTCTGAAATGAGCCTAGGGAAAAAAGACTAATTTGGGAGTTCATACATCGTAGTCGCTACAGAGTTGTACTGTTTGGAACAGAAACTGTTTCTATAAATGCAATAAAATATCCCTTAACATTACTGTTTCATTTCTGTTCATTCTGAGTTCACCGAGGAACCTCGTGATGTTCATTTAGTGTGTGAGTACCTTGATGTTACAAAGAGATAGGAGGCTGCAGGCACCAGAGAGGAGTGCAGTCCCCCTTGCAAATGAACTGGCCATTTAGTTTAAGACTTAATCTCTTTTGAATTGGGGAATGGGAATTAGTTTCCTTAAAGACCAATCATTTCTGTTAGAGCTGATGAAATTAATTCTCCTTTTTTTTTTTTTTCTTTTGAGAGGGGGTCTCATTCTGTCACTCAAGCTGGAGCACCGTGGTGTGAACAGAGCTCACTGCAACCTTGAACTCCTGGGCTCAAGTGATCCTCCGGCCTCAGCCTCTCAAAAAACTGGGACCATAGGTGCATACCACCACAACTGGCTAATTTAAAAAAAAATTTTTTAGAGATGGGGTCTTGTTGTGTTGCCCAGGTTGGTCTCAAACTCCTAGCCTCAAGCGATCCTCCTGCTCAGCCTCCTGAGTAGCTGGGATTACAGTCAGGAGCCACTGTGCCTGGACAGATGAAACTGATTTTCTAAAGCTGCAAAGGTGAAAGTCACAATTTCCATGTTGAGGTCTAGCTAGCTTCTCTTAGATATAATTTTTGTATATAATACCTTTTAGAAGGAAAGACAAAAGTCTATAATAGCTAAATATGTTACTCTCACCTATATAGGAAGGCAAATGCCATATTTCATTAACAAATATTTATACAAAAAATAAAAAGTTACATAGGGCACAGTATATAAAAAGCTCATAGTCTGATGGGAGATATCATATACAAGCAATTAATAGTGTATGAAATGTGCCTTGACAAAAAGCAGGAACAAGACAGTAGATGTGGCACCAAAATACTTAGAAACCTCTGCGAGGTGACATTTGAGCTGGATCTTGGAGATGTATAGGAGCTGCCCACATAAAGCAGAGTATTTAGGGGCCATTCCTGGCCTGTGCAAAAGACATGGAGGCTCAAAACAGCATGGCATGAGAAGGGATCAGTGAAAGGTTTGTATTTGCTGCTATCTAGAGTACTAGTAGTCGGTACAGCTGGAGAGGGAAGGGAGCCAAATTGCCTCATATCCCACACTAAGAGATCTGGACTCTTCCTACAGGGAATAGAGGGACACTGAAAATTTTAAACCAGGCAACTTACCTGATCAGATCCACATTTTAGAAATAAATCTTTGGACAACTGGCAACAGTGGTTACTTCTGCTTTTTAAACTCTGTATCAATTACATGTATGATTTCTCTCACCTCTTTCTCTCTCTCTCTCCACCCACACAGACACATCATTTAAAGCAAAAGACTAGATTTAGGGAACCAAATTAAGAGGCTACTGCAATAGTGCAGGAAGAAATGAAGAAAGTCTGAATTCAGTCAGTGGCAGAGGGAATAAAGAGATGATAGATTTAACAGGTTTTAGAGATTGACTTGCTATAGTGGTGCCTGGGTGAGTTGTGATGCCATTAACATAGATCACGAATATAGGAATTTGAAGCATTTCAGGAAATAGGGCGAAAATGAAAAGTTCAGTTTTGGATATGTTAAATTTCAAGTGCCTGTGTCATATCCAGATCAAGACTACACTAAACAAAGTGGAAATAAGATCTGGAGTTGTAGAGAATGCTTTAGCTGAAGATATGGATTTGGAGTCATTGGTGTAGTCAAAGGTATCTGAATCCCCAAGAGATAACACAGAGAGGGATGAGAAAAGAAGACCACAGTTATGATCCTGAGTAACCCAACAAATAAAGGGCAGAATAAAGCATAAGTTAAAGAAACTTTAAAAGATGGCCTGAGGATAGGAGAAAGCCAAGAGCAAGTGACATTCCAGAAGCCAAGAGGAAAGATGAGAGTTTCAAGAAGTGGGGAGCTGTGCATTACATGCATAGTTCCAAATGCAGTAAAGTGGTCAAGTAGGATGAACACTAAAAACAAGTCATTAAATTCAGTCAATTTTGAATTGACTGATAATCTTAGCAAGAAATGTTGGGTACAGCATAGCCCAAAATGTGGCCACAAAATGGAATCTTGGGAGAGGGCCTGGCAGGTACACCCATTATTCCAAATCTTCCCATTTTACTGGGTTGGTGTAAATACAACTTATCTTCCTTTTTTCAATGACTTACTCAATAGAGTAATGATAATGAAAAGACAGACTGGTACATAACAAATTTTTTTTTCTAGCAAAAGATGACACTGAGGTAGAGTAAAAACAAAGTGTGAAGAGCACTTTCACATTATAGCTTATCTTCTGCCTTACCACTTATCACCTGACGGTCACCCTCATGACTCCACAACATAATGAGTGACTGGGTTTTTTTGATACAGGGTCTCGCTGTTACCCAGGAGAGAGTGCAGTGGCATCATCATAGCTTGCTGCAACCTCAAACTCCTGGGCTCAAGTGGTCCTCCTCCCTGAGCCTCCCAACGTGCTAGGATTACATGCATGAGCCACTGTGCCTGGCCAATGAGTGACTATTAAAAGAAGGAAACAAACTACTGAAAGTAGAGAAAGCCTAAGCTTAAAGCTTGAGAGTTGATTTTTCCCCAGAAGCACAGCTCAGGTCAAATCAACTTACTTTCAAGTCTAAGGGCATCTGAGTCCCTCCCTGAATGTTCAACAGAGAGTACAGGGTCCTCCTCTGTTCCTCTCTCAGAGGGTTCTTCTTCAGCAGCTTCCAGTGACTGTGAGTTGTCAAAATATTTCTGTTTATCGTGGCTGTTGTCCAGGGTTTTCTCATGACAATTACCTCAATGACAAGAGACACAGATATACCACATTAGAAACATCTTTCTGTGTAGGCCCATAGCGCAAGGTCCCAACATATCAAGAATAAAAATGTGACAATGCTAATTTTTCTCCATCAGAACGCACAAAAATCAGTGAGCTGCAGCATCCAAAGCCAGATCATTACTGTGATTCAAGATTTTGCACTGAAGTTCAAGTTTCAGCTACTAGGCTGTCATAAGAATCAAGGATTTGGAGGGTAAAAAAAAAACTGTAACAACAAAGATCAGGCCTCAAAACCGTGTTCCATTCATAATGGCTGTAAAATATTTCTTTATCATCAAAAAGTTTTCCTTTTATTTGCCTTTCAAAGGTGAGAAATGACAGATTAGTACCTGGATAAGTCTGAGGTAGATAAATTATAGAGAAAAATACTGTTCTTGCATCATAGCTTAAAATGAGACATATCAAAAGGTGAGGGATTATAAAAAATTAAAAGCCAAAGAATTCAAAGAGGGGTAGATGGCAAAGTCCACATTTAAGACTGCAATATAACAAAGATGCCTCTTTTTCTTTTGGAAAACAAGTTCTTGTCATGTAGATAAAGATTTATCTAAGCATAAAATGTCAAATCTTGAATTTAATCCTAGCACTCTGATAGTTTTTGACATGTATAGTGAGACTGACCTCTTACAATTTTGCCAATTTTTAAAGCGTTTTGATCCTATTAGGGATTCTGTGTGAATATGAACCCAAAAACCCACTATTCAGCTCCACCTGATGGTCATTTTCTGCCTAGGGGAATATGTTACTAGATTGTTGTGTCTAATGCAGCAGTGATCTGGCTATGACATCGGTCTCTCCTGTGATGGCAATGGTTAATTCTAGCTGATCTGGCTAGCTGTACAGGTGTCCTCATCTTCCCTTATGTTCCATGGATATTGTCACTGAAGATACATATTCAGTGGAAGGACATAACTTTCCTATCAGAGGACAATTCTTTGGTTAAGAATGTATAAGTAACTGCTCTCCTTTATCAGACATTCAAACATACTCTAAAAGTTTAGAGAACGTTGTCTCAGATGTATATACTCAATCAAGCTCTCTCTGCATCAATGGAAGTACAAGAAGTCTTTTTCTGGATTTGATGGCTACCTTTTAGATTCCATAAGTTAAGAAAGTACTTCTCAGGCTATTTCCCTTATTGTGCCAAGAAAATGTAATGGAATCAAAACTTCTTCCAACTTAATGAATCACATGCTTAGGGAGTCACTTTCCATTTTCAAATTATACACCACTGCACATCTGAGGCTACCATATTTAACAAGGCTATGTCAGAAACTGAAGAGTCTTTGTTTCAACAGAGCTTTAGCTCTCAAGCAACTTACACGCAACTTGGGGAGAAAGTAAATACAAGACAACAAACAATACTGAGGTAGCATGCTGTGCCAAGTAAGTGCTTCAGAGACTAAGCTTTGAGGAGGCAGAACTTGAATTTTGAAGAACAGGCAGACTTACAAAAGGGGAAACTACAGAGAATGGAGTCAATATTTGTTGAGTGCTTTCTATTCTATTTTTTTTCCTCCATTTGACCCTCATAAAAACTTTGTGAAGTATTATTAATCTTCATTTTACAGATGAGGAAACTAATTCTCAGTGAAAGTAAGTAACTTGCCTAAAGTCAAACAGTAAATTCAAACAGTAAGTTGAATCAGGTCTATCTTATCACAAAGTTTCTGGGCTTTCCACTCATCATTGTCACCTCTTTAGCAGAAAATGTAGAGAAGGCAGCATTCTAGGCAAGGAAGAATAATGTGCTGGGCAGAGCCACAGGAACAGGAATTCTCAATTGCGTTTGAGAGGCAATGAGAAGTACATTCTGATAGCGACAGAGGGTACGGGGTATGCATGTGTGTGTTTGTGTGTGCTCGTGGAGGGCTGATGGGAAAGAAGCCATGAGCAATGGTGGTCACTTTCTTCAGATTCTCCTACAAGAAGACAGAGGGTGCTGATTTGCCTCCCCTTCTGCTTTCACCATCTGGTATGTGCAGTTAAGTACAGGGGAACTAAGTATAAGAGCATTAAAATAAAACACTAATGACAACAAACAACTCCGCACACCCAATTGACTATAATTTACTATGAAGAACATCACACTTCTCAGAGAAAATTCTTTTTTTTTTTTTTTTTTTTTGAGACAGAGTCTCACTCTGTTGCCCAGGCTAGAGTGAGTGCCGTGGCGTCAGCCTAGCTCACAGCAACCTCAAACTCCTGGGCTCAAGCGATCCTCCTGTCTCAGCCTCCCGAGTAGCTGGGACTACAGGCATGCACCACCATGCCCGGCTAATTTTTTTCTGTATATATTTTTAGCTGTCCATATAATTTCTTTCTATTTTTAGTAGAGATGGGGTCTCGCTCTTGCTCAGGCTGGTCTCGAACTCCTGAGCTCAAACGATCCGCCCACCTCGGCCTCCCAGAGAGCTAGGATTACAGGCGTGAGCCACCGCGCCCGGCCCAGAGAAAATTCTTAACTGGGATTTAAATAAGTAAGACTATTAAAAGCAGAGAGGAAATAACGATGACAATGATGTTGATTACAGCATTTTTTCACCTTGACGTCGGTTGTGTAAAACTGAACATCACAAAAGCAAAGGACAAACTTTTACCACTAGAACCCAGAGAAATTGTGTTATCTGAAGTTGATTTCCTCCCCTAACATTTGTATCTCTTCTGTTTCTCTCCCACCCTCTTCCCACTGTAAAAATTTAATTGGTTTTACCTTTTTAAATTTCAGCAACACACACAAAAAATACCTTGTAAGTAATTTATAAGATATTATGTGCACAAGACCTAAAGCTAAAATTTGTCTTCTTGCACGACCTCAACTTCAGACACCTTGTGCAAGCCTTGTGCATTGTAAGAATGTCTTGCCCTCCAACTCAGGAAATTGGGGCCAACATCTCTCAGAGAGAGAGGACCACAGAGGATCAAGGAGAACTGGAGGAATAAAAGGAAGAATCAGAGGTTTATGTTAGGGTATTTCTTGGAAGTAGGCATCAAAATGATCAAATAAAAACTACAAGTTAGGATTAGAACTGTTAATATTAACTGCCTTACACTAACAGTCAAATTGCCTAATTTTAAAATAACTTCTTCCAGCTGTTTAAGGAGGAAGTGAAGTGCTTCAGAAAGAACTAAAGTTTCTACTCTTTGGACTACAATATGGGTCTGTTCCAGTTCAAAGCGGAACTAAAAAAGTTGCCTACGTGGAAAAATATTACTTGTTTTCCTGGCAGAGATGGGGATGATGTTCTCATTAAGGAAACACAGGGAAATGTTGGAGAAGGGAAAATGGAAAGACAACTGGAAAATTGCAAGTCATTTTCTATGCACATGACTATTATTTTTTGCTGACACAAAAATGAGGAGGTGTTATGGCTTAGACTAACCTTGAAAGGTATGAATTTTTTTTTAAAGGAACTAAATCATTTAAATGAAATGCTTTAGATAACAAGGTCCCAGGTGAATATGGAAACACTTTTTTGAGTTTAATGCTCTGTACTTGCTTGCAAAGCATTTAGCATATAATTCAAATCCTGGTAGTTTGTTTTTTCTTAGAAGTAGAGACTGCAAGGCAATACTAGCTAAGTAATTATACAACTCCAAGGAGGGTATTTCTGATTCTGGAACTACTTTGAGATCTTAGAGATACTAACATTCTTTTCTGTGTTTACAGTATCTCCTGCATAAACTGGGTTATTAATATTAACCTATCCTACAAGAGTGTTCTAGAAAACAACTAAATATTTAATCTACCTTGTCAAAGTATAAGTCTCTTGACAGATAAAGGCACCATTTATCCTGTGGCTAAACAGTTTTTCAACGTAAATAAGTTCTCAGGATCTCCTATCTTCTCACATTAACTGTTTAAACAGTTCCTAGAATTACACTTTTCACTTTCTATCTAGAGTTGGGTAACTATTAATACTTACTTGTTAAAAAGAATTCTTATCTTCTAAATCTCATACATTGGTAAAGAGATCCCTGGTGGAATCCTACAGGATTAGTTATAATAAATACCACAAATAAATTGGCTGAAAGGCATCAAAACTTTGTAAGAGCCAGGTAACTAAAGATAGCATCAATGGTAAGATCATGTGGTTCTTTTAGCATTATAGCATAGTGGTTATGGGCACAGATTGGGGCTAGACTATGTGAGTTCCAATCCTGTTTCTACTACTTTTTAATTCTGTAAAACAGGACAAGTTATTTTTACCTCTTTGTGTATTGGTTTCTTCATCTGTAAACTGAGGTTTATTTTATTTTATTTTATTTTTTTAAGAGATGGGGGTCTTGCTTATATTGCCCAGGTTGCACTTGAACTCCTGGGCTCAAGCAATCCTCCCACCTCAGCCTCCTGAGTGGCAGGGTCTACAGGCATGTGCTGCCAGGCCTGGCTGCAAACTGAATTTAATAATTATACCAACTTCATTAGGTTGTTGACAATGAAATATAAAGAGCTGGACCACTGCCTAGCATATGGTAAAATGTTTATTATTAGCGTTGTCTCCCTAAAAAGTTATAATGGAATAAAAATTATCCCAATATAATCTCTTTTTAATAAGGCCTTTTAGTTACAGCCATATATCATAATCTCTAATCCTTAGTATGATCAACTAGCTATTAGAAGGTATTAGAGTATCTGCCTAATTCCAACTTTCTGTGTGGGTGGTATTTGTGTATGTGTAGAGGGGATGCTGAAGGCAAGACACAGTTCACTTCTACCTGTCTTTCAGAAGAAAACAATTAATTCAGATTAAACTGCTCAGCATATTTAACTCCTAAAACATTTAGTACATTTAGAAATTAGCCTCACAGTCTGCTCTGTCCTCTCTAAAGGACTTTTAATAGATTATGTAAATTCCCTGCCTTACAATATGAAAACAGACTATAGATACCATGTTAAGTTAAATCAATACTTACCTCTTCGCTGCTTAATGACTTCTTCTAGGTTGTGAATCTTGCCTCAGTCCTTTCCCCAACATACTTTTTGTTTTCGTATAACAAATAAGAGTGATGCTCCTATGTTACCTATTCTATAATGATTTTCTAAGATATAAATAATAATTAAACTGATTTGTAATGGGAGCTAGAATGTTAGAAAAGTGGTCTTTGTGAACAGAATATTCTGAATCTTTTCCTAGTATTCCTGCTTCAATGGGTTTATACTATACTCTACTGTCTCCTTTCTCTTGCCTTTTAGAAAAGTTACCTTATAGGAAGCGTTCTGGTACATTCAATTAAATATAAGGCACTTAGGTGGACAATACAGATAACATCATCCTCCTAAAAGATATGAGTGACCTTTTTACCGTATTTGTTTTTCTTCTTATCTTTATCCAACTACACTCAAAATTAAATAGCTACAAAATCAGTTTTTTTTTTTTTTTGGAAACAGGTAACTTAGAAACACGCCGTGAATGTTTCATTTTATTATAATTTAAGCTACCTCATAACATTACATAATGATACTTATTTTTTTAGTAAAATATAATCTGTGTTTTAGAAAATGTAGTAACATAAATTATAAAGTGAAAAAAACATATCTTTCAGTTACTCACCATTGTTATACAAAATTACTTTAAAATATTATCAGGAAACTTTTACCATGGGTGTTGCGTGGGACTTTGGGACCACACAGAGTAATGGTCTGTGTGGACCATTAGACATTTTACCAGTAGACTTTTTACCAAGAAGAGCATTCCATAGTGTAAATTCAAATCCTGCTTTAGCTGCAGCCTTACCATACAAAACTGGGCAAATCAATTTATTTCTCTGTGCCTAGATTATTTGAAACAGAGAGATAAACTACTGTCTTACTGTAAGAGGATTCTTGGGAAACACCATTAATGAAACCATAAGCATACACAACTTCTTAAATTTCGGTAAAACCTAGGTTGCTGATGACTGCAAGTAAGAGAAAAATGAAGATAACTCATCTCCTTTGCTCTGTGCTGTCCTCTACTGGGGGAAGACAAAGGAAATTATTTCAATAGAAATAATGGCTCTTTAGACCTGTTCTCATTCAGCAATTACCGCTGAATGTACTTCTTTACAGGTTTTAAAGTAATGTTTATGTACTGACTGATCTTAAAAGTGCAACGCCAGATAGAAAAACAGACTACATTAAAGACTTTAAATCAGCAATCTCAGGTTCATACTGGCAATCG
This sequence comes from Eulemur rufifrons, assembly GCF_041146395.1. Classification (NCBI taxonomy): domain Eukaryota; kingdom Metazoa; phylum Chordata; class Mammalia; order Primates; family Lemuridae; genus Eulemur; species Eulemur rufifrons. The sequence continues at coordinate 86,672,236 of NC_090988.1, read as the reverse complement.
GTCCTGGTGAGCTGAATGAGTCAGAACAGAGAAAGAAAGAAGGAAAGAAAGAAAGAAGAAGAAAGAAGAAAGAAAAGTGTGTGATCCCAAATAAGCATGTACATGTACATGCATGTTTGTGTGTGTGTGTTTCCCTTTTACTACATATTCTGGAGTTGAATTCTATCCTGGGGAACACTGTGTTCACACATGGTCAGGAAATTTGCTTTGCCCAAGAATTCTCAGCTGAAGTGGTTTCTGCAGACCTATACACTCCATGCCTCCTCTGAGATAAGAAAAAGGAGAAGTGGCTGTAAACCTGGCCTCTTGGTCTTGACATGTGGCCTTCTCTTAGATAACTAAAGCACAAAAAGCAAAGTCAGTACCAGCCGAGACACAGACGTCATGACATATAGGCTATGTTAGAAACTACTTCAGTGATGAATCCAAGCTCTTGGCAGCTTAATTTCCTTTAGAAAGGCGAAAGATCAGATTACCTCTAAAAACAGGGGAATTTAAACATTCATTAGAGAGTCTTCCATATAGATATTATATGGTAAAAGAAAATTAACTACCATACCTCTTACTATGATTATTATTATGTTTTTAATTTAAATCTCTGGCTTACTTTAGCCTAGGGAAATTTTCTTCAAGCAAGAATACTGGAGAAACAAACCCAACAGACTTCCTCAAACTTACCAATTTACCCACAGATATTAGATTCCAGTAAGGGTCAAAAGGGACATTTGTTTGGAACTTTCATTAAAAACAGTGGGGACTAGAGGTGGGAGAATACAGGGTACCTATTAGATGTGTTAGCTTCTAGTGGGCAAGTGACTCAAAACTATTCCTTTTCTCTTCTCTCTCTTACGGTAGAAGCTCCTTGAAAGATCTATATCTACATATGTCTTGAAGGGGGTTCCTTAATTACTCTTCATTACTTAAGTATTCTGAATAGTTCAGACTAGAAATATCATCAGCTACTTTGCCAGTGAAGTACATTGTATGTGATATAAATTGGGGGGAGGGTGTGGAGTACGTGGTAGGCCAGGGGATGAGAATGAAAAAGAGATTGGTTCCTGCTGTCAGGGAGCTAGGAGAGCCTTGTAAGAGAGTTGTGTGATGTACACAGATAACTATAATGGCAAATGACAGAGGCAAAGGACAGGCACAGCTAAAATGATTGGTCACAAAATTATTTATAATTAGGGGATCAGGTAGGGCATATGGCAGAAGTGGGCCTTGGAAGATGAGTAAGACTGGTACTTTGGGATTGGTGGAGGATGGAAGGATGGGAGGTTATAGGGTAGACCTGCAGTAAACAACATGTGCAAACATGTGGAACCAGGAAAGCAGGATGTAGGTAGTAAAGAAAATGGCTAATAAAATCATAAAGGTTTTTTTTTACTCCTCAGATTAAATGAATTATAAGAACAGCATCTTCAAATGAGAAATCAAGATCCTAGTTATTCCATAATTGATCAGAACTTGAATCTAGCAATATATCGTAGGTCCTAGATAGAAGGACAAAGAGCAAGCACTAGGAAATGTCCTTTTCACTGGTATGGCTAGTAAATATGGGATCTAAACCAAGGTTTAAAAACCCCACTGAAGTCCCTCTGCCAGAGAACATTTTGAGCAGAGCTTTGTGGATTTAAGTAACAAAGTTCTCTAATTCCCTGATTCCAGACTCTACTTCAGGGGTGTGGGATTAAGAGAGGCACTTTGATCTTAGCCTATCTACCTACATCTAAGCCAATGCACAAAATCAAATAAAAAGTATAGAAAAATAAATGTTGGCATCATATTGTTTCCTCTTGCTTTATGGTCACCAAATGAAAGTTACCTGGGGGCACTCACCTCAGTGGCCGCTTTGCATGAAATAATGTGGTTTCCAGAATCTTATTCATTCTCTCTAAATTTTTAACATTTTATGGTTTTTGGCTAGTGTACTGTGAGAGAAGTGGTAAACTGCTCATCTTTTTTGGTTTATATTAGGTTTTTCTCTAGCTGTATTTCACATCATCAAGGGAAAATGGGCTACATTATTATGGGAGTAGCAGGAATCGGAATACTTGCTCTACATCAGGTACCCCATCAGCTGCCATTCATCTCTAGCTCTTTTTCCTGAAACTTACTATGTTTATTATTTCCTATAATCATCACATTGGATATTTGTGATCTGACTAGGTTATGAAGCAATGCCTGACTGCTAAACAGATTTAAACTGCTTTGAGGATGGCAAATTTTGAATGACAAATTTAGGTTTGTTCTTATAAGAGGCAAATAAATAAGAAGACAAATCCAAAGCTGTGGTCTTTTCAACAGTTGTGAAATGTGATTGAAATTTCTTCTGCATCTTTGAGATTATAATTAAATAAACTTTGATGCTTAAGGAAAAGTAACAGATTACCCAGATTTTCCTATCAAAGAGCACAGCAGCTTAGTATGAAATAAATTCAAGCACTAGCAATAACTACCAACAATGAAAGAAAAAGGGGAGAGAAAAACCCAAAGCAGCACACACATGTACACATATATATGGCAGGTATCCTTAGTGATATGCATTTTAAAATCTCACTAATGCTCTTTTCTAGTGATTATCAGGCTCACTGCTTTATCTTCACCAGGCAATGGTACTGAGTAGAGATCATCCAATGATTAAATTTGTAAAGGGGTTTAAACACTTGGTGCTGTTTTAAAAAAATATTCCCAAACTGGGATTCATTTCAGCTTCTCATAGCACACATAAAGAATTCTCTGAGGCACAAATCACTTAAAAAAATTGTTTTAAAGAACCCACTCTACCAATGTAGAATGTATTGTGCTATATGTGTGTATTCTGCCAATTAGAATACTTTTTGTTCTTTTTTAAGAGACAGGGTCTCACTATGTTGCCCAGGTTGGAATGCAGTGGGTATTCACAGGCACAATCATAATACAATACAGCCTTGACCTCCTGGGCTCAAGCAATCTTCCTGTTTCAGCCTCCCAAGTAGCTGGGACTACAGGCATGCACCACTGCGCCCAGTCAGAATAATCTTTTTGAATGGGGAAGAGTCATGTAAATGCTCACTGTATGCGATGGCAAAGCTTAACATTATATAAACTGAAATGTGTCCTAAACATCTAGAATGATGAATGTATACTGAAGATTTAAAAAGAAAGACAACATCCAGTGAACTTGCCTAACTTACTACATACAAATATATATAACTAGAAGTCAGTCCCCTTTAGTTCCTATCAGGGGATTAAAATACAACTGCAGCAACAAACCATATTAAAAATATCCTGTTCAATGACTAATGGGAACTAGATAAAACAGACCCCCATCTTGCTCATCCTACATATTTTTTTGATGGCATGTACGATTACTTTGTCTTTTGTGATGTGAATTCAGGAAATCACAGTCAGCTTTTGATGCAGAATGGAGCCTATACACAAAGAAAAATGTCTAAATATAACTTTCCTGATGTGTAGTATGCGAAAATTTTTTCCCATTCTGTAGGTGGTCTGTTTATTCTCGTGACTGTTTCTTTGGCTGTGCAGAAGCTTTTTAATTTAATCAGGTCCCATTCATTTGTTGTTGCTGTGGTTGCCTTACGGGTCTTCTTCATAAATTCTTTGCCTAGGCCAATGTCTGTAAGAGTCTTTCCTACATTTTCTTCTAGAATTCTAATAGTTTCACACCTAAGGTTTAAGTCTGTTATCCACCGTGATTTGATTTTTGTGAGAGGTGAAAGCTGTGGGTCCTGTTTCAGTCTTCTACATGTGGCTATCCAATTTTCCCAGCACCATTTATTGAATAGGGGTTCTTGTCCCCAGAGTATGTTTTTGTCTGCTTTGTCAAAGATTAGATGTCTATATAAGGATGGTTTTATATTTGGATTTTCTGTTCTGTTCCACTGATCTGTGTCCCTGCACTTGTGCCAATACCAGGCAGTTTTAAGAACCACAGCCTTGTAGTATAGTTTGAAGTCTGGCAAATTAATACCTCCCATTTTGTTTTTATTGCTTAAAATTGCTTTTGCTATACGGGGTCTTCTCTGATTCCGTACAAAGTGTATAATTATTTTTTCTATATCTGTGAAAAATGATGTTGGTAATTTAATAGGGATTGCATTGAATCTGTAGATCACTTTGGTTAGTATAGACATTTTAACAATGTTGATTCTTCTGATCCACGAGCATGGTATGGTTTTCCACCTATTTACAAGTTCTGCTATTTCCTTCCTCAGTGTTTCATAGTTTTCCCTATAGAGGTCCTTTACCTCTTTAGTTAAATATATTCCTAGGTATTTTATTTTCTTTGTTGTTACACATCAGATAAAGGACTGATAACAAGAATCTATTTAGAACTCAGGAAAATCAGCAAGAAAAAAATCAAACAACCCTATCAAGAAGTGGGCAAATGACATGAATAGAAATTTTTCAAAAGAAGATATAAGAATGGCTAACAAACATATGAAAAAATGCTCAACATCCCTAATCATCAGAGAAATGCAAATCAAAACCACAATGAGATATCACTTAACCCCAGTGAGAATGGCCTTTATCAAAAAGTCCCAAAACAACACATGTTGGCGTGGATGCGGAGAGACAGGAACACTCATACACAGCTGGTGGGACTGCAAACTAGTGCAACCCCTGTGGAAAGCACTATGGAGATACCTTAAACAGATTCAAGTAGACCTACCATTTGATCCAGCAATCCCATTATTGGGCATCTACCCAAAGGAACATAAGTCATTCTATGACAAAGACACCTGTACCTGAATGTTTATAGCAGCACAATTCACAATCGCAAAGATGTGGAAACAGCCCAAATGTCCATCAATTCATGATTGGATTAGTAAATTATGGTATATGTATACCATGGAGTATTGCTCAGCTATAAGAAATAACAGTGATACGAAATCTCTTTGGTTCTCCTGGAGAGAGTTGGAACCCATTATATTAAGTGAAGTATCTCAAGAATGGAAAAACAAGCATCACATGTACTCACCAGAAAATTGGTTTCCCTGATCATCACCTAAATTCACATCTGGGAATGATACCAATCGGATATCAGACTGAGGTGAGGGGTGGGGGGAGGGGATGCCTGAAATGCTCTCACACTGTATGTCTGCATGGCTTGGAACCCTTAACCTTCAAGTCTTTACTCAAATGTCACTTTCACAATGGGGACTCCCTTGATGACAACAACCGCCCACCCCCCCGTCCCGTGCTATTTTCCCCCACAACACTTAATCTTCTAGCATACTAAATAATTTATTATGTTTATCATCTACTCACTCCTTTCTTCTAATAGAATGTAGTTTCATAAGAGGTAGATTTCAGTCATGGCAGTGGGACAGTTTATGACCTGAATTAACAGAATTATCCATGGGAACACATCGGCCCTGGAAGGCAGAGGACTCAGATTTAAGTTTTAGCTCTACCAGTGAATGATTGACTCTGTGACTTGAATAAATCATAACCTTTGCTTCGAGATTCATAAACTCATAAAATATTTTCCTTTTCTCTTCTCTATCACATAGATACACATCAAGGAATTATTGTTAAGCAAATCATTACAGCCCTTTTAAGTAAAGAATATAAGAATCTAGGCCAGGTGTGGTGACTCAGGCCTGTAATTCCAGCACTTTGGGAGGCTGACACAGGAGGATCGCTCAAGGCCAGGAATTTGAGACCAGCCTGGGTAACATAGCGAGACTCCATCTCTATAAAAAAATAATTAATTAATTAAAAAAAAAAAATCCCCTCTGTGGGGGTGGGGAACCTGTGGCCTTCTAGCTCCTTAGTGCGGCCTCTTGACTGAATCTAAATTTTACAGAACAAATCCTTTTATTAAAAGGGGTGCAGCAGAGGAAGATGAAGCTTTTCTTGCCTCCTTTGGTGCTTAAAAAAGAACAATTTTGAAATCAGAAGGCCACAGGTTCCCCACCCCCAAAAGTTTTATTTCTTTTTACAGAAATAAATGGAGGTGACCTAACAGCATATTAACAACACCGTAAGAGCCAGGCCCAGTGGTGTGCACTTTTAGTCTCATCTCCTTGGAAGGCTGAGGCCTTTGAGCCCAGGCGTTGGAGGCTGTAGTGCGCTAGGAATAGCAACTGCACTCTCGCAACATGAGACTTCGTCTCTTAAAAACAATGCTGTAAAAACTGAGTCTATAAGAATATCTTTAAGGAAAAAAAAAAACCAAGCAGGTATCTTCACTAATTCTTATAAAGAATGTGATAAAGCAAAGGTCCTTAACTGCAGGTAGTATATGCTGGATAGTCCACCAGAGGGCAGCAAAATGCAGGATTTTTCTTCAAAATCTGAACTCTAAAATTGCTTCAAGTTGTAAATTATAAATCTACAGAAATTTAGGTTGAAGGATGCAGACTAAAACCACAGGCAATGAAATAAAGCATAAAAGTAGATATGATTTAAGTAAATTGATGCTATAAATACAGAGACATTGTGATGAGAATACAAAATAATTCAGCTGTACATTGGAACAGATATTAAAGTTCATATTCAAAATTGGAAAATTCTTGTATTTTTTCCCTAGAGGAAAAAGCTATGAAATACATATTGTAGAGAAACTTGTATAAAATTCTAAAAATACCTGGACATTAAACTCTGAGTTCAGGATTTGGGTCAATATTTTTAAGTGGGCATGTATCTTAGTGAATTAAGAAAAGACCACGGCTCAGAAATCCTGGGTTTAATGCTTAAGTATATTTGGTAAACACAATGCTGTTGTTTGTGGCAAACCTGCAAGCATTTCATATATATGAAGTCTAATAAATACAACCTACCATTAGTTTTATGTTTACTAATATAAGAAAAATTATACTGAATAAAGACTATTCAAAATAAAGTGAAATCATACATATCAGAGACATAATAATGGGACAGTCTGGATTACTTCAGTAGCAGAAAATATCTTCGCTAGATGTAACTTTTTTATTTGCAAAGTAGTATAGTTGAAGGATCAAAATATTTCAAAAATATTTTGGAGTAATAATTGCTCAGAAAATCCACTAGTAAAAACTTCTTTCAGTGACTTTACCAAGTTTGAGCAAGGACCTGCTAACTTAATTAGTAAACTAGCTAATTACAATGTAAAAGGGGCTAAATGTTGTTTACCTATTTATTTATTTTAGAGATGGGGTGCTGGGCTCTACTCCAGGTTGGTGTACAACAGTGTGATCAGAGCTCACTGCGACCTCAAATGCCTGGGCTCAAGGGATACTTCCATCTAAGCCTTGCAAGTAGCTGGGACTACAGGTACCTGCCACCATACTCATCTAAAAAAATTTTAAGAATTTTTTGTTGAGATGGAGTTACCTAGGAGTAACTATGCTACACAGGCTGGTCTCAAACTCCTTGTCTCTAATGATCCTCCCACCTTGGCCTCCCACAGTGCTGGGATTACAGGTGTAAGCCATCATGCCTGGCCTATTTTTTTATTGATGAGCTCCTTTTGGAAAGAACTTAAATATTCTCTCTTTCCAAGTCAAATTATTTTCTTTTATTGTTATTATTTTGGATCCAGTAATATTCTTGGGATAATCTGGACTATCAGATACAACTCTGAGCAAGATTGGTTCTAAATTATTAGTTTCCTGGACTATTTGAAGCTAGGCTCTGGGGAAAAAGGTAAAGACAACTGAATTCCCTGTTTTGAACATGAATCACATAAACTAAGAATAAATTTCAAGAAATTAAAATATTGAACAAAAACATGTGAAACTAATGCTAAGGAAAAGACTTTTTAGAAGAGGGTTACTTTAGAAAAGGATTTTACACACATACACAATTCTTCTTACTAACAATAGGAAATTCTAAGAGAGGTGCAGGAGATGATGGTAAGTAAAGAAAATAAGAGATTCTATTAATGTAAAAAGCTCATTGAAAAAGTGAAATCCTGTTTATAAGGCTGTTCTTATGTAATCTACAACATTTAAAAGACCACAGCATATTTTCTAGGATTAAGTAAGAAAAATAAAGATCCATAATTTGCACCTTTACAGTTCTGAGTTCTTTGCAGTCACAGTATTATTATGAATTTCTAACGGCTTACTTTTACCCAACATCTACTACATGATAAGGCTCTAATCCTCCCAACAAGCGTATGATATAGGTTTGTCTTTCATTGTATAGATGAGGACACAAGTTACTTTACTGGGATCAGCAAAGTTACGGCAGAGCTGGAGCTCAAACATGAATCTGTATGATCCTAGAGCTAGTCACTCCACTCTATCGCCTTGCTAAAACACTGTCTTAGGCCTTCAACATTCATATAAGAACTCTTATCAGATTATGTTCAACACTGATCCACAACTGAGATACTGCTGAGATATTCTTGGTTTCTTCAGTAAACAACTGGGCTCTGATATTTAAAGATGAAAGCGCAACTTAACTGTCTGTCATTCCATTAAAATCCTAAGGTAGTCTCGTATAGTGAATCAGGAAAACAAGTTTCTGGTCCCAAATCCACTAGTAATTATTAATGTCTTTTAAACAAGTCACATAAATAAGTGCAGGTCAGATATTTATTGTTTTTATTATCTAAAGTACAGGAGCTGGACTGATAGCCCTCTGCTTAAATATTACAATCTACTTTGAATATTAAGAAAGTATACATTGTGTGCTCTACAGTGGTTAGGCACTGAGAATCCACACATTACGTCAACTGCACCTATCATAATTCAAGGCAGGGAGTCAAGCTCATGATTTTCTTTTCTTATAGTGAAGGCTAAATAAGTAAATAGCCAAGTATCATGAGATTCATAGAAAGAGAGTTCTAACTGATGAATTTGCAGGAGTTTTAGACAGTAGCTTACTCAGGTGAATACACTTCTGCACACGCACATGCATCCATGGCTGTGGGGAAGAGTGGAAGAAGGCAAAGAGATATCACTTAAAGTCAGATGACTATTTTAAATGCAATAAAGGTCTGAATCACCTCTACTGAAAGGCAAGGGGCTGTATTTTAGTGACCAAGTGCATAGAACTGCTTCAACTCTCATTACAGCCTTTGACTTCACGGACAGAACAAAATATCCTTTGCCATGAATATTGGTCATTATAAAATACTAGAGATTTTGGAAGGAAGAAAAAAAAATCTCACATCCTATCAATCCCAGTTGAATATACCACATATTAATATTTTAATCAGCCTTTCTTAACCATGGTTCTGGGCAAGAATTAACCCTTAATACTCTAAGACATCTGTAGGAAGATGTAATGAATTAACTTCTTTCCTATATATCTGGAATTATACTACCTAAAATCCTTGGGTAAAATTAAGAAAATCATTTTCTGTGTTCTGTTGATCAGAACAGGAACTCTGGCTGAGTTCATTATTTTGCCAGCATTTAACCGTTGCTTACCACTGCAAACAGAAGAGGTGATGTTGTACAGAAAAGGATAAAACTGCATACAGCGGATTAACTTCAGGCTGTCTTCACACTCTGGGCATTTGGTAGTTAATTTCAAAGCCTGTCTAAAGGCTTCAAGTGCCCCACTGATATTCTTCAGAGCAAGGTAAGCATTTCCAAGGCTCAAAAAGGTCAGAGGCTGAAAAGGAAAAAAAAAAAAAAAAGTAATCAGCAAAATGTTAATGAATTAATATTTTCTGAGAGTTACAAAACCTTTATAGCAGCAGTCCCCAACCTTTTTGACACCAGGGACCAGTTTTGTGGAAGACTGTTTTTCCACAGGTGGGGGAGGGTCGCCGCCTCGGCTTCAGATCATCAGGCATTGGGTTCTCATGGGGAGCGCGCAACCTGGATCCCTCCCACGTGCAGTTTGCAGTGGAGTTCTCGCTCTTATGAGGGTCTGATGCCACTGCTAATCTCACGGAGGGCGGGGCTTGGGCAGAGATGGCAGCGATGGGGAGCAGCTGTGGGTACAGGTGGGACTTCCCTTGCTTGCTCGCAGCTCTATGGTGGTTCGGGGAGGGGGTTTACAGTATGTAAAACCGCGGCTTATTTTTTTGTTTTGGATTTTGCAATATTTGCATTATATACTAACTGGCTGAACATCCCAAATCTGAAATCCAAAATCTGAAGTGCCCCAATATTCATTTTCTTTGAGCATCATGTTGGTGCTCAAAAAATTTCAGATTTTGGAGCATTCTGAATTTCAAATTTGGGATGCTCAATCCGTATTTATGTCTTCTTTCTCTTAACAATGTTTTGTCATCATTGTGAGATTGCTATCTCGTAGCAATCTTAGACTGCTTAATACATCTTCCTTTAGATGTATTCCTAGACATTTGATGTCTCCTTGATGCTACTGTAAATAGCAGATTTTATACACTATTTTCCAACTGTATGCTGAAACTTTTTATACGCAGCCCAAAGTATTCAGTTTAGGCCATTTTAACTGAAATATACCTATGTTTAGTACGTTTTTGTATTTGCTTGTGTGCAAACCATTTGTTTTAAACTTATTTTATCATTAAAAAATACTTTAAAAGATTTAAGAATGTCTTATTCTCAAATTTCACAATATACCCCTATAAAAAGCAACATTTCTGATTTATCCAACTATTTGCTTTTGATTCAAGCTGTCAGTTCAGCAGAAATGTCTCACTGTAACCAAGCCAAGGTGTACAAAATACTCCACATTAAGGAGGTCTAATTTAAGCAGCTCTCAGATTACATTTAAAGTATTATTTTGTGGTTCACATCCAGACACAAAATTAAATCCCATATATAGATTTTAAAAGTGTCTTTATATTTTGCATAAGGAAACAAAGTGTTGCAATTATCCCTATGAACAGAATGATGATTGTACAAATATTTTTCATTGAGACAAACTGGTTAGCATTTTGGAAAAAAAGATGAATTTTAATCAATTCATCCAGAAATAAGTGCTGAATGTTATGTTCTAAGCACTGTTTTAGATACTGGGAATACAACAGAAAATAAGAAAGATAATTTCTACTTGCGTGAATCTTACAGTCTAATGTCGAGTGTGAGTAAAATGTAATGGAGAAAAATGTAGAAGGAAGAGATGTAAGCAGTACTAGAATGGTGTGTGTGTGTGTGTGTGTGTGTGTGTCATTTTAAATAGAGTAGAACAAGAAGGACTTACTGAGAAGTTAGTAATTATAAGACTTTAAGGAAGTGAAAGAGAAAGCTATGAAAAATCCTGGTGAAGTACTCCATGCAAAGAGAACAGAAAGTGCAAAGGCCCTGAGGTGCCTAGCATGTTCAAAAAATTGCAAGGAGGCCATAGTAAAAGTGAGCAACGGAATGATCTCATAGAGATAAGGTCAGAAAAGTAACAAGGTCACATATGACCTTTTACACTGTTACAAATTCTTATGTTCTACTCTGAGTTCTATGGAGAGCCACTGTGGAGATTTGAACAGACAAATAGCATCTCACTTTTTATAAGGAGTTTACTGCTTGCTATATGAGAACAGAGTGTAGGGGGAGGACAAGGCAGAAGCAGAGAAATCAGTTCAGAGGCTACTGAAATAATCTAGACAAAAATAATGGCAATTTGGGTCAGACAGCAATGGAGATAATAGTGAAATCCCTGATATATGTTTAAATTAAAACAGAATCAGCAAGATTAGCTAATAGATTGAATTTGTCCTGAGAGGAGAAAGGTATGAAGGATGGTTTTAAGTTTTTGCCCTGAGCTAGTGAAAAAATAGATAGCTTTACTATTTCCTGAAATGGGGGGAGACAAGGAAGAATAAATTTGGAAGTGTTAAAGAACTTGGTTTTTGCCTTTAGTTTTGGAGGGTCCTTTAGACATCCAAATGGAGATGTCAAGTAAGCTGTTGGATACAGAAGTTTGGAGTTCAGAGCAAAGGTGACTACAGGTAACTCAACAGGAAGAGGACAGTCTTCAAGATATGGTGCTGGAACAACTGGATATCCATGTAGATATAAACTTTGATCCCTACCTTGTACCACAAAGAAAATTTAACTTGAAATGGATCATAGACCTAAATGTAAAACCTAAAACTAGCAAAGATCTCAGAGATAACTTAGGAAAAGATCTTATATATCTGAAAAGTAACTATTTAAAGGTCAGGTCATAGAAAAAACAAAACAGAATTAATTTTCTTCAAATCTCTTGTGAAGATACTTTAAATCTTGTAATAGAAATCAAAATCAAAAAGATTGACAAAGGGCAATTTTTAAATGCTAAGATAAAAAAGGAAAGAGAAATATTTTTAACACATGACAGATGTAGTTAAACTTTATTGTACAAAGAGTTTGTACAAAATTAAAAAACTAAATTCTAACAAAATGAGCAAAATATACAAACTTTTACTTTAAAAATATACTTAAAAGACAAGAATATCCATTTTGTAACAGAGAAGTAACATTTTTAAATAAGCAAACTTGTTTTACAAATGTAAATTCAGAGGCAGTGTAACATGGCTACAGTGTGAGCTCTGTGGACAATCTCCCTGAGTTTAAAACCAAGCTCTATGAATTTTGGTAAATCCCTTAATTTCTCTGTACATTTTAACTCTTTGAGTTTCCTCATCTATCAAAGGGAAATTCTATCTCCCAGGGTTGGTGTGAGGACTAAATGAGTTACAGTTACAGGAGTAACATGTAAAATGCTTGGTATGGTGCCTGGCTCCAACACCAATCAAGAAAAGTTAGTGGTTATTTCAAATGTCCAATTCTGGTGAAGACACAGGTGAAATAAATATTTTTAGACCTCGTTCATGGCAATATATATTGGTCCAATATATACTGGTGGATTGTTTGGCATTTTGGTGGATTCCTTGGCATTTTGTACCACAGTCATCAAAATATTCATTCTCTTACTGACCTAGTAATTCCACTAACAATCTTTCCTAAGAAAATTATCTGGAATACAGAAAACACTTCATGCAGAAAACCATTATTGATAATGGCTAAACAGCGTCAGCAACAACAGAAGAGTAGGTTATTGCATGCCAATTCATTGAACCTTTATATAACCATTTAAATTGATGGCTTTAAAATCTATGTAGTAATAAAATTTTTACATAAGCTTCAAAGATTACCTGTAGAGTTGCAACATTACAAAATATTTGCATAGAAGATAGTTTCTAAGGAAGTATTTCCAAATGCTGACAGTTGAGGAGAGGGTGCTGGTTAAGGTGTATTTTTGGGTTTCCCACCCTGACCCATTAATTTATGTTTTTATTCTCATTGTAGTACTATAGTATTTTAGTATAATTTTAAAATACAGAAATGCAACTAATCTCTAAGGGAGCTCTTTTTTCTTCAGAAGAATGCTACCTAACTGCCTTGGCTGGAAGCAGTAGCAAGTGAACCCTAAGTATGAAGGGAATACAGCTGTACTGAGCCTTCCATTTGGATAGCCACGTTATCATATTCTGTACGTGTATAGAATGAAAAAAAATATATATATATGTATCTCATATCTGTTCCTACTGTACCAGCACCTGGTACATAGTAAGCATTAGATAAATATTTGACGTATTTCTTTGGCAATGTAACCTGCAATATAGTATAAAGATTGTAAACTTGTTCTTAAAATCCAGTGGTGAATCTATATATTTCAAAGGAAAGTCTTAACAGGCAATATTTTCTTCTTATATTTAAAAAATCGGTTTTGGGATACCTTAAAAACCTAAATCATTCATGAACACTTCCTCTAAAAGTTTCTTTGGATATAAAACATAAACATTTAGACATTAGATATAAAATCAATTTAATTATATATTTATTATAACTGTATTTCATAAAACCTAACCTATGACAACAATTATAAGATATATCTGATTTCAGAGATGTTAAAATATGAAAAGAAAATTATCTTTGAGACTATGAAGGGAAAGAGATACCACTTAGTATCGCAGAGTAGATAACAGTAACTATAAAGCAATGAGGTAACTCTATGAGCTGCATGTGGGAGGTTCAGGGCATGCATTTTGATCTACCTGTCTATTCTAATCAAAATCATCTCTAAATTGTGCTCTAACTTGGATAGTATAAATATATCTACAAATTAAAGTTGTAAAACAGTATGATAGTGAGCAGTATGCATGCTGTGATGAGAATAAAATAAGAACCATATGTTTCAGACTGATATAAAAAAGTGGCAGTATATTTTTAAAGCTATGTCATTTTTATTTAAACAGCTTTCTTTAAAAAAATTAACTGTGTAATTATAAATTTCACTCATTTAAAATAAAAAATGAACACAACAAAATAAAATCTTTTTATGCCCTCTTTTGAAATACGCAAATTATACTCTGAAAAAGAAAACATGACATTTTTTATGCTCTTCATAGAAAAATACAAATTGTACTTTGAATTTGAGTTACCCTACCTAGTACAGGGAGCTACAAAAAAACATAAAATCTTACCTCAGAGCTATTGATGGCCAAAGCTTGAAGTAACAGCTTAGTTGCATCAAGATGAAGGCCATAGTGAATCAAAAGGTTGGCTAAGTTGACAAGAGGGACGTCCTGGTATTGAAGTGGGGCTAAATTCAAAGCCCTCTGAAGACAGGCAATAGCAAAAGTGCTATTTCCTACTGCTCTCCAGTAGAGACCAGCTTCATTGAGTATAAGCCAGACAGGAGCATTTGGCTGAAAAACCCCAAAATACTTCAGTTAGTACAAGAATACAGTATTTGTTCCAAATAGGATTTTTAATAAATACATTTTAATTTTTAATTACAATTATGAAGCTTTTAATCAGATGCCAAAGTAAACAACTTACCTTGTTAATAGCATGAAATAAGAAAGACCCAATTTCTTCTTCTGGGATAGTATAGTTATTTATACGGGAAAGCAAAATCTGAAACATCAAAAGGAAGAATGGCTCAATTGAAAATAACAGAAAAGACATTTGAAAAGAATTTCTATAGATGGGAGTCTTTTCTTGAGCTCCTCAGGAAAAGCTAATTTGATTATAATCAGATTATAATCAGATTATAATATTTATAATCATATATATAACATAAGGTCTCTGTCATAACAACAGGTGCTGACCTGCTCACATGTATGTACTAGTTTCCTTTAACTAAAAAAACGTTAAAGACATATACGCACACATATACATATTAAAGTATCTACCATACATCATTAAAGTCAACCTAAGTGTCCAGAATCCACGGAGAAATTACTCAAAAGACAATGGCATGCAGTATCTGATGCAATAAAATCTGCTACCTTCCTTAGCTGGAAAACACCAGATTCCCCAATTAATCTATTTAACGTTCTTGCAGCATTTATATAATTGCGAGCAACTCTGAGGCAGGGATCTATTTCTCTTTGTATTCCTAGCACCCAGAACGATGCCTGGCACATAATGTTTTTTTCCTTTAGTAAATGTTTATGTAAGTATTAATAGTAACTGCTTATAGTTTTAAAATTAAGTTTTAAAAAAGGTGGTTGTGATGGTCTATCATCTCCACAAAAAGGTAAATTTTTTCATTTGTATCTATGGAATGGCATCTAATATAATAATGGCATAAAATATGCTAGGATAATTGAACAAAACTGTAATAAAACATTCCTAGTTATACATAACTGATAGGAATACAGAAAAACAGAACTTTTAATGTTTGCGAAGTGGTTATCAAATTAACACAAATTCCTAAGAACCTTATATAAGGCCAGGGAAAGAGAACCTTCAAGTTTTCAATTTACACAAACTTTTGGAGGACTGGAGGATGCAAAGTTAAACTGAAATGACTAGAATGCTCCATTAGACCAATCCCATTTGGGAAACAAAGTTCTGTATTACCCATCTTTGTAGCCCTTGTACAGGAATAGCGCTTAAGTAGTATCATGTACAGCAGCCCTGAGGAATACTCCCCTGGCACTCCTTTAAGCATGACTGACTTCTCAATCATTTCACCAATTCTTTAACTCTATCCTTCAGTTTTATACACCTAGAGCTCAATAACTGCCTTTTATCAAATTTTTTTCCATCTAAGAGGCTTCTGAAGTCACCCAGAATGGACAGCAATAAACACCAGCCTAAGTGAACCTTACTTTTCGTGCATGGTCATCTGGTATTTTGGCTTTCAGATCCATGCGGACCTCTAATTCTTTGACTAAGTAGGACAGAGGGTGGCTTTTTCTGAAGTCAGTTATGGAACAGTCAGGGGTTTGGGCCTCTTCTTCTGAAGAATAATCATCACTGTTGAGTTCGTGGATCCTGGCACAAGAAAGAGGAACAAGATTCATATTTTCAAAGTTTGGGTGATTTTGAGATTAAGACTTAACCTTTCAAATCCAAGGCTGGTGCTCTCAAAGAACCGCCAGGTGGCAATCATGCAGAATCGGGTGCTTTGCCAAATCCATCAGCACTTGCCTGAGTCCTTTGTTTTCCGGAGGCAGAAAATATGTTGGCAATTCCCCGCCAACAGGGACTCTAGGGTAGCTTTCTGTACAATCTGCTCTTTTAGGCCACAAAATATGCTGTTTGTCCTAATAAAGAAACAAAGTTTCTCATAAATTCCTTTGGATTTAATATTTCAATATGCTAAATAAACTTCTAAAAGAATATAAATATACTAGGATAACTGAACAAAACTGTAGTATATTAAGATAAATGTAGACACTGTGGTACAGTTTATAATATTTCTTCTATTGCAGATTATTGGTATAAGTCAGTAATTCTCCCTGCTTTTCCACGGACTGGTTCAGGGTTGGGCAGGCCTACACCAGTTGAGCCAATGAGACACAAGGAGAGGCTTGCTTTGGGTTTTTGGGAAAGAAAAGCAAGTCGTAGTCTCTTATGCTACATATGAAAAAAAAGTCATGTTGTTCCAGTTGCTGCTGTCATCTTATGACCATGAGGAAAACAAGCTTTCAGATGAAACCTATATTGTGGATGGCAGAGTCAAGGGAAAAAAAAAAAGAAATGGGTAATTGATGATATCACTGGGCCACCAAATCAACCAAACCTGAAGTTTAATCCTATCTCTGGACTTCCTGTAATAACAGGCACATTTTCTTTCTGTTTAAGTCAATTTGAAATACAGTTTGTTACTTGTTACCTGAAAGCACATACAAGCTTGTAAAACTGGCATTAAAAACTATCTTTCCATGAACTAAAACCTTTTCTTTGTCAGGACCAAAGTTTAACAATTGTTTTATGATTAGTAAAATATTTATTTTTTTCTAAACATAAATAACATGTACCAGAGGCTTACTAGACTTATATCCTTAAGCTATCACACTTTGGGGAATTTATATTACATATCATTAAATTTAAGTGGCTAAATTAATTCTGTCAAACACTCAATTAAATTTTGAAAATTGGGGCCAGGCACAGTGGCTCACACCTGTAATCCCAGCTACTCAGGAGGCTGAGACAGAAGGACCGCTTGAGCTCAGGAGTTCGAGGTTGCAGTGAGCTATAATGAGGTTGCTCCAGGCCACTATAATGAACTCCAGCCTGGGTGATATAGCAAGAACCTGTCTCAAAAAAAATTCTGAAAATGTAATGAATAAAAAAAATACATGATCTCTGTCTTCATACCTTGGTATCCCCATCGGCTAACACATGATTATTTCTTAGCCTAAAAATGCATATTTTTTAACTTGCTTATTGTCTATACCTCTCACTACAGCGTAAGCTCCGGGAGGGCGAGGGTGTCTATTATATTGCTAGTACCTGCCTGCACACTGTTGGGAGCTCAATAAAAGAATGCTGATTAAGTAAGTGAAGCATATATAAGCCTACACTTGGGTCAAGTTTAGAAACTTGATAAGGTTGGTAATTATACTTAGAGCATAAATCTTTGAACTGAAATCAGGGTATCTATCAGCCCCACTCTATTGGGAAAAAGAACTCAAGGTATAGCCTGTGTGTTACTCATTCGCTACCTAGCAGAATGCATTCCATTTAACCTAAATTTAATAAATGTTTGCCGAACAGTGACAGGGCCGTATTAATCAGTGAGTTGAGGGACTGTTTTAAGAGATCATATCTTTTTAAGAAAACTCCTTCATCATCCTCTATTAACTTACCCTGTATGCATCAGAGTCCCTGCCCCAGATCCAGAGAATAGAATGGGCTACAGGAGAAGACTTGACCGAATCACTGATATCACTCTGATTTGACTGAACGTTAAAGTTCACAGACATCATACTGGATGTTGATGAATCCTCACCAAACTAGAAAATGAAAAGTTCAATCAAATTGGAAATGGAAAAGGAGTTGTCACTAAAATTTATCTCGAACCAAAAAAGCTAGTGAATACTCAAAATTAGTAGGAAATCAGAAAATAGGACAGTAATTAAGCAATCAGATCTTTTAACTTTAAGAACTATGCCCCAACAGTATTGTCTCATAGATAATGAAAAGCTATGATTAACTTTGCCACTGGAGTATGAGAAAAACAGCATGAACTGTTTTCCTGTCCCTTTGCTTCCTTTTTGTGATTCAGTTTCTTTTAGATTTAATGATTAGCTAATGTAGAGATTTGGTTCATTATTCCTTTCCTCTTCCTAGACTAAACTGACCACCACCCTATAAAATTAGTGTGTTGTGGGTAGAAGCAAGGAAATTTAGGAAAGGGTTTTCAAGAATTTAATGTAACTATCACTTAGGGATTATAGACTATTGTGCAATCAATGCCAAATAAAAGCTTGAGAGGTGAAAAGGAAAACTAGGAGACCAAAGAACACAGTCTTCCTCCAAAACAAGTAGAACAATATTTGATATACTCACTCACAAGATACCATAGTTCTTGTGTATTTCTGAAACTTTGCTAGATACGGAGATGGGATGAAGTAGGAAAGACATAAGAAAAAGGAATGAATATGATGAATTTGAATAGGAATGGACTCTTTGACTATATAGCGGTAATACAATTTATGAATATATTATAGAATATTAAAAGCCACACTGATACAGGGCAGTCCTCCAAATGGTCTGTCTTGAGACTGTCAAGAAGTCCAAAAGTTACATTGGGTTGCAATCTATTTCGTTTCTAAACATTCCCTTTTTCTCCTTTAAAATGCTTGGTTTTAAGACAGGGAGCTACAATCCCAGAGGGTGTGAATCAGGTCTTCCTTTATTCCTTCTTTTGAAAGCCAAACATCCCATATAGAAGCTGGTTTACAAAATTCATAGGAAGCTTTTGGTCCATATTTTCTCTTCCCCTTTTAAATGGCCCCTTAATTTTTGCTTCTTACACTTTTTCAATGTAGTATGGGTTTTTCCAGATTAAAGAGCTCTAATTTTTTTGTGGTTTATCCTCCTACAGAGGCTCTCCTGATCTCTTCATTATGTTAACAGCTTATTTCTGGAAATTTCTATATCTATGATTAGGTACATGATGGGTTTTCTCTATGATGGGATAAACATTGCTTTATTTCTAACACAAGTTGAGAATTCCTTATGTGAACGCATGAGACCGCAAGAATTTCAGACCTGGGATTTTTTTGCATTTTGGAGTATTTTATCATACTTACTCAATATCCCAAATCTGAAAATCTGAAATCCAAAATGCTCCCATGAGCATTTCTTTTGAGTGTCATGTCAGCGCTCAAAAAGTCTGAAATTTTGTAGCCTATTTTTTACACTTAGAATTCTGGTTGTGCTTACGGTCTATATCACCTATTGAGCATCAGTTACATATATTTGGTATCATTATATTTATGTATTATCTCTTCCCAACTAGATAGACCAGGATGGCATATGTGTGTGGTATGTATTTGTATGTGTATACATACTTGTGTGTGTATTTTTGTGTTTGTATATATGGAGACAGAAAGAAAATGAAAGAAAGCATATACCTAGCAATGGTGCTTATTAAACATTTTCTATTGATAATGAGCATTTTGTTGGTGTTTTTGGTTGAGGCAACATAATTGGACTGATGACTTCAGAAAAGAGATAGCATGGTTGCTCTAACTCTCAAATTTTAAAGAGATCTTACTCTAATGATTGAGAGGGGAGATTAAAGTTCTGAGTTAAATAGTAATAATTATCCAATTCTAACTCCCATGGTACAGGAGAAAAGAATCAAATGCATGTGCATATATACATACAGATAGCACTGGGAAACAGAATGCATCCGTGGAGTTACTGAGTACTCCCTATAAAATCTGACTTCATAAATATAACAGATATTCAAAATCTTAAAGATCTAAATGATAGTCACAAATTTTAAGGATCAAATATATAAGGAATCAAGGAGATAAAGACATGGATATTACTTTCAGGTATGCAAAAGGTTGTAAGAACTAGAGGAGACCAAGAAAAAGACCTGAACATAGTCCACATTTTCAAAGATATCTCCACGATGATAGCGCACAGGCTGGTCCCACTGGCAATGTAAACTATGCTGCTGGTTGACCAGACGGCATATCTGATGATTTCCTGGAATAAGAAAGGAAATTACACAAATGATGAGAAAGGTCAGCAATGCCAATGTGATTTTCTCAGTCTTTAGTTTCAACCCTATATCCCTCAGAACCTAGCAAAGCACTTACACAGGGAATACTTATACAGAGCAACACTCATTAATGGTTAAATTAAATCATTCTAAAGAAGTCCCAATTTCTCCACCTATAAATCAAAGGGGCGCCACTAGATGATCCCTGAGGTATCTTTTGTCAATTACATTCTGTTATTATAAAATCTATTGATTACATTGTTTAAGAGACTTTGGCCATCTCTCTGGACACAGTTTGCTTTATATACTTCAAAATTTTGTTTCAAATTTATATTAATATAAGAGATCTGGTTGCATTTTAGTACGGACTGAGTAATCCCAAGAGCTAAACATACTCATTACACTTAAAATAGCAAAGAAAACTTGTTAGGTAGATTGTAAAATGGACTATAAATAGTCACAGCTAAGGCTTTCTAGACCAATATGTTTAACAAGGGAGAAGAGTGTAATTAAGAGATTCTATTAATTTATTTGCTGGTGTTGTCAGATCTGCTCCCTTTGGGTTTAATCAGAAACCAAACATTCTGGATATAACCAAATTGTTGATCTCCTGACAACCTAAGTTCCCTAGACCAATGGTTCTATTGTGGGGGTCACAGATTCTAAGATATTTTAATAAAAGCTATATACTTTCTTCCCAGGAATAAAAAACAACTGTGCACATACACAATTTACATCTAATTTGAGAGAGGATTTCAAAACCCCCCGAAATTAATCCATTGAGCCAGGTTAAGAATTCCTTCCTAGTCTAAAATCTTATTTCTGAAATAGTGTTTGTTTTTAAGGGAGCAAGAAAAAAAGAATGTTTAGCCTTATTGCCAGTGTTAGCCAAAGTGTTTGGATGCACTGTTTATAGGTTGTGTCTGGCTTGTGTTCACTTGGTCTAAGTCCTTGTTACCCAGTGTAGTTTTTAGACCAGCAGCAACAAGCATCACCTGGGAGCTTGTTAGGAAGACAGACTCTCAGGCCCCACCTCATATGCATTCAATCAGAATCTGCATTTTAGCAAGATCTCTAGGAGATCAATATGCATATTAAAGTTGGAAAAAAGACAATGTAAGGCACAAAGGGCAAACAACTGTTAAGACTCCTAGGATCTAAAAGACTTAAAAATGTATAAAATCTCTAAAAAAATTTTCTGGCTCTCTTTTGACTTTCTACATCCTTGGGCTCCATTGCTGAGTTAGTGTATGTATTAGTTCAGGTTGCCATAACAAGATACCAGGGACTGAATGGCTTAAACAACAGAATTCATTTTCTCATAGTTCTAGAGGCTAGAAGTCCCAGATCAAGGTGCCAGCAGATTTGGTTTCTAGTGAGGGCCCTCTTCATGGCTTGCAGACAACCACCTTCTAGCTGTGTCCTCAAATGGCCTTTCCTCTGTATGTTGCAGGAAGGGGGAGAGAGAGAGAGAGAACTCTGGTGTCTCTTCCTCTTATTATTATTATTATTTTTTTTTTGACAGGGTCTTGCTCTGTCACCCAGGCTGGAGTGCAATGGCCTGATTATAGCTTATTGTAGCATCCAACTCCTGGACTCAAGTGATCCTCCTGCCTCAGCCTCCTAAGTAGTGAGGAGTACAGGTGTTACACCCAGCTAATTTTTTTTTTTTTTTTTGGTAGAGATTGGGTTTCGCTATGTTGCCCTGGCTAGTCTCAAACTCTCAGCCTTAACTGAGCCTCCCTCCTCAGCCTCCCAAAGTGCTGGGATAACAGATATGAACCGCTGTGCCCGGCCTTATTTCAAAATGTAAATTAAAAAGAGCAAAGGGGACCAAACCAGCTCCCCAGGACTCCTGATATACCCTCTGTGATGAATCTTGATTTTAAGACCTAGGAAAGTCATAAACACAACTTTATACTGCTTTAAGGCTACCCGAAAGTTGAAAGCAAAGCATGCTAGAAGCGAATCTCCTAACCTGCCTTCAATTACTTGGAGTCACTACTTACCTAATTGTGCCTCTTTTGCCATCTGAGTCTCATGTATGATATTTCTTAAGATTTGTTCCTCCTGAATCAGTTTATGTTTTTCTAGGATCTCCTGCTGTCTCAGGTAGTGGTCATGCTGCTTTTGATACTCTTTTAACTCATTCAGTGTTCGCTGGAGAGATCTTAACATTTTTTAATACCAGGAAAAAGTTAGAGCTTCAAAATCATGAATTTTTAAAACCCAGTTAAATGCACAGATTTTTCTGATTCTTGGCAATAATTACTGGGTTTTTGTCCTTCTATTTAACACACAACCTCATACCACCAGTTCAAGAATAACAGGGCTACAGAAACACTCTTCTTTTATTAAAAGTTCGGGGCAAAAAGATAAATGTGAAATTTTTCCCTTAAATATTTGACATCAAATGGTGTGTTGCACTTTTTAGGTACCATAAAAACACATCAAAATATAAAGTTTACATATTTAACAACTCTGTTTCTCTCCATAAAATTTGTATTAGTGCTGCTGACATTCAAAGCCTTTCTAGAATTCTTGCCTCCTTTTTCCTTTGATTTTGCCTAAAGACAAGGTTAAGAGTTAGGGCCATAGTTCCTTGCTTTCATACTCTAGCTTGTTGGTTACAGGCTTTGGGAAAAACCACAGAAACTCTCCTTAGAAAGGAATATTCTCTACTACCTGATCTCAATAAATCAGCTGCCTGATTACATTTAGTCACAAAAATCTTATTACCTAATACATTAATATATAGAGATTGTAGGAGCTACGTAGATTGTTTAAGAGGGAGCCAGTTTGATTGCTAAGAGCTCAATATTGGAAGAAGCTCAGCCAGGGCAAATTCTAACACGGCATAACAGAAGCCAGTTATAAATAAGAAGCTGTCATCCTTTTTTTCCCACTACATTATGCTTTAAACAGTCTGGAAAATAAGCAAGTACAAAAGTTTAATGAGTTCAGTTTAATTCTCTAATAACCAAAGGAACTCAAAATATTGAGGTTAATTCTGAGATATGAACAATTCACTTCACATAATGAAGTTTCTTAACTAGCCCTATTATTTATGGAATCAAACATATATTTTACTAAGTATACTGCAAGGGCCAAGTACAATAGACTTCTATTACTATACACACAAATCTGATTAAAACGTGGGCCAAATAATGTTCTCAATGCCACTTAACTAACATAATGATAGCCCACCTTTAGGAGCCAAAGGCGAGAAAGATCAAATATTGCATGTGTAAGTGATTTTACTGACACTTAGTGTAATCTATAGAAATAAAAATGTAATCAACAGAATTAGTGAGTAGCTCACCCCCATCTGACTTCATGAAAATAATCAATGGTCAAAACCGTAAAGATTTAAATGACAGCTATTACTGTGTATAGTTCCCTAGGTCCTAGAATTCATGCTATTAAAGATAGTCTTCTACACAACCACTGAATTATGCTAAACCACCAGGACTTGGAGAAAACGGAGGGTATTTATAGTAGTGAGGTTTCTTTCTTAATTCCAATGACCAAATTAACACTGATACCACCCTACACAAATCTAAGGTTCTGTGGTACTAGTGCTTCAGTGAAATTTTTTCTCTCAATTACCTATGTTGAGCCTCTAATTTCTGCTCGAGTTTTTGCTGACACAGGACAGCATGCTTCCTCTTTATAGCTTGCTCAAACCCAGGTTTGGCCTGCAAAGCATGGTCATAACAGAGCACTGAGTGGTTATACTCCCCAAGCATCTGAAGAGACAAAAACAAACACACACACATACACACACATAGGAGAAAGTAACGTTAGCCATGCCTGGTTGTATCTGTCCAAACCCCATAATGATTTCTGAGATCACACCTACATCTTACTCTACAGTGAACATTATTTTGATCGGTGACCAAATCCTCACAATAGGATGGCATGCTAGAGGATGGTTTAGCTGGAAGTTATTGCTATCCTTAAGAGATGTACCCTGCAGAAGTTAAAATTCCAATCAATTCAGTTATTTTATTTTTCTTTTTTGTCAAGATGCTAGAACAATTATAACACATTATTGTGTTGAGGCTTTTTCTTCCAAATTTCTTCATTTCCATTGTTAAGAACAAAGGAGGAAGGGGAAAAAGTAACATTCTATTAAAAAAATTAAAAAAAGAAGAAAGTAGCAACCGGTATGGCTCATGAAACAAAAAATAGTATTTACTGCATATATATTCCCCAAAGTGTAATAGCTAGTGAAGAAGTCACTGTCATCCAGAGCTGCATGGACCACAACAGCAGCATCAGCAGAGAAGTGTGCTCTGTGTAGAACATTTGCCAAATTGACCAGGGCAATGTCTTTATTGTGCCTAAAAGAGGAGAGATGTAACTATATGTTAGGAAAGAAGCATGTGCTCTAAGAATATATATAACCACTTGACAAGGAAAAATGACATTCAAAATTGCTGTGCTTAGGAAAATAACTCTGAGTATACGTACAGGTGGAGAAAATAATTTAAAATAATCATAATGTTTCATTTTAAAATTATTGGTGGTTCTTAATCTGATAGCTGCAAATTTTGCCATAAAATTAAGGTCTGGCAGACATTTTATGATTTTAAAATGTATTTAGGGCTTATATTTGCTTTAAGAAAAGTTAAACTTAATTTATGACAATTCCTACAGTCAAGGTCCTTGTATTCAAGTTTCAAGTGAATCACAGGGCATCTACATCATATATATCTACATTTTTTCTTAATGGAAATGAAAAGTATACTACACAATTATCACTTAGAACTTTTTGACATCTGTGATTTTTTTGTGATGGAACTAATTTCTTTGAACAAGGATGGAGGAGAATGCAAGTATAATGCAAAGCTGCTCTTATTGTTTTCTTATGTATTGTTTCTTTAACAGACCTGAGGAATATGGAAAGTCAGGAAAATCAGGTCCAGAAGAGGAAGAATCTTACCTGGAAGAGAAGTGAAGTGCTCGCATGGCACATTCCACTACCTGATATGGCTCATTCTTTATTCTCCAGTAAAATGAAGCCATGTTATACAGTACCCATGAGGAAGAGTTCTAGAGATGAAACAAAGAAAATGACAATCAAACACAACTCAATACAGTTTCTTTAACTTAGAATGCTCAAAAGGAGCACCTTCAATACTCGGGCTCTTCTGAAATTCAAGATGAAGAAGAGCAAGACTAGTGATAGTAATGATAAGTCAGAGGACAAAGTACAAATAAAAATAAACTATACCTGTCAAAAGGAATCTCCTAATCATCAGTTGAGCATGTGCATTTAGGGTATGATCTTCCTACAGAGACCATCCAACTCCAGGCTATCATTCCAAGGTGGAAATAAAGCTGAAAAATCCACCAAGTGGCTACAACTTGTTGGGTCCTATTTTAGGACATCAGAAGTTTAGACCTCATCTACTTAGAAATCCCAGTAGCTCCAACATGAAATTCTTGAAATTAACATTTTATAAACCTTTCTGTTTATGTAATATCTCAGTGAAGGTAGAAACTTAAGCAAATGACTGGCTTCTTCTGCCTTTATTATAGATGAATTTTTATTTGTTATTTTCTCATTTGTGTTTAGAATCTAAGTCAACCATTCAAGCTGTTAAAAACTAAATTCTGGGCTGGGCGTGGTGGATCCTGTAATCCTAGCACTCTGGGAGGCCAAGGCAGGAGGATTGCTTGAGCTCAGGAGTTCCACACCAGCTTGAGCAAGACTGAGACCTCATTTCTACAAAAAATAGAAAAATCAGTCGGGCGTGGTGGTGCATGCCTATAGTTCCAGCTCCTTGTGAGGCTGAGGCAGGAGAAGAGCTTGTGCTCAGGAGTTTGAGGTTGCAGTGAGCTATGACGCCACTGCACTCTAGCCTGGGTGACAGAGTGAGACCATCTCAAAAAAAAAAAAAAGAAACAAAAAGAATACATTACAAACTAGTTTTGAAATTATTTCTACATCTTTTTTTATAGATTTTTACAGTCTGAATATATTATAACCATTTTAAAAATACTTATTTTACATATAGTCAAAAAGTTTAAATTTAGTTAAATATGGTTTAAAATAGTTATTTTGAAATGTTATTTTTAAGATTAAAATAAATACAATCTTACATTATTTATCCTTAAGTATTCTATCTTCAAGAAAAGTATGTGATTTTTGAGTGATGCAATTGTGAACTAAGATAAAATCTTAAGGCTCACCCCCCACTGGCTGACTGAATGGACTCCCTCTTGGCCAAAGGAATATCCTAAAACTAAATTGCCTGCCAAGAGGAGGGAGGTCAGACATGCCTCATCAGGCCCCCCTCCCTTCTTGGGGACATCCTTTGTAACCATTAACAGACCTAAGGGTATGCAAAACAAACCTGCAGGTCCTCAACTTACACAACAAATATATGTCCAGTGGCTTGTCTCTGATAAACAGCTCCTTATGTTAAAACATTCCAAGCCTTTAGACAAAGCTTCATGTCTTTAACTAATTACAAGTCAAAGAATATTTAAACCCACCTATAACCTGTAAGCCCGCTCCCCCCCCCTCCAGCTGGCCCACCTTTTCGGGCCAAACTAATGTATGCCTCCCACGTATTGATTTATGACTTTACCTGTAACCCCTGTCTCCCTGAAATGTATAAAACCAAACTGTAACCCAACCACAGCAAGTCCACTTGCTCGAGGTTTCTTGGGCATGGCTCCCCCCAGGTCTTGATCCTCAAATTTGGCTCAGAATAAATCTCTTTAAAATTATTGTACAAAGTTTGGCTTTTATTCCATTAACACAATTAAAGATTTTAGCACCATGTGCATGCCAACTTCTACTACTTGAAAAGTTGGTAAAGGGATAGTACATTCTTTTACAACTGACTTGCAACTAAGGTTTTAGTCTTGTTTTCAATAGCCTTTTGAGAAAGTTTTTTTTCAAATCACCAATCCTTTAAAGAAAAATCTTTCCATAAGATTTGTTATAAAGTCTCCTCCAACTATTACAGCTCTTTGAGAATTTGTCTAGCAGGTTTGTTTAAAAAAAAAAAAAAATCTCCAAATCTGTAAATGTTTGAATGTTATTGTTAATTGCTCCCTTCTTCCTTTGAACACTTTTTCTCTTGGCTCTTAAGGATACCACATTCTCCAGGACACCCTGTGTGGTCTTTTTTGCCTGCTAAATGTGGGAGGACCCCAGGACTCATACTGGTTTCTTCTCAAATGTCACTCTTCCAGCAGATGACTTTATCCAGTCCCATGGCTTCATATAATCCCATTTCTTTCTTTGTTTTAGAGACAGTGTCTCACTCTGTCACCCAGGCTGCACTCCCTATTTAACAATTATCCTCTATCTATGCACCAAGCTCTAACTTCTCCTGGAATTCTAGACTCATATAGATATTTCAAATCTAATACAGCCAAAATAGAACTCTATTTTCTTTTCTCCAACCCCAACCCTGCTCCTCCTTCAAGGTGCTCAGGTCAAAAATGTAGTTGTTATCCTTGATTCCTCTTTTGCCCTCATTCCCCACATCTAACTCATTAGCTTCTAAACTTCTAAACATATCCTGTAATGGCTGAAGTCCCTCCATTTCCATTACTAACCATTTCTAGTGTAAACCATCTTCATCTCTCTCTTGAACTACTGAAACAGCCTTCAAACTGGTCTATTTCCAGTTTTGACTTCTTCAGCGATTTCTCTAAGTATAGTGATCCTTTAAAAATAATAATTGCATTACATTGCTTCTCTGCTCTAACTTCTCAGCACACTTGGAGTAAGAATCATAGTCCTTACTCTGGCTTTCAGAGCCCTGTGTAACATAGTGCTGGCCTTCTTCTCTGGCTTCGTTCCCTACCATGCCCCTCCTGCTCACCAGGCTCCAGCCATATTGGCCTGAATTTGGTTACATGCCACCTGTTATGAACTGAATGTATGTCTCCCCCATGCCCCGAATTCATATGTTGAAGTGTTAAAGGACCTGTGAAGAGACGTTATAGGGGTTGGGGACCAAATTTAACAGGGTTTGTGAACTAAAATAAAATCTTAAAACTCTCCCTCAGCTGACTAAAAGGACCCACTCTTGGCCAAGCGGACCCCAAAAATACCCTAAAGCTCAGTTACTGTCCATGAAAAGAGACGTCAGACTCATCTCATCAGGTCCCCTTTTCCTTCTTGGAGATGTCCTTTGTAACTCAATAACTGGCCTAAGAATATACAAGACAAAGCTTAAGTCACACCTATAGGTCATTAGTTACTTAACAGAGCACCTGAGTCTGAACATATATACAGTGGTTTGTCTCTGATCAACAGACTTCTTTACCTTAAAACATTCCAAGCCTTTAGACAAAACTTCATTTCTTCAACCAATTACAATTCCAAGCCTTTAGACAAAACTTCATTTCTTCAACCAATTACAAATCAAGTGAGTCTTTAAATCCACCTATAACCTATAAGCCCCTGCTTTGATAAGTCCCACCTTTTCAGGCCAAACCAATGTATGCCTTCCATGTATTGACTTATGATTTTATGTGTAATTCCCGTCTCCCTAAAATGTACAAAACCAAACTGTAACCCAACCACAGTAAGTCCACTTACTCAAGGCTTCTTGGGCATGGCTCCAGGCCATGGTCCTCAAATTTGACTCAGAATAAACCTCTTTAAATTATTTTACAGTTTGGCTTCTTTTCAGTTGATAGTTTGGTGCCCTTATAGGAGGGAGAGACAGAGAGATCTCTCTGTCTCTCTCTCTCTCTCTCTCTCTTCATGCATGCACACAGGGGAGGCCATGTGAGGACACAGAAAGAAGGTGGTTGTATAACAGAGGTAATGGCTTGAAAAAAAACAAAATGTTTTATGTGCTATACCTCTTTAAAACCTCCCTAACCCTTTTGGGCATTAAAACCCTCATCCCTAATCAAGACTAGTAATCAGAGAGGTAGGGAAGTATCCTTCGTTCTTTGTCCTACAGCAAATGGCTCAACAGAATTGTCTGGGCAGAGGTCACAAGATTGTCTTCCCTGGAAATGGGGTCAGTCAGGACCATCAACTATACTTAAACAGCAATAGCCTGAAGCTGAAAACCCTCCCTTTAAAAGCTCTGTATTTCTGCTTATAGTGAGGACTATAGCACATTGAGACAAGAGTCTCCAGCCTCCTCATTTACTGGCAAATTAATAAATCTCCCTTTCCTTTTCCTGAAACCATTTGTCCTTGTTCTGATGAGGCCTTGGGGATAAGTACCAAACTTTCAGTAACAGTTGTTTACAAGCCAGGAAGAGAGACCTCACTAGGAACCGAATTCCTGGCACCTTGATCTTAGATTTCTCAGCCTCCAAATAAATTTCTGTTGTTTAAGCCACCAAGTCTGTGGTATAAATAAATGTATATCTGGTCTTTGTCTCTAGTTCCTGACACACATTTCCTAAAACCTCTGGAATCATAGGAGTGATAAGAGTGTTTCTGTATGCTAATGAGATGACTGCTAGCTGGTAAGCCACAGATAGCTTCAGGACCTGTACTGGTCCCAGAAAAAGCAAGGTATGAGTAGAGAGTGGGAACTTTCAGCCACGCCCCTCCCCTGCCCCCCAACTACCACTCCCTGCCTTCTGGGGAAGAGAGAGAGAGACTAGAGATCAAGTTAATCACCAATGGCCAATAATGTAATCAATCATGCTTACAGAGTGAGACCTCTATTAAAAAACCTAAATGACAGTACTTGGAGAGCTTCTGGGTTGGTGAACACAGCAAGGTGCTAGGAGGAAGGTGTGCCTAGGGAGAACATAGAAACTCTGTGCACCCCTCCCCCCAATACCTTGTCCTATGTATATTTTCATTTGACTGTTCCTGAACTGTGCCCTTTATATAAGTCAATAATGATAACAACTGTTTCCTGAGTTTCATGAGCTGTTCTAGAAAATTATCGAACTTGAGGAGGGGGTAATGGGAACCCCCTGACTTTACAGCTGGTTGGTTGGTGGCCTTGACCTGTAACTGGCATCTGAAGTGGGGGTGGTCTTGTGGGACTGAGTCCTTAACCTGTGGGGTCTGTGCTAACTCTAGGTAGTTAAGTGTCAGAAGTGAACTGAACTGTAGGACACACAGTTGGTGCCAGAATTGGTTGGTGTGAGGAAAAAAACCCCACGCATTTGGTGTCAGAAATGTTTTGAGTAGAAACGGTCTAGAGTGGTATTTTGTTATAGTAGCCCAAGCACAGTAATACACAACCGAGCTCATTCAGTCTTCAGGGCCCTTGCTTTGGCCTAGAATGCTCTTCTCTGATCTCTGAATTTTGGTTCCTCCTTGTCATTCAGGTATCAACCTAAACTTTACCTTTCCAGGGAGTTTTACCTCAACTCTTTAACCTAATGTGTCTGCCCAGTTACCCTCTACTTTAATTTTCTATAGAACACTTACCACTATGGGCTACTCTTAACTAACCATCCTCTGAAGGATATTGTAAAATCCTGGGCCAGTTTTCCCTTATCAAGTTCTGGAATGCAAATGTTTTGCATTACCTTCAGAAATACAAGATGCAGATGGTAACTTAGCTATAAAAATAATCATATAATGCATTTGAAAGTCAAACTATTTTCTTACTATTATCTCAGAACTCCTCTCTCAATACACAGAGCTATGTATTTCAACAAACTGTATACAAATGTTGCAATTATACATCTTATTTTATACCACTATAATTAATACTGCTTAGAAACTAACCTGCATTTTATGATACTCCTTAGGCAGAGAGAAGAGCGAAAACCATTTTCTAAATTCCCACATGTCATCCTGAATGACAGATACATTTAAATTCTTGGGTCTTGTTACATAATTCCCTATTTCATTTTTTTCAAGTGGATGTTTCTTTAAAATAAAATTATAGGAGAGTTGCTGGGCATAGTGGCTCCTGCCTGTAATCCTAGCACTTTGGGAGGCTGAGGCAGGAGGATTGCTTAAGGCCATCCTGAATAAGAGCAAGACCCCATCTCTACAAAAAATAGAAAAATTAGTTGGGCGTGGTAGCCAGTGCCTGTAGAACCAGCCCCTTGGAAGGCGGAGGGAGGATCACTTGAGCTCAGGAGGATCACAGTGAGCTATGATGACACCACTGCACTCTAGCCCAGGTGACAGAAGAGACCCTGTCTCAAAAAAAAAAAAAAGAAAAAAAAAAGAAAGAACATTATAGAAGATTTTTTTTTTGGTGGTGGTGATTCTTTCTCTGGTTCAGAGAACAGTGATAATCTATGTATTGTGTGTAGACATACCAAAGACAAAATGTTAAATATTTTTTCACACTATATATATATATATATATATATATATATATATATATATAAAATCTAGCCTATAAGCCCTGTTGCTTGTATTAGTTTATGTCAGGCAGAGATCAAATCTGCAGGTGGCAGATACAGGCCGAGAGGGCAGTTCCTAGGGGTAGAGAAGCTGGGAACCAATCAAGGGAAGGGACTGCAGGAAAACACAGAATACCTGACAATCACGTGTATCAATCATTTGCTAACAACCCACACCTCTTGTAAGCCCCCCCCATACCAGGCCAATAAAAGCAAACCACCTGGGAGTCCTTAACATCTTTCTCCACCTGAGATGTATTTTCACTTTGTATAGCTTCCTTCTTTCTTCCTTCTTTTCTACAATGAAAGCTGTTTATGTGAAACTGCT
Organism: Eulemur rufifrons; assembly: GCF_041146395.1. NCBI lineage: Eukaryota > Metazoa > Chordata > Mammalia > Primates > Lemuridae > Eulemur > Eulemur rufifrons. The sequence goes on along the minus strand of NC_090988.1, from coordinate 86,640,237 downwards.
TCCTGTCTGTGTTCACTCCGTTGCACTGGCCCTGCTTGCAATTCTTCCAAGCAAGGAGCCAAAGAACCAGGACAACATTTCTCCTTTCAAAAAACCCAACCCTAACAGTTTATATTTTGTTTTTCATGAATTAGTTTAAATAAAACTTTTCAGTGTCTCTTCCTGGTATAGAAGACTAGTTTCTCCATGTTTTTCCCTAGTGTCAAACTATACAATCTACATTAACGTAGTCATAATTTTAAGTCATCCTCTGGACAAAAATAAGCTAGGCAGGTATTTTCTGAGAGAAAAATATCTTGTGTTGACACAGAGCCTCCTGGCTAAGTCACTGACGACTTACCTTCTGTAGGCCTTCATGAATGAGGTGACCTATGTCATCTATACTTCTTCCTAACCTTTTAGATAAATATGTGAAGATTGGATCTTCTTTGGGTAATAGAGGCGCAGAAAGATTAACTCTCTCTTGTACACCCTGAAGAGAAGAAAAAGGTTGAAAAACCATAGTCAAAGGATATAAAAGATCACAAGTAATTCAGTATCTTGTAGTATTTATTTTGAAGGAATTTTAAGAAATAGATGATTGTAGGCTGGGTGCAGTGGCTCACACCTGTAATCCTAGCACTCTGGAGGCAGAGGCAGGAGGATCACTTGAGGTCAGGAGTTCAAGACCAGCCTGAGCAAGAGCGAGATCCCATTTCTACTAAGAACAGAAAAATTAGCCGGGTGTCATGGCACGTGCCTGTAGTCCCAGCTACTCAGGAGGCTGAGGCAAGAGGATCACTTGAGCCCAGGAGTTTGAGGTTGCAGTGAGCTATGATGATGCCACTGCACTCTAGCTGGAGAGACAGAGCAAGACTCTGTTTCAAAAAAAAAAAAAAAAGAAAGAAATAGATGTTTGTAAAATTATAAAGCTGTCTGGAAGGGCAGTAGAAAGAAAAATAGTTTTCATAAGCAAGAGACCAAATGAAAAAGATGCAAAGTTCTCTACTTACTCGCAAGTGCTGAAAAGCATGTATACTATATGGAAGTTCTAGAATTTTAGTACAATCAGGTTGCTCAGGGTCTGGAGGGACAGGAGATTCTGTGTCTATATAATCTTCAGGGCTAAAATCAAGCAGCAAGAAGCAATGAATGAATGAAAGGTGAGATAAACAATACTTTAAGAAACGTCAGGTTTTTCCCATATTCTCATAGCATTTCAACTTTGCAGCCAGTATTAGTCAACTTCATACTTTTTCACATGGCTGCCATCAACAGTCAAATATTTTGGGAGTTCAATTTAAAGGGAATAAGTCAAGAATTAGAGGGAAAATAGTAAGTAGGTCACAGAATGTTAAGATTGTGGACTTTAAAAAACTAGTATAAATCTGCTAAGTTGTTTCTAAAAATGTTAAACAAATTTATACTTTCATTGACAGCCTCTCTACATTTTTACTAGTTACTGATTTGTTTTTCCCAATTTGGTAGATAAAAACTATCTAAATGTTTTAATTTGTACCTATTTGTACCATTTTGAGAAATACTTTTCCCACATTTCTTGGCCATCTGTAGTTTGTTGTTTTTCTTTACTATAAATTATTCAATTTTCTACTGTGATGTTAAATATTTTAATTGATTTCTAAGAATTTTACATGTAGTATGTATTTTGAACTTTTGAATTGCAATAAACTCATCTGTGCTTGAAGCTTATTCTTATTACAGAAATAATTTCTAACTGATTTGACAAGGGTTTGTTTGGGGGAAAAACAATTTTATTTTTCGAAAGAGAATCTCTTTACCTGATGTCTTTGCTCTCCAGAGTTATGTATGTGCCATCATACAGATCCAGGTCCCCTAAGGGCACCTTGGCTTTGATGCAGTCTGGATCTTCTTTATTATGTCTTTGTTCCAGTCCTGTGTCTCTGTCCTCATTTTCTTCTATGTGAATTTTTTGAGCAACCAATTGTTTCTGTTGAGAAGAAAATAAGAATAGAATGGATTCTTCTAATATTTCAGTCCAAATACCAATGAAGAAAAAGAATTTAATGATTGCTAAAAAGTGAGAGGACACTCTCTGAAGGAAGACAAGGATTCTCAAAATGCCCTTAATTTACTCAACTTGCATAAGCTTCTCTAAAAAGATGTCCACACACAGAAAGTAACAGAATCTGACATTTATCATACTGGCACACAGATGCCTTCATAATATGATTTCTAACTACCCATAAAGCGCATGTGCCAACTTCCCTGACACAGAATGGCTCTGCAATTAAAACTTCCTTGAATTGTCCAAACCCACCAGGTTGTTTCAGTCCTTCAAGACAGAAAGCATGATGCTACTGCTACCTGGGTGTTCCAGGTGATTTCTTTACAATCGTAAAATATATATTTTTTTCAAACATATAGAGGAATAACATACATATTCATGTTTCTACCACCTACATCTATCATATGCTAGCATTTTATCTTACTTGCTTCAGTATTTTACTTTTAAAAAGTAGTTAATGAAAGCTCTTCTTTATTGGTTCTAAATTCCTAACTTACCAAAGTTACCACTATCCTGAATCTATATATCATTTCCATGTATATTTTTATAAAATATTACCATATTACTCTTACTATCTTAGAATATTACTTTCAGGCCAGGTGCAGTGGCTCATACCTGTAATCCTAGCACTCTGGGAGGCCAAGGCCTGAGAATTGCTTGAGGCCAGGAGTTTGTGACCAGCCTGGGCAAGAGCAAGACCCCATCTCTACAAAAATAAAAAACTTAACTGGGTGTGGTGGCACACACCTGTAGTCTCAGCTACTTGAGAGGCTGAGACAGGAGAATTACTTGAACCCAGGAATTTGAGGGTGCAGTGAGCTATGATGATGCCACTGCACTCTAGTCTGGGCAACAGAGTGAGACTCTGTCTCCAAAAAAAAAACAAAAAACAAAACAAACAAACTTTCATTGTATAAGTATGTACCCAAAATCAACCTATTAACTTTGCTTTTCAAGTTTTAAAATTTTATATAAATGATATCATACTGTATGTATCACTTTTCCACTTTCATTTTTTTTTAAAACTTAATATGTATTATGCTTTTGAGATTTATCTACATCAGTATAGCTCTAAATTTATTTTAGTGGATGTATAAAAATGTATTTATCCATTTTCTTGTAAACAGGATGCTTCTTTTAAATTTTTTTGCTATTAAAAATGCTATAATATTCTTATAAATGTCTCATGTGCTCATGTGTAAAAGTTCTAGCATGGGTAGAAACAGAGAGTCATACGGGATACACATTTTCAGTTTATTTAGACACTGTCATCTTCAGAGTGCTTACAACAATAAGTAGATCATAATACCTATATTCCCCTCAATCTTAACAACATTTGGTTTTGTCATACTTTTTGTGTCAATCTGTTGCATATGAAACATTATCTTATTATAATTATTGTGGTAGACCGTATTATTGTGATAGACTGTACTACCATTCACAAATATCCTTTCTCTCCTAACAAGATCATATATCACTGTTCTGCTGGACTCAGCCTTGGGCAACATGACTTGCTTTGGCCGACGTAACATGAGAAGTCTCACGTGACCCTTTTATAGGGAAGGTTTTTTTAGAGTCAGTGTATACTTCACCATGTTCTTTCTTTTCCCTCTGCTACTGAGAACAATATTAAAGAGAATGGCTGCTCTGTCCTGGGTCCTGACTTAAGGATCAGAATGACATGGTACAGATTCCAGATAGAGTCCAAAATAAGCATTTAGCATGACCTTATTGTTTGGCTATTAAGATTTTTTGGGTTGTTACTAAAGTGAACAGATCCTATGATCTGTTTCCAATTGTTCGTTCCTTCCACACCCTTTCCTGTAGGTAAACTGCCCTGTCCCTACTGACTTCAGGCATGGCCACGTGACTGACTTTGGTCAATAAAATGTGAGCAGAGATGATATATGTTACTTTTCAGTAGAAACTTTAACCTGGCTTATATTGTTTTGTTGTTCTTCCTTAAGCCTCCACCTCAGAACTGAGATTTTGGGACTATTTGTTGCCAACACAAAAGTTGACTAATATACTGTAACAAAATGTATGCTATATCAACTAATATTCATTAAGATTGAACATATTTTCATATGTTTATGATATATTTTATGAACTGACTGCTCAAGTCTGCCCATTTTTCCCTAGGTTTTTTTTTTAAAAAACTGATTTATAGAAATTTATGGAAAGTATAATTCTGTAAACTCATCCTCTATCAGTCACATGCATTGCAAATATCTTCTTTCAGCTTATAGCTTATCTTTAAATTTTGTTCATGGTGTGATTTGCTGAAGAGAAGCTTTTAAGGTGGGTACCTTTGTCAACTATTTTCTTAATTGTTTGTGCTTTCTCTTTAAGAAATCCTTCCAAACTCTGAGGTCATAATTTTATCAATTACAGTCATGTGCTACATAATGCATAATGATGTTTTGGTCAACAAAAGATCCCACATATACAATGATGATCCTGTAAGATTATAATACCATATTTTTACTGTACATTTTCTATGTTCAGATACACAAATACTCACCATTGTGTTATAATTGCCTATATTATTCACTATAGTAACATGCTATACAGGTGTGTAGCCCAGAAGCAATAGACTTTATCATACAGCCTAGGTGTGTAGCATGCTATACCATTTAGGTTTGTGTAAATATACTCTATGATGTTCCCATAATGACAAAATCACCTAACACCACATTTCTCAGGATGTATCCCTATCATTAAGCAAGCATGGCTATTCAATCTATTCTATCAATCTATTTTTTTTTATTTAGCAAAAATTTTCACTTTTCCTATTCAGATTTTTAAACTGAATAGTAAATTATTTTTGTGTATTAAAAGGTAAGAATGTCTGCTGGGCATAGTGGCTCATGCCTGTAATCCTAGATATGGGCTTTGGGAGGCCAATGTGGGAGTATCACTTGAGTTCAAGACCAGCGTATGCGAGATCCCACCTCTATAAAAAAATGTAATAATCAGCAGAGTGTGGCGGTGTGCTCCTGTAGTCCTAGCTACTCATGAAGTTGAGCTGGGAGGATCATGTGAGCTCAGGAATTCAAGGTTACAATGAGCTATGATCATACCACTATACTTCATTTAGCCTGGGTGACAGAGCAAGATCTTGTCTCACAAATAAATAAATAAAACAAAACAAAATACGGATGATTTTTATGATTCCTTCTTGTTCTCAAGCACTCTTATTCTATTCTTCTCAATAATTTCCTCTCATTTTGCTATTTGGTTTACTTTTTCTATAACTTAGAGTTTCCTTAAAATTTGGATTTCAGTTTATCCTGTAATTTTTAAGCAGAGATTTTTATGAGGAAAAAATACTAGTTATTCAAATAACTCATACTGTTTGCTATTAAGTAAAGTAAATTTATAGAAATCAATGATAGTGAAAGGTTAAACTGATGCTTGATTTGTTTATTAAACAAAAAGGTCAGATTTTATTAGCACTAATAGGTTTCAAGCTTACAATTTACAAAGTGATTAATGCTTTTCATTTCAACCATAAGAAGAAGTGTAAACTAGCAAAACTCTAGTTTTTACTACTTGGGAATGAAAAAAATGACATTTTTTAGGCTACTAAAAACTTTCTTCCTTTTCATATTTTACCCAAATTCTTTTCTAAGAACATCCTCAGAGATTATATTCTTTTCACAGTTGACGAAAAAACTTAAACATAGAAACTTTGTTCAAGGATAAGTGAATTAAGAGTCAGACACATATACCCAAGCTAGGGTAGTCTGTTTCTCTTACTATTGCTCAAATATCACTTTGATAAGATAGTTTTTAAAACAAAACAAAAAAAAAACAAAAAAACCACGATATAAAGGTAGTATATTTTTGCAGAAGTCAGAGAAATTAGACTTAAGAAGTAATATGCTTTAGCTTTTTTGGAACACAATAGAAAGTGTGAAATGTAACAAGTTTCAGCTGCATTTCATGTGCCCAGTTGACTCACCTCCAATTCTTTGAGGTAGTTAACTGTTGTTTCTTGTCTCATTAATATGACTAGGTCATGAGGATGCTTCAAGTTCATTGGTGAATCCACCTGTAAGCAAGCAAGTGACAAATAAATAAATAAAGCTCATACTTCATTAACGTTTGGATTAATAAAGTCTCTTTTAACATGTCTTAAATTATTTTTCAGTCACTATTAAATAAGTGTTAGCTGCTCAGTAAAACTTAAGGGGTATTTTAAAGTGATCACATGTAAATTTTAACAAAGGAAATGACAAGTTCAATAGCTGTCTCTTGAACTACAACTTGAAAGAATGAGCATTTGAAGTAATTATTCTGACTTGAAAGATCATGTAAGAAATACACAACAAAGTGACTATAATCAACAATAAGTTAGGATATATTTTAAAATAACCAAAAGAGTAGAATTGTAATGTTCCTATCAATAACACAAAGAAATGTTAAATGCCTGAGGTGATGGATACCCTAATTACCCTGATTTAAGGCACATTGCATGCTTGTATCAAAACATCACATGCACCCTAAAAAGATATATAACTATTATGTACCCATAATAATTCAAAATAAAAAATTTTTTAAAAATAAATAAATCTTGTTTATTTAGTAGCACCCATGAAACCCATGAAAAAAAATATTCAAGAAGAGAAGTATTTGGAAATGAATGATAAAGTAACTTCCTTAAAAGATGTTATATGCTTGTAATAATAAAAAAAGGAGTTGTCTTGTTTTGATACCACATTTCATACCTGAATAGGTTTGGAAGCAATAAAAGGAAAATATTAAAAGCACTCATTTTTGAAGGCTATTTGCAGAAACCATAAATCAAAGATAATATAACGTAATCTTGAGATTTATTACTTATAGCTCATGTTCTCTGGATCAATAGATCAAGCAGCTATGTTGTTGAAGATGTAGGAAAAACGAATGCTCATATACTGGGAGCAGGTTTATAAATTTTTGTTCTCATTGTTTGTAGTGTCATTTGACAACATATATCAAAATGTTAAAAGTGCATAACCTTTGACTTAGCAAAACAAACTCCAGGAAACTATCCTATAGACACACACACACACACACACACACGTATATGAAGTATCCTCATGACAACATTTTTAGTGACCCTCAAAAAAAAAAAAAAAACCCAACCTAAGTCCATCAATAAAGGAATGGAAAGACCCACTGTCCAGTGGAATGGGATACAGGAGAAAATGTAAAAGCTCTAGCCAATGACCAGAGTGTAAAGAAGCTTTACTTAAGGAAGCCAAAGAAAGTCGGCTTGTTTTGTCCAGCCCTCAAGAGGTAGCTATTTAGGACATAACTCTATAGGTGTTTTTAAACAAGGTTTTTCTTTTAAAAAATTGGGGGAGGGGAAAGGAATGTGGAAGTATCATATGGCATTCTCATTCCAAAATACCTAACCAGTCTGTTTACCTGATATTTAGAGAATTGCAAGAATGAAAGAATAAGCTAAATGAAGATTTATATAGACAACTATTTAAAGTATAATCTTAATTTTAAACTAAAAAATTACTAGATAACCAAGGTTTTATTATATTTGGATAGCATGAGTCTGGCCAACATTCAGTTGTGACGAAGTACTTTTTATTTTCTTGAAGCTTTTAGGTCAGCAAAGATACGGCAGCTAGAGGAGGTATAAAGATAATATTATTAGCAGAAGGAAGGGAGTCCCCCTACAGCTGTCTTTCCCTTTTTGAGGTGACAATAAATGGCATGGATCTTAGCCAGATAAAGGTTGGCTACAGAACACTTGTAGCCTCAGGCTATAGACTTATAGCCTGACATACCTTTTTACTTAGGTATCTTCAAGTTCTTAAATTTTAAGATGTTATAATTATCTTTGGCAAATACCAATTTGAATTTTTTTCTCTCAAATACCTCTCCTCCTTGTAAGATTATGAAAGAAGGTATGTTTGACAACTTTGTTATACAGTTAACAACTCTGTAATATATAAACAACTTTGTAATATTGTCATGCTCAGCATAACATTCCTGTCAGTGAGACAACAAATATGATGTGGTCCCATAAGATTATAATACTATATTTTGACTGTACCTTTTCTATGTCTAGCTATGTTTAGATACATAGTTACCATTATGTTACAACTGTCTACAGTATTCAGTACAGTAACATGCTGTACAGGTTTATAGCCTAGGTATATAGTAGGCTATATCACCTAGGTTTGTGTAAGTTCAGTCTATGATGTCTGCACAAGGATGAAAATGCCTAACCACGCATTTCTCAGAATCCGCCCTCGTCGCTAAACAACACATGACAGTATTACAATGTCCATTCAACTAGTAAATATTTATTAAGCCAGGACCACTATTAGTCAGTATTTGGAGCCTCCTATGCCACATACTATGTGTAAAGGAATGGTAATAGGCTTTCAGATTCTTTAGCATTTAGAACAGGATGCTGTAAGCCAAGGAAAAAAAGTGACAGGAATGAGAAGTAGGGGCCGGGCGCGGTGGCTCACGCCTGTAATCCTAGCACTCTGGGAGGCAATCCTAGCACTCTGGGAGGCCGAGGCGGGGGTGGATCGCTCAAGGTCAGGAGTTCGAGACCAGCCTGAGCAAGAGCGAGACCCCGTCTCTACTAAAAAAAATCGAAAGAAATTATATGGACAACTAAAATATATACAGAAAAAATTAGCCGGGCATGGTGGCGCATGCCTGTAGTCCCAGCTACCCGGGAGGCTGAGGCGGTAGGATCGCTTAAGCCCAGGAGTTTGAGGTTGCTGTGAGCTAGGCTGACGCCACGGCACTCATTCTAGCCCGGGCAACAAAGCGAGACTCTGTCTCAAAAAAAAAAAAAAAAAAAAAAGAGAAGTAGGTTAAAAAGGACATAATGCACACAGAAGATCTCCAAGCACTTTTTGCTTTTTCACAAGGGACAAACAACCTTACAAATTTCCACTGCTGTATGGCACAATAAATGATGCTCATTATGACCTGAACCATAAATAAAAAGAATTATTTTTATTTACTTTATTTAAGAAGGTAAAGAAATTATGAAATATATTTTAGAGCAAAATTTAAACTTCAGGGAAAATCTGACCAAGTATTTGGAAATTAGGCTGTACGGAATTCTATTATTTGGAATGATTCATTCTCTAAGAGTTACAGGTAAACGAAGTTTCTAAAGCAACTTATTTTATTTTATTTTATTTTTTATTTTTATTTATTTTTTTTTTTGAGACAGAGTCTCGCTCTGTTGCCCGGGCTAGAGTGAGTGCCGTGGCGTCAGCCTAGCTCACAGCAACCTCAAACTCCTGGGCTTAAGCGATCCTCCTGCCTCAGCCTCCCAAGTAGCTAGGACTACAGGCATGCACCACCATGCCCGGCTAATTTTTTTTTTCTATATATATTTTTAGTTGTCCATATAATTTCTTTCTATTTTTAGTAGAGACGGGGTCTCACTCTTGCTCAGGCTGGTCTCAAACTCCTGACCTTGAGCAATCCACCCGCCTCGGCCTCCCAGAGAGCTAGGATTACAGGCGTGAGCCACCACGCCCGGCCTAAAGCAACTTATTTTAATAAAGAAAATGACAGGCTGGGCGTGTAATCCCAGCACTTTGGGAGGCTAAGGTGGGAGGATCGCTTGAGGCCAGGAGTTCAAGACCAGCCTGGTCAAAAAAGTGAGATCCTGGCTCCACAAATGAAAAAAAAAAAATTAGCTGAGCCTGGTAGTATGTGCCTATAGTCCTAGATACTTGGGAGGCTGAGGTAGGAGGATAGCTTTGCTTGTGCCCACGAGTTTGAGACTGCAGTGAGCTATGATTACACTCACCGCCTGGGTGAGAGTCAGATCCTGCCTCTAAAATAAAAAAAAAAAAAGAAAGAAAATGACAAACCATACAAGGCAATCTGATTTTATTTTCCCTTTGAATATGTTACATAAGTACAGGTTGAATATTCCTGATCTTAAAATCTGAAATCAGAAATGCTTCAAGTCCTAAACTTTTTGAGTGCCAACATGACACACAAAAGAAATGCTCATTGGAGAATTTTAAATTTTGGATTTTTGGATTAGGGATACTCAACCTGTGCATGTATCCAATTATATATAACAGCAGTAAATATTTTACTCATATCAAGTTCATTTTCACATATTTCATTTGTTGCTTTATCTAATTAACCAAGATATAGTTAATATCTATGCCTCTAATCTGGAGCTCTATTTCAACAAATTTAGTAAATTCACATGGTGACAGATACAAATATCATTGTATGAGGGTAATTACTTCATTACCAACTCAGATAAAGGGTGAATATTTTAAACTTAACCAATCTAAAGATATAAACATTTTTGATGTTCTATAAAAACACGTTTGAGTCAATCATTTTTCAATGGTCCTTTATGACAGGAAATTGAACATTTCTATTGCAACATTAATTCAAACCCTCACATACAACTTATTCTACACTGAACATATTTACATGTTTTTTAAATGGTATTCATCTGAATACATGAAAGCAACACAGGAAACTCACTCTTCCCCCAACAGCAGTTTGAAACTGATGAATAAAATATTATATTATGCAAATCAGGTGGTTTTTCGACAAGGAGGGGGATTATAGATTTTGGAGAGCAAAAACTACAAATACCCCCTAAAAGGAACCATTTCAGATTTTACATAGAGTTAAAATTTGGAGGGTTTGAAGATTTTATGTTTCTTTCATATTGTGTTAATATTTAAATAATCAAAAATTCTGAATAAAAGATTAAAATTATTTTGTCCTTAGTTTCTAACTTAAGGGGACATTTTTAAAAATGTTTATGGCATAAGATTTCATTCATCATTATGCTTTGAGCAAAGGCCAAAAGACTTGGCTCCAGTGATATTTCTTTTGTGAAGCCATCTTTCTCTTGAGCTCCCACAGTACTTTACACACACTTCTGTAATAGCATTTATTACACTGTTTAATTACTGTATGTCTGTCACTCCAAAACAATTTTATGTATTCCTCTTTCCACCCGCAGTATGTAACATGCTTTCGGATACATGTTAGGCACTTAATACACTGTTGATTGATGCATGACAGTGTCTGGTGCCACATTTGTTGGATATTCCATCTCCATCTGCTAAGGCATTACCATTCACTGATAACTACCTGTAAAAGGAGGTAAAGTGGCTAAGCCACCAGGGATCAGAAACAAAATACATCTTTGATCGGCCTTTGACTAGCTATGTGACTTTAAACAAATCGGCTTCCCTGCCTTGGCTGTTTCTTCACCTATAAACTGGGGGGACCCAACGAAATGACTTCTAAAGTTCCTTTTAATTTTCATATCCTATCTCTACAAAAGATTTTATTTTATTTTTTTGAGACAGGGTCTCACTCTACTACCCAGGCTAGAGTGCAGTGGCACCATCATCGCACACTGCAGCCTTGAACTCTTGTGCTCAAGGGATCGTCCTGCCTCAGCCTCCCAAGTAGCTGGGACTATAGGCATGTACCACCAAGTCCAGCTAATTTTTTTTATTTTTAGTAGAGGTGGAGTCTCCCTCTGTCACCCATTCTCCTTCTTGGCTATATGTTGCTTAGGCTTTTTGTTGTTGTTGTTGTTGTTAAGAGACAGAGTATCACTCTGCTGCCCAGGCAGGAGTGCAGTGACCCAATCATAGTTCACTGTAGCCTCAAACTCCTAGGCTCTAGTGATCCTCCTGCCTCAGAGCCCAAGTATCTAAGACTACAGTCACATGCCACCATGTCCGGCTAACTTTTTTCTTTTGGTAGAGAAAGGGTTGTCCCAGCTGTCAAGCAATCCTCCCACTTTGGCCTCCCAATGTGCTAGAATTACAGGAATGAGCCAGGCCCTCTATGAAAGATTTAACATTATCATAAAAGTATCACACTTTTACTACCCTGAAGTAATCTATATTCAAATGAATGAAATTACTATTCTTTCAATTTGCCTATATAAATTCTTATTGGCTTTGGGTGAGAACAATTTCTAAAGCTGCAGCTAAAAGCCTCTTTTAAACTTTCAATTTGTTAAATTAAACCAAGGCTCCAATTAGCAATGGCTATTTCTGAGCAGTTGTTTGTTGTATCATAGACAACAGGAGCCCTCTTTGTCCTTAAGCCACTTAATTCTAACAAAGTTCAACTTTAAAAAATCTTTTTCTCATTATAAGCTAAATACATGATACTGTAAAAACAAATGTAATACTGTATAGACAATATCAAGAAGAAAATAAAAATTACTTTAAATTTCACCTTCAGAGATATCTGCTGTTAGATGTATCAAAAAACCCCAAAAAACAATATTGCGATGACTATCCTTACACTTAAATTTTTTTGGATAGCTGTCTGATTATTTCCTTCCTAGAAAGAGAATTGCTAGGTTAAAGGAACTATTTTTTTTTACTTTTAAATTTATAATTTTTGCTAGATTTTCTCCAGAATAGTTGAATCACCTTAAACTATCAATAGTGACTGAGTTTCCACACATCTTTAGGAACACAGAAATAAGGATGAAACACATTTTAATCTCTTTCTTGGCTACATGTAGTTCTTCTTTTGTGTATGTGATATTATAAAACATATATTTGGTCTCTGATCCCTACCCCCCATTCTTCCTGAAATACAACTCCTAAAATCCTTAGAATCTCCAAAGTGATGTCTGTCTGCATGCTGATGAGCTGACTGTGGGTCTTAGGTTGCTTCAAGATGGGGGCGGGTCTCTGGAAAGACCAAGACATGATTAGCGGCTCAGAACTTTCAGCCCCACCTCCCAACCTCTGGGGAAAGAAGAGGGAATGAAGATTAAACTGATTACCAATGGCCAATGGTTTACTCAATCATGCCCAAGTAATGAAGCCTCCATAAAAACCAAAAAAACACTAGGTTTGGTAGCTTCCAGATTGCTGAACACATGGAGGTTCCTGGAGAGGGCACGGAGGGTCCGCACCCCTTCACCCGTATCTTGCCCTATGCATCTCTTCATCTGTATCTTTTGTAATATAATAAATTGGTAAATGTAAATTTCCCTGAGTTTGTGAGCCACTCTAACAAATTAATCAAACCCAAAGAGGCTATTGTGGGAACCCCAACTTGAAGCTGGTCAGTCAGAAGTTCTGCAGGCCCAGGTTTTTGAAGTGGGATGAATGTCTAAAGGTGGGGGTGGGGGGCCTGAGCTCTCAACCTGTGGGGTCTGGTGCTATCTCCAGGTAGACAGTGCCAGAATTGAACTGGAGGAAACCTAGCTGGTATCAGCTGCTGAACTAACTGCTTGCTAATCTTGTGGGGAAGAGATGCCCACATATCTGGTATTAGAAGCATGTTATAAGAGTATAGAGGCAGAAAATGAGCTGTTTTTTCCACTCACCTCTCTTTATCTGACAGCTTCTGTATCATATTTTAAGAATATGGTTTCTAGTTAGTGAGACTCTGGGGGTGATTATTCTCTTTTTGTTTATTTATGTTTTCTGACATTTTCTACAATATTACTTAAATTTATCAAGTGTTTCTTTTTTTAATGTGCTAGTTATAGGTCATCTTAACATGAAACATTAGAGCACTATGCAACACGTTTTATGTTTTATTTTATTTTATTTTTGAGACAGAATCTCGCTCTGTTGCCCGGGCTAGAGTGAGTGCCGTGGCGTCAGCCTAGCTCACAGCAACCTCAAACTCCTGGGCTTAAGCCATCCTTCTGCCTCAGCCTCCCGAGTAGCTGGGACCACAGGCATGCGCCACCATGCCCGGCTCATTTTTTCTATATATATTTTTAGTTGGCCAGATAATTTCTTTCTACTTTTAGTAGAGACGGGGTCTCGCTCTTGCTCAGGCTGGTCTCGAACTCCTGACCTCGAGCGATCCTCCCGCCTCGGCCTCCTAGAGTGCTAGGATTACAGGCGTGAGCCACCGCGCCCGGCCTTATGTATTTATTTTTAAACAAACTGTAATGACAAGTATAATCTCAGGTCTGAGGAACAATCTTGTAGCTTTTCCTCATGTATTTACAGAGATACAATCCCTCTCACAGATATGGGACCAGGTAGAACACCTCAAAAGTGCAACATCTTCTATATTTTCTTGCTCCTTACCTTTCTCCCCTCAGATTTTTACCCTTATCTCAAATCTAGTTCACAACCATTTCCAAATGATTCCCTAAGAAACCATTAGGAAATGTGGCAAACAAGATGAGTTTTAGAGGAATGGAGTGAGAGAGGCAGAAAAGTTTGACACCTCAGCCTTCATGCAACTCTCTCTTCAGGATTCAAGTCTAACCATCATGGATTTGTACATGCTTTCAGGTTTAGAGAATTGCAAGTTCACAAAATACCAGTCCAGCCTTAGGTCTTTAGAGGGACATACATGGGCTCCTGGCTATAATACTTGTCAAAACTAACATGTAAGATAAACAGATATTTGACCAGAAACATTTAATTGTATGAGATCAATAATTACTATGAACTGTTAGGATTTAGAAATATTTTTGTTAAAGATATCTTTTTGAAGCTAGAATACTTGTGTAGTATTTTAATGAGAAATTAAAAACTAGTCTCACACCAGACATAGTGGCTCACACCTGTAATCCCAGCACTTCAGGAGGCTGAAGCAGGAGGATCACTTGAGACCATGAGTTCCACACCAGCCTGGGCAACAATGAGATTCCCATCTCTATAAAAATTAATTTAAAAAAATTAGCCAGCTGTGGTGGCACACTCCTGTAGTCCCAGCTACTTGGGAGGCAGAGGCAGAAGTATCGCCTGAGCCCAGGAGTTCGAGGTTACAGTGAATTATCATCCTGCAGCTGTACTCCAGCCTGTAAGACAGGGCAAGACCCTCTCTCTAAAAAACAAACAAGCAAAATCAAAAAAATCCAGTCTCAATCTTGTAGGCTATCAAGTCATCAAAACTAAAACCAAACTTTAAATAAATGAAAATACCAAATCCTGAGCATTATATGATTTTTCATGGATTCATATCCCTATTTTCCCAAGTTTTACCCTCAACTAGATTTTACCTTCTCATTTTCATGGTTCCTGGAAGACAGTATTGTAAATGCTTAAACTCACATAAAATAATCTAGGTATGTGAAGTATACTGCATAGCTATTATCTAGATTTAAACATTTACAGTGTTGCAGGCAATTGTATGAAAACATATCAATCACCATTTTCCTAATTGATGAACAAGTTAGTAACCATTTTAAACATTAATAAAAAATGAACAACTTCTTATAAAAGTGCTACCAGTCTACATTTTCTAATTTATGTCACCAGGAAATATACAAATAACACAATGAATAAAGTAGAAAATTTGCAACTTTATAAGGAAAGAAAAATAAAACAATGGATCAGGACACAAGAGTCACGGGTTCTTTCTCATTTGTATACTTCATGGTATTCTTATAAACATATTTAGGAGCAATGCAGCTGTGTAGTTAGAGTTGTTTTATATGTAACTCTCAGAAATTCCAACAGCAAATATTTATTGAACACAGTGGCAGGAACAATAATGGCCCAACAAAGATGTCCGTGTCCTAATGCCTAGAACCTGTGAATACATTATGTTACATGGCAAAAGGGAATTAAGGATGTTAACCAGATTAAGGTTGCTGATCAGATTGCCTTAATTAAAATAGAGAGCATAAATGGATTATGAGGTGGGCCCAATGTAATCACATGGGTCTCTAAAGGTGGAATAGGGAGGTCAAAGGGAGAGATACGACTAAGAACGGTAGGAAGAATACAACATTGTTTTGGAAGATGCAGCAAAAGGGGGCTAAGAGCCAAGGAATGTGGGCAGCGTCTAGTAACCAGAAAAGGCAAGGAAATGGATTCTCCCCTAGAGCCTGTAGAAAAGTACTCAATGCTGCTGTCCCCTTTAGCCCAGTGACACATGGGTGGGGCTTCTAATATAGATAACCATAAGATAATAAATGTGTGTTGTTTTAAACCATTAAATTTGTGGTAATTTTTTACAGCAGCAATGGAAAACTAATACAAACACCCTTTAAGTGCCAGACATAATGCTAGACATTACAGTGATGAATAAAATAGGTGTGAGCTTGAAAATTCTTAGTCAGATGGGTTGTTAGTCAAATATTTGAAAAGGGACATTAAAATCATTGCCAGAAATTGAACCTTATCAGCTTTATCATTACTCAGGTGATAGGGGATTACTTTGCTATTTCATACTGGAAATTCCTGCTCTAAAAAAGAGACAATTAAATATCATTCAATTTGATTACTCATCAAAATATAGATCAACTATGGGGGGGAAGAAATCAGCATGATCAATTTCTTTTACTGCAACCCCAACAAGTGTGAAATAAACATTAAGGACAAAGGTTTAATTTTTCTATGAAGATAACAAAACCAAACTGAAGGTTCCTTTTTTTGTTCATACTTCTACTGATGGCAACAGCACTGTTTAGCTAAGAGCAATGGATGGAATTAGTGATCTTTCGTTACTATCAGATTACGAACAAGGTTTTACCTGTCCCAAATACTGTTGGTCTCAACACAGGATTCCAAAAAAACCAAATACTGTTGGGCATTTTCAAACACTCCTGTTGCAGTCCTTTATGACAATCTGGCAGTATCTAAGAAAATTAAATATAATGCATTCTTTGAACCAGATAATTTCATTTCTAAGAATTCATTTTACAGACATACTCATAGAGGCAAGCAGAAATGTACACATGAGCATGTTTACTTACGACAGCATTATTTATGATAGTAAAAGCCTGGAAACAATCTGAATGTCTGTCACTAGAGGACTGGTTATGTAAATTACAGAATATCCATACAATAGACAACTATGCCATCTTAAGGGAGAAGGAGGTAGCTTTTTATTTCTGACATGGAGAGACGTCTAAGTCTATTAAGTGACTAAAAGCTAGTTGTGAGATAAAATGTTTTCAGTTCTGTTTAAAAATAAAACACAACTGTGTGTTTCCAAGTGCATAAAAACTTTTAAGAAGGCTGGGCGTGGTGGCTCATGCCTATAATCCTAGCACTCTAGGAGGCCAAGGCTAGAGGATTACTCAAGGTCAGGAGTTCAAGACCAGCCTGAACAAGAGTGAGACCCTAGCTCTACTAAAAATAGAAAGAAGTTAGCTGGACAACTAAAAATATATAGAAAAAATTAGCCGAGCATGGTGGCGCATGCCTATAGTCCCAGCTACTCGGGAGGCTGAGGCAGAAGGATTGCTTGAGCCCAGGGGTTTGAGGTTGCTGTGAGACAGCCTGACACCAGGGCACTCTAGCCCAGGCAATAGATCAAGGCTCTGTCTCTAAGAAAAAAAACAAAAAAAAAAATTTTTAAGAATACAGAAGAAAAAGTTCACTGTGATTACATCCAGGAAGGAGAGGACTCCAGTAGTTATAAAACTTTCACTTTTTGTTTTATAACAGCTGAGAAGTTTGGAAAAACTATAAAGTACAATGATTATGCATTTTATAGTTTTTTAATTCAAATGCAAAATTGAAAATAGATTAAATTTTTAAAAATTTTGATGAATATTTGTTTTACAAATAAAACTATAGAAATATTTTTCATATGTTGGTAGCAATGTTTACAACAGCAGAAAAGAGAATAGGGTATAGAATCAGAAGATCTGAGCTTGAGTTCACACTTTGCCACTCTCTATCTGCAAGGCCTTGGACAAGGAGTTTAACCACACTCAGCCTAAATTTCTTTATTCAACAGAAAGATGATCAATATCCATACCTTACTGGGTCTCTATGAGGCTAAAATGAAATAATGAATATGAGAACACTTGGTAAAGTGTACAGACATTAAATTGTTTTTATTACATTACAAGATACCTGTTGATATCCTAAATTGGAGTCACTTCCATTATATGACTGTATAAAATGCAAACTCTATGAAGGCAGGGACTGTGTCTCACTCACAAGTACTCCAAGTACCTAACACAGAAGGCATTAAAATATGTGCTGAATGAGTGAGGTAAGCATGCCAAGTGCAATAATGGGCACACAAAAAAACACCCAGCAAATACTTGCTGAAATAAAAATGTTCTTGACTCCATTTGGCCACTTCCGGCATGTACTACTCTCCTGAGCTTTACTAACGATAATAATTACCCATCTCAGACCTTCCCTGCCTAACAAGCAATTATATTCAAGGGGGAAAGGACTGATTAAGTGTTTCAGAGGGAAAGTGAAGACTAAAGTAAGATATTAGAAAAAATACATAAATGAGTTATTTTCAAAAGTTAGATTCATGAATTAGTTACTACCGACGGAACAATTATGGGAGGCACAATATAATCTGTCCATTGTGAGTTCCTAATAGTATGCCTTCAAAGCACATATATACTTTGGCTTATATAAAATTTTCATGATCTGCCTGGTGCAGTAGCTCATGCCTGTAATCCCAGCACTTTGGGAGGCAGAGGCAGGAGGATTGCTTGAGGCCAGAAGTTAGAGACCAGCCTGGGCAACACAGGGAGACCCCATCGCTACAAAAAATTTTTTAAAAATCAGTCAGGTGTGGTGGCTTATGCCTGTAGTCCTTGCTACCTGGGGGACTAGGGCAGGAGGACTGCTTGAGCCCAGGAGTTTGAGGTTACAATGAGCTATGATCACGCCATTGCACTCCAGCCTGGGTGACAGAGCAAGACTGTGTCTCTTACAATAAATAAATAAAATTTTCATGACCTTATAGGGTTTTTTCCCACTTTATTAAACTTCTCATTATTATGGATGCATAATGGTTGTATATATATTGGGTATATGTGATGTTTTGAATGACCTTATAGGTTTTTAATAAATGCTTCTTTTGTACATGTATAAAGAATTTTCTTAATGTTAAGCAACTTACATAATATTCAATTTATTTAAATAATGCCACAATCTCAAATATAATAAGAGTTCTTTGAGCATATAATAAAAGGTATGTTGGAGAGGTTAATATATGCAAACAACCAACAAGAAATTAGATTATCTGAGGCACCATTTTACAACTCTGGTTCAGAGATACCATGTTCTTAGAGAAGACTTAGGTTGTCAAGGCATTTTATTAGTGACAGAGAGAATGATTAAATTGGCTTGTCACCTTTAAAGTAAATGTACTGTTCCTACTCCAGACTACTAAAACAATGGTAGCCCTTCAGTATGCTGATATATATATAAAGTGCTATTACAGGTGTACATAACTGTTTGCTTGCACATACAAATATGCACACATTCTCTTTCACTTAATATTTCCTGAGTGTATACCATGTGTCGGGCACTGTTTTAGGCACTGGGGTTACTTCACTGAACAAGGCAAGGTTGCTGCCTTCATAAAGCTTATGTTCTTATGGCAAGACAGCCAATAAAATCTGGCTGTCTGGAACGTGCCAGCAATAAGTGCTATGGGGCCAGGCGCAGTGGCTCACGCCTGTAATCCTAGCACTCTGGGAGGCCGAGGCAGGTGGACTGTTCGAGGTCAGGAGTTCGAGACCAGCCTGACCAAGAACGAGACTCCGTTTCTACTAAAAATAGAAAGAAATTATCTGGCCAACTAAAAATATATATAGGAAAAATTAGCCGAGCATGGTGGTGCACACCTGTAGTCCCAGCTACTCGGGAGACTGAGGCAGCAGGATCGCTTAAGCCGAGGAGTCTGAGGTTGCTGTGAGCTAGGCTGACGCCACAGCACTCACTCTAGCCCAGGCAACAAAGTGAGACTCTGTCTCAAAAAAAATAAATAAATAAAATAAAATAAATAAGTGCTATGAAGCAAAGGAAGAACATAGAGTGGTGAAAGAAGATGTTATTTTAGAACAGAGAAAGAGAAGAGGTGGCATGTGAATAGTGACCTGAACGAAGAAAGGGGCTGAGCCATGATGATATCTGCAGGGGAAGGGACAAGAACAAAAGGTCCAAAGGCAGGAAGGAGCTTGATGGCTTGAAGAACATCCCAAACGCTGGTGTGGCTAAAGAACAGCACACAAGAAGGAAAATGGTATCTGAGGCTGGAGAGGTAGTCAGGGGCCAGGTTGTAGATCTTGCATGATCTTTTAGGTCACAGTGAAAACTCTAGATTTTAATCTTTAAGTGTGATGGGAAACCACTGAAGGTTTTCTGATGTTGTTTCCTTCCTGTCCTAAAGTAAGTGACATGACCAGACTTACGCTTTTTAAAAGATCACTTTATCAGTGGTCAAAAAGATGTGGCTGAAGAAATGTTTTTAAAAATCATTTTGGCTGTGAGCTAGGCTGACACCATGGCACTCTAGCCCAGGCAAGAGAGTGAGACTCTGTCTCAAAAAAATTTTTTGAAAAAAAAAAAAAAAATCACTTTGGCTGCTCTAAGGAGAACAGAATTTATGGGACAAAAGTGGAAGCAGGGAGACCAGTTAGGGAGCTACTGCATAGATTCAGGAAAGAGATGAAGATATTCTGGACTAGGGTTACAGAAGTAGAGGTGGAAAGACATGGCGGGATTCAGGATATATTTTGGTAAAGCTGACAGGTTATTGCTAGGTTGGGTATGAGATATAAGAGAAAGAAGGATCAAGAAGACACCAAAATTTTGTAGGGTGGAACATTAAGGGTTTAGGACATGATGTAGTTGTGATGTCTACCAGACGACTAGATGGAGATGTCCAGCAGGCAGTTGGATATATGAGTCTGGAGTTCAGAGAGAAGTCAGGACTGCAGAGAAGATTTAGGAGTCTTCAGAATGTAGATGGCATTTTGTGCCATGAGACTGCATAAGATCACCTGATGAGCGCATGTACAGAGGGAAGAAAAGAGGCACACCAATATTTAAGACTCATAAGGAAGAGAGGAATTCAGCAGAAGAGAATGAGAAGTCATGGCCAGGGATTTAGAAGAACAACCAGCTGTGTGTGTCCTGGCAGCCATATAGGAAAATAGTTCGATAAGGTATGAGGATAAATGCTGGGCTGCAAGAAATTAATATTACTGAGAACTGAGCACTGAATTTGGTGATATGGAAGACTTTAGGTTTCCTGACAAGAGTTGTAGGAATCAAGGATGGATTGGAGTGGGTTTAAAAGAGAACAGGAGAAGGAGGAGACTCCATAAGCACAAACAACTCTTTCAAGGTGTCTGGCTATAAGAGACCCTCACACACAGAGGAATTCCCCTTGTGTTTGCTTTTGCCAAAAGGAGTATAGCTGAGATGCAGGTACTGCTTACATCCTGCTCCCTACATTCTGGAGTGCAAAGCTGTTCTAATCTTTGAAATGACCTGCTGGCAAGCCCTCTTATTCCTCATATCAGGGTGCCTTCTGTTTACTTCCACCAGTGTTGCTTCTGAATTGCAACAACTGCTGAACCCCACAGCTGATTCTAATCCCTCCTCAACAGTGCAGCTGCCATTCCTCATCTACCTCTCCTCTGCTCTGTTTCTTCTGCTTATTTACCATTTGTTTTCCTTGTCTCTTCTCCATACTTTCTGATGCCAAGGCAATAAAGATGACCTTTTAGATATGATATTAGTGACAAAGAAGATAATTTCCCTCATATAGCACAACATGACCACAGTAAATAGGCAGGAGTGATCGCTGAAATTATGTACCTATTGTGCACCTTTTCTGAGGGCCCAAGGGCTGATTCACTGATGGGTTACTCAGAGCTTTAAAGATCTGAAAGTCTGAGGCTTCTTTTAGGCTAGTCTCCAGATGATTATCACAATAGTGAATACTATAAGGCTTCATTCAGACAATGGTAAATTCCTAAAAGGCAGAAACCACTTTTCAAACTTGTTTATGTCATCCAATCAACTGCCATCCATTGCAGCCTATGTGCTTTGGCAGTGTGAGAGACGTTGGAGTTGCAGAGATGAATACAAAGACTCCTTTCATGGAGCATGTCTAGTAAGGCATTTATATAAATAAATAGACACAACATACTATGATAAATGCGTTCATAAACGAATTCAGGATGCTATGGAAGCACATAGAAAGAACAGCTTATTCAAATTTGGGCATCGTAGTACCTTCACCAAGAAAGTGATGTTTAAATTATGAAGAGTATGAGTCAGCCAGATTGGGGTGTTGGAGGGAAGAACAACATGTGCAAAGGCCCAGAAATGAGAACATAGCATATTTAGGGATGCTCAAAAAAGCTAAGTATGGCTAAATGTGTGTGTGTGTGTGTGTGTGTTTGTGTTTGTGTTATTCTGGGGAGAATGTGGAGCACTCAAGGATGACCAGAAATAAGGCTAGAGAAAAGGAAGGGACAAGTCAAAAGACATGTTAGAGAATTTGGACCACATCCTGGGATATGCACTAAACTGTTAAAGGTAGTTTTCCCTGCAGAGAGAGAGTGGATAGAGGTGGAGGAACTGCACTTTATTACCTTAAATACTCTCATGCTGGACATTTATTTTTACAATGCCATGCATTATTTTTGGAATTCAAATTTTCTAATTAAACCAAACAAAGGAATAGAGCAGTTAAGAAGCTGTGGCAATAATTAGGTGGCCTGAATTAGAGTAACAATAGTGGGTATGGAAAGAAGATATAATTAGAAAGTAAAATTAAAAGATCTTAGTAAGGGGTAAGGGAGAAAGAGGAATTAAAGAAGACAACTAGATTTCTAACGCGAGCAACTGGGTGGACGGTGAATAGTACTGTCTTTCATTACATTAGGGAAAATAGGGCATGCCACTGGTTTAGGGATAAAAATGAGCTTCAATTTGGTCACATTAAGTGTGAAGTACCTAGGGGACATTCACATGGAATTAAAAGTTAATAGAGAGGTCTTGAATCTACAACTCTGGAGGAAAAACTCTGAGTTGTAGAAAGGAATATGGATATTCTCAGCATGTATATGGTAACTTAAGTCCTGAGAAAAGATGAGGTTGCCCAAGTGTATGTAAAGAGTAAAACGAGAAGGCTGGAACAGAAGTTGGAGGACTAGCAATACCTAAAACTGAATTTCTGACTGGGCTCATATCTGTAGTCCCAGCAACTCGGGAGGCTGAGGCAAGAGGATCACTTAAGCCCAGGAGTTTGAGGTTGCTGTGAGCTATGATGATGCCATTGCACTCTAGACCAGGCTACAGAGTGAGACCCTGTCTCTACCAATCAATCAGTCACTGAATTTCTTAAAATAATGTGTGGACTACCTGCATGATAATCTCCTAAGGAGTTTGATAAAAATACAGAATCCTTCTCTCTACCACAAACTTGCTGAATCAGACACTCTGAGTTGCCTGGGAACCTGCATTTTAAGCAAACATCCCAGATTATTTTCGGCAAATTAAAGTTTGAGAACCACTGATATAGAGGATGAGCGGATGAATAAGAGCAGAGGAAAAAAAGGTTAAGGAGCTGAGCTCTGCTTGCCTCCAAAGAATCTCTTGTCACGGTAGCCAACAGAAAAGAGCATATCCATCAAAGCATAGTGGATTGGCAAAAAGTAAATAGTCAAATATTTGTTCAATAAGTAACTGGGAAAATTATTTAGAGTTTTAATTTATCTCTGCCTATTTCCAAACTCCTCCTACGACTCTACAATAATATAAAGTGAATACTTGGGTAATTTATAAGACAAATAATAGTGGGCAATAGCTAAAAAAATGGATTGAATAAGAATCACTTTGATGCCAAGGTCTAAGACAAATTGCAGAAGTTAAGCAGGTGCCTAGCAAGTTAGTGAATAACCACCATGACCTCTCAGGTCTAAGTAAATCTCTTCAGGGGGTTTCCACGTGTATAAACATAGAAACAGGGCTCTGTGGCAAAAAAGATGGTTTACTTTTTGAAAAGCACAAAAATAAAGCTGTCAGCTTCCCAGTGCCATCTGTATGCTCTCTCCCAGATTAACCAAATTACTTAACATCAGACTAAATTAAACCACTCCTTCACTAATAAGCTATTACAGACCAATAGATAGAGATTTAGCCTGTTTGTCCAACTGAAACCGATAGCTTTTCTTGGGTCATAGTTGCTGAAAAAGTCACTTATCAAATAGTCCTTTGCCAAGGTTGCCAGGCTTGGAGCATCAGCTTTGTCAGAAATCTCCAAAGAAAAATGAGAATTTCGTTTGATGTGATCAGGTAAAAGGATCTATACTCCAAAGACACTTGCCTGACTGGAGACAAAATGATTAACTAATTGCCAAATGAATTCACACTTATTTGGGACCCCACCCACTTACCCCCAAGCTGAAATGATCACAAAATATTCTGCAGAAGTAAGGCAAACTGGAAAAGAAAAGACATTTACTTCATTATTTCCATTTTTGCTTTTGTTTCTTTCTAGTCTTTCATTTGTAGGTGCTATGAGGAAAAAAATGTACTTCACATTTACTGAATACAAAGTATTCACTAGCATGCTACCGTAGACTAATATATTTTTACTTATTACTACCACTAAATGTCACTCATCAGTTGTGTGACTTTGGGTGACTTTCTCTTATGAGTTGTACTATTATAATCTTTAAGAATTTTTTCCATATCTAAAATTTTATGGTTCTAAGATTGGAGGAGAGGGAAACAGTGGCCAAGAAAGTAATATTATAATGTAAGAGAGAGTTGATAAAGATGATACTCTTTATTTACTTAGTTTTAGACCTCCACTTATGAAGAAAGAGAATACGCAGAGGCAACGAACCCAGTGCTAGAAGTACAGCTTCTTGATTCAATAAGCCTACTACTAACAAACTGGCAATGTTTTAAGAGTTCATCTGTTAGCTGGTAACTTAGAACATGGAGCATAAATTTTTCCACAGAAATGGTGTGGTGTATAGTGATTAGTCTTGTAGGCTAATTCACAAAGGTTTATTTAACCTGTGATGCAAGTGAATTGCTAGACACTTTTGATAAAAATAGAAAACAGATGTTACCACACTAGTGACTAAGCAAAAAGAACATCAAAATGAGAGAACAAAAAAAATTTGGCCAATGCGGTGTCTCACACCTGTAATCCAGCACTTTGGGAGACCAAGGCAGGAGGACTGCTTGAGGCCAGGAGTTTGAGATCACTCTGGCTAACATAGTGAAACCTCTATCTCTACAAAACATTAAAACAAAAAATTAGCCAGTAATAATGGCACACACCTGTAGTCTTAGCTACTCGGGAGGCTCAGCCCAGGAGTTGGAGATTATAGTGAGCAATGATCATACCACTGAATTCCAGCCTGGGCGACAGAGTAAGATCCTGGCTAAAAGAGAAAAAAAAAAAAATTTTCCTTGAAGCCTATTCTTCATAAAGTCAACCAAAAGACCTGTCGGCCTGATTATATTTATAGATCCTCACAGTAACTAGATTATGATAGCTTACCCAAGTCCACAGACTTCAAGTGAAGGACCCTTGTTTAAATAAAGGAGATGGTCTTACTAGTTTCCAGTTACAGGGCACAGACACTAGGGTATCAAAAGTATGCCAAAGCCCAAATCTGGGAGAAAAGCACAAAGTTGGAGACGAAAAGGAAGCAAGGGCCTTTTCTTAGCTTTTCCCTGGTGGCAGTGGAAAAGGAACTTAGTGGCTGGAATGTTTTCTTCACATCCAAGCTCCAGGATTCCCTGGACCACACTCAGGAATTCAGTAGTAGCTCAGTAAACACACAGCCTAAAAAGTGGGGAAGGCACACTTCCTAGCTGAGGCAGGGACTGTGGAAAGAAAGAATTCACACATGCCTGTAGTCCCAACTACTCAGAGCCTGAAGCTGAGGCAGAAAGAATATGAGGCTGCAGTACATGTGAACTGCCACGGCACTCTAGCCTGGGCAACACAGCAAGACCCTATCTCTTAAGAAAATTCATGGAACTGCCATGCCAAGTACTAGACATCTGCTGCTATCAGTAGCAGCCCCAGCTTTGATTGTGAAGAGGCTGCCTGAAGGAATGTATGCTCCTTGTTCTGACTAAAGCCCCATTTCAACCCACCTAAGAATGTAGGGTTTCTAATACATATGCATGTTCACAAGCCTGCAATATGTAAGTGGTGGGTGCCCATCTTTGCTAAACCTTTAAATATAAAAATCAAATGAATGTTTCATGGCTGCCTGAACTTAACACAGTAAATGTTATGTATAGCAAAAGTGTTGGAAAATTCAATGAAAAGGTCATATACTTAATGCAGTAGTAACTTGGCAGTGATCCAGAAGATTCTTCAGATTTCCCCCCTTCTCTGAGGCAAATTACCAGTAATCCCTACCTTTCCCCACTAAAATATATGTATCCAGTGTACAAGAAGAAGGAATTTGCTAAAGAGTGAAAATCAAATCAGACTCTACTTTCCCGATGCAATGTTAATCACAGAAATAAAACATTTCTACCAGCTTTACTTTTTAGATGAGCTTTCTCAGCTGAGTGGCAGGATACAAAAATGGGAAGAAGTCAATGTCATAGAGTATAAATAGCTGTGTCCAAAAACAATATTGCAGAATAACCAATAATAGAAAGGCTCCCCAAATTGCAGCAGGAGTGACTTAATTCCATGTCTCCCTTCATGAGGGCCTCAGAGAAAATCACTATCAGGAATCAAAAGAAAGGTGGAAGCAACCAGGACCCACATAAGATTGCCAATCTTACGTTTAAAAGATGGACTCACAGTGTTTTCTAGGGTTTCTGAAACACACACACACCTATATTTTAAGTCTCAGCTGGTACAGCCATGAAAAAGAAACTTCCTAGTGTAAGTTAGACAGAAAATTGTCACCCAACAGGAACACCGATGTTCTTTTCTCAAATATACTGGAAACCACTCATGAACACCAAGACTGATTTTTAAATTATATTTGTTTAACTCTCTCATTATACTTGAGGTAAAATTCGCCATCACAAGGCAAATCTAAATCTAAACCTCATCTTAAACAAAAGTAAACCTTTCAATGTGTTCCCATCACCATTCATTACACATAATCCAAAGTACCAGTAATTCCCCACAACACAGGTTAAAACGTTTGAGATCAGTGGGCTAAATTGCATAGGGCACACACTTCACTTTTTAAATGTTTGCTGGACATTTCAAGGTTGTTCTCAATCATTTGAAGTTATTAAGTTCACCAAGATTTTGTAGCAGAACACGCAGACGTACTACTTAGGCACCAGCAGCATTTACAAAATGCAGACAATCATAAAGTTATATAAGAAAAGCAGTCTCTCCTCTAAGGAATTAGTTTAGGCACACAAGAATCCAGGAAATCGCTTATGTTCTATGCGGGACTGGGTCACAGGAGCTAGGTAAAGAAACAGTGCAAAGTACACTGGGAGACAGGGCAGTTACAGCTGAAAAGATACAGGCAACGCCACCAACGGCATCTTCAAGCATTCCTTCACAAGGGGAGTGTGTGTGTATGCTGTCTCCATCGAGCCCCTGCTAACCTGGGTAACGGTACAAGCTGAAACCACCACAGCCAGAAACGAATTCCACTATGTGCCTGAGGAGACCTGGGGGGAAGCGGCATTAAATGGTCCACTGACTAGGGGTGCAGAAGCTGTCACCGCCCTGGGACTCGCACGCACCCCAGCGCCGCCACCTGCTTTTTACTTCCTCCCAGAGGGCTGGTGATGCGTGGCCCCGAGAGACACCAGAGGCAAGGATAATGAATCTGTGATTTCTAAATCTCGAGCACAAGAAAAGGTCCCCAGGGCCTGTCCCCTCACAGCCGCGCGACTCTTCCCCACGCGGCGCGCGGCCCGGGGGCTGGAAGGCTGAGAACTTCCAGGCGGCCGAGCAAGGGCTAGGAGACAAGTGGGGAGGGGGCGGGACCGTGTCTGAGTGCAGGGAGCGCTGGGGTCGCCTAGCCGGCACCATGGGAAGGTAGGCTGGGGGCGGAGCCGCGCGGAGCCACACAGCCAGGGGCCGGCTCGGGGAATCCCCCCTGGGGCGAGGGCGGGCACTGGGGGAAAAGGGACGCCCAGGCCGCTACCTGCTGCTGGATCTTCCCGTCCTCCGTGACGACCCAGTGCGTGGTGGCGAAGGCCCCTCGTGCCGCCACACTCAGCAAGGCGGAAAGGCTGAAGAGCCAGCCTGGGCTGGAGCAAGGCGGCAGCTCGCACCGGCCGCGGACCCCTACTGCCGCCGCCATCTTGCCCCCCCCAGGCCCTACCGCTCACACCGGAAGCGGAAGCGATTCCCCGCCGCTCGCCATCTTGGGGAGGTCGGCGCTGGAAGGGGAGGAGCCGAGAGGGCGATGCTCGATGACGACCGGCTTCCTCAGCCTCGGTTTGGGCGGCCAGGAACCGCGGCCTCAGGCGGCTCGCCCAGCCTGGCTTCAGGGATGGAGACAGCTTTCTGGTGGTTGTTTTCCTGTGGCGGTACGATCTCAGAGCGTGGGAGCAGGAGGGAGATTAAATCAGTGGTCCAGGTGGAGTTTAAGCCTAAGTGAGAGGATTCTGAGTGTTTTTTTAAAAAGATAAATCTTTGCTTTTTACCAAATTTTTATTCCTGGTGATGTAAAATAGTTGGGAAACAAAGGTATGCTTTCGAACACCTAAAGAAGGAGAAGTGTTACTTTCATTCTTAAAGTCTCGCAGTGATGGAAGCTTCAGAATGGAGAGGGTGGTTAGTCAAGGGCAGCGCTGTCCAGTGGCGTTATAATGCGAGCCACATGTGGAATTGAAAAATTAGTGTGAAATAACTCTAGAAAAACATTTTATTAAACCCATTATATACAAAATATCAATTCAATGTGCATCTATACAGATCATTGAGATATTTTATTTTATTTTTTTTTAACTAAGCCTTGGAAATCGGTATGCACTTTACACTTACAGCTCATCTAAATTCGGGCTAGCAATATTTCAGGGGCTTAACAGCCTCCTGTGGCTAGTGGTTACCTACTGGGCAGCACAAGTCCAAGCTAGAGGTCTAGGTCTGGAGACCAAACGTATTAGCATCACCTGGAGCTTCTTAGACATGCACGTTCTCAGCTCTTCTCCCGCTCCCCGGAGCCAGCTGAATCTGTTTTAACCAGCGCCCCAGGTGACTGGTATGCATATTTTTTATTTTTATTTTTTATTTTTAGTGAACCTGTGCAGTTCAATAGTATGCATATTAAAAGTTTGAGGCCCCCTTCCTTCTAGTGAACCAATAGGCAGGCAAGCGACCGACTAGCTTGCCTTCTAGCTTCTTGCTAGTTATGTCATTTTAGGTGTTTCAGGGCTGTCTTTCTAGCTTTGTGTGTCATTTATAGTTCATTATGCTTTTGGTTTTCTCTTTGGGAAAGGAGGATGAGAATATTGCCTAACCAATTTCCCTACATAGGTGTGTTGCAGGAAAACAAAAATTATTGCAAAGTGTTTAAACATCATGCTATAGGAACAATGACCACAGCATTGGTTTTCTTATTCCTTATGAGAGCAGCTTTTCTTAAAATACTGAAGCAGTGAACATTCATTTCATTAAAGATATATGGCTTACCTGCTTTTTGCTTGGTACTATAATAGACCCTGGGTACAGAAATCTGACCACTGAGCAGGGTGCAATATAGTGGGATGTCAGCAAGTTAATTAAAATATAGGACAATGGGAATGTATAAGGGCATATGTGTAGAGAAGAGAGCGAGCAACCAACCAGGTAAAAAAAGGCTTGGATCAAAGGTGCTTGTTCAGGCAAAATAAGCAATAGGTGTGAAAAAGTGAAGTCGGTGGGAGGTTGTGAGAGTTCTTGTATATCATACTAAGGATTTTAAACATAGACAATAGGAAGTCTTCTAAAGTTTTAAAATAGAGAATTGGCAAATGATGGAGTCCCTCTGTTCTCAGAATCATATTTTTAGGTGTAGAGGTCAACTTTCTTGCTTGTGTATAAAGCAGACATCATCATTTCTTGAGTGCTTAATACATTCTAAATCCTGTACATTCAGAGTTCCAATTAATCTTCACAACTTACAAGGCTTCAGCCAGTTAAGTAACTTGGCCCAGATCATATTGCTAATAAGTAGTAGAATTCCGGTTTGAACTCAGATCTACCTGATTCTAGCCTGAGAATGAATGAACAATAGTGAAGAATTTGAAAGAAGCCCCAACATCACATATTTTGCTATCAGCAATTTCTTTGACATCCACAAGTTAACCTGTAAAAGGACAGAATTATAGCTTCTATATAGCTCCTCTATTTCTCCTAGGTGATAAGCCTTGTCTTTTGGGATCCTGTATTAGTTTTGTGCTGCTGTGTAACAAATTGCCACAAATTTGGCGGCTTAACGCAGTATCTCATAGTTTCCTTGTGGCTGGGTTCTCTGGTCAGAGTCTCACATCAAGGCTACAATCTCATCCGAGGCTCTTGGGGGTCCTCTTCCGAGCTCATTCTTTGAGTTCTTAGCAGAATTCGGATTTTTGCCGTGGTAGGAGTGCTGGCTGCTGACTGTGGCCATTAACACTGACGCCACCCACTATTTTCTGCCATGTGGCCCTCTCAACATGGCAGTTATTCCTTCAAGGCAAGCAAGAGATTATCTGTGAACTTCTGTTTGCCTCCTCTGAATTCTGTATTTAGCACTAATGTGATTATGAATACCATGCTACTTTGTGATATTACTTTATAAATTTTGGACAGCTAAACTTTTTTTTTCTATGGAATGCTTCACGAATCTGCATGTCATTCTTGCACAGGGGCCATGCTAATCTTCTCTGTATCGTTCCAATTTTGGTATATGTGCTGCCGATGCAAGCACTGGACAGCTAAACTCTTGAGTAACTCTTGGAAAGGTTCTTAGATCTAGTCTGGTGAGACAGAACACTCACACAATAAGTCAGGCAAAGCAAATGTATTACTCTAAGAGTCAGCAAGGATAAACAGAAACCTAAGATCCACGGTAAGCTGGACCCCAAGGCTCAGGAAAGCTTCCCAGGGCAGATGGAGTCTTGTCTGCACATGCCCTACATTGCACAACAGCTAAGGGACCCCCCAAAACACTCTGCTCTGGGTTTTATAACCTAGGAATGGCTGGGATCGCTTAGTATAAGCATTGCAGAACACCCTGTTTTAGAAGGAAGGAGGACACAACCCAAGTTGTTCTAGACATTTCCTCCTTATCAGTATGTTCTGCTTGAGAACTACAAGCAAGAGAGGGAAGAGCTGGGCAGCCAAGGCCATCCAGGGACCTGTCCTCCTGCAATTTTTTGTTTAATTTCCTAGACTGTTAGCAGCTGAGGGCAGGAAACATTTCCTATATTAATATATTTTAATCTTCCATGGAGATTTTATACTTAAATATTGGTTGACTCAGTTTTTTTAGTTCCCCATAAGATAGCTTTCCCATTTTACGTGAATAAAGCAATTAAAAATCCTAACCTAAATGAAATTGTTGCTACTTATTTTCTACATCTAGATAGTTCACTTGTCACCCTTTTTTTATTCTATGGTTCTAAGATCTGATTTTTTTCCATTATAATTATACTTTTCCCCTTAGATAATACCTATAGAAATACAAGATGAGAGTTGGCAAAATTGCTGATATCTCAAATTGTGATTCAATTCTTAGTTGAACAAATGATAGACAAGCCCATAACTGCATGTAATTTGGTCTTTCAACATAAAGTATCTTAGCAAATAGGTCTTTTAATTGATATACTATCATTAGAAATTAAATTACAGAATTCTTGAAGGTAGGAATTGGACATTGATAGAATGATCTTTCTGGATTCACTTTCTCCCTTTGGCCACCTTCCCTGAAATTGCAAAGGATTTCTATACTTATTCCTTAGAGAAAATACTTAAGGTATAAATATGCCCTAAGGAGGTAACATTCTGGTTTAAATTCTGTAAATTGATTATCTTTTGCTTCATAGTAAAACCAATGTAAATCTTAGAGGCTTAACTTTTAAGCCTTAAAACATGATTTATTGTTTTTCATAGTGTTGATTGGACTCAGCTGGGTGGTTCTGCTCTTCCTGCTGTTGGCTGGGGTCACTCATAAGGCTGTATGTATTCAGCTAGGAACTTGGATGGGGCTGAAATGTCCCCAAATGGCTCCACTGCATGTCTGGTGCTTTAGCTTAAGTGGATGAAATGGCTGGGCCTTTCTTTCTCAGGTAGGGTAGTTACATAGGCTTCTTATAGGGTGGCTCTCAGGTGTTGAAAGAATGAAAGTAGAAACTATCAATCAGGCTCCTTGAGGGTAAGGCCCAGAAGTGGGAAAGCATCATTTCTGCACTCTCCTGGTCAAAGAAAGCAACAGAGCTAACCCAGATTCAAGGGGGGAATGGAAACAAACTCATCTTTATTGGAGAAACAGTATGTTTAAGCAGGAATGGAAGGAATTATTGGCAGCCTACTACATACAGTTAAATCCTTAAGAGCAATTTTGAATGGGGGTGGGGAGAGGGGTGCTTATGGCAGGAAGGGCTGTACATGTGCATCTCCCCAACATCTATATGCAAAGTGAAGAGTATTTCCTAAGGGGAGGTAGAGGGTACCTACATAAAGCAATTTAATTTAGAAATGGTTTGCCAAATAGATCAGGCAGTCTGAAGCATGCGGACTACTATGGATGAGACCAAGGATTCTAACTCAAAATGACACCAGGGCTGCTCTGAGGAGAGTATGACAGTCATTCTCAAAAGAATTTTCCTGATTCAGACTTCCCAGCCATTAATTTATCCAAATGCTTTCAGCTGTTTATACATTTGGGGGACAGTTTCTATGGAAAACTGTATTGTGACTATTCTCTAAATATTATTATCAAAGTCATACCTGCCCCTACCCCTAACTTTTTCTCTCACAAAGATCCATTTCAATATCTTGATTTTATGATTAAAATCAAGTTCATTCTATTTAAACCTTTCGTGAATGTGTATTTTTCTTATCCATCACTTTATAGTGTGCTAAATTTTAGTTTTTCCGAGCAGGAATACCATTCCCTTATCTTTTATTTGCCCCTCTGTTCCTTTTTTACTTATGTATTTTTTGAGGAATACAAACTGGAACTGTATGTAGTATTGTATTCTATGTAGGCTTTGTCTCAGATCTTATTTCTAATATCAACTCTTTATGATGACCAGAGTATTACTGGATTTTGTTTATAGTTTTAGGGAATAAACTTACAGCTTCTAGGAATAAAGCTACAATTTCTTAGGTTTTTTTTTTTCATTATTATTGGTACATTTTGTGTTAGTTTAAGCTTTAGTTTCCATCACTCAATTATTAGAATGAAATTTCACCTGCTGTTTTCTACTCACCACACAGCTTGAGAGAAAAGCCTTTTCAGGATGAGTAAAATACAGTCTGATCTGAAGGATGATCAGCCAGATAAATATACAGGATCAGGGAACAATGATTTCCAGAGGAAAAATACTCCAATATTTATTCTTAACTCCTTTATCTGGTTTTGGTATCAAGATTGTATTATCCTGATAAAATGACGCCAGGAACATTCTCTTGTTTTATTCTCTGGAGGTGTTTGTATAAGATTAGATTTATCTGTTCTATTTATGATTATTAAAACTCTTATTTAAAATAAGCTGGTTAGTGATTTTTTTCTGATAGATTGATATTTATTGATTAAATGTCTTTACTAATTATAGGATAACATCAATCTTTGATTGATGTTATCAATACAAGTACATGGCATTGAGTTACTGAAAGCAGTCCATCATTGTAGTACAGAAGGAATTTAGGAGTCTGAGGTCAAGATTAGAAATCTGACAGCTCAGAGGTAGCCCATTCCCTAGCACAACCTGGCACATTCTTAAGAGCCAAGTGTCCTGAAGGTTTTGTTGACTTCACCTCAAATGCTTTTCCTTGAGATCTTCACTGTGCTGGCTTGATACATCATCATCCAGGTCTCGGCTCAAATTAATTCCTCAGAGGCTTTTTCTGACCATTCTTTATAGCTCTCTCACACATCAGAATGCTTCAGCAGTACAAGTTTGTCAGGCTTTGCATAATAGAATGTAAATTCCATTGACAGCCTGTCTTGTTTACCACTATATCCCCTAGTTTATCATTATTATTATTATTATTTTTGAGACAGAGTCTCACTCTTGCCCAGGCTAGAGTGCCATGGTGTCAGCCTAGCTCACAGCAACCTCAAATTCCTGACCTCAAGTGATCCTCCTGCCTTGGCCTCCCAGAGGGCTGGGATTACAGGCATGAGCCACCGCACCTGGCCTATCCCTAGATTTAAAACAGTGCTTTCGACTATTAGGTGTTGAAAGCTTGACTGTGTATTCTACAAAGTACTGTTCTAAATCCTTGGGATTACCAGTGAACAAAATGCAAAAATCCTTACCTTGGGGCATTTTAGCCACATTATATTTTAGCAGAGGGAGACAACATAGAAGTTGGTAAATACTACAGAGAACATACAGTAAGTGGGATCTGGAGTCATGATGGGATAGAAAGGGGCATTGCAATGTTAAACAGGATTCTTTGAGGTTATTTTGGAGGATTTGCAAGAGATGGAGTCAGATATATGGATATAAGGAAGAATGACTAGAGGGACAGCTAGTGCAAAGGCTCTAAGGCAGGATTGTCTTTCCCTGCCCTGCATGGAGCCAACTAGCTGGGACTGAATGATAAAGGGGAAGAATAGCAGCTGAGGTCAGAAATTGAAGCCATAGTAATGTTTTGAGTTCTATTTTGAAACAGGGAACTATTGAACAACTTCAAGTAGAAGAGTGGATGTCTCTTTGCTGTTGTGTTTAGAACAGATTGTGGAGAGTTAATTATAATAGCAGGGAGATCAATTAGGAGGTTATTGTGAAATTCCAGGCAAGAAATAATGGAGACACAAATTTGGCAATCCTCAGCATACAGATGGTATTTAAAGCCATATGTGATCACCAAGGAAATTTAGTTATCTTGTCCTGATCCACTTAAACCTTGGATTTCAAATGTACCTAACCATGCCTGGCGCTACTTCAGGAAGTCTTCGATAAAGGCTGGTAGTTAAACTAAGAAGTTCCAACTTGCTTTTCATACTACTTAAGGATGGAAATAATTTATTTCATGATGACTTGGCAAGTATCTGATGTTCTGCTTTGATAAAAAGAACCAAATCCTTTTTCCAAAAGACTCAAGTAGCGCCTAAAAATAAATTCAAATAAGAATTGTAAAGGATGAACATTAAAGATTATTTGCAAGATTATATCAAGACTGAACTCCTTGAAGGCAGAGTGAGCACTGTCTTGTCCATCTTTATATTTTCATGGTCTCATACACTGCTTGGCACATGAGAAGCAATCAATAAATGTCAATGAATATCCAAGGATCTGAAGTTACAACAATTATGACACATCAAGACACAAACCAAAATTACAAAAGGAAATTTATTTCAAAAGCATAAGGAAACATTTACATTTAAACAAAGTGATAAACAGGTGTCTTGCAAAAGAAAAAAATCCTTGGCATGAAGGTTTCCATTCAAATTTCGTAAGCAAAAATAACCTAACTTTGAACTATTGCCTTAGGAAAGGGAAGAGTGAGGTGGTAAGGGAAGGAACACAACTTAGTATCAAACTAGAGAAAGTAAAGTCACTTCTGCTTAGCTCTGAGTTTACAAATATAAAAAGAAAATGGAAAAATAACATTTAATGTTGAAATTTATATAGCTGTAGTCCCAATGTAGTTTCTGTACTTGAAATGGCTTTAGCCACTGGCTGATCTATCTCTGAGGTCCAGACTAGCTGGTCACAGTTTTCAAATGGCAATTCCATGTTCCTATGTCTGTTCAGATTCCAAGGGAGTTTAGGTTCAGCTCATAGTCTTTTGGAATGTTAGAGATTATTGCCACCACTCCATTAGTGAAGCTGACCAACATTTTTTGCTCACTTGTGTCATTATAGACTTGCAGAAATATTTTCCTCATAAACATGAAGTAATTAACAAAGGGGTTTTGCTTTTCCCCCAGTGTAGAGGTAACGGTAACAAAGACACCTGCATTGGAATCACAAACTATTCCTCAAAAAATACATCAAACTACTAGAAATGTCATTCAGGCATTTGCTTTGAATAGCAAACTTAGGGAAGGGAAGATTAACTGTGGAACAAAGATATATGAAACATTCAAATGCAGAGCAAAGGGTCTATGCTACTAAAAATGCCCATGACATTAAACACTCCACAAACCCCCCGTCTGTTGTTTTAACCTAAAGATTCTATTGGCTAACATACAATAATTTTGATTAATAACCTGAGAAGTTAAAATCTTGAAAGTGGCAAAAGCAAACCAAGAGGAGCATCCCTTACTTATTGGTACCATGTTATCAAGTCACTTTTCCTGGACAGCCCTGGTTATTAACTCTCCAAATTCTAAATTATACTATTTCATCCTGTAGAAACCTATATGTACACTAGATTCAACATTTTGGCTGTATTTCACCAATAGCAATCTCCAAATTTATCTTTGAAAATGCAGCCTTTGTTTATTTTTCCTTTTAAATAATAATAATCATGTAAGTGCAACTGACTCAAAATCCTGCACTACTGGGAATAAAAACCTAGATAACAAGTCAGTAATGGATTCAGCCTCAAAAGGATAATCACTGTGTCAAAGACTACCCGTTCCTGGAATTTTGAAAAATGATTTATGTTGTGTAGTCAAGTTTCACAGCATGCACATATATACACATACACACACATATATGCCTATGTATGTATGTATATTATACATACACATTTCTATTCAAATAGTAAGATCCCATATTCAAAAGTTTGTATCACAATATATGGAAAAGAGTTAAGTAAGCAGTGCAAAGCAACTTACTTCCTCCTAAAAATGTAATGTCACGTCTACATTTTAAGAAAGATGGTAAGTGTTTAGCTTTTATCACACTTAGGTAGGTGGGAATGCTGCACCATTGCCTAGCAGCTTTATTAAAAAACAATGAAAACAAAAGGTTAAGACTGACTGTTACTCTTCTCCATATATTGGGCAAAAACTTGAGACGGGAGAGGAAAATCAGTAACCTTTCAAAACTGATGATCTTTATCAGTTATCAGAACTAGACTGAATTTCATTACATTTTAAACTTGAACATCTCTCAATAACAAACTATCAAGATGTTTAAAAGTAAAAGATTCACAATAGGAAGTCTGAATAGTGATGATATTGCAAAAACAAGCATCCAAAAATATCGCTGTGGTTTACCTTGGACACACCATGGTCTGTTACAAAAGTAGATCATACATACAAAGGTATAAAGAACATTAAGTTTTTAGCTGAAGGCAGCAGTCCATTTAAAGGGACATCCCCGGCAATCCAATCAATGAGTAGTAGTATTTAAGTATATTAAGCTCATGACAACGCTGAAGTGTGTGATGTCTTATTCAGTAGAGTCTTCCCCGACTACGATTTCCTCGTGCGCCCCAACCTCGGGCACCTCTACTTCCCCTGAAGGCTCCTCTCTGCTCTACGAAAAAGCGAACAAGGGTTTAGGTCTTGATTATGACTTCAGAGTACAGCAGACACAGAAAAAATGTAGCTTGTAACTCTGTAGCAGTAGGCCCTACAAAAGCAGAATTAATCTAGTCTGTCTACAAATTCATTCTGTACATAAAAGCACGGCAACATATACACTAAACCATATATGGCAAGGAGCCAAATACATTCATAGCAGGTGCTCAATTAAATGTGTCCCATTAACAAATCTGTTTCAAGGTGACAATGTTATGATAACTACACTTACTAGGTAGGCTCTTTACTTTGGTGCCTATCACTACCAAAGATAATGAAATTATAAAAATTTCCATACTTAATACAGAATTAACAAAAAAGAGATTGGTCTTCCAAAGTTAGTGCCATACATGAGAAATAAACTATCAATAATCAATTAAAAAAAATTAGGCAAGACAGAAAAAGTCCATTTTGAATCAACAGGCAATTTATTTTGTTTTGATCACAATATTTCAAGCACCTGGACTCACATAAATGTAGACCTAAATATTGACATCTTTTTCACTGCTTTATCAGTTATGTGAGCTTCCCTGAGTGCTGCCAAAAAAGGTGTTATGTGTGTACATATATGTGTGTGTGTGTGTGTGTGTATATCTAGGTTACTGGTGTAAATTAAGCCTATCTTTTGCTGAAAAATCAAGTCATCTGTGTCTCAGTATAAAAGGAGAGTCTTTGATCCATTAATCAGTCACTTTTATAGCCCAGAGAAATGTTCCTCAAAGGAGTCTTTCCAGTGAAGAAAACTGATTGAAGTTATCAGCAAGGCTAGACTTTTCATCATATGTAAATTAGATCAAATCTCTTTATTGAACTTTCAAACTTCCTCATTGCAGCCATCTTGTTAGCAGCAATAAAAAGAGGTTGATTTTGATGTTTTTGATCCATACTCTTGAGGCTTGAAAAATATACCTTTAAAGTCAATTTTGCAATCTGTTTTTTTGCCATTATGGGTTATTAGGGTGTTTTGATGTCTTTTCCCCAAAAGGAAAAGTAACTCAGTTCTGAGTTAGAAAACTAACTAGACCTTTCTTCAGTTTAGCCAACATTTATCTGTGTAATAGAATATGATCTGATTCAAAGTCACCTCTTATACCACGACACACTCTTATAAGTTGATTGCTATGCAAACCATTTTAAAATGAAAGTATGATGTGTATTACCCTAGCGAACACATTCAGAAAATACATTCAGAAAATCAGAGGTGTTCTCTCTGAAGGGAAGATGCTCCCAGTGACAGATGCAGCGAATATAGATGCATTCAGGGAGTGCAGTAGCCTTTAAGTGGGCCTTTTGACTGTTCAGACTCAAACCCACCTATGCAGATGTCTACATGTTTTCCCCCACCATACTGACTCATTATTCACACCAACACATTTAACAAGTTAATACCTTCATAGATATCATTCGTAGCTATAAGCCAAGAGACTACTAAAATCTGCTCTTTCAATTTTTTTTTCTATTTAATATGAATTAAATGTTTGGCTACATTTAATGAGCATATCAAATATACTATATGAAGGTATTGTTTGATGTGATTATCTTTTCTATATTGGTTATTTCTTTTTTCATTTCTAACTGTTACAGCCATTTCTACAATATAGGGATTCACCAAGTTTTCTTTATTTTGAAGAGCTTTATCCTAAAGTACCATTCTGTATTTTCATGATCTTTTCAATGGCTTTAGGCTTACATTATTAACTTTTTAAAAACCACTGCTCTCAGTTAAAATTATACTTTAGGATTAATTTTATCCTCTTAAAAAGGTAAAATGTAAAGGATACAAGTCACAAATTTTAGACTGTTTAGTACTTCTACGTCACTGGGGAACTTTGTGTGCAGGAAAGAAAACTTAACATGGGCATTATGTTTACAAATAATTTGAAAATGCACCAGGAAGCTGAACTAATTTGTGACAGCCAATACCATATTTGTAAAGCAAAAAAAGCAGAAACATTGGTTAGTAAAGCAACAAACTCAGATACTACAACTATTTTCAACTGAGTGGGTAAAATAAAGTCAAAAAAACTCTTCAAATCTTATTGTGAGACTACCTATAGCCTGATCACATTAAACTCCTAGACATAAAATACTAGCGGAAATTTGTTCCTGCTTTCCAATAAGAATCAGAGTTTAGTTTGCTTTGCCCTTCTATTACTTTGAAGACTGGGAACAGCTGAAGTTGTGACTCCTAGAATTTTGTCTTGAGTAAAACGTTGCTTACTTTTTCATATTGATAATTTTTTTTAAGTCACATACAATCTAAAGTGTTACATTTTTCACATTTTTTTCCACATGCATTATATATCACCTAATTCTCACTATCAGGCAGACAATGAGTGCGTCATAGGACAGAATTCTCACGAAAACTCAGAGTAACTGACTTGCCCAAGTGAAAAGGAATACAATTCTCTTCTGTACTGCCATAGCTCTTGATTACTTTCATTTAAGCCACACTCTCCCAGTATCTGAGATAACTGTTGATTTAAGAATGGTACTGTTAGATACCACATTAAATCATATAAGTGACAGAGGACTATATGTGGTGGTACCAAGTAACATAGAATTCTTTCCATTTATAAAATGCTTTCACAAATATTCTTATTTGAAGCTTGTAAGAGCTCTGTGTTACACTCATTTTTCATATAAGAGGCAGAAATGCACATCTACATACTGTTATATGAAAGAGTAC
Organism: Eulemur rufifrons; assembly: GCF_041146395.1. Taxonomy (NCBI): domain Eukaryota; kingdom Metazoa; phylum Chordata; class Mammalia; order Primates; family Lemuridae; genus Eulemur; species Eulemur rufifrons. The sequence goes on along the minus strand of NC_090988.1, from coordinate 86,600,217 downwards.
AATGATCTTCCTACACTAAAGTTGTCTCCAAAGAGTCTGACTGGAGTAAAAACGTTTATTTCAGTCTCAAATTTGCTTTCTATAAACTGTTTACTCAGATATTAGAGGAATCAGCAATTGTATGATGAATTTACTTAATGTCACAATTATCTCTCATTGGAAACAATTATAGTGAGTATATAGTTCAGAATGATGTACTGTTTTAAAAAAATAAATATTGCAGAATTAATTCTGACTGGTAATCAAGACCAACCACAAGCATGTTTGGTAGCTAGTATTACTAAACTTTGTTTTCCTAGGCAAGTTAAGTAGTTGAGCTGATATTTCTGTCCATTCTTTTTAAAAAGGATACATGAGAAAAAAACCAAATGAGAGATAAACTTCACTTCTGATTCAATAGGCCCGGGAGAGAATGGACTCGTATAAAACGCTCTAATGGCTAAAAGGGAGTAGGAGGCATTATATGAGGGCTGAACTCTGGGGGGAAGGGCACTGCAACAGAACACATCTTCCTTGCCAGATCATACTTGAACATCTTACTACACTTCTGTGACTTCTTTTCAACTAGCTAGAGAAAATGGGAAGACAACCAGCAGGCTGACAAGGTCCAAGAAAGATCATTAATACCAACATCTGCCAGAAGCTATGCCCATTCCTGAGAGAATGCAGCGAATGTCTTGCCTTGAAGCTAGAATTGGGAAAACAAGGAATGCATGGTTCATGGCAACTTCCTTTATTTCTGTCGGTTGCTCTAAATGGAAGAGGCGTATTTTTCTTTTTTAAGTGCTTACTGTTGCATGTTCGATTCAGTGAACCCACAGGGTGAGTTAGAGAGGAATGGGATAAGTTGTTTCCCCAACAACCTCGGTTCCTCAAATTAACTTGGAAAAGTCATCTAACAGAGCTATGATACCATATGAAATTAATAATTAAAATCAAGTACAGTACAATTTCTGTCTAATCTCTCATATTGCTTGTACCCAAACGGAAACGCTCACCATAATTAAAGTTGCTCAAATTGCTGCTATATTTCCCACTGGGAGGATTATAAATCTGCCTGGCATCCCTTTTTGGTCCTGCTGGAGATTTCTTGGGAGGTGAACCTGAAGTTGTATCTTCAGTGGCTCTCTTTTGCCTATAATGGTAGGATGAAGAGCAATTAAAAAAATATTCTATTATGCCAGAAGCTATCAATATATCAGGAAAGACATTCTAAAGAGGATAGTCACATTAGAAAAAAAGGAAATAATGTTCAATGTCAGCAAATTAACCATAGCTTGGTTATGCAGACATTGTCAGAACACATTTACAAGGCTTTAAAATAATCTGAAATATGTAGCTTCATAGGCTTACATTTAAATGACTCCTTTTATAAAACTTGTCAGAAAATTCTAGTTATGCTACAAGAATACAAACAAGTCTGAATATTCTAGGGTTGTATTCTACCAGTTTATTTCACAAATATTAGAATTAGCTTCTGTATCTTAAGTCATGCTTCTAAGTCATATTTTAATGTTATTACGAATTGATTAACAATGTACCATTTTGTACAGTAAATGCAACTGAATTCTGATTTTGATAACACTCAAATCCCCTTTAAATATATTTCTTACCCCATCTCAACCTTCTGTACAGGTTTCCAGGATAATGTTACTGTGCTCTTATAAGAAGGAGGAATGTGGAAGAGATCCTGGAAAGACAAAATTTGACAAGATTTCTGAAGTATCTGTTGGTGGCAGGGAATGGTAATGAGGGTAGGAAACAGGGAGATACAGCTTAAAGATTACATTGAGGAGAGATAGCTTTAATTTACTTCTTGCTCTTGTACTGGTGACTAAAATAAGGACCTACATAAAATTGCAACAGGAAATTAAACAGAAACAATTTTGTTTACAAATCACTTATTACCTCAATAATATAATTTTGTACATATCGCTTTAACAGCAGCTAATTCTTTTCTAAATGCCATTATAAGTTTCAGGATAAAAATATCAATATTTATCTACTTTCATAAATGAAGCCAACAAATAAGTATTTTCTTTTGCACAGATACAGTCACTGAGGTGCTTTAGGGAAAATACAACGGTGCAGTCTTCATCTGCTTTGACAAATTTTTAAGTGGTTCAAAATTAAAATGAAACTAAAGCCCTGGCCAATAATGTTTTTCCCCCTTCAAGTATCTATAAACTATCAATAAGGGAAAAACTTATAAGATTTAAATAACAAGTTATTGATATGTGGTAGGAATGCAAACGTTTCTTGAATTTAAATGTTAAAATAATCTGGAACTGAAATAGTCTAACCTCATAGTATCTACAGAACAATGAATGAATTACTAAACACATTCATTCTTAGTAACATTTCTTATCAGCTTTACCCTAATTTTAATTTTTTTATTTTTATTTTTTTGTTGAGACAGAGTCTCACTCTATTGCCCGGGCTAGAGTGCCATGGCGTCAGCCTAGCTCACAGCAACCTCAAACTCCTGGGCTCAAGCAATCCTACTGCCTCAGCCTCCCAAGTAGCTGGGACTACAGGCATGCACCACCATGCCCAGCTAATTTTTTTATATATATATTTTTAGTTGTCCAGCTAATTTCTTTCTATTTTTTAGTAGAGACGGGGTCTCGCTCTTGCTCAGGATGGTCTCAAACTCCTGAGCTCAAATGATCCACTTGCCTTGGCCTCCCAGAGAGCTAGGATTACAGGCGTGAGCCACCACGCCTGGCCCCTAATTTTTATATATAGGTAAAATGTGATAAAGTAAACTTTTTTCCAGTTAAAATGAGCATATTAATAAAAATCACCTCTTATTATACAACACTTAAGTCCAGAGTACCAAAAAATGCAGGGAACTGGCCATTGTGCCATGTTTTGAATAAAAAATGCTTGAAGTTTCTGGCTGGAGTGATTTAGCATATGATAATATTATTAACTGAAAAAGGTATCATATTCAGCATGATGAAATTAATATTAACATGAAGAAGACAGGGTAAGGCTTGAATTTTAAACATGTTAATAGATCACCCTTGGCAAGTGGGAAAAAAAAAAAACATGTTAAATCTTAGGAGATAAGAGAAAATCGGGGTATAGTTTGGAGATTCATTAAAATAGAAGTGAAGGTAAGTTGTAGAATTAAATGAGTCTGCGTAGGTAGAAACTAGGTAAGTAAAGGTTTTGAAAAATGCCAAGGATGAACCCAAGCACATCAGTTTTTCTTGTGAGCTTTTTAAAACAAATAGCCGATCATGTCACATACTCCTACTCAATTTAAAAAATATTTCAGGATTTTCTGGTAAGGCACTTGTGATATTATCATATGTATACAGTTAACCCTCTGTATCTATGGGTTCTGCATCCATACATTCAACCAACCACAGATTGGTTGGAGCAAAAAAAATGCACAAAGTTCTAAAAAGTAAAATTTGAGAATATAGTCACGTGTAGGCATTATATTAGGTATTATTAGTAATCTAGAGATGATATAAAGTATAGGGGAAGATGTGTGTACATATGCAAATACTATGCCATTTTGTATCTGAGGGGTCCTAGAGCCAATTCCCCACGAATATAGGGGGAGGACTGTATTGACTGTATTTTGGTTTTTTCATCCATGGTTCCTGGCTCACAACTCCCATAACTCTTGTAATTTCCTAAGTGACTACACCAATATCTGGCCTTTTGTCCGTTGTTCCTGAAATGGCTCCAGAGCAATAAAGGTGAGATACTTTTATTTACAACAAGCACCTTTCAGCCACGTCTGAGTTTATGTTAATAAGGTGAATTTTGAAAAGCCCCTAGATAAAACAGGATGGGGTCAGGGGACTGGTTGCCAGGGGAGACAGCCATGTGCTCAGGGGGTTGGGACACACATACCCACACCCCACCTCCAAGGAGGGGAGAGGGGCTGAAAGCTGAGCCATCACCAATGGCCAATGATTTAATCAATCATGCCTACATAATGAGGCCTCTCCAAAACACCAAAAAGACTGACAGAGGGGGCTTCTAGGAAGGTGGTGCACACTAAATCCATAGGGATGGAAGTCTCTGCACCCAGAACCCTTCCAGACCTTGACCTGTGTATCTCTTCATCTGGCTGTTAATTTGTAGCCTTTCAAATAGCCTTTATAATAAATCAATAAACATAAGTGAACCTGTCTTCTTTCCCATGTACCTTCTTTACTACAGTCATCTTTAGATTGCTTATAGTTTCCTGAATAGAAAACTTTCTCATCTACATGCATTAGGTGATAGTATTTGTTATGTTTAAAAAGTTCTTAACACCATATTAAATCTTAAACACAGACTTTTATCACCAGTTCAAATCAAGTCAAATCTCACATTTTAATATATGGATTTCCTATGTGAAACTATTATTTATATTTTAGATTTGTCATAAATGGTGGCTACTATAAAAATTTCCATAGGAGATATGAGTCAGTAGTCTCACCTCTTCTGTTTTTAATGTCTTTTTACTTTTCTACTTAGCAATATGATATTCATTTTTCAATGTGTAACTCATTGTTGCTTTCTCTGAAAAGTTCCCTCTCTTCTGATAAAGGACAGATGGCCTTTGAACACCACCAGTTTGAACTGTGTAGGCCCACTTACAGTGGAATTTTTTTCAACAAAATTTATACTGAGTGTGTCTGCCTCTCCTGCCTCCCCTTCCACTTCCTCTGCCAACCAAGAGGGCAAGACTCAGCCTTCCTCCTCCTTACCCTATTCAACATGAAGATTTTGAGGATGAAGATCTTTAAGATGATCCACTTCCACTTACTAAACAGTAAATATATTTTCTCTTCTTTATGATTTTTTAAGTAACATTTTTTCTCTAGCTCACTTTATTGCAATATAGTATTTAATACATATATAAAATATGTGTTAATTGATTATGTTATTGGTAAGGCTTCCAGTCAACAGTGGGCTATCAGTAGTTTTGGGGGAGTCAAAAGTTATATGTGGATTTTTGACTGCACAGGAGGGTGGGGGTGGTCAGCACCCCAACCCCCGTGTTGTTCCTGCGTCAACACTAATTATTCCATAGAATTTTTACCAGATTAGCTTTGAGGCAAACTAGTCCCAATTTTGTTACTGTCAGGCTTTGCACTCTAGGTGTTAAATACCATTTCTTTCTCCCACTTGGCCACAATACTGTTAAGTTGTAGTAACAAATGATGGCTACTTTGTGATTCTGTTTTTATTCTCTCAAGTTAATAGTTTTTTGTTTAGGTTAGCAGTTGCTTGGGAAGGGTAAACAGAACTGAAGAGTATTTATGGCTTAATGGTAACTTACACCCGTAGGCAACAGTACAGAAAGCTCTCAGTTCATCATATAGGTAAGTTTACAGAAAAGACCACGGGAAAACATTTCATGTGCTACGTAGGACATGTCCATTCTTAGAATAAGTGAAGCAGAGTTTTCTGGCTATTCAAAAGGACCCCAAAGCATAAGACTCTCAGAACTTAAGTCACCAAAAATTTTGAGTCTAAATCTTCTGCTTCAATGCTTTGGGTCATAGGAAATTTGCATGCCACCCTTTGTGTGCAGTATCTTCTGCAAAACTTTTAAATAAATAAAACAGTGTATGATTTTATGATAGCTGCAGAAATGTCACCTGGTATTATAAAAAGTATAAAGCTTCCAAAGGCCAAATGTTGGAAATGAAATAGCATCTACCCTTAAACAGTACCATTACAGACCTAAAAACACATGGAAAATCTCTTGCACTGACTTTTTAGCTAGCTGGTTGGGTTAGGTAAGAAAGGAAAACTTACCTTGATTAAAACATTGATATTATTTGTTATTTTTAATGCAACAACTTTAATCTTGTTCTGCAAAGGGAAAAAAAATTAAATTAAAATGCCATAACTTCTATGATGCATACTCCATTCCGACATAGAACTAGAGTAATTATACTTCTCTTTCAGAATCACTTCTATAGTTAGTAAATTCCTTGGTTTAAAACTATAGAGAAAACTTATTCCTATTTCTGGACTCTAAACAACTATAGAGGTGGCAAAGAAAGCAAATAATCTTTATGTTTCCTTAATAGGTTAGAACATTAAAATGCTATCTACAATTTATCTGAAAAATGAGTAAGGGCTAGGTCATATGCATATAGGAGTTGTTTTAAAAGAAATCACTTTAAGTTACAGGAAGATATAATGAAAATCTAAAATATTTCATCAGTACTGGAATGAGGACTGATTAAATTAGGTGAGAGCAGGGAAAACTAAAAAAATCCCAACATAAATCTATATAGTTTGGTATGGAGTTGGCAATTTATGAGATGTGAACCAGTACTCTTACCTCTTCTGTTTTTAAGGCCTCACCCGTTTTACCCTGGAGAGCCAAGCGAAGTTGTCTAATATAAACTTGCAAACCCCGTGCAAAGTACTGCAGCCTAAATGAAGAAGTTATTTGTTAATTAGCAATTCATCATTTCAATTTTATTTTATTATTATATTTTTTTTATTTTATTTCAGCTTATTATGGGGGGGAATTTTATTTATTTATTTATTTATTTTTTTTTTTTTTGAGACAGAGTCTCGCTCTGTTGCCCGGGCTAGAGTGAGTGCCGTGGCGTCAGCCTAGCTCACAGCAACCTCAAACTCCTGGGCTTACACGATCCTACTGCCTCAGCCTCCCGAGTAGCTGGGACTACAGGCATGCGCCACCATGCCCGGCTAATTTTTTCTATATATATATTTTAGTTGGCCAGATAATTTCTTTCTATTTTTAGCAGAGACGGGGTCTCGCTCTTGCTCAGGCAGGCTGGTCTCGAACTCCTGACCTTGAGCGATCCACCCGCCTCGGCCTCCCAGAGTGCTAGGATTACAGGCGTGAGCCACCGCGCCCGGCCGGGAATTTTATTTTTAAACTCAATATTCTACTATAGCAAAACAACACTAAGTGCAGATACGGGTACATGACCAATAAATTAAAGAGTAATTTCCTAAGTTGACTGTGCTTCATCAAGTGTTAAACCTCTGCTTTATCACACAGCGGAGGACAGTAACACAGTAACACAATGGCTCAAGCATTTAAGATGTGAATTTGTTAATGGAACAATCAATACAAAACAACTTCTATTGATTTCTCCAGTGCTGCTCCTCTAGTAACACTGTAAGGTATTACTAACAATAGCAGCTACAGTTTAGAGTACCCACTATTTGCCAGGCACTGTGCTAAAAGCTTTATATTCATTGTCTCCTTAAATTCCTGCAACTCTATGAGGTAGGCACTACTATCATTTAAATTAACAGCTGAGAAAAATGTTGGGAGTTATGAGAGGTTAGGGAATCTGCCCAAGATCATAAAGCAAGTAGGAGGAGTCAGAGTCCACTTTTTAAAAAGTTCACCTCCCTGCATTGATTTGTTATGCCATTTCTGTCACAGGTTTATACACATGCCTGTTTTCTGGACCCTCCATTTTGATCCACTTGGGTAAGGCAGGGTGGGGAGAATGCGCTTATCCAGCAAAAACAAAACTCAGGGAGCTTTAAGATAGCTATCACCTTTGTCAAGGATTGAACCACCTCAATATATCACCTGATTTTGAAATCTTTGAGCTTTTCTGCATTCAATTTGGCTGTTAAGAAATCTGGAAGTTTTCGGCCCAACTGGTGAAAGCTGTACAACAAACATTCCACATAACTGAACTGTAGCTTGGGTTCTTCATTACCAGCATTCTCGCCATTTTCTGCTTCTTCTGGAGGGAGGGGCATATATTCCTAAGAGATGAAAATATAGAGATGTTTGCAAGCTGCTAGACCAAGATAATCAAGTAATTGTAGGGCATGCTTTTAAGACATGAAGCATTTCAAAACTATTATACCAAAAACAGACACCTTAAATAAGATTTCTCTTTTACTTACTGGATCAATGCTCTAGCCTGCCAACTATCAATATTAACCTATGTTACAGTTGTTACTACTAATAATGAAAATCGAAGTAGCTAACATTCATTAAGCACTTATGCAGATGAAGGAACTGAAGTTCTGAGAGCTTACATAACTTTCCTATGGTGACAAAGTTAGTAAGTGGAAGAGTCAGGATTCAATCTAGGCTTGGCATCAAAAGTTGATGCTCCTGTGGCCGGGCGTGGTGACTTGTGCCTGTAATCCTAGCATTCTGGGAGGCCAAGGCGGGAGGATCGCTTGAGCTCAGGAGTTCAAGACCAGCCTGAGCAAGAGCAAGATCCCATCTCTACTAAAAATAGAAAAAATTAGCCTGGCAACTAAAAACAGAAACAAAAAATTAGCTGGGTGTGGTAGCTCATGCCGGTAGTCCCAGCTACTGAGGAGGATCCCTTGAGCCCAGGAGTTTGAGGTTGCTGCAAGCTACGCTGGTGCTATGGCATTCTAGACAGGGCAACTGAGTGAGACTCTGTCTCAAAAAAATAAAAAAGTTGATGCTCTTAAATACTATGCTAACTACAAAAATCTTTTCTGAACATTTGTCCATACCGTTTAAATACTGACTCTTATTACATTCAAAGTGCTGCAATGGCTTTCGATATCAGTGCTGTAACACCTCAATAGATATTACAGGTCTGCATGAGCACCAGACTCAATTAATGCTAAGGGCCTAAGGTTTATCATGTGTCACTTACACAATTGCTCACAGAAAATCACTCAGTGTTGCTGATGATTTTATCAGATGGTCTATATTCTCCATAATTATAACTTAAATGGTAGAGTTTATTTCCTGGTTGCTAAAGCACCTGGCAGCTACCTAGTTAGTGATCTGGAGCAAATGACCTTTTGTAATGTTAACTTCATTTTTCAGACTTTTTGGCCTAATCAGAAGAGTTAGAGCTAATTTCTTTTACAGATATAAAATTATTTTGATACAGGAATAATAGAAAGATCTATATAAATCTTACATTTTGTACAAAGTATCAACAAAAGAAATGCTAAGATTAAAACAGAATTTTTAAAAAAGTAGGTATGTGGCCTGAACAGCTAACAACACTTGCTAGGATTATTGTTTAATTGAAATTTCAAAAGCTAGTTCTCATAATCTAGAAATTAATGCTAAATTAGACCTTAGAGATCTATATTGATCATGCCTATGCCATAAAGAAAGCAAAAAGTTCTTACCAATAACTTATCAAATAGTTTCCTTAAATTTGTTTCTAGCTTCTCCATGTCACCACAAAATGAACTCATCTCTGCCAACAATTTCAATACCTAAAACACACAATTCACTGTTATTACCACTAGTTTTTGAATAAGCAAAGGCTATAAAATGAGAATAATTCTAGATAACTAACACTTCACTTATTTTCAATTACGTTTTCACAGAATCATGTTCAAACTGGAAAAAACCCTTAGAGATGCAGCTCTATATTTTATCATTGAGGAAAGTGAAGGTCAGAGATGTGACATGGTAAAGTCACAGTGTTATGTGAGTGTCAGGGTATACCCTAAAACCCAGACCTCATGACTCCCACTGTATCTGTGATAAGAAGTAAGGAGAAGAATATACGTGACACTTTATGCTACAGGTTAATGATAGAGCTAATTACAATGCAAAAATTATAGCTATATTAACTAACTTAGTTTGTACTATAAAGAAACACTTAGGAAGAACTCTCAACAGCAAAGAATTATTTACTAACATTTAAGGTGGGACTCACTTGTTATTAAATTTAGTCTCTGGATATTCACTCAAAATATTGGTAATTATCACTATCCTCAAAGTTTATCCCTGCTTTACCCAATCCCAGTCTCATGAGGCAGCCCAGGACATTCAAAGCAAACTACATAGTCAGTACACAGTGAGACTCTTCTCTTCCCCGAAGATCTGTGAGGGGAATGGCACATGCATTTCCATATTTCAGTCCAATTCAACAATCATTAAGTGCTCTTCAGAATCAAGCTCTACACTAGATTCTGGGCATACAGAGAGGAATCAGGTTAAATTACTCCCTCGGAAACCAGATCTAAGTTCGTGTTTTACATTTTTGTTAAAATGTGGGAATGCCTTTTTAGTGCTAAAGCAGAAATATTCTCTTACCTCCAACTGTATATCGAGACCCTCAACTGGGGTAGTCAAGGTACTGAGGTTAGGGAGAACCTGCTCACAGAAGTAAGTCACAAACCTTGTAGAATGGACATTTTTCTGTAAAAAATCGAAAGAAACTAAGTGGTTAAAAAAGAGAAATATTCCCTGAAATATTACAGTAGAAATCCATTCAATAAATGCTGAGCATTATAGCATTCAATACTATGGCTAAAAATACACTATAGTACATACACAGCACATCCCAGAAATAACCTCAATAGATGATCTGTGAGGAGACTTCAAAAAGTTCGTGGAAAAATGGAATTAAAACATAAAAATAGAAAAAAAAACCCAAACGTTTCTCAACATCACCTCCAACAAGTTTGAGACACTTCTATAAGTGATATTTGCCATTCCTAAAGAATTGAGGGTCCTGGGAATTTAACCATGTCAATGTAGGCTTTTTTAAAATTACTAACTGAAAAAAAAAAAAACAAAAAACGGATGCTCCTTAGAGATTTTTTAAGATTAGGAAACAAAAACAAGTGAGAAGGAGCCAAATCAGGACTGTAAAGTGGATGCCTAATAATTTTCCATTGAAGCTCTCACAAAATTGCCCTTGTTTGATAAGAGGAACGAGCAGGAACATTGCTGTGGTGGAAAAGGTATCTCTGGTGAAGCTTTTACCTGGGCATTTTTCTGAGAAAGTGTTCTCAAAACTCTCTCATAATAAGCAGATGTTATCATTTTTTGGCCCTCCAGAAAGTCAACTAGCAAAATGCCTGGAGTATCCCAAAAACTGTTGCCATGACCTTTGCTCTTGACTGGTTGGTCCTCTTTTGCTTTGACTGGACCACTTCCACCTCTTGGTAGCCACTGCTTTGACTGTGCTTTGTCTTCCGGATGATATTGGTAAAGCCATATTTCATCTCCCGCAATTCTTTGAAGAAATGCTTCGGGATCTTGATCCCTGCAGCTGATCTGGGTGCAACAGTTTTGACACCCATTGAGTAGAAGGTTTATTTAACTTTAATTTTTTAGAATTGTGTAAGCTGAACCAACTGAGATGTCTATGGTGCTGGCTATTGTTTCTGCTGTTAATCACTGGTTCTCTTCGATTAGGGCATGAGCAAGATTTTTTCCTTGAAAATTGACGTGGATGGTTTGCTACTATGGGCTTTATTATCAACATTGTCTCGTCCCTTCTTAGAATGATTTATCTATTTGTAAACTGCTGATTTCTTTGGGGCACTGTCCCTGCTTTTCATAAAGCATCAATGATTCACCATTCTTTAGCCCAAGCTTCACCACAAATTTGATGCTTGTTCTTGCTTCAGTTTTAGTAGAATTCATGTTGCTCTGATTAGAACTCTTTTCAATTTGATATCTTATCCTTCTTAGTGACTCAAACTAGATCCTATTCATACGTGTTATAACAAGTTAGTACAAGTTTATTTTGGTGCAAACAATTTTTAAATCCATGTATAATTTTTTCATAATGTGCATTTTCCATGAACTCTCTGAAGACCCCTCATATCCTGTGTTACAAAGTCATCTGGAGCATTAGAACCTATCTTTGAACTCTTCCTGGATTCTCACATGACATTTGGGGGGACATTTTAATGGTGGATTTTCAGACTGGACATTTCTCAAAAAGGATAGTTCCTTTAAACCGTATTTTTCAAACTAAGTTATGCACATCCCAGAAGACTCATGGCCAGGGAAAACACAAAGCCTGAGACAGAATGCAAAATTCTTATGACTTTTTTTTTTTTGAGACTGGGTCTCACTATATCGTGCACGCTGGTCTCCAACACCTGGGCTCAAGTGATCCTCTTGCCTCAGCCTCCTGAGTTGCTGGGATTATCTACAGGAGCATGCACCACACCCGGCATCTCATGACTTTTAAAATCTAAAATGCTCCAAAATCCAAAACTTTCTGAGCATCGACATGATGCTCATGGTCATGCTCAAAGGAAATGCTCACTGAAGCATTTCAGATTTTCAGATTAGGGATGTTCATACTGGCACTATGCAAATATTCCAAAATCCAAATTCCAAAACATGTCTGGTTCCAAACATTTCAGATAAGGGATATTCAATGTGTATTCACTTCATTGTGTTAAGAATACTTTTATGGAAAGGTTTAAAGAGAATGTTAAACTGAACATCTACAGAAATATAAATAGCTAATAGGATAATCGAAATACCAGCTACATAAAACAAAGAGCTTACAGAAAAGAGGGGTACTGCCTGCCGAGTGCACTGTAAGAGCCTGTCCACACAGTCGGGATCCGAGGGATTGAAGGTCTGTTCTAGATCGGCCTGTTCAGCCACCAACTCTACAAGTTGCTGTCTTCCACTCACTGTCTGTAAGCTTTTTAACCCAGATAGTATCTTCATGAACAGAACAAATTCTTCACCAGTCACGTCTTCTAGGACCTAGAAAAGGGATAAGTCAGGATAACAGTATCTTCATCACTTGAATAGGAAAGAAAAAGCAACATGGAAAGAGAGTAGCAAGTTTATTTCAGTTACTAAAGTCAGTGTTATATTAATGCTTCTGAAATACAGATGAAAAGAGCCAATCAGAGTTGAGGCTGTAAGGTAAAGCAAGCTAACTGAATTCCTTAGTTGTCCCTCAGGACAATGAGGACAGAAAAACTGGTCTACCTTGACAGAGTACAAGACACACTAGCCACCATATAAGCAGGTAAAAAGAAATTATATGACAGGCTTCCAACATGGCAACAGGAGGAGCTGCAGTGCCCTTCCCAGTGAAAACTATGGAAAGAACAACCATTTAAAAGCTCTGAAAAGTGGTAAAATATTCTGATATTCCCATGTGGAAAACTGTTGTTTTCTCTGTCACTGAAAAACTCTTATCAGGAAGCAAGTGAATTGTGCTATTACAGAGAAAACATTGAATCTTCTCGAACATATGAAAAAAGTAAGTTATTCCTAAACTTTGGCACTTTAAAATTAGTGAAAAGTTAATTGTAGCACACCTTGCCAATCTTAACATCTGTAACTGTGCTAGGTGCTAGAAGGACAGGCAAATAAGCATGATCTCACCCTTGAAGAACACAGAGTGTCATGGGGTAGGATGAAAAAATAGACCATTTCAATATAATATATTTCATTTTGAAATAAGAATATTATGAAAGAATACCCTAAAATGGGGGAAAAGAGTAGGAATTAGGGAAAGTTTCCTGAAGAAGGTAATTTGTACAAAGACCTGCAGGATGCACACATTTTGAGGATAATGCCATACAGGATTTGAATGTGATTACATCTCTAAATTAACACACTGATTCATCATTACAAGTAACCAAAGCACTAAATAACGATAAAAGAAAGACTTGAAAGTTCTATGGTGGTTCTGAGGGGATATACCATTTTATACACAAGCCACACACTGCATTGATGAATACTGCCAATTTCAAATATGTTCTTTTTCTACCAAATGATGATTGAAGCGTACCTTTTTGGATTCTGTTAGTATAAGCTCCTCCACTTCCTTTGTTAAGACTTCATCCGGTAAAGTCTTAAGTTTTGTAGAAAGGAATTTAATTGCTCTTTCTCTAACAATGTCCTCTCCTTGAAGTATTTGGCTGAACAACCCACCTAACGTCCCTGAAAAACGAAATAGTTGTCTGTAGTAAGTCAATTCTATAATGAAGTTTTTTCAATTTAATTCAATTTATAGCATTTCTTCCCAAAACAAGTTAGTAAACATCCTAAATTGCATCAATACAGGTTAAAGTTAGTTTGAAATTTCTACAGCCCCAACCATAAAGAGTGATCGCATGCTTTGTTTATGGACACAGAGCCAAGTTGAGCAAGACTTTCCTTTTTTAAAAATCACTATTAATAATAAAACGCAGGTATTTTGAAAGAATTTCTTTAAAGTGGCAAAGGGAGTTTTTCCAACAGATTACTCATGAAAAAATTTGATCTGTTTTTGCAATTATTTCTGCAGGTTTTTCTACTCACAAACATTTTGAGCTGAGGAGACTTTTTCAGAATATCAAGAATTTTTATGAAATAGATCTCTAGATGAACCTCAGACTTTATCTTTAATTAGTAACATAAAACTCCCTGATTTTTTCTACACACCAAACACAATTCAGAACAAGAACTGGCCTTACCTTTTGCATCCATCTTAAATATACTTAACAGGGCATTGTTCACTAGGTTAAATTCTGCAGAGTCATCTGGATAGAGAAAAAGCAGCACAACGAATGTAAAACATATTAAAAATACCATCTGCTTCAATTTCAAACTTAAGATTAATATAGTTTCTCAAAGATTACATTGACAGGAGACTGATAACTAAGTCACTTCCTCAAGTACCAAAAAGATATATTTTTCTTATTATAAGGGTAGAGAACCTAATCTGGCATGCCCGAAAAACTTTTATGTTGATAGTGCAATTATGAAACTACAGGAAATTGGGGGAAAAATTATGATGCATCAAAATTTCCAAAAGAATCCAGTCATCATGGCTTTATAAACAGATTTAAAAACAAAACAATGCTAGAAGTATTACACAATTAGAAGTCATTAAGCTTCTGCACCAGTCACTAGAAGGGAGTAGGAAAAAAAAAAAAAAGTCATTAAGTTTCAAACTACTGAATGAAAAAAAGGTTAATCACTATCAGAGGGAGGACCTTTAGCACCCTCCGAAGCTAAAAACAGAGTCACTATTTCAGAGAGAAGTTATATTTAGATAAAAAGATAATAATAAAGTCCCTTACCTGTCTGTAGAAGTTGGGTTAGTATATCTGCCACTCGGGGAAGATTTTCTCCAGTGGCAAATTGAGGCAGCTCTTTAATTGCTTGACGTCGAATCTGGGCATGATTTCAAACAAGAATTAACTAAATACTATCGCCTTTAAAACAACAAACTCAGCTTTTTAAAAAAACTGAAACTACAGAGAAACCATAATTAGGGACATATGAATCACAACAATATATAACATGAGATTTCTAGCAATTTAAAAAATAATCTGCTCCAATTTAATCTTCAAGTTTCACAGGATAAATAAAATAAAATGTGGTAGAAAGGGAAGTTAAACACAGTATCTGACCAGAGCAGACAGATTTGAAATTATAAAGAACTGTTTATATACCAATTATATACAACTATTGGGTTTTTACTACCTTTGGGCATACAATACAGTATTCCTTCAATATAGCTACTGTGGCAATGTCATAGCTAGTACCCGTTTACTTTAGAATATTCAGTATTGAGTACTTAATACAACATTTGTGGCTATCTTCTATGAGATTAATTCCAAATACTGATCTTGACTTATTAGAGTTTACATAAAAAAATGTACAGGGTTTACATCCAGCAAATTCTGCATGAAATGTTGGTGATTCACTGATTTCATTTGAAAAGCCAGGAGCTAATAGTTTAAAATTCTTAGGAACCTGTATCAGCAGCCAGAAATGCCAATGGTTAATTGGTTAATTCTGTTCCAAGGAAAACTATTTCTTCTTAAGCTGGTAATACAATTTTGACACAGATCAATTCTTTTTCTGCCACGCAAAACATATAAGGGTGTTGAAACTACATTTTAGGATGTGACACTGTTAATATTTAAATATTCAAGTGAGCACAAATTGAAAATAGTCTAATTTCTCATGTATAACCAATAACAATCTAGGAAAAAGATATGAGCCACCTGTTTTAAACAGTGGATAATGGATAAGCAAAACAAAGTATTTTAGGATTCTATGCAGTTTTCACAATTGAAAGATGGTAAAAAGAACTAATACATTTTCTCAAATGTAGATTTAAGCCTGGGTATGGTGCCATGCCAGAGCTCACTGCGTTATTTTATTGTACACTGATATGATTGCTACTTAAATTATAACAGCCACATACAAAATCATCTGAAAGATTGCTGAAAAGTGTCATTCACAAACTTACTGATACATCTTCATCTTCACAGAGGTCTAACTGTGCATTGATAGCAGAATCAGCCAATTCTGGAAAATGCTTAAAGAATTTGGGAATAAACTGAGCTGCTAATCGTTTTTCCTTAGTACCACCCTTCACACCATCCAGTATCACTTGATAGGCATCTTTATGCTGAAAGAAAGAATAAAGCAGAAAAGACAAATCAAAGAACTGGCAAGGAAAATTTTAATCTTATTTTTGCATTATATAAAGGGTAATTGGCTGAAGTCTATTCATAATTGATGTTAAACTATTTCATGAAACTGATGCCTACCAACAGTAGAAATTTTGATTATTTCTAGTTTGAATATGTTGAAATGTCTTAACTTTCTAAGGGGCTTGCTGTGCTTGGGATGCTGCATCCTAGTTTAGATGCCTGCGTGGAGCCTATATTTAGGCTTACATTTTACCTTTGACGGTCCAAGATCCGACAAGCTTCCTCCCACCCCTTTGTTAACTAAGGTCTCAGAACATGAGTTTAAAAGACTCCAATTAAATCAGGGATCACAGTGATTTAGTGACACAGCTAAGATTATAACTACAATAAAATATTTCAAATAATATAAAGCACTGATTATTTTTCAACATCCAACACAGTTGTATATTTCAGTTAGATACATCAATTTGTGATCCTGACAAGAAACTTTAATCATAAACACTTTAAATGTATTTCTAAAACTGTGTATAATATCTAATTTGAAAGCAGAACGCTAAAGAAATCCTTAAGATTCTTTTAAGTAAAAAGTCAGGTATAATTTGCTCTACATTCATCAGATACATTCATGAGTGGTCAGTGATAAAGCACGTAAAGCCATGTTTGCATCTAGGATGCAACTTCTAAGAAATAAAGTGTTATTTTAGAGAAGTGTGTAGTTTCAACAAACACATTTCTTAAGCATGATACAAAAAAAATTGGCTAAGCTATATTACCACTTTCTTCCTCAGACTCAGTAAGTCTAGTTTGCATTTAAAGTAAGTTGTTAATACTTCCACATACTTTGAGGGATTACGAACCTGGTTGATCTGTGATTTCAGCTTCATCATACCAAAACAAACAAACAAAAAACAAAAAAACTACTAGAATAGTACTTCATGAAGTAAACGTCAGTAAAGCCCTGAAGAGCTCTTTCACCCTGAAGAGCTAGTGTCCTCAATGATTAAGAGAACAGGAGAAATCAGAGTTTAGGCATTACATAGATCTACTCTTAGATCAGCCTTACTGTTATAGTCCCTAAACAGGTGTCTGATATATTTTTTTAACTTTTAGATTTGACTATTTAACATTTATCTACATTTTAAAATTAAGTAAATTCATAACAATTTCAAGCAGAATTTAAAATAATGGTGGGCCACAGCTTACTCTATTATGGCAGTCGGCAACCCTGCCCAGAGCACAGTGGAAAAAGAGATTAGACGGGTATAAGAACACACAGCAGAGGAAGGAGACCTGAACAAGAAGTAGCAGAGGCAAAGTAGGGGAAAGTAGGACAAATAAGTAAGTGGAACATGGCAGTTACAAGAGGAAAGATGACAGAAGAACAGGAAGGTTTTGAAGTATTAAATAATGCCTCACTTAGAATTTATCACCTGCAGTTTGCTTATTAGAAAATACTTGCTTGTGTGTGTGTCTATAAAGTAAAAGTTCCCTTCTTCATTTATCAAAGATAATCCTTGTAAATTTTTTTTAACACTTATATCTGTTCTTTCTTTGTATATATTTCTTCAACTTTGAGAAAAGAAATGTCTACTGAAGGCTGAAGGGCAAGGTACAGTGCAAGTAGAGAAGCAAAAAAAAAAAAAAAAAAAGATTTAACACTTAAAAACTTCATAATTTAGTAAGGGAGTAAGCAAAGTCCTCACATGAAATAAACTACAAATCTGAAATGCTATTAATAAATACACAGTGCCAAAGGGGTTCAAAAAGAGAAGGATCTGATCTGCTTTAGGGAAATTAGTTCATAAAACCTCAAAGGACTTGTGTTTATCCTACCTATTTAGAGGGCACTACTCAGAAAGGAGTATTGACAATAGTTTGGATACGATGGCTTGCAGTGACAGCAATCTGAGCAACTGTGCTACTCACCCCTCTGGCAAAGGCTAAAAATCAAAATAAATGGTAGAAGAAAGTTCAAACTCAAATACGGTCTCAGAAGCATCCAGCTAGTGTATCTGCCAGGAAACTTAAGTCTTGATCGTAAATCTCATAAGTTAATATGAAAATCAGGCTTTGCTACACCAAGAATGTGAACATGGTTTTATCTTCTTTAAAAAAAGTTAGATGGTATCCCCTCCTTTAAGTTGCTCTTACTTTTGTTGGTTAAGATTACAAGTAACATCCTAAAACCTACTATCTTTTTTGGTGAGCAGTTTTAGATATCTTCTCTAAAAGAGAGTAAGTATTATACAATAGAGAAGAATTCGTAGGCATTATGGTTTGTCCAGCTTCAGTTCTATGAGAATTCACTGTTTGAGCCTGAGCAAATTGCTACATTTCATCATGCAGATATCTTTTTCTCTTTAGTTGCTTGACAGCTGTCATTACAGAAGACATTGATCACCCATCATCTACAGGGAATTGTGCTAAATTCCAGTGCCTAGCACAGTGCCTGGTGCTCAAAAAATGTACTGAATAAATTGTGGGCCCTCATTAAAATCTAGACGAAAGGGTACCTCTTTCATTTTTCAAAAGCTTGTCTCTTAAACACCCTTCCCAAATTAATAGCAGATTTTTGTCATGAGAAAAACATTTTGACCTCTCTGAGAGAACATTCATTTCAATCTGGCTTATATAACTAAAGGTGATATTAAGAGGGAAATGTGAGCAACTCTCAATTATGATTAATAATAGTATTACATATATAAGTTCCAGCTCCGTTTCCATTTGTTATAACATACTCTAAATAGGTGGATGTCAACCTTTTTTTCCACTCCAGCAAAAAGTGAGAGTAGAGAGACAGGACAGCACTATGTATACGGTTTCAAAGAGTCCCTGGAAGATTCCTGATAAATCTCTTTGGGAAAGCATCATCTATGAACTGATTGAGAATCACTGTTCTAGCTTCCACCTCATCCCCTCTGCTGATGCCCGACAAAGTCCAATGTAGGTAGAACAATGTGCTACGATCTTCCCCAACTCAGTCACAGACAAATTATACAATAATCAAGAATATCTTCACTACTAGTTCTTTCTGGGAACAACAAAAACAAACTATGATTGACAACAATATTTCTCATCTTGTTTTAATGGACAGAAAATTCCTCCTTCACGACTAACATAAGACAGACTCTATTCACCTCTGTAAACAGTATGTCAGTATACACTTTCCATTAATAGTGAAATTCCTCACCTAAATGGAAATAAGCAGGGAAGGAAAACCATCTGATACTTGAAACTGGTATGTTCACAATTCTAAATTAAATTTCAAAAAGGCTGCAATGTAACGTAAACATTTTTTTGTTCAGCTCAGAAAAGTTCCATTTGAATTACACATGTCCAGAAAAGATGGGAGGAGTACTGCCATAGCTTTGCTAATGTTATTAGACTCTGGAATCTTCCACTCTCTACTCCAAGGGATGTATAAGCAGAAGAATCACCTAAAATTCTAAGTACTGAAAAATAGGATTTCTAAAACAATGATCGAGATTATCTCTAGGACAGACTGGTTCTTTACCCAAGAAAACACGCATCGAACCGCTCATCAACTCAAGTTCAACGTACTCCAATATTTGAAAACTCACTCAAAAACCCAACGGCTCATACCAACAATTCAATACTGCTGAGAAACTGTGTCTGCGGCAAACAAAGCAAGAGAACTCTTCCAGACGAATCTAGACCTACCTGCACCTCCCTACTCCCTGCTGCACTGCCCTATTCTATTTTCTTCACGACCCCCACATCTTTCTTATTTATTTATCGCTAGACTCCCTCACTAAATGTACCTTCCAGGAGACCACGGATCTTTCCATCTGTACCTCCAGCGCCCGGCACAGCCCCTCGTGCGCGGCAGGCGCTCAGAAAGTGTACTGAATAAATGGACCAGTGAGCCCTCTTTAAAGTCTGGACGAAAGGGTCCCTCTTCTGTTTTTCACAAACTTGTCTCCTAAGCGCTCTTTGTAAACGAGTAGCAGATTTTTGCCTCCAAAAAGACATTTCTTGACCTATTGAGGAAAACTCTCAATCTAATCTTCAAAGGACCAAGCCCCACCAAAAAGGAGGAGAAAAAGTTAAGACCAATCTATAGAGTAATGCTCGAGAAAAGAATTAATGTGAACCTGAAGAGGCTGAGTTTGGAAACGCCACGGTGAGAAAAGGCTGGCAGGGAAGCCTGGTACCCGGGGGACCGCGGAAGAGAGGCAGGGAAGCCTGGGACCCGGGGGGCCGCGGTCTCCAGGGTGAAGCCAGAGTCTACACTCCCAAAGGGCCACCCCGACGCAATCGCCTGAGGTGGCTGGGAGCCCGCGGAAGGGCGAAGTAGCAGCCCTTGCCCCGCCCGGGGACCGTGGCGGGCATCGCTTTCCAGAGGCCGCGGAGCGCCGGGCCCTGCAGGCCGCTCGGGGACTCACCTGGCCCACTTGCTCCGTGGCATCGGCTAGGATGCCGTAGTTGCGGTAAAGCTCCTCTACCGTCGGCATGGTGAGCGACAAGCCCGGGGCCCGCTCCTGCTGTCGTCGTCGTCCCCGGCGCCACTGCCGCCTCGGAACTTCTCCAAGCCCACAGCCTACACTATTACGCCTCCAGCTGCCGCCAGTGCCGCCGCCAGTCACCGCGCACAGGACGGCTCCGCCCCCAACGCCTACGTGTCGTCGTGCGCGTCGGGAGCGGCCTTTATTGGAAGCCCATGAGCCGCCTGGGGTTTTGTCGCCCTCTAACGCTTGGAGGTGCAAAAAGCGGCAAGGACGATTAAATTAGCTCACCCCTTTTTGAAAGATTGTGCTTGGCAGGGAGTGATCTTAAAAGGAGAGAAATAGAAAGGAGGGAAAAAGTGTAAGCTGTATGTATGAGAAGTCACAGACTTTATTTCCTCCCGATTTAAAGAGAGTAATTTAAATCTGTGGTAATAGAGGGTAGTCGGTCCGATGGTAAGCACAAAGCATTCAAATGCCATTAAAAAAACTCTGTGTTCACGAAGTGTGGGGGTCAAACAAGTGTGGGGGTCAAATTTGGCTGCTGGATGAGTTTATCTTTGCTTGCTGCCAGTATAAAGAATTGGGTCCATCTCATTATGTCTAATATCCAAGAGGGTAATAAATAAATGAAATCATATATGCTTACTGATAAGCGTGGCTCTTGTACTTCTTGGACAGATTAAGGATATTAAAAAGGATTAGAAGGCCAGGCGCGGTGGCTCACGCCTGTAATCCTAGCATTCTGGGAGGCCGAGGTGGGGAGGATGGCTTGAGGTCAGGAGTTCAAGACCAGCCTGAGCAAGGGTGAGACCCTCGTCTCTACTAAAAATAGAAAAAATTAGCCAGATGTGGTGGTGTGCGCTTGTAATACCACCTACTCCGGAAGCTGAGGTGGGAGGATTGCCTGTACCCAGGAGTTTGAGGTTGCTGTGAGCTAGACTGATGCCACGGCACTCTGGCCAGGGTGACAGAGCAGGACTCTGTCAATCAATCAATAAAATAGGATTAGGAAATAGAACAGGGCCGGGCCGGTGGCTCACGTCTGTAATCCTAGCATAGCACTCTGGGAGGCCCAGGCTGGTGGATCTGGATCATTTGAGCTCAGGAGTTCGAGACCAGCCTGAGCAAGAGCAAGACCCCCGTCTCTACTAAAAATAGAAAGAAATTATATGGACAACTAAAAATATATAGGAAAAAACTAGCCGGGCATGTTGATGCATGCCTTGCAGTCCCAGCTACTGGGGAGGCTGAGGCAGGAGGATTGCTTGAGCCCAGGAGTTTGAGGTTGTTGTGAGCTAGGCTGACGCCACGGCACTCTGGGCTGGGCAACAGAGTGAGACTCTGTCTCAAACAAAAAAAAAAAAAAAAAAAAAAGGAACAGGAGGAATTGGTGACGAGACTTTTTTTGGGGAGGGGGGCGGAAGATGTTGTGCTTGTGAGTAGGTTGGATCAATTGCTACCTCCTTCCCTCAAGCCTGGGACCATTTTGAGGAGCCTAAAATATGGTCTCTGTGGCTGGGAGACAAAAAGGACTGGACATACCTGACAAGCTCAAGTTACCTGTGGCAGCAGAGTGAAGGAGGCTGCATTGGGATCTACTGTGTTCCCAGATTTTGCTGGAGCAAGGGAGTTGCAGTGCTTCTCTTATACCAGAGATGGGCCTCGTAAATGAGAAAGAGATGCTGGATTCGTTTTAAGTCCTGCTCTAAGGAGCTTCTGCCTGAAAGTGACAAAGCCCCATGGTGGCAGAAATCGAGTGGTGACTGGGAGTAGCACATCAATACCTCATGGGAGTCACAGTTGGGAGTGGCCTTTAAAAACCCCAGAGAGTGGCCCACTTCACAGGCCTGGTCTCTACCCCACCAGACGGTGCTGGTGTACAGCAGGGTTCCAGACCTTTCCTACCTTCTCCTTTCTCCTCTCTTCTCACATCCCCCTCTCAAAGCATATGCCTAGGAGGGATCAGAAGCAGAAAAGTCATGGGTCTGCCAGAATTTCCCTTTATGGCTGGAATGGGATTACCCTACCTGCTATAGTCTGAATGTTTGTGGTCCCCCCAAAATTTGTATGTTGAAGCCTAACTCCCATGGTCATGCTATTAAGAAGTGGGGCCTTTGGGAGGGCTCTGCCCTCACCAGTGGGATTGGTGCCCTTATAAAAGAGGTTTGAAGGAGCGTGTTTGCCTCTTCTATCATGTGAGGACACAGAAGTTGCCATCTACAAATGGGCCAGCACCTTGACCTTGGACTTCTTAGCTTCCAGGCTGTGAGGCAATAAATTTCTGTTGTTTATAAATTACCCAGTCTGACATATTTTGTTATGGCGCCTGAATGGACTAAGACACCACCTGAATAAATTTTAAAGAGATGGTGGAGGACAATAATAAAGCTGTATTTTGGATCACATCCCCCAAGTTAGGTGTTCAATGTAGTGATGCATATATGTGTAAAAGCAGGGAAAAGGATTTCTCTCTTCTAAAATATAGCTATTCCTACAAGTTCCTTTGAACCTAATCCTTGACTAATTTGCCAGGCAGCTTCATTCAACACTACTTTTTTCCCCTCCTCGATGCAGACTATTTGTTAGCCGCAGGAATCAGGATTGTGAACTCTGCTTTCTTTCCTCTTTCTTCTCTATCAGTCCCGGGGAATGCTTCACATCATTTAATTTTTTCTCTGTTTCTAGCTGGTCACCTGAGCTAAGGGCATTGGATTGGTCCTAATGATGGTAATGATGACTACGTTGATGATGATGATAGTAATATTAATGGGAGTCATTCTAATATTAACTAACATATTTTGAGCATTTGCAACTTCTAAGCACGTTATATGAATCAGTTCTCAAAAACTCTGTGAGCTAGGAAATAATATTACCATTTCCACTTTACAAATGAAGAAACTGAGACAGAGATGTGAACTAACTTGCCCAAAGTCCCTTAGCTGAGATGGACTTTGAGTCCTGGCAGCTGAATTCCAAAGCCCACGCTTTTACTATGAGAGTACATTGCCTCTCAGTCTGAATGTTCCCTCCTCCTCATACTACATTCAATCAATTGTGAGTCTCAATTCTATACCCTAAATCTATCACATATCTATGTCTTTTTCACTATCCCTTTGGCCCCTTGTCAGCTCCCAACCCTGCAAATCTGAGCAAGGTCATCACCTCCTAAATGGTTTCCTTGCCTCCAGTATTAGTCAATTCTACTCTCTTCAAGTATCTTTTCATAATTTTTTGAGTTTTTTCCTTTAACTAAGTAAGTTAACATAAGAATACAATATCATCATAATACATTCAAATACTATAAAAATATTTCATGTAAAACCAGATGTTCTTCTTCACCTCTCCACTCTGCAGAGGTAACTATGACTACATGTGTGGTTTATATTCTTATAGACCTTTATATACAATATATAGTGTTTTAAAATATATAAATAGCACATTGCACATGTTATTCTATGTCTTGCTTCTGTTACTTAACAATATGTTTTGTAGATCTTTCCATGAAAGTACTGCCTGGTATTAATGTGCCATAGTTTATCTATTTATTTTTGGGCATGTCAGTTGTTTCCCATTTTTCATTATTGCAAACTCTAACGAGTAGGTGATTTTATTTTCTTCTTTGTGATTTTGTGTATTGTCCAGCTTTTATTTTTTTCTTTGCTTTCCTTTTTTTCTTTTTTCGTTTGAGACAGAGACTCACTCTGTCATCTGGGATAGAGTGCAGTGGCGTCATCATAGCTCACTGCAACCTCAAACTCCTGGGCTCAAGCGATCCTCCTGCCTCAACCTCCCTAGCAGCTGGGACTATAGGCATGCGCCACCACGCCTGGCTAATTTTTCTATTTTTAGTAGAGACTGTGTCTCGCTCTTGCTCAGGCTGGTCTTAAACTCCTGAACTCAAGTGATCCTCCTGCCTCGGCCTCTCAAGAGTGCTAGGATTACAGGTGTGAGCCACCATACCCGGCCTTGTCCAGGTTTTCTATGATGAGTTTGTAATTTTATACAGATTCTCCTTCCTTTGCATTGGATCTGTGAATGATTTCAGAAGTCATTTGGTCAAACTTCCTCTATTCTTACAAAGGCAAAATTCAATCCCAGAGAAGAGAATTGGATTGGCTGAGCTTAGGTCACATGTCTGTTCTGTCCAATTAGTTAAGAGCAGAAAAGCAAGATCATACAAAGCAAATATGGCTGCTGAGGCCCATACCTACAGACACAGGAGGGTGTTGATCCCTTTTGGAGGAGTTGCTGTAGCATCTGCTATGGTCTGAATGTTTTTGTTCCCTCTAAAATTCATGTTGAAACTTAATCTCCAATGCAATATTAAGAGGTGGGGCCTTTTGGAAGAGATTAGGTCATGAAGGCTTCTCCCTCTTGAATGGGATGAGGGTCCTTATATTACTTACATAAGAGGCCTCACACAGCATTTGACCATTTTTGTCCTTCAGTCCTTTGACCACGTGAGGACACAGTGTTTGTACTCTCCAGAGGATGCACCATTAAGGCACCAACTCAAAGCAGAGAGAGCATCCCTCACCAGACACCAAACCTACATGTGTCTTGATTGTGGACTTCCCAGCTTCCAGAACTGTGAGAAATAAAATTCTATTATTTATAAATTACTCAATCTCTGGTATTTGTTATAGCAGCACAAAGAGACTAAGATAGCACCCTCTGTCAATGGGTATGCCTGAGGGCCATCTGGATTCCATTCTGCCAAGCTGAGTGCTTGAGTAGAGATTGTGTTTTGGCTCATCATTCAGCAAGTATTTACTGAACATCTCATATGAGCCAGGACTATCGTAGAGTGCAACCAAGCCAAATAAGCATGAAGCTTACATTCTGTTAGAGGAAGAGAAACAGACAAAATACACAAGTAAAATGTGTTTGGTTTACAAAAGTAAAGCAATAACATCAACACAGAGCAAAACTGCAGAATATAAGGGCTTTATATACTGACACTGATGGTAGTCTGGAATTAGCCTTACCACGTCTAGAGAGATCTGGGCAGGCATCTGGTTTAGTCCTTTCCCTGGATATTCACAGTGAGCTTCTTTTCCCTTTTATTGTTCGTCTATGACACTCAATTCTTTCTAGTATATGCTGCAGTTGTTTCTATACACCTCAACTATATAACATAACGTGGTGATCAGGAACTACTATTGGATGTTTAATAAATGTTAAATAAATGAAAGAATTGAACGAAGGAATAACAAATTCTAACTTATCTGAGCACAGTTTCTTATAGTATGAAAAAAGTTTCTACTGATTTCTTGGCAATAGGTTTTTTTTTTACTTTGTTTTTATTTTTATTATTTTATTTATTTTTAGGAAAACCATTCTATCCTTCTCCTAACCTGCCTTTCTCTCACCTACCTAATGATCAGTGGATTTTGCCCTATTATATTGTGACATTTTGAGTACTATGACCATCTTGAAATCTATGTATTTTGTAACTTTGAAGTTGGGTTTAGTTCTCTATTAATTATATATTGAAAAGCTTAAAGGACTACCCCTCCCCAGCCACTATTTTATATGCTTTGTATTTTGGATTAGTCTTAAGCCTACATTCTGAGGGCTTTTATTTTAATCCAATTTCTGTCTTCCAAGGAGGTCTTTTAATTCTAGCAGAAAAAAGATCATGACTCTCTAGAAGAAACAAAGAAAGATTTTTTTTTTTTTTTTGAGACAGAGTCTCACTTGGCCAGGCTAGAGTGAGTGCCGTGGCGTCAGCCTAGCTCACAGCAACCTCAAACTCCTGGGATCAAGTGATCCTCCTGCCTCAGCCTCCCGAGTAGCTGGGACTACAGGCATGCGCCACTATGCCCGGCTAATTTTTCTATATATATATTTTTAGTTGTCCATATAATTTCTTTCTATTTTTAGTAGAGACGCGGTCTCGCTCTTGCTCAGGCTGGTCTCGAACTCCTGACCTTGAGCGATCCTCCCGCCTCGGCCTCCCAGAGTGCTAGGATTACAGGCGTGAGCCACCGCGCCCGGCCAAGAAAGATTTTTAAATTAAGGTCTAACAGGGTCTGAATTGAAATAATGATCATAATCATAGCAAATATCTATTAAGTGTTTACTGTGTGCTGAGTAGCATGTGTGTTATAGTAGTAGCTAAACCTTATGGAGTGACTGCTGTTTGCCAGGGTTCGCCCTGAGTGCTTTACACATTTTAACTCATATGATATTCACAACAATGTTACGTAAAGTGGGTACCAGCATTAACCCTGTTTTATAGATGGAGAAAACAAGACACAGAAAGGTTAAGTACCTGCCTAGAGTCACATAGCTGGTGAGTAGACGTTCTTGGGCTCATATCCAGTCATTCTGATGGTTGCACCTCTAACTATTGTATCAAACCACCTCTTGTTTGAACTTGTTCATTTCTAAGTCAGGTGTGGAGTCTCACAGTTCCTTATCAAGACACTTCCAACCTCCTGCCAGGGGAGTTTCACATACTTATTAGTGGTACCTACTTCACAGGGTTGTTGCATGAATTAAATGAAATGATAGAGATTAAAAAAATTAATAGAGATTAGTGCCTATGGCAGTGCCTGGCCCATGGTAAGTGCTCAATCACTGTTAGCACCCTTCCCTTGTACCATTTTAAGATCTTGTTAATTTATATTTTAAGATTGAATAATTGTTGGTCACGTCAAATTGCTCTCCAGAGGTAAATTTGTTCCCTCTGATTCTATCTCAAATATTGGAAACAAGGGTGCATTTGTTTCCCATGGCTGCCATAACAAGTTACAACACTCATTGTGTCTTAAAACCATTTTATGATTTCACAGTTCTGGGGTGAAATTTGTGGTGTCACCATTCTGGAGGCCAGGACTCTGAAATCAAGATGTTGTGGGCAGGACCACGATCCTTCCGGAGCCCCTAGGGGAGATTCTGTTCCTGTCAGCATTCCTGGGCTCCTAGTTGCATCACTCTAATCTCTGCCTGTCTTTACCTGGCCTTCTCCTGCATCTGTCAAACCTCTTCTCTGTGTCTCCCATAAGGATACTTGTTACGGGATTTAAGGCCCACCCAGATAATTCAGGATGATCTCATCTTGAGACCCTTAACTTAATTACATCTGCAAAGACCCTTTTTCCAAATAAGGTCATGTTCACAGTTTCTGGGGATCAGGAAGTGGGCATATGTTTTTGGAGAACACCACTCAAACCACCACAAGGGTTAAGAACGAATATCCCTGGTCTGGGCTGTGCTGTTTACTTGATAGGTAAGAGATTCTCAAGGCAATGGTATATAAAAGTGTTTTTTTTCCTTCCTACAAAGGAAGGGAAAGAAGTTCCTCTCCCTCTGCCTTATTGCTGAGAAAAATGACAACCAAGGCTAATATATATCTCATATATATGATTTATGATATGTGACTTATTATAAGGAAATGACTCATGTGATAGGGAGACTGGCAAGTCCAATTCTGTAGGGTGGGCCAGCAGGCTGGAGACCCAGGAGGGCCGATGATGCAGATGAAGTCCAAATGCACTCTGCTGGAGAACTTTTTCTTACTCATGGGAGGGTCAGTCTTTTTTGTTCTATTTAGGCTTCCTTCCTTCGACTGAGTGGATGAGGCCCACTCCCATTATGGGGGGCAATCTGCGTACTCTACCAATTAAAATATTAACCTCATCCAAACACACCCTCACAGAAACACTCAGAATAATGGTTGAGCAAATATTTGGGCACCCTGTGGCCTAGCCACGTTGGTGCATAAAATTAGCCAGCACAGCGCTTAACCAGATGGTTCTGCAAACATTGATTGAGAGACCCCTGCGTCACAAGACCCAGGAACCCAGCCTGCGTTCCTAAGCACTAGGAGTGGAGTAAACCCATTGGAGATGGTGAATTGTTTACCTGGAAACAAGCCCCAGATGAGGAACAGCTCATCTCCTCCGGCTGGTCTGCTGCCCAGTGGAACACAAGAGCCCCACATATTGGCAATATGGTCCCAGCTACAAACCAACAGGGGAGAGAGAGAGAGAGAGAGAGAGACAGACAGACACACAGACACTACAAGCTGTTAAGAGCACTGGTTTAGAGGCCTGAGAGGGGACCAATCAAATACTGTCCCTGTGACTTTGAGCAAGTTAATAAACTGCTTCAAACCTCTGTGTTCTCAACTTAAAATTGGAATAATAGTGCCACACCATAGGGCTGGTTGTGAGTTTAAAATGAGGGCTCATTGCACAGAGACTGTCACACAGTGACTGCCTAATGATAATAATAATAATAATAAGTGCCACACTTTGAATTATTCTCTGTGACATGCCCCTGGGTATTCCCACTTTGTAAACGAAACCACTGAGGATCATACTGAGTAATACCAAGAGAGGTTAATGGCAGAAATTACTGTAATTAATGCTTTTTTGGCTGATCACTCAGTTGACTTTACACTCTCAGCCTTTTCTATCTGTAGATAAGGGTAATTCCTACATTAATGTACTGTGAAGATTTAAAGGACATAAGCGAAAAGTACTTTGAAGATGATCAACTTGTTTTATTTTAAAGAATTTTGGCCCATGTTTAAGTTATTAACAGCTGGCATTGTTTATTTCATGCTTTTGAAAAACCTTTTACATTTATACAGCCATTTTGTTTTGCAAAGTGCCTAAAGCTCTGGAAATTTGTTCTGGATTTCTTAGAACTAACTAGGGAGTTTGGAAGACTCAAAAGAATAATTGAGAATTTCTCTCTAAGCTAAAGAAAGTCCATTTTGTCTGAGCTATGGCACCTTCTGGAAAAGGCTTTATACAGTGCATAATGTTTCATAAATATTACTGTAACCCACTCTTTGTTTTTTTTAATTTTTATCTTTCGAGACAGAGTCTCGCTCTGTCACCCTGGATAGAACGCCATGGTGTCAGCCTAGCTCACAGCAACCTCAAACTCCTGAGCTCAAGTGATCCTCCTGCCTCAGCCTCCTGAGTAGCTGGAACTACAGGCATGCATCACTAACCCTGGCTATTTTTTTTCTATTTTTAGTAGAGATGGGGTTTTGCTCTTGCTCAGGCTGGTCTTGAACCCCTGAGCTCAAGCAATCCTTCTGCCTTGGCCTCCCAGAGTGGTAGAATTACAGGCGTGAGCCAATATAACCCACTCTTGATCATCAGCACATTTAACAGGTTGTGAATTAGCAGTGACAGAGGTGCAGTGGAGGCTGGGGCTGGTCCCACCTTCCTAGCATGGATTGGTTGCCAACCTTTAGGGTGTCCAGGTGGAGAACACCTGAAGGAGGAAGGGAGAGCAGCTAAGATGATGCAACAGCTGCTAACTGATAATAGTAGTAACGACAGCCACAAAAATAACAGCTAACAAATACCAGTACCTTCTGTATGCCATGCAACACTGTGCTAAGTGCCTTCCTCCTGGGATCTCTCTCCCTACAGATTTGTGAGGTGTAGGTTTAATTTTATGCCATAACACAGAGGTCATGAGATCACATAAGTTGCCCAAGTTTGCTTAGCTTTATTGGGGATGGAGGTGGCATTTGAACTCAGATTCATGTAACTTCAAAGTCTCAGCTTTTAGATTCTGTAGCTTTACATATTCTCCTGCTCTCCTGCACAGCTGCAACTAAAGGAAGCTGGTGAAAATCCTTTCTTCTATATGCTTTCCCTTCCTGGAGAATGAGCAGAGTCTGTGCATCTTCTTTCCTCCCACCTTCCCCATTCATTAATCAACACAGATAGCAGATACCTACTATGAACAAAAGGACACAAGTTGGTATCAACTTAATTTTGTCCAGCAAGGCAGAATGGTCCCTAGAATTTATTCCCAAACTCAGTGAAAAAGAGATGTTAAAAAAGTACAAATGATATTTACATTTTTGAAATTACAAATGTAATTCATTGTTCATTGAAGACAATTTGAACAACAAAAAAAACGGCAAAGAAGGAAATAAAAATCTGCTATGCTATATTCAGAGACAACCTCTGTTAACACTTTGGTATGTTTGCTGAAAAAAAAAAAGCTTTTCCTATTTATCTGTGAAAACATGAATTCTAATTTATAGAAAACATATTTTTAAACCTGTTCTATGTGTATATAATTTTATAACTTGTTTTTCACTTACATCAGGAACATTTTCCTATGTCATTAAATATTTTTTTAAATATGGTTTTTAAATAAGTGCATTGTATCTATCCCACCATATTATAACTTATTTAATCATTCAACTGTTATTAGGCATTCAGGTATTTCATTAGTATGAACAGTGCTCGAGGGACATCTTTGCACATTACATCTTGGATTACATCTCTGATTATTTCTTTTCTTTTTCTTTCTTTATACTCATTGAATGGTGGATCTGATTATTTCTTTATGATAGATTACCACAGGTGGAATTATTTAGGAGAAGAGATATATGCACATTTCTCAAGGCTTTTGGGTCCTGCTGCCAAATTGCTTTTTAGAAAGGTTTTATCACTTTCCAGTCTTGTCAAAGGGTTGTTCCAAGAAGATTTTCTTATCTAAAGTAAATGTTTCCTCTCCCCTGAGTTTGAGTTTTGATTTACATACTTAATAAACCATTTTGGGCAGTTACTCCATGCATATCTGTTCACTGTCTCTGGAGGAGGTGCAAGATGGCAGCCAAAGCACTGTTGTCGCTCCCGGAGTCACCTCCTGTGGTGAGTACTGTTGGCTGCATGCAATGGCTGCTTTCCTGTGTGGCAGAGCTTGCCTCTTACTGCATGTGTTGGCTCTGCATTTTCCCAGCCTATCCTGCCAAGTCATGGGCATATGATCCACCCTGGCCAATGGGACCAGAAGGGAATTCAGAGAAAGATTTTCTTTTCTTTTCTTTTTTCTTTTCTTTTTTTTTTTTTTTTTTTTAGCAAAAAACCCTGAAGGTGCAGAGAAAGATTTTCAATCCTCATAAAAGGACAATCTCCTGCTTCTCCAAACCTTTGAATGTGGTTGCATGAGGAGCTGTGGGAGCCGTATTGTGACCACGGGAGGGAAGGCCAAGAGTCAAGACTGACGACTGGCAAACAAATAGTTGGGGCACAGAAAATGATTCCCCAAAGTATGGCAGTTTGACATACTGAGGCTTTGAAAATTGAACAGCCTCAAAAAGAAGCCTCAGGACCAAGGTCTCTCCCCATCTCTCCCATCCTCTTTCCCAAAGAAGCACCAGGAGAGACTCTCTGGAACTTCCTTATCTGACCAGGAGAGCTTTTTTCCAAATGAAATGTGATTGTCCAAAGACTTCCTCTCCAGGAATCTCACCAAATACCAGGAAAGATCAGCCAATAGAGAAGGGAAGAGACTAGGAGTTGTCACCACATCCAGACAGATTTTTCACCTGTTCGGAGGGCAGCTCAGAGAGATTACTTTGGAAACTTTACCTGCATAAGAGGACAGCCTTTGTGCCTGTGCGGTTTTGCCCCTCACCTTCCCACAACTTGTGCCATTCGGCTTCCAAAGAAAATCATGTACGAAATAATGTCTGTCTTCCGGGCTCATACATCTCTCCCCCATAAAGGGAGCACTTGAACCTCAACCATCTGGCCTATCTTTGAGTCTCATATTTTTTGTATGGCTTCCATGTTTATGCACATTAAATAAAATATGTATGTCTTTTTCTCCTATTAATCTGCCTTTTTTCAGTTCATTTTCAGTGAACCTTTAGAGGGTAGAGGGGAAGTTTTCCCTTGGGCCCTACAAAGTCCTGGAACTTTCCACACTGGACTTTTTGTTATGTGAAAAGAAAAAGAAATCCTATTTTTCCAATGTCATTTTAATCAGGTAGTTTGTTGTTTGCTGTTGAAAGCATTCTGATTTCCCTCCTACCTTCATTCTCCACTTCACGTTCATTCATTGCTGGCTGCACTAGGCACCGAGTGGGGAAGGGCACGGTACGGTGAACGAGGCAAGTGTTACTCTTGCGGTCATAGAGCTTAGGGAAGGGAAGCAATACATAAATTTAAAAAATAAAAAATTGCCATAGATTGTGGTAGATGCTATGACAGAGAAGGACAAGGGTGGCTATAGTGCCTGGGGGAGGTCTGTTAGAAAACAAAACATTTGCATTAAGACCTGAAGGACAAGAAGGAACCAGTCCTTTGGAGGATGTTTCATAAGGAGATGCTGTTCACGTGGTTGCGACGTTTAACTTCCAAATGCCTCAGTTTCCTTATCTGTAAAATGAGGATAACAATAGTACCTAGTTTAAAAGTTTTATGAGGATTAAATGACTTCATAATGTAAAGTGCTTAGATTGTTACCTGACACAGGTGAACGCTTGGTGAGTGTCAGCTACTGCTGCTGTGGCGGTGGCAGTGATGGTGGCAGGGTGTTCTATGAATTCCCAAGGGTCTGCAGTTTGACTTTACGACCACCTCCACCTCCAGCCCCTGTAGGTGGTGGCACAAGCTGACTTTTTTCTTCCTGTCCCAACCTGTGTCTTGAGAATCAGCCCCTTCGCTTCCATCAAAACAAACAAACACACAAGCAAACAGATGAACAATAAACAAAAGCATATTAATAAATAATCCAAACAACTCCACTCTTACTAAGTGTTCATAAATGTTTAAAGTCCACTGGAGACTGGAAGAGATCGCAGGAGAGAATATGTTAACACGCAGACATCCATCATCTTGTTGGTTTCTTCTTTCCTTTTGTTTGGATATATGCTTCTCTGGAGCAAAGTAGTTTCTTTCCTCATCTCATACATAGATGTTTAGCTTATTTTTTGTTGCTTGAGCATGTTGTAAAAGCTTGTTCTTTGCACCAAGAGCATATCCGAGATGCTGTGCTGTTATTAAGAAATCTGGTTTTGTTAGGCTAGGGTTTGTTACATTGCAGTAACAAATATCTCTTAAAAATTTTAGTGGCTTAAAACAAGAAAAGTTTACTTCTTGTTCATACAAAGTCTCTTGTGGGTTTGGGTGACTTTTCAGGGCAGCCATCCTGCATGTGATGGTTCAGAGTTGCACTCTATCTATGTGTGCTTCAAAATCATTACAGTGGGGTTAACAGTGAGCTAGAGAGTTGAGCTCTCATATCTCATTGGCCAGAGCAAGACACATGACTACACCTAACATCAAGTGTATGTACCTTCCTTGTGCCCCAAAGGAGAGGGAAACAGATATTGGCAAACTGTTAATGCCGGGTGAAAAAAATGATCTTGACCTCATTACAATGACACAAATTGAGGTACTAATGGAGCCAGCATGAGAATCTAGAACTCTGGCTCTCTAACTTAGGACACTTATCACTGGAGGTGGTGCTATCATAAAGAAAACTAGACACCCATCAAGAGCATGAGGTCTGAAGCAAGACTCTAATCAACACTGCCCAGACTACAACTCAAGATAGCAAATGGAGAGACTTCCACTTCATTTGCACAAGAGTAGTTTTCTTTCAAAACCCAAACACAATAAAGGCACAATTATTTTGGGCTCCTTTTTGAGGAGCATTTCATCTGCATTAGACTGAATATTCTTAAAATGCATTAATATGTTTATATACTATGCAAAACATAAAAGCTCACTATGTCTTCACTGCAAGCGAATTAACACAATTTTAGCTCGTATGAGAACTATATCATCAACTGACTTTTAGACGAGTTGTTGAATAAATGCAATCAATCAGATCAGGCCTGGCATGTGGCAGGGGCTCACGAAATATTTGTTGAATGAGTGAATGAATAAACCCTATTCTCCAGCCAGGCCTACTGTACTTATTTGTTCAACAAAAAAATATTGAGGCTGGGCGTGGTGGCTCATGCCTGTAATCCTAGTACTCTGGGAGGCCAAGGCAGGCGTATAGTTTGAGCTCAGGAGTTCAAGCCCAGTCTGAGCAAGAGCAAGACCCCCCGTCTCTACTAAAAATAGAAAGAAATTATATGGACAGCTGAAAATATATAGAAAAATTAGCCGGGCATGGTGGCACATGCCTGTAGTCCCAGCTGCTCAGGAGGCTGAGGCAGTGGGATTGCTTGAGCCCAGGAGTTTGAGGTTGCTGTGAGCCAGGCTGACGCCACGGCACTCTAGCCAGAGTGACAGAGCAGGACTCTGCCTAAAAAAAAAAAAAAAAAAAAAAAAAAAAAATTGAATGGCAAGTGGTACATTGTTATCTTGGTGGCTCCCAAGGAATCATACCTCCCCCATGTTCACACCCTGTGTTATGACCTTCCACATTAATCCTGGACTTGCTCATGTGACTTGCTCTGTTTGATAGACTATCAACAAGCATGTGATCAGAAACTTGATAAGCACTCGTGCATTGGGACTTGTCCTCCTGCAAAGCTGCCACCACTGCATGGGAAAAGCCAAATGAAAGACCACAGGGAGACAGAGGGTCATTAGTCCCAGGTGCCTCAGCTGAGCACACCCCACAGCTCACAATATAGCTGAAAGCAGTGGCCTGAATGAGCCCAAGAGAAACCAGCAGCAGAACAGCCTGGCAAAACCATAGAACGGTGACATATAACAAATTGTTGTTGTAGGCCAGAGGCCAGCAATCATTTTCTGTAAAGGGCCAGCTAGTAAATATTTTAGGCTTTGCGGGTTGTACAATTTCCGTTGCAACTGCTCAACTCTGCCATTATAGTGTGAATGCAGCCATAGAGATACATAAACAAATGGGCATGGCTGCCTTCCAATAAAACTTTATTTTCAAAAAATAAAGCTGAATTTGGCCTGTAGGCTATAGTTAGACCATTAAGTTTTTGTGGGTTTTTTGGAGACAGAGTCCCACTCTGTCGCCCCCAGTAGAGTGCAGTGGTGTCATCACAGCTCATGGCAACCTCAAACTCCTGGGCTCAAGCAATCCTCTGGGCTCAAGAGATCCTCTGACCTCAGCCTCCTGAGTAGCTGGGACTACAGGCATGTACCACCATGCCCGGCTAATTTTTTCTATTTTTGGTACAGACAGGGTCTCACTCTTGCTCAGGCTGGTCTTGAACTCCTGCACTCAAGTGATCCTCGCACCTCGGCCTCCCAAGAATTCTGGGATGACAGGTGTGAGCCACTGAACCAGCCATTACCTTTTGAGAAAGTTTGTTTTACTACAATAGATAACAGAGATAACCTGTCACATTCTTCTCATTATTCAAGGTGTCCTCATTCCTGAGAACATTCCACTGCTGTGACTTCATTCTTGAAGACTCCCTGGTGTGGAATGCCCTCATTTCTCAGGCCTGGCCCTGGAAAAATTGGAAAGTCAGCAGCTTGCATTTTTAGCCTCCTAGTTGAAAGATTCTAGGAGGACCAGGAAGAAATGATTGTTGAGGTTCTCCTTTCACTGGAAGTAGAAAGTGCCCGTTTCTGAGTTCCAAATGAGCAGAGGAGCCTCTCTCCTGCCCCAGAACCCCCAGGCTCCATGAAGTCTGGCTAGGAGGACTTAAAACTGCATAAGAGGCAGTCGAAGGGAAGTCTCCTAGCCTGATGATCTCGTTATATCATTACAAAGACAACTGTCCCCATAAAATTGTGGCTTCTGACCTACTAATTCATATGTTGCCCAGAAACCTCAGATTTCCTGGAATTTCTACTAGGATTCCTGAAACTCAAAGTAATGGTCTTCAAAAATTAGAATAATTATTGTACAATGAAGGGTTAATCACAAGGAAGTAGAGAACCCCACCTCCTTGTTGTTTCTAGTTGGCTGTATATCTACCTGGTGGGTAAGAGTGCCAATTCTTAAGTCAAGCTGCCTGGAAGCAAATCCTGCCTTTCATTCATTTAATAACTACATGACCTTGGGCAAATCAGTTAATACTCTAAGCTCAAGTTTCCTCATTTATAAAATGGTGATAATAGTAATATTTACCTTACGATTTTTGTGACTATTGAATGATAGAATCTGTGTATTTATCACAATGCCTGACACATACTAAATATTCAATAAATTGTTGCTATCATAATTAATAACTCCCTGTCAGTCAGTTCAATCCACTTTCCTAATTCCTTAGATTTTTGTAGGCTATTTGTATCATTTCCTGAAGCGTTCTTACCTCTGTATCTCATTTATTTGCACCAAAAATTTTGAGATTAAGTGGCACAGTAGTAATTAGTCTCAATGTAAAGAGGAGGAAAGTGAGGTTGAGGTGTTAGGCAGTCTTCTATTGTCCCAGTTACCTTTATTTTAGCCCAGTGAGGCTGGTAGGAGACAAGCATTATTGTTTTTACATAGCCTCGGTTTACCAGGGGAGGGGAGCGGGGAGGGGAAGAAAGAGGCAGGGATTTAGGGGAGCTCCAGAAAGAATTGGCTATCTAAGTGTTTCAGGGTGACTCCCCAGCAAGCAGACTCAGACGATCTGCTGAAGGAAGTTTATTGGAGAGTGGTCTCTGGATTCACATCTGTGGGCAAGTGAAGGAAGGAGGAATGGGCAGAGGAAGATACTGGGTGTGATTTAGTAGAAACAAATGCCTGCTCAATCATCCCATGGGAGCTCTGAAGCTGAGTTGACCTGCAGAGTTGTCCCAAATGAGGCAATTGAGTTGGGCCTTTAAACTCAAACATTGACCTGTCATTGAGTGTGGGCCACCGCTGGTAAGGGCATGTCTTTGAGCAAGGCTACTGTCTTCAGTTGAAAACAATGCCCAGAGGGGGGCTAGGCAGTCAATACTCCATGCTGTAGGTTTTAGGGGGATCTGGGTGGCATCCCACAGTGTCCACAACGTAAAGCTTTTCCTGTGTGCCAGGCACTGTGCTAAGGACTTTCACATACATTTCATTCCAACCTCACAACAAAATTGCAGAGTAACCAATGGAGAGAGGCTATGATATTTTTAGTGCCTTCTATATGTCCAGTAGTTCACAGACTTTAGTTCATGTAATTTTCCTAACAACTCATCAAGGTTGGAATTTTTTGTTGCCTTTTATATGTTAAAGATAAACAAAATTCCAAGAATTTATTTGTGCAAACAGTGATCAGTGAATCGGCAGCCCCAAGATGCAAGTGGTTCAGGACTCCACTGAAGGGGCACAAGGGGAAAGACTTTATAAGGTGCACACAGAAGCAAGGCAAGGAAAATATATGGTTAAAATGGAGCAGTAGCCTAGTTAGAGTTTAGTTAGTGGTTTCTGATTGGTAAAGATTCTAGTCGGAGGTTAGTTGACAGTTTCTGATTGGTAAAACTTAAGTTTTGTTTTCCTAGGATCTGCTCATTCATGCTGTGTTGGTTTGCTTATATACGATCTCAAAGAGTGTTAGAGCCACCTTAAGTGCCTTGGCCTCCCAATTAATTATTTAAACACATAGAAGAGAAATTGGAAGTTCAGAAAAGCCAAGTTGTCACTCAGAACCTGAACCCAGCTCTGTCTGACATCAGAGCCAGTGCCCCGCCCACTGGGCAGCATGGACCCATTTTACAGATGAGGAACTTGAGGTTTAGTGAGAGTAAATGGCTTTCCTGAAGTTCAGGGGTAGTGGAGGGCAGAGTTGGGGCTTGAACTC
The DNA here is from genome assembly GCF_041146395.1 of Eulemur rufifrons. Lineage (NCBI taxonomy): Eukaryota > Metazoa > Chordata > Mammalia > Primates > Lemuridae > Eulemur > Eulemur rufifrons. The sequence continues at coordinate 86,562,180 of NC_090988.1, read as the reverse complement.
AGGTCTTGTGGGATGCTCTTTCCCAGGCACCACGCTGCTTTGCAGGAACGAGAAAGTTGTACATTGGGAAAGATGAGAAAGACCATGATATGGTGGGAAAACAAAGCAGCTTAAAATGAAGCTTAACTTCTCTGAACTCTCTTAACTGTTGAGCCCACTTCAAGGGCTTCAAGACATTTCCCGACAGCGGAAGTTTATCGGCTTTATGCGTTTCACCAGGGATGGTAGAGAAGGCTTTAGAAAGCTACCTCTCTGTTTTCTCTTGGATCAGCGTCTAGAGACTGGACTGGGGGAGCGTCTTATTTGGAAATGGTAAAAATGGAGCCGGGTTCCTTCGGCGGCGCCGTTTGCTGCGCTCGGGGGCCACTAGATGGCGCGCACCTCCTATTTCTGAGGCTCCTGTTTGTCGCTAGGGGCTTAGTTGCTGCTTCCTGCCCTCTGCGCTGTAATAACGATATTAATAGCTAATGGTTATTAAGAAGTTACCATGCGCCTAGTAAATTACTATGCTAAGCGCTTTACATAAATTATCTCATTTAATCCTTACCACAACCCTTATTGTTATCCTTAATTTACAATTGAGGATAAGTAACTTGCCCGAGGTAACAAAGCTAGTACTCACCGAGTGAGCCAGGATTTCAACCTGGTCATCTGACTTTAGAGCTTCGACATTCAGCTGCCTCCCCAGGCGGTCTGTAATGACGCCAACGGAGTGCTTGCGGGTTATGTGCCAGACATTGCGCTAAGTGGTTTGTAAAGTTTGCTTCGTTTAAAACCCACAAGACCGTATGTGGTACTACTTTCCCCTCCCGTTTCAGTAGTGAGAAGATTGAGGGGTGGAAAGGGTGCCAAGTTACAGCTATGAAGTAGTGGGACCCAGAGTAGAATCCAGGCTGTAGATCCCAAATTTTTACTACATTCTCATTCTCTCTCTCTCTCTCCCTTCTCTGGTTTACCTTCTAAAGGATGACAAAAAATGAGAATATTGGACCACTCGCTTTGGGCGGAGCCCTAAGATTCTGGATCTACCCTCAGATTCTCCGTCAGCATCCTCTGCTTCGTGGAAGAGAGCTCTGGGCGACCTCCCCCTGCTGCAAGGCAGCCCAGGCTTTGAGTCAAATTCAGGTTAAAATTCCGGCTCCACCCTTTACTGGCTCAACGTGACTTCAGCTAAACTTCGTTCTGGAATACCTTCTTTCAGCTTCTGCTCCCTTGGCTGTAAAAATACAGAGCCACAGTCCCCAGTCCTGCAGTGTTGCTGTGAGTCCACAGTCCAGGCAGGGAAGGGGCATTAGAGCAATGGCGGTCCCCTTCCCCTCCCTCTGTGAGTTCCACGGTAAAGCAGCCAGGGAGGAGTGTTGGGCAAGACTTTTCCAAATTGAGTCAGAGGCCCTTTAAAATCGACGTCACCCTTTTTGGAGGTGCTAAGAGAACCAGTTACGTAATCAATGTATTTGTGGATCTGCTCACTGCCTCTCCCCACTTCTAGACCAGTGCCCTCCAATAGAATTTTCTGCAATGATGGACTCAAGAATGGAAAAACAAGCACCACATGTACTCACCATCAAATTGGTATGAATTGATCAACACTATGTGTAAACAGCAGTAACATTCATCGGGTGTTGGGCAGGTGGGAGGGGGGAGAGGGGATGGGTATATTCATACCTAATGGGTGTAGTGCGCACCATCTAGGGGATGGACAGCTTGAAGCTCCGATTTGGGTGGGGCAAAGGCAATATATGTTACCTAAACGTTTGTACCCCTGTAATATGCTGAAATAAAAAGAAAAAAGAACTTTCTGCAATGATGGAAATTTCTGCCTTGTCCAATATGGTACCCAAGAGTCACATGTAGCTTTTGAGTACTTAAAATGTGGCTAGTAAAACTGAGAAACTACATTTAGTTTTGTTTAATTTTAAATTCTTTAAATTTAAAATTACATTTTTGTAGCTAGTGGCTACCTTATTGGACAGCAAATCTCTAGACAACTCAATGTTCACTGTTAAGTGTCCAGAGCCTGGCACAGAATCTGCCCTTCATAGGTGCTGGATAAATATGTTTTGAATGAATGAATGCAAATTATTCACATGAGTTTTCCTAAATTACACCAGTAGACCTATGCATGTACGAAGGCTTGGGGTCTGAGATAGCCAAAGGTTAAATGAGCACTATTTTTTAGGGAGAAAAGAGAGGAGGAAACCGTCAGACTTATAGGCATCACCTAGGAGAGGATGTCTGAAAAAGAGAACATGGACTATGCCAAGGATAAAGTACTAAATTAAGGAACATTTAACTTGCCACCTCCCCATTTCATTGTATTTTATTTTTCCTGCAGTAATTAGGAATCAAATTTTAAAGCAAGAAGGAAACTGTGGGCTTAAGGGCAAGGACTCCAAGGAAGGGAGGAGCTGGAGAGACTGTATCGTTGCACAGTGGACCCTGAGGGAGAGACACCCCAGGGCACAGACCAGGAGGCAGGGAGACAGCAGGGTCCTGGGCTTGTGTGGGAGGGAAGGGAAGAGAGATGTTGCCCTTCGGTCTTAACAGTCTGGAGGTTTAGTTAAGCCACCTGGTGTAAACTCAGTTACCTTTATCATCCCTAGTTTGAAGCTAAAATTGGAGAATTGAGAATACTGGCCTTTTCCATTTTCCTGCCTGTGGAATCTCTCTGGCCTAAGGCTCCAGCAACTTTCCTTTCTCCCTCTCTGTCTCTCTCCCATCTCTCTCTCTTTGTATCTCCTTCCTATAAGCCTAAATTAATAATCATTAATAGTAATAATTAATTATTAATAATTAAATAATATAATAAATATTAATAATAATCAATAATCAACATGAATGGAGCACAAACTGAACCCCAAGGTCTAAATGGATTATATTATTTAATCCTTCCACAGAGCTCTGAGGTAGATGATCTTAGGTAACATTTGAGCTTTTATTACATACCAAGCACTACTCTAACTCTATAAATATATATATATATATATATATATATATTTTTATAGCCATCTCACTTTCCATGGGCAGGTGCAATTATCCTCATCATTCTTCAATTTACAAAGGGGGGCCCTGTCGTCTAGAGGGGTTGAGCAACTTACCCAAGTCTATAAAACAAGTGAGCAGCAAAGCCAAGATTTGAACCCTGGGCAGTAGGACTCTAGTGCTCACCATATTGCCAGGCTCTGATACTTAATACTTTGCATGTTAGTACTTTATATGTATTAACTCTTTTAAACTTCATATTAACCCTATAATATGGAGACAATTATTATCATACCCATTTTATGGATGAGAAAAATGAGGTTTAATGAAGTTAGGTAACTTGCCCCAAATCATACAGTTAATTAGGGCTGGGGCCGGGATTTGAATCCAGGCAGTTGGACTTCTGAGGTCACTCTTTAAACTGTTGGGGTGGATCTTCTGAGTTGAATAATGTTTCCAATTCATGTCCTTCCCGGAACCTCAGAATATGACTTTAATTTGAAATAGAGTTATTGTAGATGTAACTGGTTAAATTGGGGTTATATTGGAGTAGGGTGGGCCTTTAATCAACATATAAGAAGAGAAGAGACACACAGGGAAGTTGGCCACGTGAAGATTGTGGAAAACATTGTAGGAAAGTATCTGCACGCCAAGAAATGCCGAAGATTGCCAGAAAATGCCAGAAGCTAGGGCAAGGCAAGGCAGGATTCTCCCCTAGAACCTTCAGAGGGAGCATGGTCCTGCAGACTCGATTTCAGAACTCTTAGTTTCCAGAACTGCGAGACAATACATTTCTGTTATTTAAAGCCATCCAGTTTGTGGTATTTTCTTACAGCAGCCCTAGGAAACTAATACAGTAGAATACATATTCTAGGATGGAGAAAGAATTGATGATTCTTTGGCTTGCTGGTCAGCAGAAAGAAGCCTAATCATTTCAACTAAAGTTGAAGCTATGTTTTAATGGTGATGAGGGAACAGGCAAGAGAGGAGAAGGGGGGGTCTGACTCCCCACTTGAATGCCTGTGCCTTCCTCGTACCCCAGGATGGTGGAGGCTGACAAGGTCTTTCTGCCCTAAGGATCCTGCTTATGGTTCAGGCTTAAGTGGCAAAATGGCTCTTACCAACTATCTGGGAGACCTTAAATTCTCTAAGCCTCTGAAAAAGAGGTGATAATAATGGTCTTTAACGGGAGGGTTGTTGTGAGGATTAAATGAGATAATACAAATAATGCCCCTAGATATACACATGAAGCCATCCTTGACTTATAATTGATGTTTTTTTTCTGGGAACTGGCAAACAGATTAAAGGCACAGATGGCGTCAGACCTAGATGGTTTATGTTCCAGGGCTGATCTCCACGATCAGAGGGTTGAACGTACAATCTCCAAGGTCCTTTGCAGTTCTATAATCTCCCCCTTCTCAGATTTAAGAGCTACAATCAATGACATCTTTTCCTATACGCCTCCTTTTCTTTCCTGAGCCAGTAGGTGGCGATAAGTCTCCATCATTTTTCTTTACCTGTCATTTACTCTTCAGTCCTGGCGCTGGCTGGGTGGTGGGACGAGGCCATTGGGAGTGGTCGAAACGATTCAGACAGAGGGGAATCTTTTGGGAAGCATTAAGCATCCCTCAGGGCACAAACAGGTGTTCATCGCCACCCCAGAGGGACTTCCCCAGCGCTCCTCTGATGAGGTTTATCCCCAACACAGCAAGCTCAGATGCAAAATTTATAACAAAAGGCCTTCTATTTTGTTCCCAGAATAAAGATACATCATCTTGCTAAATTCAGGAGGGGACCCAGCCCTAATGGCTAAGAGGTGAACCCCATCTCCATGCTAACTCTCATGGTATTTTCCGAGGCATTTACATGCCTCTGTTAATTTTGGACCCACAGAGTGGGCATCCTCTGAGAGCTTCTTAGACATGTGGAATGTCAGGGCTCACCCCAGACCTGTTAAATCAGAACCTGCATTTTAACAATCTTCCCAGGTGATTCGTGTAGTCATGAAAGGTCAAGACGTTCTGGCCTCAATGATCTCAGAGGGAAATGTGTCCTCTCTCCAGCCTGGGCTTAATTCTCTTTAATTCAGTGGAGAGTAACAAGCTAGCATTGTCAACATGTGTTGTATTTACAAAGAGCATTACTAGCGTAGTCCTAAAGGAGGTTTATGTATACATTGTCTTATTATTTGAAGGGTTACCTTTCCAACAACTCTTTAGCTCCACCCCATTTATAGCTGAGGAAACTAGTCTTAGAGGTACACAAGTATCCAAGAGCACAGCTGAGAAGGGAGCTCAAGTTTTCCAAGTCCACAGTGACTGGATTTCAATGCAGTAAAGGAAATAATAGCCAACATTTATTGCAGTGCTTGCTACATATCAGGCCCTATGCTGAATGTTAAATGCATTATTTCACATTATCTTCTTGATGGCTCTTAGGAGACGATATGTGAAGTATTCCCACTTCACGAATGAGGAAACTGAGTAGAGAGGTCAATACACTTGCCTAAGGCCACACAGATGCTAAATAAATGACTGATCTAGAATTATAACTCAAGCCAGTATGATCCAGAGCCTGAGAGCTTAAACACTATAGCTTAACGTCTCCCTGAGGGTTGTATGAATGCCTCGTGTATATGTCATTTTGAAACACTTGCCTACGATTATAATGTACTTTCTGGTAAATCATTATTTGGAGCTTAAAGTTAATTATCCCAGGCGTGTTTCCTCCCCAATGTTTGGTGCCTTCTCCTGGTACCTATAGTAGTTTCCTAGGGCAGCCATAACAAAGGACCACAAGCTGGGTGGCTTAAAACAACAGAAATTTATTGTCTCCCAGTTCTAGAGGCCAGAAGTCTGAAATTAAAGCATCGGCAGGGCCATTCTTCCTCTGGAACCTATAGGGGAGAGATACTTCCTTGCCCCTTCCTAGTTTCTGCTGGGTTGCTGGTGGTAATCTTGGTGTTTCTTGGCTTGCAGCTGCATAACTTCAATCTTTGCCTTTGCCCTCACGTGGCAATCTTCCCTCATGTGTCTGTGTTTTCTTATGAGGACACCAGTCACGTTAAATCAAGGGCCCACCCTATTCTAGTATGACCTCATCTTAACTTAGCTAATTATGACCTATTTTCAAATAAGGTCACATTCTGAGATACTGGGGATTAGAACTTCAACATATTTTGTGTGTGTGTGGGCAGGGGGCGGGAGCACAGTTCAATCCATTACAGTATCTCAAAAGGCAGCAACATGGCCAAGTGTGTGGGTTCCAGAATCAGAGTACTGGGGTATAAATCCTGGCTCTGTGAGTGATTTGGAGCAAGCTATTAATATGTGGAGTATCTGAGCTTCACTTTCCTCTTCTGCAAATCAAAGGAGAGCCTCATAGGACCATCATGAATTAATACACACAAAGCACCTAAAACAGAGTTGTGCTAGAAACCGTTTGTTACCCCTGCAGATCCCTTTGCCGGCGGGTGCACCCATTCCTAGCTGTGGCTAATGGCTCGCACCAGCGACCTTCTGTGGAGAATTGCCCTTGGCTGAGGGAAGCACCTTTTTGGAGATGCCCTGGACGTTGACCTTCCCTTCCTGGTGTACTGGCCAGGCCTGGGTTTGTCTGAGACCACATTCCTGCTCAGTCTTTCCCTTGCCTCACTCTCCTGCAGGTCTGGCCTGAGAGCACAGCCTCAGTAAGTCAAGTGCTTCTGAAGTCCTGCCTCAGGCTCTGTTTCTAGGGCATCTGACCTGAGACAAGTGCCCTGGATGAAAGCATTAGATTGTTGTTATTATTAATGTTTTCAGGGAGCCAGGGATTTACCTTCCCATCTCCCTGCCTTCCTCATGGTTTGGTACGGCAGTTATGTTTTATTTTTCCCTGCCACTTGTAACACCAAGAATGACAATGTTTTTCTCCATACTCATTGGTTCATGGGCTGAGACTGTCTGGTCACACCCAGGGGAACCTGCCCCTTCATCACTCCTGGCCACCTCTGAGAGTATGTGCAGACCCCGAGCATTTCTCTTCTCTTTGCCTCAACTTGGGACTGCTACGGGTTCCTCTCTGTTTCACTTCGACAGCCCGCTTCTTAGTACTTGCTCCTCAGTCATTTGTATGGAGAACAAAGTCTGTTTTGTAACAAGATCCAGGATTAGTAATGGTTGTGGGCTCACCCTAACGCAGTTCCACCCTGTCTGACCCCACGTTGGCTGGCTACACCTTAGCTCTGTCTGTATCATCATCATCATCATCATCTTCATAACTGCCACTTAGTGAATGATGTATGTACCAGATGGTGTATAGTGTATTTAATAACATGGACATTAGTTCTAACCCTCAACAACTCTCTGAAATGGTAAATGACATCCCTGTTTCTTTAATGGAGAGCAGAGGTCAGAGAAGTTAGGTCACTTGCTTGGGGTCACACAGTAGCTGAGTCAGATTTTGAACCACAACCATCTAAGGGGGAGCCAAGCACAACTACTCAAGTTCCTTGTTGAAACTACTTTCTCTATAAGCCCTCAAACCATGAACCACCGATTTTCTCTGGTGAATAGCACTTTTAATAGCTGGCATTCTAGACCCTTCCCAGCAAGATGAATTGATGTTTTAACTCCTTAAATCTTTCCTTTCCTTTCCTCTCCAGCAAGAGGTTAAAGTTTTCTCCTTTTTTTTTTTTTTTTTTTTACTTTTCCCTGCCATCTGAAGCTTCCTTTCTTTAAGCTTCTGAACCATTCCCCACGCACCACCTCCAGTCCCTAAGCCCCAGGCAAGTTCACACGTATTATTCACTCATTTCTTTCTGTCCCTGAGATTTCAGTTTCTCTAGCATTCATTCAAGTTTATGTCACTCAAGTTTCAATCTGTCATAAAATGTGCATTTTCAGACTTCCATTTAAATCAAGGCATATGAGATTTCTGTTTGTCACAGATATTAAGAAGCGAGTAGTGGTCGTATCATTTATCATAGTTAATTTACAGTGATGCTGGCAAGACTTCATTAATTAAGTTCCCAAACAAATCCGCCTTCCTTCCCCTTCCCAGTAGCCCAATCATTCATTAGAATTAGATTATTTTGAAATCACCACTTGGTAGCAGCCTATGATGGATATCTGAGTTACTCAACAAATCACAGGGGCCCTATGAAATTGCATAGGAAAAACTTTGCAAACGAGAATACCCACATATGAACTCTCCATTTGCAACAGTTCCCAATCACACATCCCTCCCTGATCAGCCCTCGCCTACATCCCCTTCTCTCACCCAGTGTCTTTGTGGGCGGGTGTCAGGCTCTTGATGATTTATGAACCACGAACGTCTAATAAAGGCAATATGCATTCAATGGCAGTCAATTGCAAAGTGAAACTGGAAATACTACAAAAGCTGTAGGATTTCATGAAGTCAAGGGAATTGAGGTCAGAGGACTGTCTGAATCATTGCCAAAACAGGATTGAGAAGAATCCTTAAAAATTGAAGAAGTAGACAAGGAGGAGGATGCCTTAGTTTCTTTGAGAGAGAATGATTAGAATATCAAGTGTTTAAGGGAATCCCTTGGGAAAACTGAGGAAGCCTTTAAATATTTTTCCAATATTTTTGCTCTCTATAAGAATGTTAAAGGCAAAATAAAAAATGCCCTATTCTGCAATCATACAACTTCGTGCGAAAATTATGCCAAAGGAATCAATGTGAATCAATGCTCAATTTATTCTTTATTCTGGAGTAGTAATGACCTAGAATTTGTAAAATGTAAATTTAAAATATGTCAACTTTTGTAACTTTTTACTTTAGTTTTTGATATAAAACCCCGATAAACCTGTTTTCCCCTGTTTACTAAGACATTTTGTTCTCCTTTTAAGTAAGTTCACTGGCCGGAGTGAAGTACCCTCGGAGACCAAGGGCTGTCTGTATACGTCAGAGGAGCTGCCCACGAGGAGCTTCTGGTTTGGTTGTTGAGGGTTTCCGGAAACACAGGGACAGGACAGTGAGGAAGGAGAGGATTCCCTTTAGCAGGTCGCAACTACGGTTTAACTGGGGAAGGAGGAGCTTCATAAAGGAAGGAGGAGCTGTCTTCCACGCCCAGCCAAGATCTGCAGGGTCGTTAGCCTGGTTCTGGCCTTGCTTTCCTGGGCTCCCAAGATGACTCTGTCCTTGTACACACACCTTTTCGCCTGCTGCTGTAAGTAATGTGTTGACAAGGCTCTTTTGTTGGCTTCCTGAGGGAGCTCATGAAAAGCACGTTGGGGATTCAGCAAAACACCGGAGCTCTAACTGTTCCTGAATGAGACAGAATTAGAAAATGGCTCCAAATTGAAATCTTAATTTTCAATTAGTGTACATTCAGGCAGGAGTGGGAGGGATTAAGGGATGGCAGCTTGTTTGGTTAACATGCTTTTGAGAAGACATGCTTGCGAGCTATTAGTTAGCTTCCTCCTTTCCTCCCCCTCCCACCACCCTAAGTGCTCCTTGCTCTGTAATTTGGCAGCCGCTCTCTCGCAGGCCTGCTGCGCGCTCAGTCCCTGACTCACTCAGATGCAGATGGCAGCAGTGGCAGCCACAGGAAGTGGGACGCAGCCTGTCGCCTCTGAGATTGGCTTGCATGTGTCTTCCTTGCTGTGGACCCCGTGAGGCCACAGGTGAGCTTGTCACCTTAAAAGATGCATGCCCTTCTGATGGCTTTAAAAATACATTCAGAAAAAAAAAACGATCAACTTTTTTCTTTCTTTGACATATTTGATCATCGTATGAGACTCACCATTGGGCAGATGTAGTCGGTGTAACTTCAAAATTTGGGATTTGTAATGAGAAACGGGTCGGAGGTGGGAAGCATGAATGCTATAAGAATGGGGCATGAAGTTGGGTATAGGAGATGGCAGAGGCTGCAGGTCATGGAGATGGATGGCTTTATCTGTCCTCCTCTGGTGCCTTCTCTCTCATCTTCTTTCCCACCTCATCCTCTTCTCTCCCTTTCTCCTGTTCCTAATTTGCAAATACTTCATCAGGCCCAGAGTGTTCAGGCAACCACAGCCCATCCCCCTGGGTTAGCCCTGCTTTCTCTCAATACTTTGCTACCTGGAGTTATTTGCGGAGTCAGTGTCTCCAAAGTGCTGCCTCAATTAACATGTGAATGCTTAACACGGTGTGTTTACAAGCACCATAACTGGAAATCATTAATTCAGTCAGCAGAGCAATAACTTCATTAGGAACTTCCTTCTGTCATTAGTAGGCAAGAGAGAGTGAGCTACAGTGATTAAACATGCCATTCCAGACGTGGCAGGCAAGACTGCTATCTGCTTGGCAGGCGCTTCCTCATCTTTTCATCTTCCTTCCAACTCTTCTCAGATACGGCGAAGCTGGCTGCAAATGTTGGAACAGGCATGGCCGCTGGCTCCGTTCATCTGTTACTAGGGTTTTCCTGACTTCTTTTTTGACCTTGGCTCACATCCCAGCCCCAAGCTCCTGGCGACATCTGCTCCCTACAGATTGGCCTGGACAAATTCCAAGTGCCTTTACTTAAAGGCTCTCTCTTTCTCTCTCGGTGAGTGCAGCCCTAGGCTAATGTCTGCAACCTCTTCTCAAAGGCACCAGTGTCTTCAGCCACCACTAGTGAAATCCTTCCCAAGGTTAAACTCCTCTCCAGAGAAGTGATCACTGCATGCTGTTTCTTTATTAGTCTTATTGTGCCAATGAGCGACTCTCGTTAATCCCTTCTCTGCCATCCAGGCTGTAGCCTTCTAGCCAGTTTCCAAGAAGTGTTGGATTTAATTGAAGAGAGGATGAAACTGGCTCAAATGCTAGCACAAGCTTCCAGACTAAGAAAAGGAGAATGGGAAGGAGAAGCTTTGAAAACCAACTCCTGCTGGACAAATACCAATGAATCCTGACAGCTCAGAAGCAATTGACTTTGAGAAATGAAACTGAAAAATAGGATTTTGGGGGTTTGAGGCAGTCTTTGAAGTCTTATAATCCAATCCATTTATTTTTTAAATAGGGAAACTCTGACTTAAAGAGACTAAGGGGCCTGCTCAAGTGATTAACAAGAGAATGGTAGAGGAAGGTGTCCAATCCAAAGCCTGGGACTCTTCCTGTTCCCTGTTGTATTCACTATACACACAGCCCTTCTCTTTTTCCTTTTGTGAAAATAGCCGAGAAGATTTTTGGTGAAGGTGTCAATGCTCATCTACTTACAATTTTTAAGGATGTCAATATAATTCTTCCCGAAATTTAGAGGCCTATCATTCAGAAGTCTTTTGGTTGTAAGAGACATAAATACAACTTGACAGAAAGGGGAATTCATGAACCTATAGAACCATAGAAATCTGGGATGCAGGAAAAACTAGAACAAGGACTAGAACATCACTAGCTCTTTGTTTTTCACTGTGTCTCCTGCATTCTTCCTCACTGAAGACTGCTTCTTTTTCTTTTCTTTTTTCCTCTTTTTTTCACACGGAGAGGGATCATTGTTATCAGCGATGCTAAGTTTTATGTCTTACAGTTCCTACCACTGAAGAGAACTTAATCACACATATGTGGCCTCAATTTTGGAGAGTGTCTGGTTGGCTGGGGTGGTAGGGGGAGTCAGGTGACCTCCCCTGAGCCAATCAACTGTAGCCAGGTAGATGGAATATTACCACTGGCCCTGCTCCATGTTGGAGTCCAATCCAGGACCAACCATTAGTGGCCATGGGGTTAAGATCTGTAAGAATGTGGCTGCTCCTATATAAATCTCATGGTTAGAGTTTGTATGTGGGGACACTAGGCAGGGAATGACATTTCCACCAGAAAGTAGGTGCTGGGTAGACAAAATGACAGCAGTCCATTGTAAGGACATATTGCTGCTCCCTCTCATTTAACAAATTCTGTTTCACCTTGATTTTCACCTCTATGTATATTCCAAGATGGTGCTTAATTTAAAAAGAAAACTTCTGTCTTTTCAATATTTCCAACCACCTTTCCAAATATAAAGCAATAAAAGGTAGTTGAAAGCATCTCATTGGACTGGTCAAATTTGAAAAAGAGAGACATATCCTACTACAGTTTAATTATTCCAATCTTGGCATTTAAATATTATAATACAGTCTTTACTGTCGAGTGTTTTCATCATTTGTGGTCATACCTCCCAGTTTGGGTTATCAGCCCTTTCATTGGTCTATCCTAGAATGGCCTGAAGTCTCTAAAAGACATTAACACCTTTACATCACTGGTGAGAGTTAGAAAGCTCTTTTTTTTTCTTTTCCTAATGATTCTTAGAGTATGGCATTTATCATAAATGTGAGTTATTGCAGCTGTAAGACAACAAACCTCTCATTTCTTCACCAAGCTTGCATTTGTAGCTTTCCTGATGCAAAGGGCTATTCTTCTGGTCTAGTGATTATTTTCTCTCTTTCATCAATAAAGGCACAATTAGATCAGCAGTCAATAGACTCATAATCATAACAACAGCAACACTTATTAAATTCTTACAATATGCCAGTAACTGTTACCTTTATATGTTATAACCTACTTGATCCTTACAACCACTCCAGGAGTTTAGTGTAATTAATATTATTCTGCCGTAGTAGATAGAGATAATAACACAGATAGGTAAAGTCTCCTGCCCAGATCACACAGATAGGAAGTGGCAGAGCTGGGATTTGGACCTGTGCCACCTGGATTTGTAGTTTTGCATTAAATTATCATGCAATTCTGTCTCTTAAGTGACCAGACATTGTTAGGTGTCTTGAGGAGTTTTGCAAAAAAAAAACCTCTTCTACTTCCTCAAATACTTTACCTACCTGTGGAATTATGACCTTGGTTGATTTAATTCGAAGTATCCATTTTCCCACTAAAAATGGAAATAACCCTGGGAACAATACCCTATTAATTTTGGTTAGTAAGATCCCCTCAAATTCAGCTAACATTACTCAAGTGCCTATTCTAATCACAGCATTAGTATAATGAAGTGGGTGGTATAATCTGCATTTTACCGATGAGGAAACCAAGACTTCACAAAATTAAGTGACTTGCCAAGGTCACACAGAAATAAAGTGGGCAAGCTCTGATTTGAACCAGGGTTTGCCTCACTCTGACTTTAGTGCTCTCTAGAATACAGTACTTGTCAATGAAATGAATCTGTCCCATGTTTTCTGGTTGGCAGACCAGATTTTAATAGGGAAGGAAGATGGAAAATGCATGACATTGTGCCCTTGAGGGGTTAAAGTTAGATCCCTTGAAAGATCTGAGGTGATTAGGTGTGTGAAGAGGGGAGATGTGAGAGGTTATACTAGAAAGTTCCAGTCCTTTCATTTTGCTGTCTGGACAGAAGGGAAACATTTACTTAGCTAACGTTTTTGGAAGGCTCTGGCAATTAGGGTGTTAATATTCTGTGTAGTCACAATTATGCTGTAACTACCAATTATGGGAAAACTCATCATTTTACTGTAATGTAATTACATTAAATAGCACCAGTCATGTCAGTGCAAAGACTGGGGCAGCCTCTAATTATCCACTGTACCCAGACACCTCAGCATGGATCAGGAATAATTGGTGTAATGCGGTTTTGCATTTCAAGGTTGGCCTCCGTTTTCCTCAGGAAAGCTTCTCTTGCTTTCTGATCCTCCCTTGTGTGTGTGTTTGTGATCTGGAAGCAGATGAGACGTTAACATCCCCAGTCTAGGTGTGATTTAGTATTTCCCTACACAAGAAAGGCATTGGAAGGAAAGTATCTCTTACAGGTAGTGAGGACCAGGACCGTCTTTATTCATCTCTTCTCTCATCCTTGCATGGGACAGAGAATGAGAATAGCTGACATATGCTGAGTGCCTCTCATATGCCAGGGACTGTGCTGGGCACTTTACAGATTTTTAAAAAATTAATTCTTGAAACAACTCTATAAAGGCGGTATTAAAATCCCATCTAATAGATGAGAAAACCAAGAATTGGAGAGATGAAGCAATTGGCCCAAAACCATAGAAGTAACACATAGTAGAGCCAGATTCGTTTTTTTCCCAAGGCCTGTTTTCTTTCCAGTACTTGCTACTGCCTCCGAGGGGGAGGCCTAATAAATAGTTATTGAACGAAGATGGATGAGTCTAAACCTATTTGCATGAGAGGATGATCCTTTACTTTTTGGTTTATTTCATCCATTTCTTCAGAATTAAATCTCTAGTTTGATTACTTTCCAAAAATCCTTTCCTTCCTGCAAGACAATCCAAACCCTATTCTCTTGTGCCCTCAGCGTCTTCAGTGATTAGTTTGTGTGAGTGTCTGTGTGTGTGTGTGTGTGTGTGTGTGTGTGTGTTGGGGGAGGTATACATTTTTTTTTTTTTTTAAGTTCATCAATTGTGAAGTTGATCTGAATGAATATCCTTGGGGAAAACCCAAATCTTAGAAGGAAAAACTAAGCTACAGTGAGGTGAAGAGGCCCAGAGGTATGATAAAGCTAAAAATGGTCTTATTTTTCTTCTTTCTTGGATGCTTGGATTTGGCAGCAATCTGACTTAGAAATTAGGGGAGAGCAGCAGATGGTGTGATTTATATTCACATATAAAATACTTTCCCCAAGTGATTTGGAGGCCCTGGTGGGTTTTTAAAGTTATAATAGCTGTGATTATTTTGTTGTGTTTTGCAGACACATTGTGTTTTGGTCATTCCTGATTGATTTCTTCTCACTGTAAAAGAATCAGAGGCAAGAATAGGCATCCGGCCGGGCGAGGTGGCTCACGCCTGTAATCCTAGCACTCTGGGAGGCCGAGGCGGGTGGATCACTCAAGGTCAGGAGTTCGAGACCAGCCTGAGCGAGACCCCGTCTCTACTAAAAAAATAGAAAGACATTATATGGACAACTAAAAATCTATATAGAAAAAATTAGCCGGGCATGGTGGCGCATGCCTGTAGTCCCAGCTACTCGGGAGGCTGAGGCAGTAGGATCGCTTAAGCCGAGGAGTCTGAGGTTGCTGTGAGCTAAGCTGACGCCACGGCACTCACTCTAGCCTGGGCAACAAAGTAAGACTCTGTCTCAACAAAAAAAAAAAAAAAAAAAAAAAAAAGAATAGGCATCCCCATTTAAAAGACGGGGAAACTGGAATGGAGGAGATGATTAAAAAACAGATTTACCTTGGGAGTCAGCACAGGTCACTGCACTGTGAAGTGGGAGTGAACAGAGGCCCCAGAGCTCCGCCTGATGGACGTTAGTTCATCCTCAACAGAAACAGATACTACTACAGTGCAGGTCAGCAACGGGCAAGCACCAGCTGCAGGATTTGTAGCTTCCTGCTGACTGACGGGTCTCACCTTTCCAAATGGATTTTCTTTGCTTGTATTAAGTCTCCTCAGAGAGGTTTTTATTGCTCCCTGTGGAGTTAGAGAAGGTAGACTTTTCTGCTTGGACCATATAATAGTAAGTGAATCTACAACCGGGCTTCTTAATTAACATCTAGAGGAGAGAGCCATTACTTTGGAAAAAACCCTCAGACTATTTCAGGGAGTGGGTAAATCAGGATATCGGGAGGTGGCTAATCTTCCACAGGGAGAAGCTGAGGAGGGTGGCACCGAGCTGGAACCTGGAGGTGAGAGCATTTCATAAAAATCATAAAAACGACCCTAGTGGGTATATGTTGATGGCAAGGCTGCAGACCTTTGGAATAACCGAATGTCTAGATAATGGTGTGACATTTCAGAATTAACAAAAATTCCTCTATATTTTGATCTCAATTGTTGACAGCCTAATTAAAAATTTTTTTATTATCTACTTTTATTCTAAAAGGAAGCAATGATTATGATAAAATTCGAAGAGTCAGAGGATGTAAAATAAAAATAAAAGACTCCCTTCTTAACCCTCATCCCTCCACGACACCACTTAGGACTAACAACTGTGTTATCCCCCTAAGATCATTTTAAATAGAAATAAGCATATATTTATGTGTGCTTAAATCATACTCTTTACATATTTCTACAGCTTAGTTTGTTTTTATTTAACACTATATATTGAACATTGTTCTATGTCATTAACTATAGATTTAAATGGTTTATTTAAAAATTATTGCAAGTTTTTACAATGCATAAATGTACCATTATTTACTTTCATTCTTTATTGGTGAACATTTGGGTGGTGTTAAGAATTATTATTATTTTTTTTTGTCCCTTTAAAACATTGTCATTGGAAACAATGCTACCCTCCGCACTTTTTGTACCGGTCCATTTTAGAGACCTGAAGAGCAGAGCTGGGAGTATCTCTAGAGGTCAGCAAGTTCAGTTTCCTTTATTTGCAGGTGAGAAAATTGAGGTCAGGCAAAGAAGTGAAGCGACTTGCTCAGGAGTACACATTCGGTTATGATTTAGCCAGGTATATGATCCTGATCTCTTTTTGACTCCAGAATCTTCTGTGTCTTGGAATTTAAATATAAATCGCTATTTAATAGTCCTTGAAATAAGTAGCTGTAGGCTGGGCTTTTCATTCTTCCATTATATGGTTTTCTGCTGAAGCTGCTGCACATGGGTGTGCACTTTGTGCACTGCACAAAGACACTCGGACTGAGAGGTAAGTGAGGGCTGAAATTGAGGGTTTGCTCCATTTGTTAAGCCCCGAGCCTAATCTTGGTGCTACTCCTGAGCGAATTTTCCTAGGTCTTTCTTGAAATTTCCCAAAGGCACTGCACAGGCTAGCAGAGTTCCTCATTTTTGGGGTAAATATATTTGACTGTAGAACAATAAGGCAGCTTATTGCATGTTATGCAGTACTGTTCATTTCGGTGGAAATAGAGTTCCGGTGTTGCTCACACTTTCTCATCCAGTCTTCCTTATGACTGACAGTTTGTATTTGAGAGAGAACTATGCGGGATTAGGGCTACACGATATGGGCACAATGAGCTTAAATTTAACAGCCAAGGGTAGCTGACAGGTCTCCCATGGGCAGAAGGTATTATTTATTCCTTTGTGATTTGATGCTCAGCTTTATGGAGCTACGATGTTGCTCCTGCCTTGTGAAGCAACCTGTCTTAGTGGGGATGAGCCTCCTTTTCAGATCATTAGTAGCTTGGAGTTGCACATCCCTTACTCCCTATTTCCCCACTCTGCCTCTGACTATTGTGGGTTCCCTCCCGTGCCACTGGTCTATAGGCTCATCTCGAGTGACAACTGTTAAGCTAAAGACGTTTCACCACGACAGTTCTTGAAAAGTTATTTCACTTTTTGAACATTGATTCTTGTTTTTGGTATCATGATTTTTAAAATAAAAGCACACTCAAGTAAAACGAACTGAAAACACACTAAATATAAATGTTAACAGGAGGAGCGGTGCTCCAGCATTCCGTTTGCAGGTAAAGATACACCAGTTTACAGGACCCATCAGTTTCTAGTCAGAGAATATATGGAACCTTTTGACTTGCAGATCATGTCTGGATGACCTCCAATTTTTTTTTCATGAAGACTTTTTTAAGAGCAGTTTTAGGTTCACAGCAAAATTGAGAGAAAGGTATAGAGATTTCCCGTGTACGCCCTGTGCCCACACACGCACAGCCTCGCCCTTCATCTGCATCCCCCACCAAAACAGTGTACTTGTTACAACTGATGAACCTGCAGTGACACACCATTATCACCCACAGTCCATAGTGTTCATTATGGTTCATTCTTGGTGTTACACATTCTATGTGTGGATTTGGATGAATTTATAAAGATATACATGTATCCACCATAATAGTTGGATACAGAATAGTTTCACTGCCCTAAAAGTTCTCTGTGCTCTATCTATTCATCTCTCCCTCCTACTAACCCCTGGTAAGCCCTGATTTTTTTACTCTCTTCATGCCTTTTCCGGAATGCCATATAGTTGAAATCATACAGTATATAACCTTCTCAGATTGGCTTCTTTCACTTAGTAATACGCATTCAATTTTCTTCCATGTCTTTTTGTGGCATGATAGCTCATTTCTTTTTAATGCTGAATAATGTCCTATTGTCTGGATGTGTCCGTTTGATTATCCACTCACCTACTGAAGGACATCTTGGTTGCTTCCAAGTTTTGGCAATTATGAATAAAGCTGCTACAAACATCTGTCAGGTTTGTGTGTGGACGTAGTTTTCAACGTGTTTGGGTAAATACCAAGGAGTGTCCCCAAATGTTTTCTTTGCATACATAGGCCCAGTGCAAGGGAGGAGGGCACAGTGCCAACTAGAAGTCTTTAGTGTGTCAGATAAGAGCATTATTTCCCCGTGTTTGGAGCCCTCTTGTGTTTGGACGTCATTTCCCCCCACGTGTTGTTCTGTGCTATAACTTTAAGTAAGTACAACCTGCTGAAGCAGATGGTGCAGGAAGGAGAATGCACCTTTCCAAGAATGGCTCCCTCCTGCCCCACTACAACTGTCACCCCCTGCTCTTCACCCCGTGTGGCATGAGATAGGCCTTCATTGCACCATAGTTCACGTACTGACTGGATTTAGTTTCAAGTTTTTGTTTAGTACTTGTAAAAACTTGGTTTTACTGTTCAAGTGATATACTATTCTTTTTGTGTAAATTATTTGGATGTCATTGGTCAGAGTGAAGTATATCCTAATTTTTTTCATTAAAATGAATGAAAATATTTTTTTATTTAATGACTTTTCAGGTAGCAGCAGGACTTTCAGGTGTGACTTAGAGCCATTGAGCAAGGGACAGCTGTACTGCATGGTGGCCTGTTGAGGTCAGGGGCCACGGCTTTTCATTTTTGTGTTGATGACACTGTATGCCATCACATAGTAGGCCTTCAGTAGAAGTTTATAGAGTGAATAAATAAATCCTTTTTATATAACTGCAGGGGAGATGTTTCAAATAGACACTGCAGGGACTGGGTAGCAAAATCTCTCTTCTTCAAAATGGATATGTCTTTGGGAATTTCCTTGTCTGAGTGAGTCAGAAGTAATGGTGTAATCTTATTAAAAATAAAGTTTAGAAATGCACCTATATGCACTGGAATGATTTATTTATTCTTCTTTTTAAATTTTTTTTTTTACTTTTCTAATACAACACAATGCACTGGTACGATTTGGTCTGATCAGGATTCTGGGGAAAGGATGAGTGCTGGGTGCCCAGCTAGGCTACTCAGTGAGGCAGGTTAAAGAAGGAAATATTGGAGT
This sequence comes from Eulemur rufifrons, assembly GCF_041146395.1. NCBI lineage: Eukaryota > Metazoa > Chordata > Mammalia > Primates > Lemuridae > Eulemur > Eulemur rufifrons. The sequence continues at coordinate 86,543,118 of NC_090988.1, read as the reverse complement.
GATTGCAGAGAAGGAGGAGAGAAGAAAGCATGAGAAACAGGAGAATGGCTTCTGGAGGAGCCGATCAAGGTGGTAGGGAGCAACCATTAAGAAAAACTGGAAAGTTGTGGAGGATGAGAAGGTGAGAAGTTGCGGAATAGGGTTGGTGTCAGCCCAGGGAAGAGGAGGCCAATTCGGGGGCTTTCTGGGGAGAAGGGAGGGGCGAGCCAGCAAGCACCAACTTGTGGAGATGTTAGGAGACGATGCAAAAGCGGCTCAGCCTGAGCAGGCGGTGCAGATCTGGGCTTTGCTTTTCCCATGAGAAAGGGACGTGGAGAGAGAGACAAAAATAGAGACGCCTAGAGAGACAGAGATGCAAAGAGGGAGAAAGACAGAGGAGACATACACAGACCAAGAGAGAGAAAGAGAGACAGAGGAGGAGGGGGGAAGAAGAAGGAAAGAGAGGGATGGGGAGGGAGAGAACAGGAAACAATGAAGACTGAGGCAGAGACACAGAAAGAGTCAGAGAGTCCTTCAGTTGCTCTGACAAGAGAAAGAAGCGATGGAACCAGGAAGCGAAGCCTATTCAGACGCCGACTGGAGGAGGGTTGTCCTAGTGGCCTGTTGGCCCCCAGATCCCTGCACATGGTGGGTTACAAACTCTGATTTTCCAACTGACTGACTGCGTAGACCTCAGGCTAAAGAGACACGAGTCAAACTGAGGCACTTGAAAGAGATAATGATGTGAGAGGCCAGGGAACTTGGGGGTTTGGTCATAACAGTGAAATGAGCTGGACAGCTGAAAATACCGTCAGCTTCCTGTGTGACTTTCGTTTTCTTTCCTTTTTTTTTTTTTTTTTAAATGAAAACTCATTGTTAAAGCAGACAGTGATTTCTTCTCTCTGGGTGTAGGTGGGGATGAGGATGTCCCTATCAGATTTTGGGGGTTCATGTTTCTTCTCCTGCTTCATCTGCTACACTGGCTGCCCTCTTTGCCACTTCTATAAAGTGACAAATCAGAAATAACATTAACAGGGAGAACTCGGTGCTTTACTTCGTTAAAATGTGGCAGGACTTGATGTGATGGGAGACCCTGTTTCTCCCAGGTTCGGCGAGTGGGTGAAACATTCCGCCGAGACTCTCCTGCTGGGTCACTGTGAGCTTCTTCTGTCCTAGCTGGAGACAGAGCTGTGCTGGCACTGGGACAGTGGCACCAGCCCCCTCCCCTAATGGTTATGAGACTTGTGTCTTCCATGGCTTCACTTTTCACATCAGAGGAGAAATGGTGGGTGTCTGTAGGAATAAGCCATTTGTGGTTTTGTGAAAGTGGGCACCTCAGATTTGCAAGCTTATGTCCTTTAGGTAAATTCCTGAAAGTGGATACAAATTATTATGCCTAATCTTCTGAGGCCAGCAGACCCCAAAGACCACCCAACATGGGTAAACAGAAAATAAATACTTATAGTTTTGGCCTGAAAGTAGTGAGAAGTGATTTTGTTTTCTATGAGCCAGAAATCAGCTAAAGAGAAAGGCCTGGTATTCATTCACATTTTTGTATCTTCAATTTCCATTATCAATTAAAAAACAGTAAACACTTACTCTGAATAGAAGTACAATTAGATCCAATAATGAACTCATCAAGTACTACTGAGGTGGAACTTGGCAGTAATTAGTTTTTTGATACATAAATACAATTTCCAAAGGCAATTTGTCCCCAAGCCCAGGCTACTGATTCAATTTGCCATGTTTGCTGTTACAAGGGAATGTGCAGTAAGGTGTATTCCAATTCCTCAGGGATGCATGTCTCCAGGGAGAATGAAATGAGTTGGCTAACATCTGAACTAACTGGTCGGACATGGAGAAGAGATGTCGTGCAGCTCTCCTGGGATTGTGGGGGCGGGTAGAGGGCATGCCTCTGGGACCTCATTGCCATGCACATCACTGTAGCAGGGGGCAAGCTGATCTTCTCAGCCCCTCCTTTCCCTATGTCTGTTTGTTTCTCCTCCTCTTCTTTCTCTCCCTGATGCTTTCCCTTCATTCATTTATCTCTATGTTCATTCATTCAATATTGATTGAGGGCCTGTTATTCTGTGTCAGGTGCTGGGGTATGGCAGTAAAGAAAGTAGACAAAGTTTCTGTCCTCAAGGGACTGTTAGTCTAGTATTCAACATGATAGAAATACTTACCTAATTATAATCATTGTCGTGCTATGAAAGGTCCCATGAAAATGTAGAAAGGGGGCTCTATCCTAGCCTGGGGGTTCAGGAAAAACTACCCTGCGGAACTGACATTGTAGCTTTGATCAAAAACATGAATAGGGCTGAAGCAAAGAATCTGGAGAAAAGTGTCCAGGCAGAGAGAAAGGCAGAAGGAAACTTAGTGCAGTAGAGAAATAGGGCAAGTGCCAGTGAGGAGGAGCAGGGAAAGGAAGCAGCCAGGGGCAGGTGGATGAGATGAGGCCGTGTGGCCGCATACGGCCCGATCATTCAGGGCCCGGGAGCTCTTGTTCAAGGTTTTAGATTTGACTTTAAAAGACACGAGGAATTCTTTGAAGATTTTAAAATAGAGGATCGATGTGATCCTACTCAGTTGCTAGGCTCCCCTAAGGTTTAGTAATGACATACCTCTTAATTTAGGAGCTCTGTCTTCAAGTCAGTTTCCACCATCTCTCAGTGTTTTCAGATTCCAGCTGGGAGGGAACTACAGAGGGTGGCAGATCCCCCTTTGAGGACTCGTAATGTTAGAATTTCAATGCTCCTGAGATATGAAGCCCTAGCAATCTTAGACGTACGTCAGGCAAAGGTTAGAGACTCATAACGTGGGTTCATCAGATGAGGAAAATAGCAGCTTCCATATGAATGAGTATATTTACAAAGTATTGGCAGAAAGGGATATTTCTCCTCCTTGCCTTCCTAACCTAAATCCTCCTAACAAGTTCAGATAATTGCTTTATTTTTCCCTCTGAGGCCTTGGGCCATGGGTTGGTGTGTGGTTAGCACTTTGAATTCTTTCCACAAAATACCAGAGTGAAATATCTGTTGACCTAGTTTTCTGAATGAATAGAGACTGCACCTTCAGTTGCTCCAGTGTATCAGTTAGGTGAAGATAGGTTGCAGTAACAGAAACCCAACAACAAAGCAGTTGAAAGAATAAAAGATGTCTATTTCTCTTTCACATAATATTCCCGATGTGAACAATTCAGGTCAGGGAAAAAGCTCTGCTTCTCTTGGGCTTTTAGAAACCCCAGTTCCTTGTAGCTACTACTTCTCTATTCTCTGGAACACTGTTACCAGCTGCATAAATGACACTAGGTTTGTCGCTACATGTAGATTCCAGCTGGGGAGAAGATGGAATAGAGCCTCCCAGAAGACGTTCTCAGATATCTTAAATGGTACACGTTCCATTCCATTGGTGAAAACGTAGTCCAGGATGTGAATTTAGTCACCCCGGTCACACTAAGTTGCAAAAGAGACTGGGAAATGTAATCTACAAGGCTGACTGCAGTTCTGTTACCATGGAGGAAGGGAGAGTGAATTTTGATGGATGGCTAGGACTCTCCACCACACGTTCTCTCCCACAGTGTGGTAGATTGATTGCACAATGGCCCCAATTCTTCACATCTCCCCATGTTCACTCTTTGGAATGTGACGTTGAGGCTCCGTCCAACAAGAGATGAGTCTGTTTTCCTGCTCCTTGAATTTGCTTCTTGCTTTGCTTTAGCCAATAAAGTATGGTAGAAGTGGCAGTGTGTCAGCCCAAGCTTAGGCATTAGGAGGACCTGTATGCTTTCCTGGATCTGTGTCACCACCACATAACAGGTACAGGCCGGGCTGCTGGAATATGACAGACCAAGTGGTGGAGTGTCTCATTGTCCTGGGCAAGGCCATTCTAGACCAGCTCCTATAGTTGCTTGACTCCCAAACCTGTGAGAAAGCCAAGGTAAGAGATGCCTACCTGGCGATAGCTGACCATGGGTGCATTGATGTGTCCAGTTGAGACCAAAGGAGCTACTCAGCTGACTCATAGACCCACAAGCAATAATTAATGCTTACTGTTTTAAGCCACTGGGCTTTGGGTGGTTTGTTACTTCAGGAACAGAGAACTGATACAGCTTTAGATATTTTCTTACAATCTCTGTGTAGCCTCTCGGATTGGTTAGAAATGGAAAATAAAGGAAGTGATATCAGTATAAAAGGATATTAAACTATTATTTTTTTGAGACAGTGTCTTGCTCTGTGGCCCAGACTGGAGTGCAGTGGTGTCATCATGGCTCACTACAACCTAAATTCCTGGGCTCAAGCAATCCTCCTGCCTCAGCCTCCCGAGAAGCTGGAACTACAGGTGCACACCACCACACCCGGCTAATTTTTCTATTTTTTGTAGAGATGGGATCTCGCTCTTGCTCAGGCTTGTCATGAACTCCTGGCCTCAAGCAGTTCCCCCCCGCCCCCCCCCACCTCGGCCTCCCAGAGTGCTAGGATTATAGGTGTCAGCCACCATGCCCAACCTAAACTGTGATTTTTAATTGAGGTGATGACATAGTATAGCTTGGAGTTACCAAAATAGATTGTGATGTAGACCAACCAGTAAATAGTTCAAAGTGGAGGTCCTAGAAACCATTTAGCTATCACCAGATTGAGGGCACAAAAGAGTATTGAACAGAGATGGGCAAATATTTTTGTGAGAATTATTTTCTTAGGGTATGTTCTCCAAGGGAGAGGCTATAGTGGATCAGCTGAGGGTATCCTCAAATCTAGGGTGAGGGACTTGAATTAGACTATTTGGAGAGCTTGACCTATTGGAAGTCACAGTGGATTGGTGCCTACTTTAATTTTACTCAGGATATCCAGAGTGCAAGGGGTAAGTTGGTGAGTGTGTTGGTGTTGCAGCATGGAAACTTGCTGTAGTTTGTGATTGGCATATATATGTGTGCGTGTGTGAGTGTGTGTGTGTACTCTCAACATATATATATCTATATATATATGTACATATATGTATTACTCTCAACATTTTTTTAAAGAAAAAACATGTGAGAGTGTTTTTTTCCCCATGGACTGGATATGGGTTTTGCATGCCGGACAGCCAGTGTAAGGATCATCTTAGACATATTCCAAAGGAGCTCCCAAGAGGACAACTGCACCTCAATAGAAGGAAGCTGGCAGCGGATGCTGGATTCGTGAGATAGCATAGTGAGTGAGCAACTACTGAAATAGATCATATTCACCTAGGTCAGTCAGTGGTTCTCAGCCAGGGGGGATTTTAGCCCCCAGGAGACATATAGCAATGACTGGAGGCATTTTTGGTTGTGATAACTAGGGGAGGTGCTACTAGCATCTGGTAGGTAAAGGGAGGGCAAGGATGCTACTAAACATTCTCCACTGCACAGGACAGCTCGCCACAGCAAAGAATATCTGGCTCCAAATATCAATAGCACCAAGGTTGAGAACGCTGCGTTAGGTCAAGGTGATGTTGGGGGTCTCCAAAGAACGCACAAGAAAGTCCCATGAGAGAAAGATCAGATTTGAACACTTGCCAGGCTGAGAGAGCACAGAGCCATCGTAGGTGCATGCCAGGCATGTAGGAATATTCCTAACATCTTTATCTCTTCTAGCTGCTCTGCTCCCACCCTTTATTCCCCAACCCTTGGGCACTGCAGTGGTAGAATCAGAAACCACAACTACAGTATCAAAAAGAGAAGGTGGGATGAAAACGTAGTATGTAGAAGGTGATAAGGAAGACTACAACACCCTTTTCCACTCAAAGTGACTGGTTTGCAGCATGGCCCAGCTGGAGAAGGGCAGATTCATTGTTAAATTGGGTTTGGAATTTGAAATAGTCCACAGAAGTGAATGTTAGAATTATTGAGTTGAGACTGTGTTTGTGGTTTAAGACTCCCTAGAGTGAGCAGAAATGTTTGGGGATTCACTTGAAATTTTATCCAGAGTATTCTGAAAGGATATTGAGATGAACAATGAAATAAAGTTGCTGATTACATTCCCTGGGTCCTGCTTGTTTTATATGCTCATTACCTTGGCAGTTGCTGAATAGCCACCGTAAAAGCTGGAAGCTGTCACATATATTATCTCATTTAATCGTCAGCACCAAGAAGAGTATGTATTTTTTGCTTAGTGTTTGAAGTGGCACGATTACTCTTACTTTACAGGGAGAAAATCAGGACTTGGAGATGTGAAGTAACTTGACCAGATGGCACCTCAAGGAAAGGTTGGATAGTGGTGCTACTGGTGGGGAGGTCTCGGAGGCAGGTTCAGTGATATTTATTTTGTTGAAGCACCTTCCTTTTCAGAATCCTGGAATCCTACAGGTAAGTGCTTAACAATATATTACATATGCATTTTCAAGTCAATGTCGTCAGCTGAGAGAGAGAAAGAAACAAGAGTTTTTAAGATGCCGCACATCAACTGGCTCCAAGAGATCATTTACACATTTGCAGCCAATATTTTCAAAGTATGAGCATGCAGAGAGAGGAGGCCAGAGCTGAGTCCCATTTCTTAATAACCCAAATTAATCTCTTTGCAACTGGTTGAGTGAATCAGACAGATGTGTGTCCTCTGTCCCTGCGGGCACTCTGAAAGGCTTCTCCATGGCACTTTATATAAACCTGTGTTAAAGTCCCTGTCACATTGTTTTATAATAATTATCTTTCATATTTTTCCCCTTCACTAGGTAGGTGAGCTCCTTAGACCTGAGACTTTTTTACTTTACTCATTTTTGTATCTGGTAGCACCTAATCTGTGCTAGATACTAAATAAACATGGAATAAATAATTTATTGAGCTAAAATGTCTGCTTTCAAGGAGCTTATACTATATAGGTGGAAACATGAAAAAATAGTTGTAAAATAGTATGAATGGCATAATTTCTGTCTAAAGGTACATATATATGTCAGTATATGGACCAAAAATAATATCAACAATATCAGAAGGATTCTCCACCAAATGATTAACTGTGGTTTCTTTTTGAGGTCAAATTATAGGGACTTTTTCTTTCTGTGTAATATATTTCTAAAAGGGTTTATAATAAGCAAGAAGTATTTTAGTCATTTAGTATTTAGTCAGAGAAAGTAATAAGATACAAATGAGAAAAATGAAATACTATATTTAATACAAAGTTGCATATGATTAGTTTTAAAATGAGTCAGTATTCAGCAAGCATAATAGGAATTCAGAGGAACTCCAGACAATGGACTGTGTGGTCAGGGAAGCCTCCAGGAGAAAGACTTTGAATCCTACTTATTATTCATGGCTTTGAAATAGATTTCCCAAAGACATCCAAGTCGTGATCTTCCCGTTTGATCTCAGGATCTTGTTGTTGCTTTTAGAAAAGCCAATGCCATCTGTTTTTGGAAGCTGGCATTCACACCCAGCTGCTAATTTGGAATCCTAAACCACTCTAAAAATTAATGGCTTTATAAAAGGTCTGCAACTGCCTCTTAAGAGTTTAATATCATATTTATAAACTCAGTCCGCATTGAGTTCCAGCATATTGCAAATAATTTACAGTGTTGTCCTGCTCAGAGCATAATTAATGTGGATCCACAGCTGTGCAGATAACTTTTCCTATCAGCAGATGATAAACTATAAGTGGCCCCATTTGGATGTGGGGAAATAGTCCAGATTTTAAAAACTGCATTGGTGCAACTGGAAGGGAATTTCTATAGCAATGGCTTCCCTCACCTGGAAATCATCTCAGTAGTAATAAATACAGCCAGCTTCTTCTCTGCTAGTTATTATACCTAAGAAGAGTGGGCTGGTCATGATGTATATGGCCCTTTGGTCTGCTTGCATGTACGCATTCCTGAGCAGCTGCTAAACAGTTTGCAAAGTTAGTTTGCCAGTTCAGGGGCCCTGAGGTCACAGGGCAAAATCTGAGTGGGGGAAAGGGTGAACTAAGGTTTTTGATCAGGTCAGTTGCTTCACAACAACAAAATGCATATGTTTATACCTTTTCCTTGTGCCTCAACATCTCTTTAGTAATTTCTCGGTGCATTTCAGGATCCTGAAAACCAGCTCTGCTCTTCTCTAACAAACCAGGTGTGAAATGCTTGCCTCTAAGGTCCTGGTTCCTACACGATATTGAAGCTACTTGCATATCAGGAGTCCTAGGTACATTGATTCCGTGGACAGCTTTTGGGATTAAATACCAAGGCGTTTGTGCTAAATTTAAACTGGAAACTTAGGTGAAAAATTTACACACTGTTCTGTTTAGCCAAGTGACTAAGTCTGTGTCTTCACTATGATTTTTATTCTTTTTTTTCAAACATTAATTAATTATCACCTTCATGCTATGTGCTAAGAATGGTACTTGGTGCTAGGGATAAAATGTTTAAAAAATATCTTTTGTTTATTATGTTCTCTCAGCCTAGAATGCCCTCCTGACTCATGAATCTGGTATTTTGGTATCATATCCAGGGCAAATATAAGCACTTAGTTTTATTGTAAAACTGTGTCCCGTGGAGTTTTAGTTTCTGATGAGGTACCCTAGGAACCATCATAGGAGGCAGAAGAGAGAAACCAGGTTTTGGGGGTGATTCTGGGCTGGCTTGTCCCAACCGTCAACCAGGGCAGCTGCAGTTGCTCCTGTGACATTCCTTAAAAAATAAATGACCCTGACCTTGCCTATTCTTACACATACAATAATGTCTGATGGGGTTAGTAATTATACTTCTATAATCTATAACCGAATATACTCTTACACTCAAACCTTGATGTGATTCTGCTCTAATAAGCTTCTGAACAAGTTTGATATGATTTTACACGTACTAAAGCCTCATCACCTATACGTAAACAGTGGGCTAACATACTATGCCAGGGCAGTCCAACAGAACTTCTCCCAGGCTGTATACCTTGGTCTATGGCTCTCAATAAAACTCCTAAATAAAACTCACTTTAATTTTTTAAAAACTTTGTCAATGGAAAAGAAGACAAACTCTGTAAAACAATTTAAGGAAGTTTATTCTAAGCCAAATTTGAGGACCATGGCCCAGAGCCATGCCCAAGAAGCCTTGAGGAGATGGGAGTCTGCCACCTTCCTCATTTGCTGGCAAATTAATAAACTCCTCTTTCCTTTTCCTCAAATCACTTGTCCTCATTCTTCTGATGCTGCCTCAGGGACAAGTGCCAAGCTTTCAGTAACAGAATTTGGTGTCCCCGGGTGGGATAGTTGCGGGGAATGGCACCCCACAACTGCTGGAAGACGCAGGGGGCAGCCCCATGTCAAAGCTGTGAGTCTTCACAGGTGGGAGCAACTTTTCAATGGGAGAGAGCAAGGGATGGCCCAAGCAGCTGCTGAGGGCTGTTTTAGCTCTGGAGAACTCCTGTCTCTGTCTCCCTGAAGTAGATGTAGCTCCCCACAACCTGAACTGAGTTGAGGAGAAGGAAATGGATTTGGAAACTTCTGGACAGCCTCGGTCATTTGTTGAGTAAGTTCCTGGGGGTGTACCCCAAGACCCTGATTCCACCGGTATGGGGGGTTTTCAGATCTTCCTGTTGGCTTTGTTTGTTCTGAGGAGTCTTTTTGGGGGGTGGAAATCACGGGGTTGAGTGGAACTAGGGAACCCGGTTTGAATTCGGAGCTCATCTGCGGTTCCCAGGGAACAGGGGGACTGGCTAGGCCACCATTTAGGGAGGGTTTTAAATCCTCCCACCCTGTGGGGCATTTGTTTGAGGCCCATGGAATGGGGGGATTAGGCCACACATTTGGAGAGGGTTTTGAACCTTCCAGTTGGGGTGGTGTCTATCCCCTTTGGATTCTCATTTGTGAAACTCCCAGCCCTATGGCAGAGCATTTGAGGCACCATCTGAGCTGCCATTTGGGGTGGTGTTTGTCCCCTTTGTGTTCTCATTTGTTGGCTAGGCCCTCAAATTTTGTATTGAGAAATCTTTGTATTGTTTATCTTTGTTATTTGTGAGTTTTGTTGCAACATAAGGAAACAAAGTCCCTTGGGAAAAAACACTGGCTGAATGGTTAACTTATAGTAAAGAGAATGGTGTTATTGTGATCCCATGTACGTGCTGGAGTGTGAGGAGAAGCAGCCGTTAAATGAAAATTCCCACTTGATTGACAGGCCTTGGCATTTTAGATTGTGTTGGGAATTCCTTATATTGTTTGTGTTTGATTGTGAGTTTTTGTCTGGTGAGTTGTTGTGCCTTTGTCTAAAGATTACCATGATACCACTTGTCTGGAGTGTGAGGAAAAGTGGTGGTTGATGGTCCGTGGTTTATTCTGAGCTGTTGGTTCTTTTAAAATTCAGAGCTCAAATGGTCAACTGCAACTATAGAATTAAACTGTTGAGTCTCAAGCTCTCTGCTTGAGGTAAACTCATTGTTTATGGTATACAAAATGATCTGTATTTGTATGATTTTTGATAAATGAGATCCTACCGCTCCCACTGGAACCCCCACAGCTGGCCAAGGCGAGGTACCTACCGGGCAGGGCCACAGCCCAGCGGCAGATCCAGCAGGAGGGAGGACCAGCACACGTGTGGCCTGCCACCAAGCAGCATGCAGCCAGGGGGAAGGAATGCCTGCTGCTGCTGCCATCTTAGCACCATGAGAGGGGTTGGGAAGGGCACCACCTAAACCAACTCTTTAGTTCCACACCCAGTAAATTATGACCGGAATGGTCTCTCTTGGCAGCAAATTCAATTTGGGCCAGAGGGAACCCATAGCTGGGGCAGGAAATTTGCAGCAATATCAGATAAGGGGGCTTGAATGTGCAAGAACAGCCAGAAAGGTCCTTTGAGACAGTCAAAAGGAATGGATGACAAAGCCTCCGCAGACTGCCTTTTTGTAAAGAAGGACCTTGAAAGGTACATTGCCTGAGATTGTAAAGAACTCTGGGTGGCAGGAAGCCTCCAGGAAAGCAAACAGTTGTTTTTTGTTTTTAAATCCAGGACTCAGCGAAGGGCGAGGCCCAGAACCTCCTGCCTCCAAATATCCCCACGGGAGCCCTGGGCAAAATTGACAGTGGGAATTTGATTGGCACCAGCTGTGTGGACAGAAGCGGTCCTGGGGGCCCCTTCCCCCAGCTGCCACCCCAATTCCCGGCGCCAGCTGGGCCTGATGCTCTGATAGCCGGGAAAGGTGTGGCCGGGGAGGGGCCAGGTGGTAGTGAAGCAGCCTTGGACAAGCGACAGCTGAGAAACTCATCACAGCTGAGAAACTTATCAACCACACCCAGGAGGTGGACCTGGGTGAGCAGCAGGAGCGCTGGGAGTTGTTTCAGAAGCAGTGGAAGCTCACCTCCGAGGGGGCTTGCACCACCAAGCTCCTGCTGGATGAATACCGGGGCTTGGTGAAGTACACAGGAGACTGCCATGGCGCTTTGAAATTCGGGCCTTGGTAAGCCTGCACGTCGTTCAGTCCAGGGAAAGAGGCCGAACAGATAGAGAATGGCATGCTGGTGATGGACACCGTGGACAGACAGCTGCAGACACAGCTCAGCAGCTCCTCCTCCTACAGTGAGGACATCAGAAGCACCCCATTTCCACACCCAGGAGCACACTCTGCGGAGCCCTGGACATTTCACAAGAGCGATAATGGACCCTCCTTCGTAGCAGAGGTAACCCAGCAGGTAAGCAAAGCCCTACACCTAAAATGAAAATTCTATGGAACCCACCTAAGGTGGGATAAGATATTGCTGCTTGCTCTTCTGGATAAGGGTAGCCCTTTAGAAGTAGGCTTAAGTTAAGCCCCTAAGAAATAGTTTGTGAGAGACCCTTCATAGCATGCGAAGTATGGTAATATAACCATGAGTGAAAAAAAAAAAAAACCAGTAAAACAATATGGCAAATGAGTGGCATATGTCAAATCAGATGCCAACCACTATGCATGATTTGGCCCCTTTCAGGTCTCTGCCCCAGTTGGAAGCAGAGAAGTGAAAGGGACCCCATGAAGTGCCTCTAACAACTCACACCTGGTTGAAATTGTCAGACGTGAAACCTTGGGTCCATAATACCAAAGTAAAGAGGTGTAGCCCCCAGTGGAGGGGCCAGCCTTCAGGTGATCTAAAGTATCTGTTTGAGAAAAAGAAAATAACAAAAATGTTGATATTTTTGCTGATCTATCTTTGGTGATTTGTTCTGTCTGTGGGATAGAGGGACGACTACTTAGTGAGAATTTCCTTGGTCTATCACCTCTTCTGTTAATCTGTTTTACTGCTGGGTGTGTTAGCCTAAACCTCGTTTGGTACAAGTATTTCTGCACACAATCTCTGAATTTGCAGAAGTCAGTTTCTTAGATCACCTACAGGGTACAACTAATAGCCTCGTGCTCAGAGGTCCCATGGTTTTTTTCTAACCCAGCCCTGTATCAGACATTGTGTGCAAAGCGACAGTCCATTTCCCCTTGTCAGTCCTCATGGTTGTGGTTGTTGCTTATGCCCTTTTTGACCTGATAATCTGTACCTTCTCTCTAAAACATTGCCCCCATTCAGCAGGACATAGCTTGATGACTATGTTGCTCCTCCTCCCGTAGATACGGAAGGATAAAATTGACAATGGAGAATATGTAACAGAGAAAGTGGCGTGAAAAAGGGTGAAAATGTTTTCTGTCTCTTCAAACCCCCCTTACCCTTTTTGAGAACTAAAACCTATATCCCTGCCTCAGGCTAGTGTTTGGGAGGGGTGGGGGAGAGTCCTTTGTTCTTTGTGCCACAGGAGATGGCTCAAGGGAATTGCCCAGGTGGAACGAGACCATTTTAGCCAAAAATGGGATTAATCAGAACATTTAAAAGCTCTATACTTCTGCTCAGAGGCAGGACATTGGTACTTTGAGGCAGGAGTCTGCCAACCACCTCATTTGCCAGCAAGTTAATGAACTTCTCTTTCCTTCGTCTCAAAAAAAAAAAAAAAGAAGAAGAAGCCTTGAGCAGGTAAGTGGACCTGCTGTGGCAGGGTTACAGTTTGGTTTTATACATTTTAGGGAGATAGGGATTACAGACAAAGTCATAAATCAATACATGGAAGGCATACATTGGTTTGGCCCGAAAAGGTGAGACATCTCAAAGCAGGGGCTTACAGGTCATAGGTGGGTTTAGGGATAAAGATAGGACATCTTGAAGCAGGGGCTTACAAATCATAGGCAGATTTAGGGATTCTTTAGTTGACAATTGGCTGAAAGAGTTAGGAGTTAGGCTTTGTCCAAAGACCAGGAGTCAGCAGAAAGGAATGCTTAAATTAAGATAAGGGTCTTCTATCTTTCATGTGATGCTATACCAGAATCAGGTTGGGACGTAAACCTCATCATAGAAACCTATTTACTGAGATTTTATCGTTTGTAGGTGTGACTCACTAGGCCCCCTTAGAAAGGAATTTGGGCAAAAGAAAAAGATCAGAGTTTAGTCCTCAACTTGATATCTCTTTTCTTTAGTTGACACTTCTATTTTATATTTGGAGTCTCTCATAGATGAGGATATTTTTGGGTGAGTATTCATTCCATCCTTCCTCTGCCGCCGTGGGAGGAGACGACTTCCCCCACACATTGATGTTGGGCTTGGCTATGTGATTTTCTTTGGCCAGCGGAACATGGGAAAAAGTGACAAGGTGCTGTTTCTGAGCCTTGACCTTAAAGAGGCATTGCTTTTTCTATTCCTTCCATGGGGAGCTTCTGAACTCACTCATGAGAATATGTCCAGGTGACCGCTGCTCCTCCAGTCTGATCCCCAGAAGGAGGCCTATGAGGCACAGCCAGACACATGTTAATAGTAAACACTTATTACTGTATGATACTCAGGTGTTTGTGATTGTCTATAATGCAGCAGCAACTGATTGACTCAGACATCTAGTTAAGATCTCACTTGTAGTAAGGGTTTTTTCACTAATTCGTCCATTTAAAAAATATTGAATGCCTTACTATATACCAGGCAGGACACCACTGGGTAGGTGGTCTTAAAAATCTATTGGCTTTGTTTATCTTCCTGACTTCTTTTCTTTACATTTGATGTAAAGAAGTTTATGGTCAGTTATAATACATAGACTCTAAGAAATAAAATCAAGACACACAACTCTCAAAGGACAAATAGTCCTAAAATATCCTTTTGAGAAGTGACAAAGAACTGACAGCAAATTAATGTCAATTATCTGCAAAAATAAGCAAACCATATGCAAGTACACACAACTCCTCAAAACTATCTTTTACAGAAGAGATGCCCCAATTTGAGAGAACTAGCTACCAGGACTTATAATTCCAGCTCTTGCTCTGGGAATTGTATGCCAAAGAAACCTAAGAAGAGTCCCCGACGTGGAGGAGGGCTGATATAACAAAACCAGGCTTTCCTCTTCCCTGTGTGGCTAGCTCCTATCTTTCAGGCCTGGGGAAGGTGCCAGGGCTGATCTGAATGTATTGAGAATGAATCTTCTTAATGAGCTGTCAAGTTCAGTGGAATTGCCAGATCTGTGCTTTAACAATTTCCTGGTTTTTAGTACCTGAGCCTATAAAGATGATATACAGGCCACAGAGGATGGAGAGTGGTCAGGGTGGGGTGAAAAGGCGGGGGAGGGGAGTTGGAGCCACCATCATTGTAGGTGGCACATGTTAACTCATCCATCTGGGTCTCTTGGTTGCACACCTGTCTTTGCAACTGGAGACAAGGGGATGGAATGGGAAGAGATGAAGCAGCTAGGGATGAAATTAGAAAATGGGCAAAGCTTGAATGTGGAGGCCCTCTAGCCTGCCTTTAACCAAACCCTTCCTGAATCCTGCCTTCTCTTCCTCCCATCTTCTTTTCAATCTATCTTATTTTCTTTTCTCTAGAGGCATCGGTCTCTCAGTTGTCTTATAGGTCACAGTATTTTAGCACTTGGTGGGGTTTTAGAGTCATAAAGAGCAGCAGTCCAGACCCTTCAGTTTATAAATAGGGAACTGAGACCCAAAGATGAACTGACTTTAGTGCATGGACCAGCTGGCCAGTGGCAGACCCAGGACTGGGTCTTTTAACCTCACGTGATGCTTTTTCCATTACTCAAGGGGGAATTAATCCTTGCTAAAGACTTAGATATTAACATCACCTGGGACTCTCAAAGAACAAACTATAATAGATATGCAAAAGGATAAGTCTGATAAAGAAATTTCAGGTTTCAAATACAGGCAAGCAGGGAAGACATTGCTGGACTGAGGATCCCTCCAGTATTCCTCAAATCAATCTCTGTTTGCTATTTCCTACTCTGCCTAAGGGGGAATCTTTTTTTTTTTTTTTTTTTTTTGTAAGTGAGAAATATGCCTGGTGTAAAGAGGAGCCATTCTTTCAGGAGTTCAATATGTATTGACATTTTGAGGGTTCTAAGCTATTATAACAGTTCCATATTGGCAAATTCTACCACAATCAATATGATTGGATACTATTTGTAATATTAAGGGAGATTTCCCCCTTCATCTCCCGTTCTTATGCTCCTAGCCCCCCATCACTCAGATAAGGCATTTCATGCTTATTGCCTTAGGGAAGGGCTGACACAATAGAATGCAGTCAAAATCAAGAATCTGGCCGGGCGTGGTGGCTCACGCCTGTAATTCTAGCACTCTGGGAGGCCGAGGCGGGTGGATCACTCGAAGTCAGGAGTTCGAGACCAGCCTGAGCAAGAGCGAGACCCTGTCTCTACTAAAAATAGAAAGAAATTATATGGACAACTACAAATATATATAGAAAAAATTAGCCGGGCATGGTGGCGCATGCCTGTAGTCCCAGCTACTCAGGAGGCTGAGGCAGTAGGATCGCTTAAACCGAGGAGTTTGAGGTTGCTGTGAGCTAGGCTGATGCCAGGGCACTCACTCTAGCCTGGGCAACAGAGCGAGACTCTGTCTCAAAAAAAAAAAAAAAAAAAAAAAAAAAATCTATGTCCCAAAGAGACTAAATAGTGAGTGAGGGCAAAACTTCTAGCCACAGCCTTGACAAGACTTCTGGAACTAGAAAGAGGAGGAGAATTGAAGAGCAGAGAGAAAACCTTAGAAAATGACATTTTCTTTGTGCTCTGCATCTTGCCTACCATTTGCTTATCTCTGGGACAAAAAAAAAAAAAATTCTGTAGATAAGTTTGAAACTCTGTCAGGAGTGAGGAATTCTGGTGTTGTATTGGGTAACTACTGTTGCATACAAAGCATGCCAAATAATTGAACATTTACTTAACTGGTGCATCTGTGGGTTGGCTGGAGCTGAAACTGATTGGTTTTTAGCTTGGTGGCTCTACTGATTTCAGCTGGGCTTATTCATATGCCTGTGTATTGGCTGGGGATCAGATGATCTAGCCTGGACTCATTGGAGGAGCTTGGCTCTGCTCCACGTGTTTCTCATCCTTCTCAGACCCGTGATCTAATGAGGGCATATTCTTCTCATGGCTATAGCAGAGATGCAAGAGAGTGAGTGGGAACATGCAAAGCCTCTCAAGGCCTACACTTGGAGCTGGTGCACTGTTCCTGTCATCTCATTTGACTGGCCAAGGCAAGGCATGTAGCCAAATCCAAAGTCAAGGGACAGAGAAATACAATCTATCCCTTTAGTGGGAGGAAGTGCAAAGTCATATGACAAAAGGTATTACTACAGGGAGATGAGAAGAATTGGGCCAATCATGCAACTAATCATATTCCCCTTTTCTGGGTGGAACCCAAAGAGGGAGCAAGACTTCAGCATGTCGTGGGAACAAATTGTTGTATAATTTGTCTAGAAGATAGCTGGGCTTTAGCTAGCCTTACAATATATCCATATCCCATGGGAATATCCCCAAGACTTTGGCTATGGCATAAACGTAACACAAAGAGACATACCTGAAGGGGCCATCAAATGGTTATAACCTAGCAATGACCCACTGGATTAAGGGCTGAGGACCACATGGAATGATGGTTGGTCACAGTGAAAACTTGCATGACTGTATGACAATCAAAAACTTGTGCCCTCCTGCTCCAGAGCCTTGGCACCATAAAAATCTTCTGGAAACTATTATCTCTAGAAAAGAAGATATGTATGTGTGTGTGTGTGTGTGTGTGTGTGTGTGTGTGTGTTAGCTGGGTGGGTGAGGGGAACAGATCCAAACTGGCTGAGATTAAGTTTTTGTGTTTTTTAAATCTTTGACAAATACTCTACAGTTTTCAATGCCCACTGAATAATTCATACGAGTGCTCCAGGAGCAAAGTATTCTAAATAACATTAACATAAACCAGTACTGTCCAATAGAAATATAAGATGAGGCACAGTGTAATTTTAAGTTTTCTAGTTAGCCACATTAAAAAATGTGAAAAGAGACAGGTGAAATTAATTTTAATAATACATTTTTACTTAATATGCCCCAGATAGTATGAGATTAAGTTTTGACCACTAATTGGCATGGGGGATTGAAATAGAAATATAGAAATTAAGTTTAAAATCACATTTCTAGCATGCCTGAGGTTCTGGTTTGGAATTTGATACTGCGTATCCCTATGCTTTCCCTACCCTTTAATTTATCCATAAGTTCTATTTTCTGACTAAGTCATTGCTTTCTTATACCTCTCTGCTTCCAGTGTCAGAACTAATAGTTGGCTTTCTTGTCACTGAGCAACATTTCCCCCCACCCATAACTCCACGAAAGTCACTGAATACAGAATAGAAATGGTAGCCTTGAGAGGCAGAGGCTACATAATCAATTAAACCCACTCACTGAATGACTTGGTCCAGGACACTAGCTTTTTTTGAGATTCTTGCTGAATGAACTTAAAAATGATTTCATATTCTAGACCTTCTGTACTGCCCTCAAATATTAAATTCAGAAAATTTCAGAGTCCACTGTGCAACTTTTCTCATTTGAGCCATCCCCTAAACTCCTACACTTCCCTCAATCCCATCAGAGTGAAGGAAGTCAAAGTAGGTTGGGAAGATTTCAATGAATATTTAAACATAGTTTCCTTTTTCCTCTTTAAATATGCTCTCAGTGCTGACACCAACACAGTTTCAAGTGTTGCTAATATATCCTAATAGAAGGATCAAAAAATGAAAACAAAATTGCTTTGCACATATTTCACTTTCAACTTTGTAAACAAACTATGCTGGAGTTTCACCCCCGGGATAACTATGGTTGGCTTTTCTCCAACTGAAAGAAAAAATGTATTAATTTATTTATAGATGGCATGTCTTAGTATTGGAGGATAGTTCTGTTGAATTAAATAGTTTTCTTGGCCATGGCAAAACTCAGCGTGAGATCTATGTGTAAGTAAAAGGAAGAAGATGTGAACCATCAAACAGATGCTGTACTGTTTGTCCATTAGCTTATTTAAGTCTTAAAAAGACCTTGTGAGGAATTTGGTATTATCCTCATATAACATAATGTTTACTAACTATTCTCATAACTCAGCAAGTTTCACTGCTAAAATAGTTGGCTGTAGAGCAATATCTCAGGGTTATTGTGGGTTTGACTCCAGACCACCACAATAAAGCAAATATTGCAATAAAGCAAGTCACACAAATTTTTTGGTTTCCCAGTACATACAAAAGTTCTGTTTCTGCTATACTGTAGTCTAAGTGTTCAGTAGCATTATAAAGAACAATGTATATAACTTAATTAGAAAACACTTCGTTCCCCTTAAAAATTGGGCAAAGGCTCTGAATAGACTTTTCTCAAAAGACGACATACAAATGGCCAATGGGTATATGAAAAAGTGTTCAATGTCACTAATCACCAAGGGAATGCAAATCAAAACCACAATGAGATATTATCTCACCTACGTTAGAATGGCTATTATCAAAAAGACAAAAATAACAAATTGCTGGCAAGGATGTGGAGAAAGGGGAACTCATACACTGTTGGTGGGAATGTAAATTAGTACAACCATTATGGGAAACAGTTTGGAGTTTTCTCAAAAAACTTAAAATAGAGCTACCATACAATCCAGAAATTCCATGACTAGATATTTATCCAAAGGAAAAGAAATCAGTCTATCAAAGAGATACCTGCACCCCCATGTTTAATGCAGCACTATTCAAAGTAGCCAAGCTATGAAATCAACCTAAGTGTCCATCGACAGATGAATGGATAAAGAAAATGTGTTACATATACATAATAAAATATTATTCAGCCACAGAAAGAATGAAATCCTATCACTTTCAGCAACATGGATGAAACTGGAGGTCATTATGTTAAGTGAAATAAGCCAGCCACAGAAAGACAAATACAGTATGTTTTCATTCATGTGGGAGCTAAAAAAGATCTTATGAAGGTAGAGAGTTCAATGATGGTTATTAGAGGCTAGGAAGGATGTGCTGAAGAGAGTTTTATTAATGGGTACAAACATACCATTAGATTAATGGAATAGGCTTTAGTGTTTGATAGCAGAGTGGCTATAGTTAGTAACAATTTATTGTATGTTTCAAAATAGCTAGAACAGACTATCTGAGATGTTCCCAACACAAATGTTTGAGGTTACAGATATCCTAAATACTTTGATTTGATCATTACACATTGTATGCATATATTAAAATACAGATGTACCTAATAAATATGTATAATTATTAGGTATCAATAAAAAAACAAAAAAATACTTTGTTTCTAAAAAATGCTGATGTTCATCCAAGCCTTCAGTGTGTCGTAATCTTTTTGCTGGTGGAGGGTCTTGCCTTGAATATTGATGGCTGCTGACAGATCAGAGTTGTGGTTGTTGAAGTTTGGGGTGGCTGTGGCAATTTCTTAAAATAAGACAATGAAGTTAGCTGCATCAATTGACTCTTCTTTTCACAAAAGACCTCTCTGTAGCATGCCATGTGCTTGACAGCACTGTACACCCAGTACAACTTCCTTCAAAATTCGAGTCAATCCTCTCAAACCCTGCCAATGCTTTATCAACTAAATTTATGTAACATTCTATATCCTTTGTTGTCATTTCGACAGTGTTCACAGTATTTCACCAGAGATAGATTTCATCTCAAGAAACCACTTTCTTTGCTCATCCATAAGAAGTAACTCCTCATCCGTTAAAGTTCGATTTTGAGATTGCAGCATTTCAGTCACATCTTCGGGCTCCACTTCTAATTCTAGCGCTCTTGCTATTTCCATCACATCTGCAGTAGCTTCCTCCACTGAAATCTTAATTTAGCATAATTCTTAAGGTCTCCAGGATTTTTGGAATGGTAAATGAGCATTAGCTTCAACTTAAAGTCACCAGCTGCTTCAGCCCCTCACAAGGGAGTCAGCTTGTCTTCTGAAGCTTTGGAGCCAGGCATTGATTTCTCTCTAGCTATGAAAGTCCTAGGTGGCATCTTCCAATAGAAGGCTGTTTTGTCTACATTAAAAATCTGTTTAGGGGAGCCACTTTCATCAATGATCTTAGCTAGATCTTTCGGGTAGCTTGCTGCAGCTTCTACATCAGCACTTGCTACTTCACCTTGCAGTTTTATTTTATGGAGACCGCATCTTTCCTTAAATCTCAAAAGCCAACCTGTGCTAGTTTCAAACTTTTCTTCTGCAGCTTCCTCACTTCCCTCAGCCTTCACAGAATTGCAGAGAGTCAAGGCCTTCCTCTGGATTAGGCTTTGGCTTAACAGAATGTTGTGGCTGGCTTGACCTACCCAGAACACTAAAACTTCCTTCCTATCAGTGACAAGGTTGTTTCGCTTTCTTATCATTCATGTGTTCACTGGAGTAGCACTTTTAATTTCCTTCAAGAACTTTTCCTTTGCATTCACAACTTGGCTAACTGGTGCAAGAGGCATAGCTTTTAGTGTACCTTGGCTTTGACATGGCTTCCTCACTAAGTTTAATCAGTTCTAGCTTTCGATTTAAAGTGAGAGATGTGCAGTTCTTCCTTTGACTTGAACACTTAGAAGCCATTTTAGAGTTATCAATTGGCCTAATTTTAATATTATTGTGTCTCAGGGAATGGCAGGTCAGTGGAGCAGTCAGAACACACAACATTTATTGATTAAGTTTGCCATCCTACCTGGGAGTGGTTTGTGGCACCTCAAAACAATTACAATAGTAACATCAAAAATCACTGCTTACAGATCACCATAACAGATATAATAATAATGAAAAAACTTGAAATATTGTGAGAATGACTAAAATATGACACAGTCACAAAGTGAGCACGTGTTGTTAGAAAAATGGCACTTTTAGATTTGCTTGACAAAGGGTTGCCACAAGCCTTCAGTTTGTAAAAAACACACCTGTGAAGCACGATAAAGTGAAGTGCAATGAAACGAGGTATTCTTGTAGTAGGACTTTGTGGGGATCCACCTAGGAATTGTGGGCAGCAACAGATTAAATTCTTATAGAAATGTTCATTCGTCATTCCTATTGGGTGGTCACCAGGCAAGGGGCTGCTGGTGATGGAACAAAGTTTCTCCTGCTTAGAAATAGGCTTTGATGGTAGGACTCATATGCATAAAATGAGTTCTCTGTTGAATAAAAGTCAGGCAGTTGTCTGGCAAAGACTTTTGCCCTACATGGTTCCTGGGCTCACAGACCACACCCCTTTCACCTTTGCAGCGTGCGCATTGGGATGGGTAGTGGGAATGCAGGGAAGCTTACTGGAAAACTCTTCACTATTGGATCAAGCCACAGCAAAGCACCCCAGACCCAGTGTGCTTCCACACCCACCTCCCTCCAAATTCTCATCATCCCCCAACAGGAAAAACACACACACGCTCTCTCTTTTCCAAAGTCACACAGAATTGTGAACATCCCCAATCATTAGGGAAAACCCTCAGTCATAAAAATAAACCTAGGGCCTTTCCCTTCTCCCCTAGAAGACAATATTTATTTCTTCCTAGA
Source organism: Eulemur rufifrons (assembly GCF_041146395.1). Taxonomy (NCBI): domain Eukaryota; kingdom Metazoa; phylum Chordata; class Mammalia; order Primates; family Lemuridae; genus Eulemur; species Eulemur rufifrons. The sequence continues at coordinate 86,521,398 of NC_090988.1, read as the reverse complement.
GAGGACGGGGAGGAGTTAGGGGAGGGAGTGGGTTGTCCTTCTCTTGAAAAGGCTGTGCCACTGTCCATGAAACTAGAATAAAGAAGGAAAATCTCCAAAGTTGGGGTTTCATATTGGAACAGGCTGAGTGATCATATCCTGCTATGCTCTTTTCATGGAACTAAAATTGAAGCTCACACGGGTTCATCATTCACCCAAATTCCCACAAGGAGTTAGTGGCAAAATGTAGATTAAAATTTGGGGTTTTTCTTTTTTCTTTCTTTCTTTCTTTCTTTTTTTTTTTTTTGAGAAGGAGTCTCTCTCTGTTGCCCTGAGTAGAGTGCCATGGCATCAGCCTAGCTCACAGCAACCTCAAACTCCTGAGCTCAAGCGATCCTCCTGCCTCAGCCTCCTGAGTAGCTGGGACTACAGACATGTGCCATCATGGCCGGCTAATTTTTCTATTTTTAGTAGAGACGGGTTCTCACTCTTGCTCAGGCTGGTCTCAAACTCCTGAGCTCAAGCAATCCTCCCACCTCATCCTCCTAGGGTGCTAGGATTACAGATGTGAGCTGTTGCACCCTGCCAAAATTTGGGGTTTTTCTGATTCTAACAGTTATGATATTTCCACTCTACCAGAGCATATAGTGTTTAGGTCTGGCCCTAATTAATGAATATGCATTGTGAGCAAACAAAAAAAAAAAGAAGGAAGTCATTTTAATTTAACACTGAGACTTGGGGTATACAAGGCCCGGAATGTGTTGTGCAGGAAGAAATAAATCTGAATGCCCTCTTTGTTCCTTACTGACACTTCCCCTCCCCACCCCCTGCCCACCCATATGAATACTCAGCCCAGAGCTAAGGCAGGGGTTGTATTTGGGAGGGTTAAGGAATGTTAACTAAAATGAGCAAAGCAGAGATGGATTCCAATCCCATTAGAGCTCAGCCTAAAAGCACTTTCCTTCATTTGAGGGAAGCAAAGATCAAGTGAAGACAGTTGCCAGACCCTCTCCTTTTCCTGGAAGCTAATGGACCATGAGAAGAATGTTCATGCAACTATAGATGCAGCCAAAGAAGGTGCTCTTGAACTGTTGCCTGGAGGTTACAAATGTGTCTTCCTTTTAGAACACACTTTGCATGAGCAAGTCAGGAATTTCAGAAGCTAGTTCCATCCTTTTCTTCCAACTTGATTCAGATTTAGGCATGCGATTGATTGATTGATTGATCAATTTATTTAATGCTCAGAAAGGAATTTCAGAAGTCAACCTGAGACCCAACATCTGCCAGTTGGGTTCTTATTAGAGTCAACCTCAAGGGTGATTGATTGATTAACTCACTCATTTATTCATCTGTTTTCCAATTGGCAAGTGTGTGTTTGGCAAAGTACTAGATCAGTGTTTCCAAATATGTGCTTTGTATCTCTCTCAATATAGTGCAAGCCTGAATATTATTTATTAACAAGGCATTGACTCTTGGAAAAATGTATAACTATAATAAACTCATAATTTTATGCTTGTAATTTCTTAGAATGTAGCTAAAACAGATAACTAAAAAAGGGTAAATTTAAAGGAAAAATAGATTTGAGATTGAACTATGGCAGAAATTCACAAAAACGGTTCGTAAATGACTGATATTTAGGAAATGTCTCTATGTGCTGTGGGGGATAGATAGAATTGCCTTTCCCTGAAGGAGCAAGCGTGTACTATTTTACAGATAATAGATTTTCCAAGTTCAGAAGAAGGGCAGGGATGGATAAAGTGAAGATGCCATGAGAGGACTTAGTGGGTGATGTGGCATGTGACTGGATTTGAAGGGCACGAGGATTTGGAGGGAAGAGAAGGAGGTGGAGAAAGAGGTATGAAGGGACATGGGGAAGAATCATAGGGTGCACTGTTTAGGTGGGAAGTGGACCCACTATCCTCTCCTCAACTTATGGCCAGCATGGCTAAATCAGTGTTGTGGACATTTGCTGGATTTTAAAAAACTATTTATTTATTTGCCACTCTGCATCCATTTTTACTTCCTTAAAAATGCCTGCTTTCGGCCGGGCGTGGTGGCTCACGCCTGTAATCCTAGCACTCAGGGAGGCTGAGGTGGGCGGATCGTTTGAGCTCAGGAGTTCGAGACCAGCCTGAGCAAGAGGGAGACCCCATCTCTACTAAAAATAGAAAGAAATTATATGGACAGCTAAAAATATATATAGAAAAAATTAGTCGGGCATGGTGGTGCATGCCTGTAGTCCCAGCTACTCGGGAGGCTGAGACAGGAGGATCCCTTGAGCTCAGGAGTTTGAGGTTGCTGTGAGCTAGGCTGACGCCACGGCACTCACTCTAGCCTGGGCAACAGAGTGAGACTCTGTCTCAAAAAAAAAAAAAAAAAAAAAAAGCCTGCTTTCTTTGGTGGGTGGGTATTAGCTGTTTGTCACTTGTGCTGCTTTGGCAGAATTTTCCATCAAAGTGCCTATGACCCTTAACTGAGTAGTAGGCATGTGATCCAAGTTGGCCCATTGAACCTGCTTTGGTGAGTTTGAAGCTTTAAGCAAAATGGAACAGCCAGGTGTAGCTCATTTATCCTCGCAGCACAGCCCTGCCGCAGCAGTTCATCAGCTCCTGTCCTCCCGGGTCCCTGGCTCCTGCCCTGGCTCCTGGACCTTCTGAGTCTTGTGCTTAGGTTGTTCCCTTGATCCTGTGAGCCACCTCATATCTTCACAGTAAGTCCCCTTTCTGTTCCAGTTAGCCAGTGACCAGCTGGGCCATGTGACATGGAAAGTCCGCTTTCCACAGATGTGTTGCTTCAGCCACTGGACACCTGGTCCCTTCCTTTGGCACCACCACTGCTGGACACTGAATACTGTCCCTTGCACCATCACTACTGGGCGCTGGTGGAAGGAATTCTAGATTCTTTGCCTCTCTATGCCACTTACTGCAGCTTCAAAGCCCCAGATAGAAGGATCTGATTGGCTGACCCTAGAATGATTAGTTTCTGAAGTTAGAGGCTAGACCTACCCTTCCTCACATAGTGGTGCATTCCTCAAATACAGAAAAGAATGTTGGTGAAAAAAAAATCCACTTTACTAGACATAAGGCAGTGGCTAAAGTCCATAGTCGAGTGGCCTGGATTTAAATCTTGGCTCTGCTGTGTGACTTCTTAGCTGTGTGACTGCAGATTTCTTAACTTTTCTAAGCCTCAGTATCTTCATTTGTATGGTGGTGGGAATTACAGCACCTATCCTTTAGGATTGGCAGGAAGATTACCTAAAACAATCCATGTAAAAGTGATTGAGACAGTTCTGGCACACAATAAATGTTTAATAAATGATAGTTCTGATTATTATTCTGACATACATTTCTGTCATGTCTGGATATAGAATCAAGTCTTTCTCAATGCAGCTCTCAAGGTAGTCCCCTTCAATCCATGAGATCCGGCATACCTGATGAAACCTATTTGCCAGTCTTGGTTTAGGATGGTGCTCAGTAATCTAGCATAGGTAGGTGCATGGTTGGGATTAGGAAGTACTGGGAAATGGGCACAGATCCATTGTTTACAGTGGCTCTTTCAGCGGTTGGAAAACTTCTGTAAAGGGCCAGATAGTAAATATTTTAGGCTTTGCTTCTGATAGAGTCTCTGTTGCAACTACTCAACTCTATCATTGTAGTGCAAAAGCAGCCATAAACAAATGAGTATTACTGTATTCCAAAAAAAAACTTTACTTATAAAAAAGAAGACAGGCCAAAATTTATAGAATCCTGGTCTATGTTATTGATGATGATGATGATGGATAATGAGGATAAATGGCATTCTCAGCACTCAGCATTCTATATATGTAATTTTTACAACAATCCTGTCACGTAGATATTATTGCCCCCAAATTATAAATGATAAACCGAGATTTAGACAAAATTACTTTCCTAAGCTATTTAGCTACTTAAGTGATAAAGGACCCAAATCTTGGTTTGTGTGACTTAAACGTCTATACTTTTCCACCATAATATTAGGGGAAAAGGGCCAAGCGGGAATGAAATAGATGATAATGTGAAAGATTTTGAGGGTTGTGTGTTATTTAACCTAGTTTATCCAAGGAAGGATAACAGAAAAGGATTTAGGACAAAAGGCTGTCTGCTCAGGGATTAAAGGGAATGAATTTGGCTTCTGGATCCACTCTGTTGTATCTCTTAGGAACCCAACTGTAGATTTAGACAATTTATTGGGGTACAGGGAGGGACAAGATGAGGGTAACCCCTGCCAGTGAGATTGTATAAGTCAGTGAAGGCCAGGTTTCAAATATCTGACTTCCAGCTTTGCACACCTGTCTAAATTCAAAGTTTATCCTGGACATCAGTGTCACTCACACTTTAGCATATGTCAGAATCACCTGTAAGTCTTGTGATTACATGGGGTTGTCGAGCCAAGATCTTCTCTTTAGTAGGTCTGGGGTGAGGTCTGAGCTTTCACATGTAAACACTGCTGGCTGGAAAACCACACTTTGAGAACAATGGTACACAATGTGGAGCTATGGAAGTTGGTGAACATGGAAGATGAATCTGCCAGTAGCGTGTGGCATGGATTGTTCCCCAGCTGAACTGATATGAAATAGTTATCTACCCATAAGAGAGAACTTGTTTTCACCTTAAATGTAAGGACCTCTGTCTTCATTAAATAGTAGCTAGATGGTAGAGACTATATAGCAATCCCTAGTATCAAGCTTAGGGCTATGTGCTAGAGCTGTGGTCCCCAGCCCCGGGCCACACAGCAGGATATGAGCTACAGGCCAGCGAGTGACGCTTCATCTATATTTATAGCTGCTCCCCATCACTCACATCACTGCATAAGCTCCATCTCCTACCAGATTAGTGGCAGAATTAGATTCTCATAGGGATGCAAACTGCACTGTAAACTGTGCATGTGAGGGATCTAGGTTGTGTGCTCCTTATGGGAATGCAATGCCTGACGATCTGAGGTGGAGCTGAGGTGGTGATGCTAGCTCTGGGGAGTGGCTGCAAATACAGATTATCATTGGCAGAGAAGTTTGACTGCACAATAAATGTACTGCTGTTGAATTATCCCAAAACCAACACCACCTCCCCAACCCTGGTCCGTGGAAAAATTGTCTTCTATGAAACTGGTCCCTGGTGCCAAAAAGGTTGGGAACCGCTGTGCTAGAGAAAGCTTCATTAAACCTCCAGCATGTTAGCTGCTCTGAAAGCTCTGTTTGGTTTGGGCCTGTCTCTTAAATGGTTTCCTGTTGCATATAAAATCAAAACTTTATGTAACTTTGCACTTGGTATAAATCTTACCAGTTGTCCTATATCCTGAGAGTTCTGGCTTTATTTGTGTGGGTGTCTACCCATTAAGTTGGGAGCCTTCACCACATCTGTAGTCTCCACAGGACCTGGTACAGTGCCTGGCACACAGTAAGTGCTCAATAAATGTTTCTTAAATGGACTGAGTTCCTGGGCCTGGCAAACATACCACTGAGCAGGAGGGTCTCTTTGTTTTGTGTATATGACTTTTCTCTTTGGCTTGCCACTTCTCTCAGATTTTGAGCTGGAAACATTAGCTTGCATTTTCTGTAAGAAGTATCAGAAATGTATAGATTATTAACATTGATAGTGTTGATGATGGTGATAATGATAATAATAACAGCTATTATTGAATATCTCCTATTTTCCAGGTACTGTTTTAGGTAGGAACACGTATCTCTAATTTTGGATCGTCACTATGACTCTGTGGCATAGACTTCAATACTCTCATTGTACAGTGAGAAAATGTAGGTTTAGAGGGGTTAAGATCACTCAACTACATGTGCCACAGCAAGACATGGAATACTTGTGTGTCTGACGTCAAAGGCATTTGGCATGTTTCTTCCTTTGTGCAACACTCTCCATTGGGTTTGTTCTTAAATGTGACTAACAAATCCATCCAAATGCTAATCTGTGCATTGCTTATCTGATTACAGATCAGGACTGACTGCATCAGAATGGCAGTTTGAGATGGCAGAATTACCTTCCCACCACAGTTGGGAGGACAAGAAATTGTGCCCATGTAGCCACTGAGCCTTCCAGTTATATTTTTTCATCTCATTACACAGATGCACTCTCTCTCTCTCTCTCTCTCAAAGCCAGCTAGCCTGAGCTCTCTTGAAAAATCTTTGAATTGGGGATTTTATATTAAAGCTGCATCTTGCAGCTTTAGGGAAGAGGAAGGGCTGAGGTTTGGTAAGAAAAAGTTCAGGTTCCCATCCGTGTGATTGTAAGACAAAAAACAAAAGTAATTTGGAACTCTGTCCTTCAGACTGCAGTGACTTTGCACTAGCCTTTCTTTGTTATCTCAAGAAAGGGATAATAGAGGTTATGATCTCCCAGAAGGGCTCTGCAGGACATCGCCTGTGTACTTACCACTTCAAATCCTCTCAGACTCTTTATTCCAGCCACTGTGTGGCTACCCGTTCTGTGCAGGCTTGGACCAGCTTCAGGTAGGGGTGGTGGGGCGTTCCCATCTCCCTTCTTGCTATGGACCTATTTGACATCATGATGCCGGCCACCTATGGGAATAGCCACAACTCTCAAATACAAAGAAAACAATGTCCTGTGGTGCCACCCACGACCAATGGGAGACAGAAACTGATAAGTAAAATTCTTCACCTTTATTTCCTTAGTGGATGGTTCTGAGATGCACTAAGGTAGGTGCCCAGGAAGGTTCTGGGGAACCAAGTAACCAGTAGCCCGTCGTGGTGGCCAACGTAACACATCCTTGTGTTGGCCCTCCCTTTGTTCCTATTTCATTTCTCCTGTCCCTTACTTCTTCCTGCTGCCAGGGATAATGTTTCCAAATATGTACTGTGTGTACATAATAAATCTTTTACTATGGTTCTTTTTTAGGGGGCAGCTCAGGCAAGGAAAGACTCTAAGAGTAATAATGAAAAATTCAAATTTGCATAGCATTTCACAGTGTACTAAGCTTTTCCCACACAATATTCTTTTATCTGCACAACAACTTTGTGCAGTATGTAGTGCATTGATTATCATTATTCTTTTGTCCTAGATGAGACAGCTAAGATTCCAATAGGTGAAGCAGTTTACTCAAGGTTATACAGACATTAATAGTAGAGGTGGAATGAGAATATTGCTTCTTGAGCTCTTAGTTCAGTGTACTTTCTACTCTGACTACATTGAGAGTCTCGGAATTGTGTAAACTGGGACAGTATTCCAGAATTTTGCCTTTAATTAGATTTCAATTGTCAGTGCATTATAGTACATGGTACGTATAGATTAACTTAATCATTCAAATGCCCATTTATATGCAGTTCTTTATTTCCTGAAACTTTTCCTAAGCAAGCTTTCAGCTCTTTCACTTCTGCAGAGTTTGATGTGAGGCCAGACTGCTTCATCAGCAGCCCCCTCCCGGGAAAATAGCAGGAGGAAGGTATGATACTAAAAATAGCTACCATTTATTGAGAGTCAATAAATGCTCTAAGTGCTTTCCATGCTTATCTCTTTTTATTTTAATTTTATTGTTTTAGAAACAGGGTCTTGCTCTGTCACCCAGGCTGGAGTGCAGTGGCCCAATCATAGTTCACTGTAACCTTAAACTCCTGGGCTCTAGTGATCCTCCTTCCTCAGCCTCCTGAATAGCCCTCACCACCATGCCCAGCTAATTTTTTATTATTTATAGAGATGGGATCCCACTATATTGCCCAGGCTGGTCTTGAACCTCAGGACTCAAATGATCCTCTGTCTTGGATTCCCAAATTGCTGGGATTGCAAGTGTGAGCCACTGCACCCAGCCTCCACAGTTGTCTTGATTAATCCTTGTAAGGATCCCCTGAGGCAGGTAACATTAATATCGCCATTTTTCAGAAACTGAGTGAGGCACAGGGAAATTAAGCAACCTATCCAGGATCACACAGCCAGTAAGCAGCATAGTCAGCATTTAAACATAGGCAGTCTGAATCCAGAGTTCACACTCTTAAAGATTATGTTATGGTGCCTGAGTGAAGAAAGTTATTCAGTATTGCTTGTTTTGTGATTTTAAATGAAATGCTAACTCTGTTGTGCAGTTCCCTAGAGTCTGGGAGAGGGTGTTGAGGGACTGTTTCCTCTGCTAGAACACTGCTTCATCAACTCTGCTTTACACAATACAGCAAGTTAGGACTATATTAAAGTTATCACTTTGCCTATAACACTAACATTTAACAAAGAACCAAAGAGAAGGGTTATTTGCCAACTTGCTCAAATGTATGGAGTTTCTTACAGGTGAAAGTATCTGGATTTATGCAAAAATGTAGGCATGTTAAGAAATTAGTTCATCTACTTTAAATCCTCATATGTATTAGAAGTTATCTTTAAAAGGCTTATTCTTATATTTAAAAATTAAACATCAAACTTCTAATGAATTGAATTTTAAAAATTAAGTGCAATATTAATTGATAAGAATTGTGAAATAGAACAGCTCCATGTACCTTCTAAGGATGGAAGAATGGTGATTCTCAAACGGGTGGGGAAGAGGTAGATCAGAATCACCTGGCATGTGTCTATTCAAATGGTAAAGAAACGGAATATTATTCAGCCTTTATAAAGGAGGAGATCTGCCATTTGCTGTAACATGAGTGGACCTAGAGGACATTATATTAAGTGAAATAAACATACACAGAAATAAGTGTACATCAAAAGAAAAATATTACATGATGTCACTTACATGTGGAATCTAAAAAAAAAAAGGACAAATATATACAGATAGAGAATAAACAGTGGTTACCAGGGTCAGGGATGGGATAAGAAGTGAGCAGATGCAGGTTAAGGGATAAAAAATAGCAATATGTAGAATGAACAAGTTGAAAGATCAATATGAGGACTATAGTTGGTAATAGTGTACATTAGGATTTTTGCTAAATGAGTTGATTATATCTGCTCTTGCCACAGGGGGAAAAATGGGTAACTATGTGAGATGATGGATATGTTAATTTGTTCCACTATAGTAACCACTTTACTATATATGTATATACTGTAATATCATGTTGTGTACCCTAAATGTACACAATGCAATTTATTTAAAAAAAGGAATCACATGGCAGAAGATTGCTCTTCAAGCTGATTATAACCAATTTGTACCATTTTCAGCCGTGTAAAGGATATTCTATTTTCCCACATCCTCCATAATGTTAGTGTTACCTAGACTTTACAATTTTTCATGTCTGATAAATATGAAATGGATCTCATTGCTTTTTTTTTTTTTTTTTTTTTGAGACAGAGTCTTGCTCTGTTGCCCGGGCTAGAGTGAGTGCCATGGCGTCAGCCTAGCTCACAGCAACCTCAAACTCCTGGGCTCAAGCAATCCTTCTGCCTCAGCCTCCCAAGTAGCTGGGACTATAGGCATGTGCCACCATGCCTGGCTCATTTTTTCTATATATATTTTTAGTTGTCCATATAATTTCTTTCTATTTTTAGTAGAGACAGGGTCTCGCTCTTGCTCAGGCTGGTCTCGAACTCCTGACCTCCAGCGATCCACCCACCTCGGCCTCCCAGAGTGCTAGGATTACAGGCGTGAGCCACCACGCCAGGCCTCATTGCTTTTTTAACATAAAATTTCTTAAATTAAAGAGGTTGTTTATGAAGAACCCTTTGAGCTTGACAGCCTTATCAATAAGTCCACTTCTGTTCCTACATCCTGTCTGCCATTTAGGCTAAACCATGAGAGTTTGTGTCACACAAGAGAAGAGAGCAAGTGCTGCCTGGAACAGCAACATCCACAAAGTAAGGATGAAAGAGGGTAATTCCCACTCAATAGGAAAGGGAAATAGAAGCTCTCCTTGTAGAGATTAGAGGAGAGAAAGCAGAGGGAACAAGGACTTCTCCCCTCCACTACCCTCCAATTGCCAATGGCATGGGGTCACCTGAGGTGAGACTACTTAATACCCAATAATGCAAACTAGTGTTTTTTTTATGCACAGGTGATTTGCTCTGTGTAAAAATGGTGACTCATACTCTCATTACCAACATCTTAGTAGAGTTCCATCTCCTAAGCCTTTGATAGAGTGTCAGGCGCTATGCCAACTAAGCACTTCATCTTACTGTTTCCTTTAATTATCCAAACTACCCTATGGGAGGTGGGACAATGGGATTTTTCCTCTTTTACATATGAAGAAACTGAGGTAAGTAAGGCAAAGGAAACTCCCCAAAGCCAGGTCGATAGAAAATGGTGGAGCCTGCTATTCTAATCCAGATGTGACTGGCACACCTGACCATTGAATGATCCAGACTCCGGTTGGAGCACCTCTTGGCAGTGGTCTCACAGGACAGTGGTGGACATTAGGAAGATAGGACACATTTGAATTCTTTCCTGTCAGAACAGCTTATGGGATCTTGGGCAAGAAGAAGTTCTACGTTTTAGCAAGTGCTCCCATCATGATTCTCTGGGATGACAACAGTGGGTCTAGACAGAGGCAGGCAATGGGCTCTCGGAGACATCTCGGATATGGTAAATTCAATCATCAGGGAGAGTTAAAGGACAACAGGGCATAGTCATTAAGAACTTGGACTCTGGAGCCAGTTATACAAGGTTTTGAGTCCTGATCTCTGTTATTTTTTTATGACCTTAGGCAAACTACTCAATCTCTCTGAGCTGCTTTATAATCTTCAAAAAGTGGATAATTATAGATGTTATATAGATTTTTGAATTGAGATAATGTACATAAATCCTTTGTGTAGTACCAAGTATACAGAAAGTGCTGCCTAATGGAAGCTGCTGGATGGAGAGAGAGTAGTTAGGAAGTCTGGCAGTATGCAACAAACAGGGAGTAGTACTTAAGCAAATTGCTGCTGGCTTTTGCAGTAAGAAGTCACAGTGAGGAAAGTTTGACAAGTAACCAATGGACATAGAACCATGGACTTAAAAAAAAAAAAAAAAAGATCTATCATATTGGCAGCATTTGATCTCAAACACACATTCACATCCCCACACCTAGGCACTTGAGTCCAGTGGCTTACTTTGGAATGAAGGGAGCTGAGGCAGTTCTTTCAATTTCATCACTGAAAGAGTGCCCACAAGGAAACCTGTTCCATAGGTCTTTCATGTTGGATTCAGAAAAACTTGCAAGTGAGATTAGTACCTTGTTGCCTGCCCTTTGTAGTGGCATGTTCCCAAGTCTTGTAGGAGAAATTTTCAGAAAGTAATAAGCAGAAATAAACCAGAACTCTAACTGGGTAAAGTCTTACAACTTCCTCGTGGGTGGAGAAGGATATGATTTCTGAATGGGGGAAAGAGCTATGATGCTTTGTAAAATGAGCTGTTATTTGTTTGAGATGATGGCACTCTTGGCCTGAGATCCCTAGACATACAAGTTGATTCATTTCCTCACTGTTGGGTTGGATCAGTATCGAGCCTCCCATGCCAACATTTCCAAGGTGGATGCAGGATGATGGTGTATGGCTGCCTGTCTGGGAAACCACCCTTCATCTTTTGGTCTCATTTTCTCTAGGATCTAATCATAGAGCTAAGCTAACCAACAGAACTGACTGGCCATGCTATGTGTTGGATTGTCCTTGGGTTCTCTCTGTGTGTGTGTGTGTGTGTGTGTTTGTGTGTGTGTTTCCATTAAGTGGCAATTTCTCCATTTGGGCCCTGTAATTAAATTCTTGAGCATGAGAAGGAGCAGCAGCAGAGAGAACACCAAAATGAGAGCACAAGTAGAGAAGAATGCTGTCAAGAGGAGATGACTATTTTTATTCTGTCTGCCTGAGCAGAGAGCTCTTATGATACATCAATGCTGAGCGAGCAGGTGAGACCTGGTGCTCAGATGAGACATGAGCTGTGAGGCTGCCACACACCCAAAGGTCAAATGCTCAGTGTCCTTGTGTCTCAGAGAGCCTGAGATTGACTACACAGCTCCCTCCTGGTTTCCCCCTTTCCATCAAACTGCTTTTGTACAAGAGCCATTAGCCCTAAGCTCTTTCTTTCCTGAAAGAGCCAGGAATGGAGTGGGATGGGAGGTTGCAGATATTCTTGGAAACGGAAGCATTTGTCAGTCTGTTGCCTCTGAAGAGTAAGGATCAGAGAGGGGAGCAAAGCCCTAAACACTGTCACGGGGGAGGGAAAAGGGATATGGTGTCCTTTTTATTTTTTAGGACTAAAGGAGTAAGTTTTACCTCTTTTTTCAGCTACTGGGTTTTCCTCTCTTATTAATCTCACAGAAGAGAAATGGTCAACCCAGAGTTTCTGTCTGAATTGACTTTTGTTCCAAAAGTTATACCTCATCCTACATATTCCTGTGCTCTTTTTGTCTTCTCTAAGCTGATCCTTTTGAGCATTTGCTACATTTCAAAACTTTCCCCCAAACTTCTTCTCCCTGCCAAAAAGATAACTTCTAAACCAAAGTGAATTTCTCTCTTTCATCCCAACCAACTAACTGGTGCCCACTTTGCAGATATCAGCTGGTCGAATTTTTGCCCATGTCTTGTTACTGAACATTAAGCCCAGTATTCTCTGTGGGTCCAGAGTAATTTACTTTTTAAAGGAACAGACACATCGTGCTGTAATTTGTGTGGTCTGTGGCCTATAAAAGGTTGTGAAGGCTTATGATGGTTCTTTTTAAATTGCAACTTAAACGACTGAAATAAATTGTTTTAACGAATGGTGTTGTGAAGCGCTAGTGCTATTAAACTAAATTTCATTCTCTTGGGAGGATCCACAGATGAAGATTTAAGTAAAGATGAAAGCAGTTTTGTCTTTTTAGACCAATTCCCAAAGGCAATTCTGGGTCATCAGATATTTCCCAGAAATTGTTGCCATTAAATCTAAAAAATGAGGAAATTAGTCTCAATATGAGAGACTTAGAGGCCTTAAGTCAAGTTTGTCTTTGGAGGAGTTTTACAAGCCTGTGAAGCATTATTGAACTGTGAGAAGTCACTTTGCTGAAGATTACAGAACGTGGCCTTTATCCATTGGTAAAACACAGTAGTTGTTCATTGTAACCATTTAATAAATAAAGGGAAACTGTAGAACTCTAGCCCCTTCAGAGGATTACTACACGCTGAAGTGAAATGCTACATGGAGGCCCATGAGATGATGCCAGATTTTGGTATTACTCATCCCACCTTCAGAATTTCTTTGCTCTAATTTCAATAGTCAGTTCTTAATCCATAAATCCTCCTCCTAGACCCAGGATAATCCATATTGCATGTTGAAGCTTATTTTTCAAATATCTCTTCTTGGGATGGTGTAATAGTTAGGTTTTGCTGTGTAACAAATCATCCCAAAACATAGTGGCTTAAAAAACAGCTACTTATTGACCTTATAATTCTGTTGGAAATTTGGACTGGGTCTCTATAATTGGCTCTTCTAGTCTGTGTTGGACTCATTCACCTTCAATCAAATGCCAGGCAGTTAGGATGGCCCCGAGTGGAGATATCTTTGTACCATATGGACTGTAATCCAATAGTGGGTTATCCCAGGCTTATTCACACCACCACTGGGCAAGATTCTGAGAGAGCGTGGAAGCTGCAAGGTTTCTTAAGGCCTAGGCTCAGAAACTCACACACAGTCTCTACTGTTGCTTTCTGTTGATCAAAGCAAGCCTCCAAACCAGTTATGCTTGGAGGGGCAAGGAAATAAACTCCACCTCTTTGTGGGAGGATCTACAAAGTCACTTTGGAAGGGATGTAGATATTAGGAGGGGAATAATTAAGACCATTATTTTTTCAAACAGTACTCCACAGTTGGTGTCGATATATGTGGGTTTTTTTTGGCCTGAAGGAGACTTATGCTCATTTGGGATAGCTTTTTAAGCCTATGGAGGCTTAGTCTCTGTAGACCTGAGGAAAACAACAGACTGTATCTTTTTTTGGAGTTTAAAATTATAGGTCTAGGGTTTAGCAATCTCCATGGGGCTGAATGAAGTACCTTCTTTGTCTCCAATTACCAATGCAATGCCTAGCACAAGAGCTTTAGGGGGCTGTGTTCCCACGGATGTTCTTTTTAGTTCCTATGTAGCGCTAACATCCTTTCTGCTGCCAGGTTTTCTGTTATCCCAAAACTAATATTGTGAACTACTGCCAAAGGACAGCACACTCAAATCTCTATTCTCTGTATGTTTTGAATTATCTGGGGTGATTCTTAATCACTCATGCTGTTGGTATTTCCACACTCACTCCATTTGTAATTATGGTGCATGTAGACTTTATACAAGGAATGGAACTATCTCTATTGTTAGGGAGCTCTGAGAGTGTGAAGACTTGACTTGCACTACCTTTTTTGAATCCACCTGCTTGAGAAGCTGTTTAGTGCCTGGGTGGGAGAAGATGTAGGAAAGCTCCATAGCCAGGCTGATTGTCCTAATTCAAGATTTCTTAAAGGAAAATACATTAAAAATTTCTTTCCCTGAATATCACATACATCTTGAGTTCAATGCAAATGTCAAGACAAATCTAAGAGATTTTTTTTTTTTGATTACTCACTCTTTTGGACTGTCCCCATCTGCTTTCCTTCCTTATATGAATAATTGAGAGTTGACTGCATAATACATGCATGGTGGCTTATTTATGGTTTTTGATAGAGCCCCTTGCATGCTTCATTGTGCTTTATGAAACTCTAATCTATTCAGATGATAAATCTCTTTTTTGGAGGCAGCTTCCTGCAGGACCCCAAATGTAGTAAATTTTAAAATGGTAATGCTTTAAAACTATATTATGGGGCTTAAGGGTTAATCTTCTAATAATAAGGGTCTCTTATGAGACAGGCACTGCCTAGGCACTTTAAATACATGAATACATAAGTAAGTAATTCTCACTGTAAGCCTTCAAGGTGGGTTTGGTGATCCTTGTTTCATACATGAGGAAACTAAGGCTCCTTGCAGTTAATTAACTTACTTAGAAGAGCACAGAATCACTATGTTGCTAAACCAGAATGGGAACCAAGGTCAACCTGACCCCAGAGCCAGTTTCTTTTCTACTACATTGGATTCTTAATATGATAATGGCCTTTGACTGCTGAGTCACTGCCATCATCATTTTGTAGGAATGTACTTACTTCTTCCTGGAAGAAGCAGGGGAATTTACCCCCTCACCTTCCCATCTTTATGATTTCATGCCAGCTACAAGATGGAAGTCATTTTTTAAAAACTCACAAGGAATTGGAACGGTAGACATTGCACAAGCCTGGGGTAAAGGTACTGGCAGAATGGGGGACATGAGGTGGGTAGAGAGAGTCAGAAAAAATTTCTCCGTCAATCTTGAAAGGATGTAATTTGAAAATGACCTATCGTACACCTGAATTCAAAATTGTAAGAATGCATTATAAGGTTGCCCAGTATCAGTGTCTTTTAAAAACTTTCAGACACGGAATGGTGGCGAGACTGCCAACCTCTTCTCTCTTGACCCAGAATTGAGTCTTGATGGTCCAGGAAGCCCTTGGTGACTTTCAGGAATGAAGGCGTAGGGTCAGACTCCACCATTCTCTACCTAACACATCTTCTTATTATTATTTTTGTAAATCGAAGTCAGTTACCTCACAGTTGCTCCTGTAAATCAGGTTATTAGCTATGTGCAGGAAGTCCAGCCTCCCTCTGCATGCTTATGTGCCTAGGACTGCTTTACCCCAGGGAAGGGTATTTAGCTTCCTTGGTTTGGTTCTAGTTGGAAACCATAGGCTTTACTTCAAAGCTGTTTAGTTCCAGGACAGTATTTCCCAAGGGTGTTCCAGAACAAGATTTTTCAAGTCTGGGAAACTCTTGGAAATTAACAATGTGCTCTAGCTTATGTAAGGTTCAGAGAAGTGCTGTGCTTAACGTATCTGCTTAACTATTTAATTCTGGGCAGAAATCAAGAATTCCATTTTGGACCTGTTATGTTTGAGATGCGTATTATATATCTGAATGGAGATGTTCCAGGGAGCAAGTGCATCTGTTAGTCTGGACTCAAGGAACAGATAAAGATTAGAGATGAATGTTAGGAAATTATCATCATATAGATGATAGCACACTGGGACTCTCCCTACTGTAAACAGAGTGGAGAAGAGGGCCCAGCTGGGAGCTCGGAACACTCTATGTAACACAAGGCCCCAAGGTATAATAAATTCACATTAAATAACTTGGAAAGCTTTAAAAAACACACATAAAGGGGAAATATTAATTACGATTTAAAAACCTAAAAGTTGACCTAAATAATATTAATTTACATAAAGCTATGCAAAGTACTTGGTACATTTGAATTTAATTTGGACTTAAT
Source organism: Eulemur rufifrons (assembly GCF_041146395.1). Taxonomy (NCBI): domain Eukaryota; kingdom Metazoa; phylum Chordata; class Mammalia; order Primates; family Lemuridae; genus Eulemur; species Eulemur rufifrons. Next base: position 86,505,205 of record NC_090988.1, on the reverse strand, counting down.
AATTTCAAAAAAATGGCAGCTTTGCTGAAAATAAAGTCTTAGATTAAAAGACTTTTTTGCTTCTAAGAGACCTCCTTTCTCCAGAGTCCATAAAATAGAATAGACAGACTTAATTGTAGGTCCTGCTGTTTGTGCTCTCTGTGGAACCTCCAGAATTTTATGTTTGGATAGGTGGCTTTGGCTTCAGAGGCTGGAGGGAAGACATGGGAAAGCACAGGAAAGAAAAAAATGCAAGGTGAAATGAGCAAAGGGACACATTCATAGTCACACACGTAGATGTAGAGGAAGCAGTAGGGAAACGTAACGATGAATATGTACATCGCTGAAAGAAGTAATGTGAAAATGCATTCACTGGGACCCACATTCAATGGGAGACAATCAAATTATAACGGGTATTGTGAAGTCCTATCTTTCCCCTGACTTATAAAATCTATGATTTTTTTAAGGTTGTTCTATGTAACGTTGGAAAAATCTCACCAAAAGATGTGAATAGGGCTTTTAGCTTTTTTCCACTTTCTGCATTCTTTCTCATGTTACTTCTCCCAGGTTTCCAGACTCTTATCTGGACTGATCTTCTCCATCAAAGAAAAAAAAAATCCTCAGGCCAATTTACACTGAATATCAGCAGTCCCCGCTTCTCTGAAGTTTTGCTTTTTGCAGCTTCAGTTACGCATGGTCAACCATGGTCTGAAAATATTAAATGAAAAATTCCAGAAATAAACAGTTCATAAGTTTTAAATTATATGATGTTCTGAGTAGCATGACGAAATCTCACACAGTCCTGCTCCAGTCCACCTGGGATGTGAATCATCCCTTTGTCCCATGTATCCACACTGCCATTAGTCAATTAGTAGCCAGCTTGGTCATCAGATCGACTGTCACGGCATGGCAGTGTTTGTGTTCAACTCACCATTATTTGACTTCATAACGGCCCAAAGTGCAAGAGTAGTGATCCTGGCATATTGTTATAATTGTTCTATTTTATTATTAGTTATTGTTGTTAAGCTCTTACTGAGCCTAATTTATAAATTAAACTTTATCATAGGTATATATGGATAGAAAAAGAACAGTATATGTAGGGTTTGATACTATCAGTGGCTTCAGGCATCCTTTGGGTGTTTTGGAACATATCCCCTAGGGGTACGGGGGGACTACTATATCATTCATTCATTGAGTAGTGATTAATTCATTCCTTCAACAAAGACTTATTGAGCACTTACTATGTCCTGGGTACTGCTCTAGCTCTGAGACTACAGGTGTGGACAAAATACTGTATATAAAGATGTCTGCCTTCATGGAATTTGTATTCAAGTTGGAAAGGAGGTGAAGGAGTTAGAAAATAAATAAATATAAAAATAAGGGACACATGTCAGAGGGTGGTAAGTGCTATGGAAAAGAAATAAAGCAGGAAAGGAGAAGGATGGTGGTGGTGGGGGTGAATTTTAAATAGTGCCATCAGGGAGGGCATCACTGACATTTGAGCAAAGATCAGAATAAAGTAGAGGGCTGTGCAGATATCTGGGGGGGGGGAATGTATCTATTTGCTACAGTATTGGGGAGAAGGAAATGTTCAACTCAAAGAAAAAAATGTTAATAATAATGGCATTTCAGATGACAACTAGGGAGATAATTTGGGTGCAAAGACCTTCTTGGAGTCCTGTGTATCATGTCATGCAAGTCGCTGCCAACACTGCCAGCAGGAATGGCCAACACAGGAGAGGGGTTTTGAGTAATGACTTACAAAGATGAAGGCTCTGCTAACTGGCAGATGACAGCCAATGAATGTAAAAAGTCAAAGACTCCCAAGACCGTGATAGAATTCCAGAAGACATTTGCATATAATCAAAGGGGGGGAGGAGAGAGAAACATAAGTGAGAGAGTGAGCACCAACAGGGATTCATTTTTTTAAAATAATCATTTTTCAAAATCATGAACATCACTTCCATCAGCAATGCCTCTTTAGACCTTTGAATCTGTGCTGGGTTTAGGCTTTCTTTGGTTCTCTGTAGGTCTAATAATGATCCTAGATCCCCAAGAATCAATCTTGATGATACATGTTAGACATAAGCTAAGGAGGTCTATCTAGGTTCGTGGAGGAAGTGAGGGGAAACCAGGAGTGGCCTCTAGTATTTTTGATGTGATACTCTCACTTCCGGATCCCCAGTCTTTTCCTTGGGTACTCTAACTAATTGATGTCTCTGACGCCAAGGTGAGGTGTGCACTATGTAGTGCTTGTATCGCTCATGTTCTATCTGCCAACACTCATGGTCTAAATACTCCCAGGTTCTCTAGAGTGTCATGCCATTTGCTTGGATGACTCTTTCTTCCTCTCATCTCCAAGATAACTAGGTATCCCAGCCAGGGTCACCATGTGTGCTGTTCAGATTGTGTCTTACACAAGGACACCTAACTAACGGTGCAAGTGGGAGCTACAATCCACTCTGTGGCTTGTTCACCAAGCCATTTACCCTGTTGTAGAGCTGTATCCATCCGGAGAAAGAGATATCCTTTTCCAATTTACCCAAAAGCAACCTATGCTAGCAAGCTATGTTTCTGTGTGGCTGCAGTCCCCCAAAGGGCCTCTTTTCTAATTCATACAGTGGAAACCTGGGGTGAGTGGTGGCCCCGATAATGACATATCTTCAATAAAAACCTCTTTCCCTCTATCTTTCTTTCTATATGTACGAGCAGACATATCCACCAGATCTTGTGCATTTGGCTACATGCACACATATATCTCCTGTCTGTAGTTAAGGAAAACTCGTTTTGTTCTTCAAATTCTGTTCCATCCAAGTTGAGGGCTGTACTTACGCTGAGAACAAGTCCAGGTTATTGTCCACCAAAATTCTTCAGAACGAGTGACTACCACTGAGTAAAATCAGGTCTGGTTTATATTCCCCTTTTAATGTTTGACTAAGTCTTAGGATTATAGTGATAAAGAGGGGCTTGCCAGGCCATCTTACATCTAGAAGGTGCTTTACCTAAATCATCACAAACAGGGTCGGTTATGTTGAGCAGGGTCAAAAAACATGGTGTGGGGTAAGAAATAGCGGTTAGGTCTGCAGGCCAAGCTCCACGTGGCAGACATGAGGCAGGTTTGTGATAAAACCAGCTGGACTTGCTGCTACAGAAGTGACGTAGGCTGTGTAAGCCTACTTGTGTAAGCCAAGAATGTGCTCACCTCATTGTTTTTGGGTTAAAAACAATCTGGCTTTGGAGCCAGATTTCTAAGGTTCAAATTTAAATTCTACCTCTTACCTGCTTTATGAATTTAACCAATTCCTTTAACTGCTCTGTGATTCCATTTTCTCATTACCATCTTTGTCATCATTGTTGCCATCGTCATGATCATCATCATCATGTAATTCTGGTCCCCATTCCTTGAGTGGTTTTTCCCTTCAGCTGGATCCTGCGCTCCTTTTGTCTGCAGTTCTTTCCCTTCCCATATATTACTGTGGCTGCCAAGTTATTCCCAAGCACCAGATTGGGCTTTCCTCAGTGTCTGGGTTCCTCCTGAGTAGACATCCTGGATATCACCTGGATACAGGCTGTTTCAATTCAGTTGGATCCAAAGTTAACAGACTGTGCTCCCTACAGGAGGAGAGAGTTGGAGGTTTAATGTGTTCAGAAAAATAAACCCATAGATTGCAAAAAAGAAAATATTGCCCCAAGCAATCTTTGTGAACTTACTTGGTTTAGGGTTTAAAGAAAACACAGAGGCATTATATGCATAATAAAAATGATAGCTATTATTTTTTGAACATATACTATGCACCAGGCACAAGGCTTGATTTTTTAAAAAGACAAATTTCGTAGCAACCCTGCTAGGTAGATATTCTGATGAGAAACTGTGAGGAAACTGAAACTCACAGTTATGACAGATTTATAAGGGACAGGGCTAGCTCATGCTTTTTCTCTGACACAATCTTCTCCCATATAGTGGTTTGATCATTTTTCCTGACCTCTGGATGCCCTATACATGTGTAGGAAGCATCACTCAGTTTTAGATGGTAAAGGCAGCCTTTTTTCAGCTAACAAATTTAATTATTTTCTCACCATGGAAGTCATACATATTCAATATAAAAAATTGTGACACAATAGATAAGTTGCCCAAGGTCATGGTGATCTGATAAGTGGCAGAGTCAAGGCTCAGCCTTCTCCAGAATCTATGTTCTCAATCACTATTTTATATGAAACCATTTCCCTATGTTAGTCTCCTTTGTCTGACTCACTTACAGGGTCGAATTCATTATTATTTAACACACTGGCACATTTCAGTTCAGGGCATTTGTCTGTTTTGCACAGTTTCATCTGTCTTTAACATAGGTTAGCAGTATGGAACTCCTCTTGGCCAAATAGACAGCCAATTTGGGGATAGGAACATCCTCCTGATTAAAAATGTAAACTGAAAAAGCTAGGGATGCAAATGGAATTAATGTCCATACATGATAAATTGGCTCCTTTTAAAGAATGTCTAGTGATCTGTAAAGTCATGTCTAGCTTGATGGCAATGATGTCATATTATATGCATATTGGTAAATTGCTTGCATAGTATTTGGCTGAGGAAGGTCCCAGGTCATCTCCCCCTTTACTTGTGTAATAGTTCCCCAAACTCTACTCCTGTTGGTGGGGTTTGTTTGTCTTTTTAAGAATTATACTTTAAGACAATACTGGATAAATACATCACCACATTTAGTGTCCTTGCTAACTATTGGTTTAATTCTCCCTCTCTCTCTCTCTTTGGTCATAATTAAATGCAATGGAAGCCCCATAAAGTGATAGAAAATAAGAATCAGGGCCTCAGACCTTTCATCTATACTATAAAGGGTCAGACTAGCTGATAACTAAAGACTTTTCCATCTGTCAGATTCCTTAAAACCCTCCATCAATCACAACAGTAGGAGAAATTTCAGTGCTTGACATCATGTTTAAAAAGTTTTTGGGGGGTAAAATTGGGTCTCTTCCAGGAAATGTCGCCATTTCCCGCCAGTTGCAGAGAGTGGAGTTTCCATGGTAGTCATCAATCGATGACTGTCGAATAATGTTCAGGACAAACTGAAATCAGAAAGAAAGTTGATTTTTAGGAAAGGCATAAAAATGACATGATGTTAGGGATTAGAGCCTATTTCTCATGCCTGAAGTGGAATTAAGTAGAATAAAGTTCCCTGCCACAAATATATTTAGTGAAATTTAAGAAATCTCCTATTACAGTTTGAATATGGCTTATCAGAATAATACGGATTTTTATCTAATCTGTAAGCCTGGGTGGAATGTAGGCAGAAGTAATGACCACCCAGTTGCTCATCATAGTGGATCCCCTTGGAGGGGGCAGTGTATACAGTAGGAAGCACACTGGTGGCAGACGCAGAAAGACTTCATCTGATTCTTGGTTACCCTTCTCACTGATGTGTGGCCTTAGCCATGGTATTTAATTTCTCTGAGCCCGCATTTTCTCATCTATAAAATGGAACTAATGAAATGTTCCTCAGAGATTTATTATAAAGATTAAATTTTAATGTATGTGTAATGCCTACTGCTCAATAAATCCGAGTCCACACTCTCATATTCAAAGTTTTGAAATCTGAAAGTCGTGAAGATTGCTTTCTTGAAACCCTCTTTGTGGCAAAACCTGAACTGTCTGATTTTAATTTCATTTGACAGAAGAATTTTGTTTGACGATATGAAGCTATTTTTATAGTCTTTGTCCCACTCAATATGAATACTAGTAGGTTTTGGTGCATAAATATATAACTGATTATTAATACTTGTGCTGTCTCAGACTTTTTGAGGGGTGTTACAAAACATACAATTTAATATCTTTCCAAAATCTAAAAACAATCCTGAATGCTGAAATATATGAGGCCCCAAGGATTTCTGATAAGGGATTTTAGGCCTAGATTTCTTTCCTGCTTTTAGAATGAATGAATATTAAGATACTTTTCTTTTGGTATCACCTTATTCTGGTTAATATCACAGATGGTGATTCTGAGAAAATACTCTTTAGGTTTTTTTCTTTACCATTTTCTTTGAAGGGATATTTTCACATTGTCTGAGCTAAGATTTCCGACCACAATCTGGGAATTATTGTAGAGTTCTTAACAAAGACCTTAAGACCTAGAATCTAGTGGATTTTATAGTAAGATAAAAATATCTCAAACTCAGATTTGGTCTGACAGAGCTAAAAAGAAGCCCTTTAACATTAGCCTTAGTAGTTGCTTAATAAATATTTATTGAGATGAGTTGAAATCCCAAGAAATATGCATGAACCTTAAAATAGTATGCCAGTAGATGGAGAAAGGAAATTTAATAGATCCTCAGCTTCTATGAGGATTCTTCTATTGAACATCTTTTCAAGAGAGTACAATCATTTCTGCAGAGCTTTAACATGCCTGACTCAACTTTTGGTCTCTTTTCTAAAAAAGTTGCTTTTGTTATTTGAAAAGGGAAATCAGGTTACTTTCCTGATTCTTAACTGCTCATTCACACATAAACATTATTATTCTTACACTTAGCGTTGCATTTCTGCATTTATTGCTAGAAATTGTGGAGGCCTAATAAAGTTGCTGATATATATACCGTACAACGAAAGGTGGGGGCCAGGCGCTGTCCATGCTACTAAAGCAGCCTGGTTCTGTTGCCAAGAGCATAAGCCACTTGCTGAACTATAACAAAACCAAATGATCAATTGCCTGAAGTGCTGTTAGCTCATTTAAAACAAATTCCAGGTTTAATTGAGCCTGTATCAAATAGATCATCCTGTATCGAGATGTTTTTGTAGTTTAAGACTTGTAAGAGAGACTATCAGTAGTACTCCACACGCATGGTGAATAGGCCAGTGTGATTCACAAGCTACTAAAGAGAAATTATTTTGGAGGCTACACAGTCACTGCGTTAAAACTAAAGTAATTTATTTAATTATCCTTTGGAGGGCTCTCTATATTATTTTTATGAACGCAACAGAAACATTGAAAAGCCGAAGGAAAAATAGGAAATTAACTTACATGAAAGTTGGCTATTAATTTTCCCTTCATGTAAAAATGTATTTTACTGTGTTTGGAACAATGCAATTTCAGAAACAGTGAAAGTGTTTTAACTCACAAAAGTAAGGAAACAAAATGGGATCAGAGAAAACATTCTGAACCTTTGAAGAGATGAGGGTTTTGGCACGTTAAGGTGCTTGATTGTGGTTGTCAGACTTCTCTTGGTGTAATTCTCTTCTAAGACTGAGAAATAAATATGGTGAAAGGCACTAGGGTAGGTTTTAGGGACGACTGGGAAGTAGCAGGATCGTGTTTAGTCACACTTTTTTCCCATCTGTAGAGCACTCTCACCTTCCTCAATGCTCTTCCCTCTCTTTTATCAAAGCAGGAATGTTTGAATTTGAAATTTTTCCTTGACTTATAGAATGAAAGGCCTTTTTGCATAATATGATTACAGGCACCACAGAATAGGAGGTTTTCCAGGCAAGAGGATTATCCTGGTGCCCATGAAATCACCCAGTGGACTTACTAAGAGCATGTCAGTTATGACACAGAATTTTTTGAATTCATCTTTTGTGGAGCAATCTAGTAATGACTGAAATTTTCCAACTTTTTTTTATTTTGCCTTCCACAATCCATTTTTTTTTTTACAACAAGTCAGAGGGACACTTTATACAAATTATATCATATTCTATCTTCCATTTAAAATGGTTTAATGGATTTCCTTTATTCCCAGAAAAAATATCCAAGGTTGTAATAAGGCTCTGTAATAATGTGGCTTCTGTGTACTTCTCACTACTCCCTGAGTCCAGACACAATGGCTTTGTTTTAATTCTTGAAAACTGCAGGATGATAGGAACTAGGTTTTATTTACTGCGTTACTTTCAGGTGCCTGGCACAGTGCCATGATTAATAAGTGTTTCTTAAACGAATAAATGAAAGAGGGAATGAGTGAAATGTTGCCATTCTAGTTAGTGTTGGTAAAACAACTTCCATTTTTGGTACTACCCTTCCTTCTACAAATATATATCGAGTCCTTACTACGGGTTAACGCACTGTGCGAGGTGCTGCTAAACAGCAGTCACAATACGTAATAACCAAGCTGCTGGGAATTAAGAGTGGCCTCCCGGGGCAGGTTACAGTCACAGATTTGGAGATCTAGATATGCAGAAATGGTAGAGAGTACAACTGTAGAACTCTGTCTTTTTGCTGCTTTTGGACTAGACAGAAGACTTAATCTCCAGGGAGGCATAATTGCTTTTAAAACAGAGTGAAACACAGTGTTTCCTTCCAAGAGGAAGAAATTAATGTCAGTCACTAATTATGTTTGAAGAGTGAAATGTGAAGAGACCCATATGTCTTTGCTACCATGAGGTACATAAGGGCAGAGACCTGAGGCTCCATTGTCTCACTTCCTGCCACCCTCGCCTTTTCATCTTGGGCATAACATTAATAGGAATGAGATCATGGGCTGTTCCCAAAGCCTTTTCTAGGTCTGAAGGCATTAGATGCCTTGCTGTGTCATTTTATATACAAAGTGCTCAAGTGTTCAAAACTTCTTTGTCAAGAAGTTTTGTGGCAAAATTACCATGACTTTTAGAGGGATTTGGGTGTAGTAGAGAGGAGGGGTATTAGGAAGAAGCTAAGGTAGCATTGATCCACTTCTATGAGAGAATTATTGTTGAAAAACAATTTAATATTTCTTTCGGATTAGTAGGAGTTTTGTATCTGTTGCATGACTTGTTCCAAATTGGCTTTTAGGAAAAATTTTAATTTCCTCTTTTTGTATTAATAGTGTGTACATACAACACATAAATATTTTTAAGAATGGTATGCATATATATGTGCTGTTTGATTTGCCTCTTTATTTTTTTTTCTAAAAAATAGCTAATTTGAATATGACTATCTGAATGTACTGTTATTTTCTCCTAATAATACCGCTAACTTGCCACAAATTTGGTCATTCACATAGGGTACTATGTCAGCCAGACTTAAAACTTTATAACATCAACTTAGAAGTATAATTTTAAAAATTTAAGAAAGGAAAGTGAGACCTTAAGGCATGCTTGTTTTTTAGTTAGCCTTCAGAAAAGAATAACTTACGTTACAGTAATCTTATGATAAATCATATCTTCTGTCTAATTCTTGGACTTGCATGCAGCAGTATCTCCTCAAAAATGTCTTCATTCTAGTGAGTTTTACAAGACAGAAGCCCAATTCCTCATCTGTATTAAGGGCTATCATTGCCTGCACCTTTTATTACAGTAAACCTCAGATAATTTCACACTATAGTAACAATCTCTGAGCCTGTTCTCTCAGTTAAATCATCTTCTGTTCAAACATTATATTAATATTATCTCCACTTGACACAGCAACAAACATCAGTCACTGAAATTATAGATATTAAAGAACTTAGCTCCCCTGTCTTGTTCCTTGTTTTTGTCAGTTAAGATGTCTGTTATTATCTGGTTGTTACATCTATGGTTAAGTGCAAACTTCAAGATAGCAATATTCTCTTTGGAATATATATACTCATTTCCCAGAAAATTAGTCTGGAAAGTTGCTTGATGTTAAAAGAAATTCCAAACATATAAATTTATTTGGAAAATTCTGAGTAATATATTACCACTCTTGGAAATCTGTAATGCATATGAACTGGTTAAGGTCTCTGAAAAGTGCTTCCGTAAAAAATTTTTTCCTTCTTTCTTTAATCCAGGATTTCCTGAATTTAGTTGACTTTTTTTTTCTTTTTCCGTTTTTTTTTTTTTTTTTTTGAGACAGGGTCTCAGTCCATCGCCCAGATTAGAGTGCAGTAGTGTCATCATAGTTTGGCTGTTCTAATAGCTTAGGTCGATATTCTATTCTTTCTCAGTGCTTTAGGTGTTCCTTTCTATTCCACTAGTAATCTAGTAATGAATGAAATTTTGCATCTTTTTTTTTGCCTTCTACAATCCATTTTGTTTTTTACAATGAGTCAGAGGGACCTTTTAAACATGCAAATTATGTCATATTCTTTCTCCCATTTAAAATGGTTTAATGGATTTCCATTATACTCAGGAAAAATATCCAAAGGAGAATAACTTTCTCAGAGGAAAACTTTCCTTTGGAAAAGAAATATAAAAATAACTCTCTTTTCCTATCAAAATCCAAACAAACCATCAGCCCTTTTTGGGAAACATGGAACTTTGATTCTGAAGTTTGTTCACAAGCTTGTTAAGAATGTGAAAGTTGTGGTATTCTTGCCCAATAAAGTTTACTTTTTCAAAGAATGGTATAAGCACAGGGCAGGATGGTTCAATGAAAGTCACAGAGTGGGACTGGGTATAGAATTGGGGATCTGTTAGCATGAGAGCTCTAGAGAAACTCTTTAAAACTGGTCTGGATATATTCTTAGGAATGTGAAGCTTGGTTTAACAATAGGTTGTATGTATTTATAAATCACTTGGTAACTTCATATGATGGACTCTTCTATTCATCTTTGTCTGCAATGTATATTTTTGGCTGTTGGGAATCTAGGAATTGCTACCTGTTTTCGCAAATGTACCTCAGTTTCACCCCATTTTTTCCCAATGTCTCTTCCTCAGGGCTGATGACCCCTCCAGGGCTGTTTCTATAGTGTCATGAAGAATGTAGTGTCACAGTTAGCTTTTTATCAGTGTCCACTTTGCAGGTTTAGAATACTCCCTGTGGTGTTAGTAAAATGAAAATAATTTTTGCTTGCATAACTGTAACGCAGATGAATCTGGTGTCACATTCTTCCTGGACTTAGGTGCTGTTTGACCTCTACCAGCAGGAAGAGGTCAGCTCCTAACTCATGCTCCTCAAAATACTTCTTAGAGAGGTGGTTGACACCTGTGCTGGTAAAGCCACTGTAGAAGTTAAACAAACTGGTTTGGGCCCCTTAGAGGAAGTAATTTGCAATGTCAGATATGAGGGAGAATGGCTTTTCTGCAGGAAGGAGTTTGGATGGCATAAGGAAGATAAATAGCCCTGAATGAAAGGGTGAATAAAACCCTCGACAGTTTGAAATTCCTTTGGAGGAACCTGGGAGTTAAGCATTTTCTTTCTTCTCCTTTTATCTCTTGTCTGTCTCATATTTCAGTTTTATGGTCCCTCTTTTGCTGCCCATGGTGCTGAATTATGATGAGCCCCAGACTTAGTTTAACCTTAGCTATTTCCTGACCCACACTTTCTTTTAAGGTAGAAAATGACTCAGATTACTTCTTTCTCTGCAGTCATGACTATTATTAAATCTTTTACAATGGTCACATCCAATTTCTTATTTCGCTTCCCCCTCACCAATGCACTGGGCAATATGTATGGTAGGGAGGACACAGGCACCATCTTTGGCTAAAATAACTTAAAAGACTGAAGCTAAGAGTTGGTAAGTATACTCATTTAATTAGAGAAGTACGCTGGGATAGTTCAGGGTCTCTGTAGATGGCCTGCTCCTCTGCAGAAGGTTTCTAATTCTGGCTCCATAATTTACTAGCTGTATTGCCTAAAGGCAATTACTTAACCTTACTTTCATTTGCTCATCTGTCAATTGAGGAAGCAGCAATTCCTATATCATAGAATTATTCAGAGTAAAATGTGAGATAATATAGTAAGTTTAGCACAGGGCCTGGCAGACATGATCAATTAATGCTAGTTTCCTTTTCTTCTTTGAATAGCAGAGGATACTGTCTTACTGGTCCAGAGGGAAGCTGGTAACTCCTGAGGACAAAGTTGTGAATCCTTTTTTTTTTTGTATTAGTTTTCTCTACATTGTTTCAAGTGACACATGTTCTAAGATCTGATCTTTGGGCTTTCTAAAGAAAGCATATAGTAGTGGAGGAAAACATTTTATTTAATTAAAAACTCCAGATTACCTGGATTGAGAGACAAGGTAGAAAATATCAGGTCATTGGAACTATGAGAGCAGATACAAGCTGAATGACATCTACATATGTTGAACAATGTAAGTACATTTGAGGCTGTCATGGTATTTCAGTCCTTGGTGGTGGTATTGGTGGTGAGGGTTCTAAGAAATAGCCTTTCCAGTGACTGAGAGAGTCGAGATGTGGCTTAAACCTTGAACTGGGCTGGCTTATCCAGAGAGAGATCAATTTTATGTCTCCACTAAATAGGCTAGTTTATGGATGAGCTCAAGTAGTTGGTAATATGAATGCTGGGCAGGGTAAATAAGTCAAAGGCTGAGTTTCATGGACTTGGACAAAGGTGTGAGTATGTGAGTGTGTTGAGAGTAATGTGAGGAAATGCTGAGACATGTAGAAGTATTCAGCACTCACAGGAAATGTGTTATGGTTAAGGGCTCTAGTACGGGAGATAGACAGACCTGTGTTCAAATCCCAGATCTACCACTTGATTTGTCAAATACCTAATAAAAATACTTAATAGAAAACTTGACTGAGATTAAAGGATAAAATATTTATTTTCTCACACATTAAGAAATATTGAGGCAAGGTAGGCTGCAAACTTAGTACATCAGGGCTGTGGCTCCAACTCTCTGTGATTTTGGGGGGGGGTATTCTTTTGCCCTTCTCAGGCAGCTTGCTTAATATTCGAGTTGGTAGAAAGATTGCAGCAGTTGTTCTAGGTACCACATCCAGGCTTGAAAGTCTCCAAAAGAAGAGGAGACATTAGTTTCTTTCTGTATCTCTTATGAAGCAGTGATAAAAACTTTTCCAAGATCTCCACAGCAAAATTTTCACTTTTCATTGACCAGAACAGGCTTACATGCTCATTTCCAAACCAATGATGGTAGGGGAACAAGATTACTATAACTAACCCAGACTAAAAAAAGATCTACTCTGGGATCTTGGATTGAGGATCACACTTAATATTTTGAGGCAGGGTGGATACCTGAGAAAAATTCGTACTCTGTTAGGAAGGAAGAAGTGATAGGGAACCAATAGTATATGCTGTAACTTGCTAGTTCCTTTGAGCTTCCAATTTTCCATCTGGATAATGTATTTACGTTGCATATGTAGAAATGACTAAATAAAATAACAAAGGTAAAGCACTCAGCACAATACCTGTTAAAGAGTAAATATTTAATAAAATAACAAAATACTTGGCAATTGAGATATCACATTTTTTGTCTGCAAGACTGCTTCAAAGCTCTTACTACCTTGTGTGGCTATGTTCTTGAGAAGCTTTCTGCACTTGTCCTGACTGGCTAAGAAACCAGAATAGTCTTGAGATTCTAGATAAAGTCTTCTAACGAGTCTGCTTTGGGGAGATGGTAATGTCACTGAAGATGGCCTTTGGTCTGTTTCCTATATTTTCTATATAGATAGACTGAGTTTCCATTAAGAAGTGTGAAAATGCCTCAACACAATCAGTGTGCCATTGTGTCATGTGGACCTCTATATGTGTGTGTGTGTGTGTGTGTGTGTGGGAGTGTAGGTGTGCATGTGTGCATGCACATACATTGTCTATGAATATGTTCAACTTTTATCTTGCTTCCAAGCCGCTTGGCTGAGCACTTCAATTATTTTCAAAGTACCAGTAAGGTATGAGGATTATGGTGAGAAAACAAGAACGCACAAGGGCAATGTCAGCAGGGCTGTCACACTGTACAACTCCAGGGGTGTCCCCCAGGACTGTGTAGTACACAGCTTATGCAGCTCTGTATGATGGCCTTAGATGTCAGTGACTTTTAGTACAGGATACAAACTTTGCACACATAATAGCATGAGAGAACAGGGCACATGGCTTATACTCCTTTTTTTTTTTTTTTTTTTTTGGCAAGGGTTTCACTGTTGCCCAGGCTGGAATGCAGTGGTGTCATCATAGCTCACTGCAACCTCAAACTCCTGGGTTCAAGCAATCTTCCTGCCTCAGTCTCCTGAGCAGCTGGGACTACAGGTGCATACCACCACACCCAGCTAATTTTTCTATTTTTTTATAGAGAGCAAGTCTCACTCTTGGTCAGGCTGGTCTTGAACTCCTGGTCTCAAGCAGTCCTCACACCTCAGCCTCTCAAAGTGCTAGGATTACAGGTGTGAGCCACAGTACTCAGCCAAATTCTTATTTTTGTTTAAATAAGTAGAACAAATAATTTTTTTTTAACAGCTTTGCAGAGTGTGGTGTAGTGTGGTGGTTGATCCCAGAGATTGTGGCATAAGACTGTCTGGGTTCAAATACCAGCTACTTTACTATTTGCAACTTTTGCTGTCTATGCATCACTTTCCTCCACTGTAATACGGGAGTAATTATAAAGCTGACCTCATGGGATTATCTGGAAATTTAAATGAATTAGTAGATGTAGAGACTTATAATAGGGTCTGTATCAAAGGAAGCACTCAATCAGAGTTAACTGTGATCATTATTATCACACCTCCTTCTTGTAGGATTTTGGTATTTCTGCAAATTTGATGCAATTTGTATTTTAATACCACTATGACCTTTTATATTCAACTGGATGTTTTTTTCAGTGGCATTTTCATATACATTTTATATTTTTGTCCTTGCAGCAACCTGTCAGCTAGGTAAAACAGAAATCATTATCTGTACCTCTATTATAGTAATTATTTAACTCCACAGCACTTTTCTGATGATTTGTCAGCCTCCTCTATCAGATGGAAAACTCTCATCAGGTGCAGTGTGTAAGCTAGAAATGCAATTAGCTGGGAGTAAAAAACATTCAAACAATAGTAGCTTAAATCATAATGACATATGTCTTATTTAGTAAAAAGTTCTGAGGTAATAGTCAGTGGCTCAATGGTAGTATTAAAAACCTAAGGTTTTTCCATCACCCTCAGTGGGTTTATTCATCTTCCTCGCGCTTGTAACTTCATGATCACAGATGGCTGCCATGATTCCAGGCACTGCGTCTCTGGTATCCCAAGTAGGAATGAGGGGAGTGCGTGGAAAAAGGATCTCTTTTTATTAGCAAACAAAATTTGTTCCAGAAGGCCAGTAGATGTTTCCTTATGCCTTATTGACCAGACTGGGCCAAATAGCCATTCCTAGCTGCAAAGGAGGCTAGAAAAGAGACTGGCAAAGGGGAAAGGAATTACCATGACTTATTCAGAACAATCATGATTATCTCTTGGAGCTGGGCACATTGAAGCCTGAATATTTTTTTTGTTTTTTAAATCTAGGAAGATTGTGGGACAGAAGATACAATGGCTATAGAAAAGGAAACTAATAGTGTCAGCTACAAACACGGATGGTGCCTGACTCCTTTTTAAAAAAAGTCTGAGCCTGATACAAAAAAATTCCATAAATATTAGAATAAATGAAACTCTTGACAGATAGACTGAGGCACAGAAAGCAGAAAGTATATGATTTTCCTAGGACCACAAAACTAGTTAGGAGAATAAGTGGAACTAAAACTCATCTATGCTAACTTCTGGCTTGGAGTTCTTCCTATTAGCAAAGGCACATCCTGGTTTTTGTCTTATTTCTCATGGAAAAGTTAATGCAATATGGTTCCTTTCTATTTGTTGGGTGTTTGATAGAATGGTTCAACTTACATGAAATAGGTGTGTCTCTTCAGACTTAGGTAAGGGATAGCACATTTAATGTTTTTTTTTTTTTCTGTAAGTTTCAATCAACCATGCCCCTCTTTTTTTTTTATTGAAAAAATGTAATTGTGGTAAAATACACATAACATAAAATTTACCATCTCAACCATTTTTAAGTGTGTAGTTCAGTAGTGTTAAGCATATTCACATTGCTGAGCAGTCCATCTGCAGAACTTTTTTATCTTGCAAAACTGTAACTCTGTGCCCATTAAACACCTCCTCACTTTCCCCTCTTCCCAGCCCTGGGGACACCACTATTCTACTGTCTGTTTCCATGAGTTTGACAACTCTAGATACCTCATATTAGTGGGACCATACAATAAAGCTTTGTTTTAACTTTTCACCCTAAGCTTAGCTTAGAACATGACTATGACTAAAATAATTTCACTGATCACATAATGTTGAGTTTAGAAGGTTGACTGGGCCATCCTGTAAGTGATAGCAGAAGCCACAAGAGGTCAAGACTAGGTGAAACCAAATGTGATTATCACCAGCAACTCAAGATGGCGGACGAGAGGGAGGCCGCCGAGAGGCCACGACACTTCCGATGCGGTCGGTGAGGGAAGGGACCGGAAACGGCCACGAGCACTGCGGCGACTGCGAGAACGCGGAGGACAACAGCTACAACCGGGGTGGTTTGAGTCCAGCCAATGACACTGGAGCCAAAAAGAAGAAAAAGAAACAAAAAGAAAAAAGTAAAAAGGCAGCGAGGCAGATTCAACCCAGGATCAGCCTGTGAAGATGAACAACTTGCCAGCAGAGAGGATCCGGGAAACATAGACGGCCATTGAGCCGTTCTCAGCGGGTCAGGGACCTGCCAAAACCACGGAGGAGGCTACCAGGCGAAGCTACCAGTTCTCGGATACACAGGCTGTCCCCACAGTGGGCGAAGCGGTAAACACCCACGGTCCCGTGGAGCCTGACAAAGACGACATCTGCCAGGGCTTCACCTGGGATGCCCTGGACCTGGGGGACCGTGGCGTGCTGAAAGAACTGTACCCCCTCCTGAATGAGAACTATGTGGAAGATAATGACGTGTTCCGATTTCATTATTCCCTAGAATTTCTTATGTGGGCTCTCCGGCCACCCGCTGGCTACCCCCTTGGCACTGTGGGGTTCGAGTTGTCTCGAGTCGGTAACTGGTTGCATTTATCACCGCCATCCGAGCAAACATCCATGTCTATGACACAGAAGAAGATGGTGGAGATTAACTTCCTGTGTGTGCACAAGAAGCTGCCCTCCAAGAGGGTGGCTTTAGTCCTGCTCCGAGAGATAACCAGGCGGGTTCACCTGAGGGCATTTTCCAGGCTGTTTACATTGCCGGTGTGGTACTACCAAAGCCTGTAGGCACCGGCAGGGACTGGCACCAGTCCCTAAACCCATGGAAGTTGACTGAAGTGAAGTTCTCCCACCTGAGCAGAAATAAGACCATGCAGCTTACCATGAAGCTTTACTGACTGCCAGAGACTCCCAAGACAGCTGGGCTGCGACCAGTGGAACAAAAGGACATTCCAGTCATGCACTATCTCCTCATCAGGTACTTGAAGCAGTTTCACCTCATGCCAGTCATGAACCAGGAGGAGGTGGAGCACTGGTTCTACCTCCAGGAGAATATGATCGACACTTTGGTGGTGGAGAATGCAAATGGAGAGGTGACATATTTCCTGAGCTTTTATACGCTTCCCTCCCCCATCACGAACCATCCAACCTACAAGAGTCTAAAAGCTGCTTATTCCTTCTACAACGTGCACACCCAGACCCCTCTTCTAGACCTCATGAGCGATGCCCTTGTTCTCGCCAAAATGAAAGGGTTTGACGTGTTCAATGCACTGGATCTCATAGAGATCAAAACCTTCCTGGAGAAGCTCAAGTTTGGCACTGGGGACCTCAACCTGCAGTGTTACCTTTGCAATTGGAAATGCCCCAGCACAGGGGCAGAGAAGGCGGGGCTGGTGCTACAATAACCAGTCGCCAGTGAGATTCTGGATAAAGCCACTGAGAATTCCAACCAGGAAATGGAACCCCACAAATTGGTCCAATTTTCACAAACGTGAGAATCCCTGGCAAAGAGAGCAGAGCTGACCCACCTTTACCAAACCACCAGCGAACTTGATAATTGTATTACAGTGGTGGAGGCTGTGTGACGTCACCTTTGGCTGTGTCTCTGGTCTCCCTGTTTTCCAGTTAATCACATCTTCATGCACCAGCGATGAAGGGAATGTAATTGCTGAAAACTAGCTCATGATTGGCATCTTGTGGAGTTAATGGGTGAATAATAAAAGTATATATATACACACACACACACACACACACAAATGTGATTATCAGATGACCCATAATAACTGTGCCTTAGATGTGCTATTCACATGCCCTTGAATCTGTGGCTGACTACATTTGCAATAGGAAAAGGAGGACTAGGATAAACAGAGACCCCAGCTAAAGGGCTTGGTGGTTCTTTTGTTTGAATAACCCGTACTTATAGGGTAAGATTACTGGCATGTAATAGACTATAGTTCTGGTTTGTATTGTTTCACCTACTTTTTAGGATTATTAAATATGAAGTAGAAATATTTCAGAACTTAAAAGAACTCATATTGACAAGCACTACATGTCAGACATAGTTCTAGATGTATAATTTAAATATTGTTCTCCTCATTTTGCAGGTGAGGAAACTGAAGCTTATAGAAGTTGTGATTTGCACAGGGTCGTATAGTTATAAAGTGGCAGGGCTGGCAAAGGTGAATTTCAAAACTTGTGCTTTCCCCATTGCCAAAAATTCCTGTTGAGTGCTTGGACACTACAATAATCAGATTTTAATGAGCACTCGCTGTGTATAAAGAAGCTCTTAGTACTCAGACAAGGACATAGTATATGTCTGAATAATTTTTTGCCTCTAAGTTGTTCAGGAATTAGCATTTTAATATTTTGCATGTAAAAAGTGTTTTACAGACTGAATAGTTTTATATAACTATCCATTATCATTATCCTTGTGTCAAAATTCAGGTTAACTTTCTTGGAATTTCAATGTAGGCCTTTACAAATCATTGTATGGTATTTTGAATTTTTTCATATTAACATAAAGAAGTAAAACATACATTTTGAGTTGTTTAAAGATGCCAGCAGCTAGTATGCATCATAATGTGTACTGAAGTTAATTCTAGAGCATATCCATAGTTCATTTTGTTTTATGCCATGGCACCTTGTTTATAGTGTAGTGTATTTATGAGTTAGAATACCTTTAAATATTCTGGTCTTATGTAGTTGTTTTTTTCTTTCCTGATAAAATTTTAAAATGGCATTTAATGTTTTAAGAAACATTGTACTTTAGGTGCAAAGCTGTTTTATTATTTTGCTACAAGTTAGCTTTTTTTTTTTTTTTTTTTTTTTTTAACAACATTAGTATCTTACTGCCCTGGCTTGTAGTAAAGTTTCATTCTTCTCATTTTATGATTTTAGCTTGAGGAGGTTTGTAGTTAGAATAAGCAAAGTACTATATTAAATTTAAAAACTTTATAGATCTTTACCTAACACTGCAATAGCAATATCATAGGACTAATAATTAATCTTATGATATTGCTACTACAGTGCAGTATGTCTTCCCATATTGAAAAAGTCATGTTAGGAGACAATTCTCCATAGGCCTCCTTGAATTTCTGAAGATTTCATGAGCAAGGCATTGACTGCCTTTGTCCTAGATTATACTTTCAAGGATGCTTGTACTGTAATCAGCCTTGTAAGATAAATATAGTGTCTTTCTCTGGAGCAAAGGGCAGATTGGCTTACAGCCTTGGAAGATAAAGATAGTGTCCAGAGTATGGGCCAAGCAGTTTTACTGCCCATTATAAAAGATTTAGGTTCCATATGCTCATTGTTACTGTCCTGTAATATAGCCCTCTTTGTATTGCCCTGTGGGAATTGGGTCTTGGAGAACTGACACAAATGCGGACACTCTGGCTACTGAGTACTAAAGTCTTTGGTTTCTGATGGAGAAGTCTCACATCTTCTGTAAGCATACATGAAACTGTGACAATCTATCTTCTTAGCTTACAAGTAGGGTAAAATCTCAGATCCCTTATAAATATTGAAAATTCCCAAACTAAACTCTCCTGGGGCCCCCACCTAGATTAGCAGTTTTAACACAAGCTAAATCTTTTTTCTTTTTCTTTTTTTTTTTGGAGATAGAGTCTCACTCTGTTGCCTGGGCTAGAGTGCCGTGGCGTCAGCCTAGCTCACAGCAACCTCAAACTCCTGGGCTTAAGTGATCCTTCTACCTCAGCCTCCTGAGTAGCTGGGACTACAGGCATGCACCACCATGCCTGGCTAATTTTTTCTATATATATTTTTAGTTGTCCAGATAATTTCTTTCTATTTTTAGTAGAGACAGGGTCTCGCTCTTGCTCAGGCTGGTCTTGAACTCCTAACCTCCAGCGATCCTCCTGCTTTGGCTTCCCAGAGTGCTAGGATTACAGGCGTGAGCCACCGCACCCACCTCACAAGATAAATCTCAAGCATTTTTTTTTAATTTTGAAGAGGATTTAAACTTCAGAAAATTTAAGATACTAATATACCAAAAAGGCATAAATAAAGGATAAAATTTCCTCATATTCACATCAACTTTACAAAATAAAATAATTTAAACATTATGAATAAAATTGAATTCAACTTTGTCGTTTTCTCAAAACACTTCTTCTCCTTTCCTTCTTGGAGGCAATCACTATCTTGACTTTGGTGTGTGTTCTTACAATCCATGACTTAATACTTTCACAATATGTACATACAAAAGTATATAGTTTGTATTTAAAAGAATTATATAACTTGTTTCATAGTGTATGATTTTTCAACTATCGTTTCATCATTTTAGATGTATTCTTATTGATAAATTGTGATCCAGTGTATTCATTTTCTTTTGATCCATTATATAAATATAGCAAATTTTATTCATCTAAACACTAATAAGTAGACACTTGGGTTATTTCCAGTATTTTGATATTACAAACAATGCTATAATGAACATCTTTGTGCCTTGGCACAATGTGAACAAGTTTTTCTGGAATAACTGATAGACTGTGACAAAACTGACACTGTGCCAGTCTGGGTCTAAGAAAGCAAGGTAGGTTCTACATTTGCTCTTTGGAGGAAGCCAGCTACTGTGTAAGACATCCAACTGCTCGGAGACTGCCATGCTGTGAGGAAGTACAAGCTAGCCATGTGGAGAGTCTACGAGAAGGGAGAGAGAGAGAGAGATCCTTCCAGCCTCCCTGCTGTTCCAGCCATCCTAGGTGAAGTGCCAGACATATGAGTAAAGAAGCCACCTTGGACATTCCAGCCTAGCAAATGTCACATGGGGCATAGACAAGCTGTCCCCACTGGGCCCTGCCAAAACTGCAGAATCAAAAGCAAAGGAATTTTGTCGAATGCTTTTTCTGCATCCATTGAGAGGATCAGATGGTCTTTGTTTTTACTTCTGTTTTTGTGGTGAATTATGTTTATAGATTTGAGTATGTTGAACCATCCCTGCATCTCTGGGATAAAGACCCCAAAAGCAATCACAGCATCAACAAAAATAAATAAATGGGACCCGATCAAATTAAAAAGCTTCTGCACAGCCAAAGAAACTATCACTAGAGTGAATAGACAACCTACAGAATGGGAGAAAATATTTGCATGCTATATATTTGATAAAGGGCTAATAACTAGACTCTATATAGAACTCAGGAAAATCAACAAGCAAAAAATCAAACAACCCCATCAAAAAGTGGGCAAAGGTCATGAACAGAAACTTTTCAAAAGAAGATAGACTAATGGACAAGAGACACATGAAAAAATGCTCAACATCTCTAATCATCAGGGAAATGCAAATCAAAACCACAATGACACTTAACTCCAGTGAGAATGGTTTTTATCAAAAAGTCCCCAAACAACAAATGTTGGCATGGATGCAGAGAGATAGGAACACTCATACACTGCTGATGGGACTGCAAACTAGTACAACCTCTATGGAAAGTAATACAGAGATACATCAAAGAACTAAAAGTACAACTACCATTTGATCCAGCAATCCCATTACTGGACATCTATCCGAAGGAAAAGAAGACATTCTATAAAAAAGAAATGTGCACTCAAATGTTCATAGCAGCACAATTCAGAATTGCAAAGATGTGGAAACAGCCCACTTGCCCATCAATACATAAGTGGATTAATAAAATGTGGTATATGTATACTACGGAGTACTACTCAGCCACAAAAAACAATGGTGAACTAGCACCTCTTGTATTATCCTGGATAGAGCTGGAGCCCATTCTCCTAAGTGAAGTATCACAAGAATGGAAAAATAAGCACCATATATACTCACCATCAAATTAGTACTAATTGATCAACACTTACGTGCACATATGAAAGTAACATTCATCGGGTGTCAGACAGGTGGGAGTGGGGAGGAGGGGATGGTTATATTCACACCTAATGGGTAAGGTACATAATATCTGGGGGATGGGCATGGTTGTAGCTCTGACTTGGGAAGTGCAAAGGCAGTATGTGTAACCTATACTTTTTTTTTTTTTTTTTTTAAGTGAGGAAACTAATGCCTTTATTTTTTTTTTTTAATTTTAATTTTTATTTTTATTTTATTTTTATTTTTTTTTCAATTTAATTTTACAGAATCAAAGAGTCTAACAGTATATCTTGTTAGATACAGTATGTCCTCATAATGTATACATTATTTCTTGTACAATGATATGAAATAATATGGGAAATATTCATGATAAATTATTAAGTGAACAGTGCAAGTTAAAAACAATAGTTTCATATTTTTTCCCCACCCCCCCTTTCCCGAGTCAGCACCTTCAAGTGTTACCACTCCCCAAACGGTGCGCAATGCACTCATTGTGTAGGCATACCCCCATCCCCTCCCCCACCCCCCACCTCAGTCTGATGTCCAATTGGTGTCGTTCCCAGATTTGTATTTAGGTGATGATCAGGGAAACCAATTTTCTGGTGAGTACCTGTGATGCTTGTTTTTCCATTCTTGGGATACTTCCCTTAATATAATGGGTTCCAACTCTCTCCAGGAGAACCATAGAGATGTCGTATCTTCATCATTCCTTATAGCTGAGTAATATTCCATGGTATACATATACCACAGTTTACTAATCCAATCATGTATTGATGGGCATTTGGGTTGTTTCCACATCTTTGCTATTGTGAATTGTGCTGCTATAAACATTTGGGTACACGTGCCTTTGTTACAGAATGACCTTTTTTCCTTTGGGTATATGCCCAGTAATGGGATTGCTGGGTCAAATGGCAGGTCTACTTGAATCTGTTTAAGATACCTCCATAATGCTTTCCACAGGGGTTGCACTAGTTTGCAGTCCCACCAGCAGTGTATTAGTGTTCCTGTCTCTCCACACCCACGCCAACATGTGTTGTTTTGGGTTTTTTTGATAAAGGCCATTCTCACTGGGGTTAAGTGATATCTCATTGTGGTTTTGATTTGCATTTCCCTGATGATTAGAGATGTTGAACACTTTTTCATATGTTTGTTAGCCATTTTTATATCTTCTTTTGAAAAATTTCTATTCATGTCCTTTGCCCACTTTTTGATAGGGTTGCTTGATTTTTTCTTGCTGATTTTCCTGAGTTCTAAATAGATTCTTGTTATCAGTCCTTTATCTGATGTGTAGTATGCAAAAATTTTTTCCCATTCTGTAGGTGGTCTGTTTATTCTCTGGACTGTTTCTTTGGCTGTGCAGAAGCTTTTTAATTTAATCATGTCCCATTCATTTATTTTTGTTGCTGCTGTGATTGCCTTGGGGGTCTTCTTCATAAATTCTTTGCCTAGGCCAATGTCTGTAAGAGTCTTTCCTACATTTTCTTCTAGAATTCTGATTGTATCACGCCTAAGGTTTAAGTCTGTTATCCACCGTGATTTGATTTTTGTGAGAGGTGAAAGCTGTGGGTCCTGTTTCAGTCTTCTACAAGTGGCTAACCAATTCTCCCAGCACCATTTGTTGAATAGGGATTCTTGTCCCCAGAGTATATTCTTTCCCACTTTGTCAAAAATTAGGTGACTATATGAGGATGGTTCTATATTTGGATTTTCTGTTGTGTTCCACTGGTCTGTGTCCCTGCACTTGTGACAATACCAGGCTGTTTTAAGAACCACGGCCTTGTAGTATTGTTTGAGGTCTGGCAAATTAATACCTCCCATTTTGTTTTTGTTGCTTAAAATTGCTTTTGCTATACGGGGTCTTCTTTGATTCCATACAAAGTGTATAATTATTTTCTCTATGTCTGTAAAGAATGATGTTGGTAATTTAATAGGGATTGCATTGAATCTGTAGATCACTTTGGGTAGTATAGACATTTTAACAATGTTGATTCTTCCGATCCATGAGCATGGTATATTTTTCCATCTATTTGCAAGTTCTGCTATTTCTTTTCTCAGTGTTTCATAGTTTTCCTTATAGAGGTCCTTTACCTCTTTAGTTAGATATATACCTAGATATTTTATTTTCTTTGTTGCTATTTTGAAGGGTATTGAGTCTTTAATTTGGTTTTCCGATTGACTGTTATTGGCATATATAAATGCCTCTGATTTGTGTATATTAATTTTGTAGCCTGAGACTTTGCTGTATTCGTTAATCAATTCCAGGAGTCTCTTGGTTGAATCCTGGGGGTTTTCCAGATATAACATCATATCATCAGCAAAAAGTGAGAGTTTGATCTCTTCCTTCCCTATTTGGACTCCCTTGATTCTGCTCTCTTGCCTGATAGCTCTCGCAAGGACTTCCAATACTATGTTGAAAAGTAATGGAGACAATGGGCAGCCCTGTCTGGTTCCAGTTCTAAGTGGGAGTGCTTTCAGTTTTTCCCCATTCAGTATGATGTTGGCTGTGGGTTTGTCATATATGGCTTGTATCATTTTTAGGTAGGTTCCATCAATGCCTATTTTGTTAAGCGTTTTTATCATAAAAGGGTGTTGAATTTTGTCAAATGCTTTTTCTGCATCTAATGAGAGTATCATATGGTTTTTGTTTTTGCTTCTATTTATGTGGTGGATTACATTTATAGATTTACGTATGTTGAACCACCCCTGCATCTCGGGGATGAAGCCCACTTGGTCGTGGTGGATTACTTTTTTGATAAGTACTTGGATTCGATTTGCTAGTATTTTATTGAAAATTTTTGCATCTATATTCATGAGGGAAATTGGTCTGTAGTTCTCTATTTTTGTTGTGTTCTTTCCAGGTTTTGGTATTAATGTTATATTGGCTTGGTAGAACGTGTTGGGGAGAACTCCATCCTTCTCAATATTGGAGAATAGTTTATGTAGGATGGGCACCAGTTCTTCTTTGTATGTATGGTAAAATTCAGGTGTGAACCCATCTGGACCAGGGCTTTTCTTTTTGGGAAGGTTTTTTATTGCTGTTTCGATTTCAGTTCTTGATATTGGTCTGTTCAGGTACTCTATTTCTTCCTGGTTGAGCCTGGGAAGACTATGTGTTTCTAAAAATTTGTCCATTTCCTCCACGTTCTCCAGTTTGTGTGCATAAAGATTTTTGTAGAATTCATAGATGATATCTTGTATCTCTGTAGCATCGGTTGTGATTTCTCCTTTCATGTTCCTAATGGAGGTTATTAGAGATTTTACTTTTGTGCTCTTGGTTAGTCTAGCCAGAGGTGTGTCTATTTTGTTTATCTTTTCAAAGAACCAACTTTTTGTTTTATTAATTTCCCTTATAGTTTCTTTGTTGTCCTTTTCATTTAGTTCTGATTTGATCTTAGTAATTTCTTGCCTTCTGCTGGGTTTGGGATCGTTCTGTTTTTCTTTCTCCAGCTCTTTGAGTCTATTCGTTAGGTTGTCTATTTGCATGTTTTCTGTCTTTTTGATATAGGCATTTATGGATATGAATTTTCCTCTCAGGACTGCTTTAGCTGCATCCCATAGATTTTGATAAGTTGTATCTCCATTGTCATTTAATTCAAAGAAATTTTTGATTTCCATCTTGATTTCTTCTTTTATACAATAATTATTGAGGAGAAGGTTATTTAGCTTCCATGACTTTGAGTAAGAGTGAGAGTTTCTGTTTGTGATCATTGTTACTTTTATTCCACTGTGATCTGAGAAGATGCATGGTATAATTTCTATTTTTTTGAATTTTTGAAGACATGATTTATGTCCTAGGACATGGTCAATTTTAGAGAATGTCCCATGAGCTGATGAGAAGAATGTATATTCTGTGGACTTTGGGTAGAATGTCCTATAGATGTCAGCCATGCCCATTTGTTCTAGCATTCTATTTAGGTCCATTATGTCTTTGTTTATTTTCTGTTTAGAGGATCTGTCCTGTACTGTCAGTGGGGTGTTAAAGTCTCCAGCTATTACAGTATTGTTATCTATCATTTGGTTGAGATCTAGTAGGGTTTGCTTTATGAATCTAGGTGCACCTAGGTTGGGTGCATATATATTGAGTATAGTCATGGCTTCTTGATGAATTGTGCCTTTAATCAGTATGTAGTAGCCATCTTTGTCTTTTATTATTTTTGTTGGTTTGAAAGCTAAGTTATTGGAAATTAAGATTGCCACACCAGCTTTCTTTTGGTTACCATTTGCTTGAAATATCGATTTCCATCCTTTTATTTTCAGTCTAAATGCATCTTTGCAGGTTAGGTGAGTTTCTTGAAGATAGCAGATACTTGGATTGTATTTTTTTATCCATTGGGCCAGTCTATGTCTCTTGAGCGGGGAGTTCAAGTCATTCACATTTATTGAGAAAACTGATAAGTGAGACAGTTTTTTGTTCAGCTTGTTGGGTAGAACTTCATTGTGATGTTTTCTCTCCTGGGCCATTGTGGTATCTGGAATTTGATCTTTAGCTCTTGAGTAGTTTTACATTCGTGGATCTTTCTTGTGCTGATCCGTGTGTAATTCTCTTTTGAGTACTTCTTGGAGGGCTGGTCTTGTCTTGGTGAATTCCCTCAACCTTTGTTTATCTGAGAATGTCTTGATTTCTCCTTCGTATAGAAAACTTAGCTTAGCTGGGTACAAGATTCTAGGCTGGGCATTATTCTGTTTCAGAAGCGTGAAAATGGGGCCCCAACCTCTTCTTGCTTGTAAGGTTTCAGCTGAGAAATCTGGCGTAATTCTGATGGGTTTTCCTTTGTAAGTTACTTGTTTCTTTCTCCTTACAGCTCGGAGAAGTGACGCTTTAGTGGATATTTTGGTCAGCCTGATGACTACGTGGCGTGGTGTTTTCCTATTTGCTATGAATCTCCCAGGGGTCCTTTGAGCTTCTTGAATCTGTATGTCTAGAGTATTGGCAAGGCTTGGAAAATTTTCCTCGATTATGTCTTCAAATAGCTTGTCCAACCCTTGCTTATTATCTTCTTCACCCTCAGGAATGCCAATAACTCTCAAGTTAGGTTTCTTCACATAATCCCACATTTCTTTTTTTTTTTTTTTTGGAGAGATTTATTTTTATTTGTTTATATTTCAAAATATCAAGGGGATAAATATGAATTTTTTCATATTGTTATGAAAATTTTTTTTATTTTACAGAATCAAAGAGTCTAACAGTATATCTTGTTAGATACAGTATGTCTTCATAATGTATACATTATTTCTTGTACAATGATATGAAATAATATGGGAAATATTCATGATAAATTATTAAGTGAACAGTGCAAGTTAAAAACAATAGTTTCATATTTTTTCCCCAGCCCCCCTTTCCCGAGTCAGCACCTTCAAGTGTTACCACTCCCCAAACGGTGCGCAATGCACTCATTGTGTAGGCATACCCCCATCCCCTCCCCCACCCCCCACCTCAGTCTGATGTCCAATTGGTGTCGTTTCCAGATTTGCATTTAGGTGATGATCAGGGAAACCAATTTTCTGGTGAGTACCTGTGATGCTTGTTTTTCCATTCTTGGGATACTTCCCTTAATATAATGGGTTCCAACTCTCTCCAGGAGAACCATAGAGATGTCGTATCTTCATCATTCCTTATAGCTGAGTAATATTCCATGGTATACATATACCACAGTTTACTAATCCAATCATGTATTGATGGGCATTTGGGTTGTTTCCACATCTTTGCTATTGTGAATTGTGCTGCTATAAACATTTGGGTACACGTGCCTTTGTTACAGAATGACCTTTTTTCCTTTGGGTATATGCCCAGTAATGGGATTGCTGGGTCAAATGGCAGGTCTACTTGAATCTGTTTAAGATACCTCCATAATGCTTTCCACAGGGGTTGCACTAGTTTGCAGTCCCACCAGCAGTGTATTAGTGTTCCTGTCTCTCCACACCCACGCCAACATGTGTTGTTTTGAATCCCACATTTCTTGAAGACTCAGATCATTTCTCTTACTTTTTCGATCTATCTCTGTGACTGACTTATTTAGTTGGAAGGAGTTATCTTCAATTTCTGAGATTCTTTCCTCTGTTTGATCTACCCTGCTCTTGAGACTTTCCACAGTGTTTTGTAGCTCTCTGAGTGAATTCTTCACTTCTAGGAGTTCAGTTTGGTTTTTCTTCAATATTTCAATTTCTTTAGTGAATTTTTCCTCCAAATCCTGTATTTTTTTTGTGTTTTCCTTGTGTTGTTTATCCATTGATTCTTGTATATTATTCAGCTTGTTTATAATCCATAATTGGAATTCTTCCTGTGACATGTTGGTGTTTTGAGTCTGGTTTGTGTCAAATGGTTGGGAGCTGGTATTTCTCCATGGGGATGAGCTTTCCATTTGATTCTTTGTGCTCTCCGTGTTTTTTCGCTGGGCCCTTCCCATCTAGATTTATCGTTGGATCTTTACTTATAGATTTAGTCTGGTTAACAGGACTCTTTGTGTTCTATTCTTAGGCTGTGAAACAATCTAGGTATGTTGCTTCTTTTGGCAAGAGGGGGAGATTGTTGTGTATTGTTTAGAGATTTTTCTGTTTCCGTTGGGGGACTGCTTCCGATGGGTCCAATCCTAGAGGATTGGAGTGATCCAAGACCTCTTTGGTGAGTTAGAACACTGTGTTGTGGTCTTTCAGAAGGCAGGCATGGTCCACACTAATAGTAGACCGAAATTCTCTTTGTTTCCCTTTGGTTCTTCCTCTATAGGGGAGGTTTCTGACTCTATCTGCAGGCAAGATACTAGCTATGGGGAGAGGACGGTGACCTCGCTTGCTCAGCGCCCCAGTTGCTGTAGCTCCCACGGGCAAAAGTCTATCTTGGCCCAATGTCCCCAGGGATCAGGTTCCACACTCTCGCTTCTGGAGAAGTATTCAATGTTTACACTTGGGCAGGGATGCTATATAAGGTCCGTGGACCAGGGGAGAGGGCCGTCCAGGGAGCCTCTTTGTACCCTATTGCTCCGCAGTGACTTGGCTGTGGGCCCTAGAATGGCGATTGCGTGCCCGCAGATCTCCGGCCCTGGGGGTGACTGCTCAGGATCCGGTATGTACCAGAGCCAGGGACCTGGCCCGTTCCGAAGCTCACCGTGGGTCCCCAGTTAGAAGGCGAAAAGAGAGGAGAAAGGGAAGGAAAAAAAAAAAAAAAGAAAAAAGAAAAGAAAGAGGAGAAAACGAAAGAGAAAAGAAAACAAAGAAGAAAAAGAAAGAAAGAAAAAAAAAAAAAGGAAAAAAGAAAAAAAAAGAAAAGAAACGCAAAAAGCCAAACCAAAAAACACCAAAAACGCCAACAAAAATGAACAAAAACAAACTACATAGCACCTCACCACACCGCAAGGCAGAAAGATACACAAATCTGAAGTATATAATTCAGCGACTCAATTTTTTTTTTTGTTTGTTTGTTTTACGCCTTAGCACAGCTCCGCCCCTTCACGCCCGCCCGGCTGGGTCCTGGGTGGTTTCGCAGTGGATTTCAAGATGGCGTCTGCGCGCCCGCACAGCTCCGAGGGTGGTGGGGATCCAACCTCCCCGCTCAAAAAGGCGCGGCAGCCAGAGGCCCAGAGGGCAAAGGTGCCCGCCGAGGCTGTCCGGCTCGTGAGCCGCCGGAAAAAAAAAGAAAAGGAAAAAAAAACAAACAAACCAAAAAAACCAAAAACAAACACAAACACAAACAAACAAAACCCAGAAGAAATTTACCAAGAATAAAATATACAGTTTGGCGAGCCTATTCTTCTTGTTCGTGGTTTTTTTTTTTTTTTTTTTTTTTGCCTTAGCGCAGCTCTGCCCCTTCACCCCGAGCGCGGCCCCGGCATATCCCACACTCCTGGCGTTGGTTCAGAGACCAGCGGAGGGCGCCGGGCAGAGAGAGCCGCTCGGCACTTTATGGCTCCCGAGCGGTTTCGCCCTCGCTTTCAAGATGGCGCCTGCCGAGCTCCGGGGCTGAAGGGGGCCGGCTCCCCGGCAGGCAGAGACCGCCACTGCCCGGGGGCTGGCGAGCAAGGACGCGCACGGGGGGTCACCGGCTGGAGAACCGCCAAAAAAGGAAGCACGGGCAGAAAGAGCCGCTGGGCACTTTTTGGCTCCCGAGCCGTTTCGCCCTCGCTTTCAAGATGGCGCCTGCCGAGCTCTGGGGTTGGAGGGGACCAGCTCTCCGGCAGGCAGAGACCGCCACTGCCCAGGGGCTGGCCAGCAAGGACACGCACTGGGGGTGACCGGCTGGAGAACTGCCGAAAAAGGCAGCACGGGGTACGACGCTATTTGCTGTCCGGGAGTCTTTTGTGTTTTTCCGCCCTGGGGCAGATCCGTCCCTCCTCGCCAAGCGCTGTCTCAGCTGAGATCCCCCAGGTTCTAAGGTAATTTCGCAAAAAAGCCTCCTGTCTCCAATGCGCCACGTATCCCTCAGTGATTCTGCGCTGGCCTGGGTCAGGGCTCTATTCAATTGGGAGCGGAGGGCTAGCCGCTTTCCCGAGAGGCTGCACCCACCCCGGCTGGGGGCGGGTGTATCCGACCCGCGCTCCGCTGGCTAGTGTCTGTCCCGCGTTCCTAATATTCGTTCACCTCAGACCTCACTCGCTCTGTTTGTCCCACGCTGATTCTCTGTGGATTCACACCGCTGTTCCTGTGTGGGAGCGGTCTTCTAGCGTTGTGGCAGGTCCGGATCGATGCCTTCCTTCCCGGGAGCGCAGATTCAGGCCGTCACCACCACTCCGCCATCTTTCTAACCTATACTTTTGTATCTCCTGTAATAGTCTGAAATAAAAAAATAAAAGCAAAGGAATGATAGTTATTTTGAGCCACGAAGTTTAGATAATCAAAACACCCATTTTTCTTGTAAGTATTTCTTTTCTTTGTATTAATTAGAAAGTATTATTGATATATTATGGATGCCAAGAACCAGGGTTTTAGTGAGGCATTTCAACTCATCAAGATATAAACCCAAATGGTTTTACTTTTTTCATTAAGTGCTACCAATTTTATTATATTGAAAGCTCCTTTTCCATTGGGACATTCTCTCAGCATCTCCATTACTTTTCAGCTACACTCCATTATTGGAACAGATTTGTTGCATTTTCTGAGATTTATCCTTGTGATTTTGAATTCTAAGTCTCATATTTGATTTAAAAATCCTCTAGATCTCCCTTCTAAATAGGCGAGACTTGCAGCTCTAGGCGTTTGGAGTTGTGTGTGTGTGCGCAAGACATTGTCTAACCATGGGAGGTTGGGGCAGGCAGGAGTGATGTGTGAGACAGCTTCTGCCCTGTTCCACTGCTTCTAAGATGTTGAGGCTCAGCTCTTTCTGGGTTGGCTCTACATGGTATTTGAGCTTGATGTCTATGGGCTCTATAGGGCAGGTAATAGCTCCAACAGGTTCAGCTGATCATGGCCTCACTCTCAAGCAGCTTCCGAAGGCATTGGCGGGGGATTCCTTGCATGATTGGATACACCTTCCACTGATCCTCAGTTGGCAGCTTCACAGAGCATTTCTTTGATGTACGTGCCTCTTTTCCTCACGATGTAACTACCACTAGCAAGACTGGGGCCCCAAATCTGAGTTCTCTTGGAAACTTGAACTCAAGGTGTGGATGGTGGAGTCCTGGCCTTCTCTTTGCCCTACTGTCTCCCACTATGCCGTCTCTCCCAGTCCTTTCTTCTCCCACTCAAGTAGTGATAAGCAGATTTTCAAGTTCAATGGCTAAGTAAATAGCCTACCAGGAATTAAAATGTCAATAAGATCTTCTTGCAGGCATCTTTGAATTTTACTAAGTGTTGTCTTGAGTCCTTGTTTCCTAGGTTTTGAGGGAGAGAGAGGGGAGAGGAGAGAAATAACCTCTATTTAGAAACAAAAGAATAATTTAAAAAGTAAAATTTTACATCGTAGTATTATTTCACCACTAGTAACTTCCAGACTGAGTAGATATTATGTAAAATAAATTAGAAATTTCCAAATGCTCTTATTTATCATATTAAAAATAGTTTCTTGCATTGCTACAATTGCTTTCCTTAAAATAACTTTATGAAACACAGGTATGTTTTGCATAGCAAAAGAATTTTGAATAAAGCATATAAAATTCTTAAATTAAAAAAAAAAAGAAACAAGAGACAACCTGTCAGATGTTTGGGGGTGATGGTAGTACCAGTTCTGTTGAAAACACATCTCTCAGCAAGCTCTGAAGGGAATGACTAGCCCGGGTGGCTGGAAGTTTCTGATCTTAGGTATGTGATTCTTGAACCTATTTTTCTCAGCTGGGCCTTGATTTTCCCAACAGCATCCTTTCATATAATTAAATATTTGTCTGTTATATATGTTGCAAAAGTCTCTTTCCAATCTGTTCGTTGGTTTTTAATTTTGTTTATTGTGGCTTTGGTCTTGCAGAGGTTTTAATTTAGTCAAGTTTATGTGTTATCTAAGAAATCCTTCCCTACTCTAAAGTCATAAAGACATCCTCCTATATTTTTTCTCTAATACTTGTAAAATTTTATTTCCTACATTTTGGTCTCTCATCCATTCTGAAACTTATAAAAATTTGTGTATTATCTGATAAAGGAATATAATTCATTTTATATGGATAGCGAGTTGTTCCAACACAGTTTATTGAATAGTCTATCTTCTCCCCAGGAATTAGAAATACCAGTTTTGTCTTATATCAGGTTTCCATATGTGCACAGCTCTGTTTATGGCATCTTTATTCTGTTCCATTGGTACATTGGCTTTCTATGAAGCAAAACTATACTGTCTTAATGACTATGGCTTTATATGTTTTAATATATAGTAAAGTAAATCCCCTGTTCTTATTCCTTCTTTCACCCCAAGTTATCTTGATCTCTTGATCCTTGGTCCTTTATTCTTGTATATGAATTTTAGAATTTCCTTATCAGTTTTATAAAAATATATGGTGGGATTTTGATTAGCAATGCTTTGGGTTTATAGAGTAATTTGGGTATGAAGTAACTCCTTAATTTTAAAATATGAATTAGGTAGTTGCTCAGAAGTCTAAATGCATAAAGCTTTCCATTTCATGTATAATTAATTTATCTTTCTTACTTTGCAATATTTTACATAAAACTACCTGTTGTCATGGTCAATACCTAACACAAAGCTTCTCTCAATAAATGTTTGTGGAATCAATAAATGGACCATCTGTAGACATTTGTGCTAGGCATTTTATAACTTAGACAGAGTATGTTTTGGGAGCTCAACTCCATTAGCTATAAATTTTCCAAATTACAAAAATGTTCTTCATGATTTAGTGTGAGACTCTAGTATCACAACAAGAATGCCTAATTTGTAATTTTTAAAGCTGCACTAAATCAACATTTTGCGTTTTGTGTGGTCCTGTCTTAGTGATTACTGTACCATTTCTGCTTATTTGTTGAGAGTGATAGAGTGAGTTATGCCTCCAGATTTGATGAGACTGACATACTGCCTCCTGTGCTAAAGAGGCAGGTTGCCTCCAGATTTTAAATGCTTGGGATTTGTGTTTATTTATAAAAATTCCTCCCTTAAGAAAATTGAAACTAGTGAATTATTTTATTTTGTTTTTTATTAATATTCTACACTTACTACATAGAATATGCCTCTCATATTTGTTCATATCTATTCTAATCCCATTTAAAAGTGTCACATATTTTGGCTTCTGTGTCATTTATTCATCTATTTGTTTATCAAATATGATGGGCTGGGTGTGGTGGCTCACTCCTGTAATCCCAGCAATTTGGGAGGCCCAGGCAGGAGGCTCTCTTGAGCCTAGGAGTTCAAGACCAGCCTGGACAACATAGTGAGACTCCACCTCTACAAAAAATTTAAAAAAATTAGCCAGGTGTGGTGGTGCACACCTGTAGTCTTAGCTACCCTGGAGGCTGAGGTGGGAGGATGACTAGAGCCCAGGAGTCAGAGGTTGCAGTGAGCTATGATTGTGCCGCTGCACTCCAGCCTGGGTGACAGAGTGAGACTGTGTCTCTAAAAAAGAAAAAAAAAAAAATATGATGGACCCTCCATTATAGTATTAGGTTGTTTTTGGGTCATAGAGAAGAATAAGTAGATATATAATGTACATAATTAGTCTTAGATTGGCTCTCTAAATTTTCTTCTGAGGAATTCCTTTTCATTCTTTTGTGTATTCATCTTGTTCTGGAAGAATGTCTTTTCTTAAGTTATATTTTTCTGTCCGTTTTCCACATATGCCACTGATGTTACCTTCTCTGAGGTCAGTTTCCTCACATCCTTAGGCATAATGAATCCCTCCCTCCCATGTGTTCACAGAACACTTGGCCCATACATCTCGTACCAGTTTCCCAGGGCTGCCATTACAGCGCACAACAAACTGAGTAGCTTAGAACAACAAAAATTTATTGACTCATAGTTCTAGCAGTCCTAGATTAGGGTGTTGGCAGGGCATGATGGTGATGGGGAAGAATCTGTTCTGGTCCTGTCTCCCAGCTCCTGGTAGTTCCTTGGGCCGTGACAGCATAACTCCAACCTTCACATGGCATCCTTCCTGTGTGTGTGTCTGTCTCCACACATTCTTTTTATAAGGACAACAGTCAATTGGATTAGGGGCCCACCTGACTTCAGTATTACCTCCTCTTAACTTAATTATATATCTGCGGTGACCCTACTTCCAAATAA
Source organism: Eulemur rufifrons (assembly GCF_041146395.1). Taxonomy (NCBI): domain Eukaryota; kingdom Metazoa; phylum Chordata; class Mammalia; order Primates; family Lemuridae; genus Eulemur; species Eulemur rufifrons. The sequence goes on along the minus strand of NC_090988.1, from coordinate 86,470,660 downwards.
GGTCACATTCTGGAGTACTGGAGGTTGGAATTTCAGCATATAAATTTTTGGAGGATACGATTCAACCCATAACACAGCTGTTAGAGCACCTTTTATATCTTATAATTATTATAATTAGTTTGTTTACATATCTCTATCCCTCAAGCCCTCTGTAGAATACAAATTCCTTCAGGAATTCTTTCTTAAGCATTAAAAAATAAATCCCAGTCCTTTGCACATTGCCTGATACAGAAAAAGGCAAAATGTTGGTTGAGTGACTATTTTAAGTGGTAGACTGTGATATTCAAAGGTCTAGGATTTCCATACTTCTTTTATTATAGTGACATCTAATATCTACCCCAAACGCTAGTTACTTGATTGCTTTCAAATAAGATTATCTTTTATTATTTTGACAGGTAGTTAATATGGCTTTCATTCAATCTAATAGAACAATGTGATAGAGAAATAAAACCAGGCTTTTCTTTGTTGATCACATCATTTGGCACTCTGAGTAAGGAAATCCGTCTTTAAAAATTCCTCAAGACATTTTCATTTAATTTAGAGATTGAAGAGCACATATTTAACCTCAATAGCTTCCGTATTCTGTTACCTGCTTTAATTTGAATTTAGAAGTGATTGAACACAGGAGGTCATTAGATACATGACTACGCATTCAATTTTGTGAACTCACGTTGAAGTCTGATGCCTGAAAATAAGTTCACTGTGAGCTTTGGATATGGGATTGCAGCCTACATTTCTCTTTCCTTTATGGTTCTCCATTACCTAAACCCTTTCTTCCTATGTTTGGGGAATCTTCCCTGTCCTCATTCTGAGTCTTGTTAGGAGGCCGAGCTGTCTCCTACTCCAGAAGCTGAAAATGTCCAGTCCTACTTTCCTAGGCTTCCTTTCAGTTTAGGACTCTCTGGCTGCAGCACTGCAGGAGGTCAGAAACTACAGGGGTGATGGTGGCAGCCAGCATTGGGTACTACTAGCTGGGCTTGCAATACAAGGCTGTGTTTGGTGCAGCACCAATGGTGTCTTCCCCACAACAATTATGTGGCGTATTTTGTATGTTGCTCTTGGCTGCATGACTTCTACAGGGCCATCATGTTGCAGTGCAAATGTACATGGCTGGGCTTGAAACTGCTACTTCAGTCACCCTGGTGAGTCTGAGATAGCCACCATCCTTTAAATAAATTCGTTTTCTTGCCTAAATCAACCTTGACAAGTACTGGGATGTGCAGTGTTTAACTGATCCACCTACCATGAAATTTTAGATGTGTGGACCAAAAGAAATTGCTCAGAGCTATCTATGTATGTCATGAAGACTTCCCATACTTCAGCTTCCATGCTGGCTTTGATTTCTATTCTTTTTGTGATTCTTAAAGTCTCATATACTTATTCAACAAATATTTCTTAGGTGCCTATGTATTAGTTTCCCATGGCTGCTGTAACACATTATCACAAGCTTCGTAGCTTAAAATAGCACAGATTTATTCTCCTACAAGTTCTGAGGATCAGAAGTCCAGGATCAGTTTAATCGGGCTAACAACAAGGTGCCAGGCTCCAGGGGAGAATCCATTTCCTTGCCTTGTCTAGCTTCTAGAAGCTGCCTGCATTCCTTGGCTTGAAACTTCTTCCTGGCATCATTCCAGCTTCTTGCTTTTGATGTCACATTGCCTTCTCTTCTGTAGTCAGATCTCCCTCTACTTCCTTCTTATAAAGACATTTATGATTACATTTAGGGCCCACTCAGATAATCCAGGATAATCTTTTCATCTCATGATCCTTAACTTAATCACATCTTCAAACTCCTTTTTGTCACTTAAGGTAACATTCACAAATTCCAGGGATTAGGACCCTGGATATCTTTAAGGACTAATATTTAGCCTTCTGCATTCTGCTATGTGCTATGGGTTGGGAATACACATAAGGTGAAAAAGAAGAATATTTCCTCTGCCCTTATAGAGCTAATGGGATACACATGTTTAAATAAAAATTATACAAATACATATAAATACATGAATAGCCTAGTGGGACAGACATCTTTAAATAAAATCACACAAATGATTCTACAAGTTCACTTATGCTAAGTGCTCAAAGGAGAAATATAAGATGGAATGAGACAATATAACAGACTGACCTGGAAGGTCACAGAAGATTATCTAAAAAAATAACATTACATAGCACTTGCTATGTGTGGTCACTGCACTCAGTGAGTTACATGTATTTGTTAATTTAATCCTCCAACTCTCCTATGAGGTAGGTACTTTTACTGTCTTGTGATGGAAAAATAGAGACACAGATACTATAAGCAATCTGCTCAAGAGACCAAGGCTACTGACTGCCAAGGGAGAGACATTTAAAGCAGTTCTTAAATGGAGTAGATTTTGGTTATTTTTGCGTGTCTACCATTATTGTATTAACTGTGTTCTGATTTTCTTTGGAGGAATTTTTGCTCCCTTGATTTACCCAAATACTCAGCCCTCTCCTAGTCAGGGGTGGGCATGTGCCCCACTCTAGGACTGAGACTCTTCCAGTGAACAAGCAAAACAAAACAAAACGAATAGCTGAGGATGGTTCATTCTCTGGAAGAGCCTGTCCATCATTTCCTTCCATGTGAATTCCTTGAGCTTCCCTAGCTTTTGTTCTTTTCCAGCTGTGTTTTTAACTAATTATTTTTTAAATCTTTGATTGTGTGAGCTACATCTTACCCTTCCAATGAATTCATTTTCTGCTAGTTTCTGTTGCTTACAACCAAAGCACTTCAAGAGTGGGGAGGAATTAGCCATGTGAGGCCAGGAGGAGGCACACAATTCAAAGGCAAAGGAAAAAATGTGGGCCTGGGGTGATAAGCACTTATATTTTTGAAGAGCTTCCAGAAATCCACATGGCTGGAGTTATTGGGTGAAGGGAAGGTGGCATAAGGTGAAGTTCAAAAGATTGGTAGGGGCCAGATATGCAAGCACATTCCATGCAAAGATTTGGGGCTTTATCCTAAAAATAATATTTTGTTGTCATTATCATTGTTTTGTTTTGTTTTTGATTTCTTAAGCAAGACACTTAAAACTTGCCAGTGGGACTCTATGAGGGTTACAAGTAGAAAGCAACTTCATTCTTTCTCACTACTTTCTGTTAAACTTGATCCATTTAGTCATTTTTTTCTCCCTAGATTATAAATGAGATCTTGGCTAGCTAGTATCACTCTTCTGGTAGCTCTTGGATATGAATGAATTGTCTATCTTTCATTTTTTAGGTTATAGATTCCTAGTTTAGTCTAATATCAAAATCCTCACATTTTCATCCAATTATAAAATTCTTTTCTTCCCTTAGCCCAGGCCTGAGGCAGGCTTTGAACCTTCTTTAGGGGAAGAACATGGTCATCTGCTTCTCCACATTGCTTTTCTCCTCTCCCTTGCCCACTAAATGTGCTATCTCTGGCTCCTCCAGGGTTAGGGGGTGAGATGGAGCTGTCCCTTTCCTAGGAGGTTTCTTTGATGTACTTGCAGTTTCTTCCTCCAGTACTTCTCTGGCTGGGCAACTGCTGATTATCCTCTGCCCTCAAACCCTAACTTTTACCCATTCATGTTTAGCCTCTTTCTGCTGGTCTCACCTTCCAGCTCAGGTGGTCATTTTAGATGCAACCCTTTTTAAGGAAGTTCGGTGCTAGAGGAGGCATCAGGCAACCTGCAGGAGGAGGCAAGCTGTCTATCTCACCAAACTTCAAGAGTGCAGCTATTCCCAAAACAGCCTCACTCTTCCACTCTGGCATTAGGCTGGCCAGACTCTTGTTTTTAGAGTTTTTCAGGTATACCTCAGTTTACCATCTTCGTGTTCTTCCAAGTTCCAAGCTCTTCAAATATTTCTACTGAAGCTCCCCTGCACTTGGAAATGCCCCAGACTCCATCCAAGTTTTCCTAGTCACTCCTCGATTGGCTCATGGAGCCTATTGGGCTAAAATTTGCAAGGCTTGTTTCTGATTATCTTTTTTGCATAGCTAGCAACTTGCTTTATAGTGTGGGTGTAACTGGTATTTATTGTTCCTAACTCTGGGGCTCTAGTTCAAACTGAGACAATTGGAAAAGTGCCATTTTAAAATTGTCTTGCAAAGTGATGTGATCAGATGTCTATTATTTGCATAATTTTAATGAATACAGTCTCTAATCACATTACTTCCCCAGCCCTCATACAAAGCAAACAAAATGCTTATCCTTCTTATATAAAAAGTTAGAATATTTTATAAATCTGATGAGGTTTGTGTTCCTTTGCTTTAGATGGTATTAAATGAGTCAAACAATTCCTTCTTCAATACTACACAGGAATTGGGGGGACCTTTTTTTTTTTTTTTTTGAGACAGAGTCTCAAAACATAGCCTGTTGCCCAGGCTAGAGTGAGTGCCGTGGCGTCAGCCTAGCTCACAGCAACCTCAAACTCCTGAGCTCAAGGGATCCTCCTGTCTCAGCCTCCCGAGTAGCTGGGACTACAGGCATGTGCCACCATGCCCGGCTAATTTTTTCTATATATATTTTTAGCTGTCCATATAATTTCTTTCTATTTTTAGTAGAGATGGGGTCTCGCTCTTGCTCAGGCTGGTCTCGAACTCCTGAGCTCAAACAATCCGCCCACCTCAGCCTCCCAGAGTGCTAGGATTACAGGCGTGAGCCACCACGCCCAGCCGGGACCTTTATTTATTTATTTATTTTCTAAATTTTGAGAGTTTCTAAAACACACTCAACCAGCTGTCAAACCCTTGAATGTGGACCAAACATTTAAATATTCAGTGGAAATTTGGATGTATTGTATAAAGTGCTCAGCAAAATGGAAAGCCTTCTGACCAATGTCAAAATAATCCAAGCAAACAGCAATTAGGGACATATTCTCCTTCCTTGTTTTTGCTCATAGCTCCCCAGGACTTAATGTGATCTCCCATGCATATTGGAAGGGAAATGGACAGCACTTAGACTGTTCCTTACTTAGATATGTGACTGTCAGTGTTGCAAATAAAGCATCTGCAAAAGAAAATTGCCTCCTGGTGCACCTGAAGATGGAATTTAAAAAAAAAAATGTTTCTTTCTCCTTCCTTTTCTCTTTCCATTTACTCAGCATTACGTGACTCTGCTGTTAAGCACCTGAACAGAGGACAGAATTGTTTACAGTGGCCCCAATGAGATGGGTTTGACCAAGACAAAGTAGGTAACATAGCAAAGAAGTGTTCCCAACATTTATTTAGTATGTATTTGTTAAGCACCTATGGGGCACAAAGAACATAAAACATGGTGACTGCTTCTTAGAGGCTTTTAATCTGATTGTAAGGATAGGACATTACATGTATAGTAAGTTAAATTTAAGGTTTGTAATAGTGAAAGGCGAGTCAGTCCATACTGTGAGCCTGTAAAAGGCAAAGCTAGGAGAGAAGCTACAGAGGTAGGTCTGGGCTAAATGTAAGTTTCTAAGAAAGCTGACCAAAGATGGCCTGGACTACCTTGCAGTGGGGTGAGTTTCTTGTCATGCACAGCGTTTAAGCCAATCTGGACGTGCACTTATCAGGAGTGTTTGTAGACAGCATTATTGCATCTGACAGGTGCTATCCTTAGATGAACTTTAAAATACTCGTGTGACTTTGTGATTCCATGATTCTGTGAGTCCTAAGAACAGTGAGCATGTATGTGTGGGCTCACAGAATGGCCAGGAAAGAAATTATTGAGGTTGAAATATGAAAGAAGAAGCAGATGTGGGATGGAAGAAGGGAGGGAGGAGGTAGCTACAGGCAGCGGGTATATTGTGAGCTTAATGAAAGGTCTTGGGTGTTTTGTTTTTTTTGTCCATATATTGCAAGATGAAACTACCTTATCTCTAACCACATTTAGAGTATGTGTGTGTGTGTGCATACACTCTTCTCTCTCTCTCTTTCCATACACACACACACACACACACACATGCACATACATATATATGTGTGTGTATGAGGAGGGATTTATCATGAGAAATGGGCTCACATGATTATGGAGGCTGAGAAGTCCCATGATCTGCCATCTGCAAGCTGGAGACCTAGGACAGTCAGTAGTATAATTCCAGCCTGAGTATGGAGGCCTGAAACCTGGGGAGCCTGTGAGGTAAATCCCAGTTAGAAGGGCAGGAGAAGACGGATGTCCCAGCTCAAGCAGGCAGGCAGGAAGCAAAAGGAGTGACTTCCTTCTTCTTCCTCCTTTTTGTTGTATTCAGACCTTCAGTGGATTGGATAATGCCCACCTACACTGGGAAGGGCCATCTATTTTACTGGGTCTCATGATTCAAATGCTAATGTCATCCAGAAATGCCCTTATGGGCACACCCAGAAATAATGTTTAATCTGGGCGTCCTGCAGCAATTTGACACATAAAATTAACTGCCACCATTACACAGGAGTTTAAGAAACAATATTTTAAAGGGTAGTTCTTCACTGGTTAAAAATTTGGAAAAGTTAACTCATAAAGTCAAGCTTGAGGAATAGGCTAAGGATTTTTGTCCAGTTTGCCCAAATAAAATTTTTCTGCGTGCCTGTCGTGTTGTAGGTTTCAGGCACTAGGAATGCAGAGGTGAAAAAAGACACAGCTCCTTTTCTTGAATAACTTGTTATCAAGCAGGGAATTTTAAAAAGCCCGTCCTGAAATGTTTCCTAATAAAGACTTACATTTAATTTCCCCAAAGTTTTATGATCCCTTTAATAATAGCTATATTTATTGAGTACCTTCTAAGTGCTACATATACTCTTGGTCTTTTTCCAGTTCTCATGACAACCATTTAATGTAGATATTTTATTATTTCTATTTTTCAAGAAAGGAAATTGAAGCTCAGAAAGGACAAGTGTATTTTCCAACTATTAGTAAGTGGTTAGTTGGAAATTCAAACTGTAGCTAAATTAACTGAGTGAGTAACATGTGCTAGGCACCTCACTGGATGCTGGACACATAGTATCTTAGAGTCTTCACAACCACTGGAGAAGAGAGGTACTACTGTTATCTCCATTTTATGGCCAAGAAAAAAGCAGCTCAGGAAAATTAAACAAATTGCCCAGAGTCACCTAGTCAGTGCAGAGCATGGATCCAGGCTCAGCCTGCTTGGCTCCAAAGCTGACATTCAACCATGATGCTACCCTTCCTCTCGCCTTGTGTTGTGTAGTCCCACACTTCACTATGGCTCTGATTTCCATATTTGATGGGTTCCTCCTGAACTTCTCTCTCCCTTTACCAAAAATCAGAGTGAATGACAAGACCATTTCGAGCATCTTCTTGAAAGGAGTAAACTTGGCCGAAGGAGAAATACTCGTTAGAATTCTGAGGCTCAGCATACAGGCCTGGGAGGCAAAAATGCCATGCTAATGAAGCAATTACTAAAACTCATGATTAAAACAAAAAGTTGCCTTTCTACGAGAATCCCTGGAATAAATGGTATTCTTCATCTTGCCTTGGAGCTTGGTTGGCTCAGCTTACTTCTTATCCATTAACTTTTTGGATACTTACAGCCACCCTTTGGAGGTATAGGGGGTGAAATATGATTTGAGATTTTAGTGGCTAGTTAATCAGACTCCTTTCAAATCCTGGATCATTTGAGAAATATATATATATAATGTATATTATAATTATATATTTTATATATCATATAATTTATATATATATTTATATATATATATATAAAACATTTCAATTTCAGGTTGGTTGCTTGAATTGGATCTCATGTCTTGGATATATGCTCAAATGCCCTTCCTTGTACTTCCCTGACATCCCTGCTGAAGCTGGATGCTGGGATCTGCATTTGGGAAAGGTTGAGTCTACGGCCAGCTGGGTAGAGAAATGTGACTGCTTCACACCAGGTGAGTGCAGGGAGCCAAGGAGAGGAAAGTCCTCAATGCAATGGACCTGTAGAATGTTCACTTCTCCCAGATAAAGATAGGTGGACGACTAAATGTCTACCTCTTACCTTTTCACCTTGTAGATGAATCATTCTTGCTCCTTCGAGGAGAAGCCAATGAAACTGTAGAGGACAACAGTTTCTACCAAGTACGCTCCAGGTGCTTTACTGGTTGATAAAATCTTAGGGAGAAGGGAGCATATGGCTTTCTGTACACTCTTTCATCTTGTTCTTTTAATCCATTGCCCTCTCTCAATTTGGTAGGTGCAGAAGTAGAATTTGAGGCTCAGAGAAGTTGAAGTTTTGATAGTTACACTTTAATGACAAACCTGGGCCTAGACTTTGGCAGGTAAAAGGGAGTTTAGAGCTAAAGGTGTCAGACCCCTTGCATTGTAAATGGGTCAAGTGCCTCACAGAGAGGTCATGTGACTTGCTCAAGGCAGCTCTTCTGACACCTTCTGATGCTCTTTTTAGTGCTTCACAGATTCTCCTTCCTAACCCTGAGATATTGTGCTATTGGCTTGTGAGTATGGTCTTCTGGATTCCAGTCCTGCCTCCGAGCCTCTCTTTCCTCAACTATGAAAGGAGAATCACAGAAGTGGTATCTGCCTCTCAGCCGTCGTGTGAAAACCAAACGAGGCTGGGGCTGTGCAAATGCTTTGTCACTGAAACACACCCTACGGTTGTTGGGAAATTATTTTTGAGCTTGTCACTCTCATTGCTGTCCTCTCCCAAGGGCCCTATTTTTTCCCTTTTATTTTTGGTTGACACGTAATAATTGTGTATATTTGTGGGATACAAAGTGATGTTTTGATACATGTATACAATATGTAATGATCAAATCAGGATAATTAGCATAGCCATCACATGTTTATCAATTTTTAAAAATTGTTTTTCTTTTTTCTTTTCTCTCTCTTTTTTTTTTCACTCACCCACTCACCCACTCTCTCCTGTTTATCATTTCTTTATGGTGGGAACATTCAAAAATCCTCTCTTCCAGCTTTTAGAAAATATGCACTAAATTATTGTTAACCATAGTTCCCCTACAGTGCTGCAGAACACTAGAACTCATTCTCCCTATCAAGCTGTAACTTTGTATCCGTTAACCACCCTCTCCCTATCCTTCCCTCCCCCTCCCCTTCCCCGCCTCTAATAACCATAATTCTACTCTCTACTTCTATGAGCTCATATTTTAGCTCGCATTTATGAGAACATGTGGCATTTATCTTTCTGTACCTGACTTATTTCACTTAATGTAATGTCCTCCAGGCTTATCCATGTTGCCGTGACAGACAGGATTTCATTCCTTTTTTTGGGACTGAATAGTATTCCATTGTGTATATGTACCACGTTTTCCTTATTCGTTTGTTGATGGACAGTTCGGTTGATTCCATGTCTTGGCTATTGTGAGTAGTGCTGCGGTAAACATGATGGTGCAGGAATCTCTTCAACATACTGATTTCCTTTCCTTTGGGTAGATATCTAGTACTGGGATTGCTGGATAGTATAGTAGTTCCATTTGTAGTTTTTTGAGAAACTTTTATACTGTTTTCCATGATGGCTATACTAATTTATATTCCCACCAATGGGTTGCATTTAGTAAACAGTAAACAGGTGGCTCAGGAGGAAGCCAAGCCACTAGAGAAACGATCCTTTAGTGCAGTGGATTTCAACACTGGCTGCATATTAAAATCACCTGGAGAGTTAAAAAAAAAAAAAAAAGAACCAACCAATGCCTGTGCTTCAACCCCAGATGGATTAAATCAGCATCTCTGGGGGGAGGGGCTTTGTTGCTGACACATTTTTAAAACTACCCAGGTGTCCTCATGCACAGGAAGTTTGAGAGCCACAGCCTCGGGATCTCACACTCTTGTCTGTTCTGCAGCAGTGGGACTCTCTTGGAATGTGGAGATGATGGGGCATTGTGTTTTCAGGTAATTTTTCTGTCTATTAAGATTGGAAACCTAAATCCAAACCTCAGTGGGGCCCTGTGTGAGCCTTTTCACCACACTAATGACAATTCTTTACCTGAGGACAGATTTTGCGGAGGAGAAAACTGAGGCACAGAGAGGTTAAGTTAGTTATTTGTCCACCAGCCAATAGGTGACAGAGTCAGACTTAGAGTCCAACCCCTGTGCTCTGAGATGGCATCTAGAAAACGCCTGGCATGGATGGGGGTGTTATATTCCAGGAACCTTCTCTTTCAAGGCACTGAGTCTACTTTGTATTCACAATTTTGTAGGTTTTTTTTTTTTCTAAAAGGCTTTCGAAATGATATAAACTTCAAATCTGTGTTTGCCCATGAGTATACCTGTAGTGGGTGCTCAGAAAAAATGAGCTACCTGCTCTTCCAGCCTAGTGAGGCCTCAGGAGTGGAAAGAGAAGAAAGACAGGAAAAGGCACAGTGAGACGTGGACCACTCATCCCTGGTGGGGACGTGTTAACTCCCTTCCTGGCCGACCCTCTTCTGAACACAGGTTGTGACTCCCCTTCAAGGGGCTCCGCTGAAGCACGGACTGAAGTTCCACTTCCAAGCGGTGCCTTGTGGCTGCCTGAAAGCTTTGCTGAGCTTTGCTGACTTGCGGGAGCTTAATTTATAGCCAACCAGTGAGTGGAGCTAAAGATTCATGAGACGGGGCTTGTCTTACAGCCCTGCTGGGGATTGCCTGCCTGAACATCACCCCTTGCTGAGCGCCCGGCTCCTTCTTCACCTCGCATAAACAGTCCCGCTGAGGAGCTATCGCAGCCTGGTGGAGCAGAGGGTCACACTTGCAGGCAGCCTGTTTGCGCTGCAGATTACCCCCTCTTCCCCACCTTGCTCTCCTCTCACAGTCACGGCCCCTGGCATTCTCAGGGCTAAACCCACGCAGTGTTACCTGGGTTTTTATTAAACTTCCTAGCTTAGAGAAATGCAGTTACAGAGATTCTTTCTGTTATTCGTTGGTGCGAAGAATGAGCACACACAGGCATTTTAACTCCTTAAGCCAAACTATTTGTTTAAACCAAGGGTTGCAAACTCAAATGCCTACAGGGGCCAGGCAGGAAACGTACCGGGAGAGGTGAGCTGGGGGAAGGCAGCAGGGACTGATGGGGACTGTGGCAAACTGGAGAGCACAGGTGCTTTCTCGAAAAGGGGACAGCAGCCACCCAGCTGCAGTCCTTGTAGCCTGGGGGGAGTAAAGCTTCAGGGTTGCTTAATCCTCAGATACTTTCAAGAGAAACTGTAGAACTGGATTTTAAGTGACATTTCCCAATTTTTTAAGCCCTTTCTGAACCAAACAAAATGCCTCTGTCTGCTTGCTTAGTGTGTGGGCTGCCAGCTTGAGAAACCTGGTCTAACCTGTGAAGAGAAGCTTGGTGTAACCCGTGAAAAGTCCTGGCTCTGGCTGCTTTTTCCCCCGCTTCTTCCTGCCACTCTGCCCTATTTGATTTCCATGGTCATGGCTGTTAATCAGGACAGCTTGTTGTTGGTCTGAGGAAGAGGCTGCTTGGAAAATATTTGAACCTTTCTCAGTGAAACATGAGCACAGCATTTGCTTGTTACTTTGTTATGTCTGTTCATTCATTCAGTTATTTGACACATGTTGAGGGGCTATTTTATACACACATTATACTCTAAAGGTGCTGGAGTGAGCATGGTGCGGCTCTCAAGGAGCTCAGAGTCTCAGAGGAGAGGTGAGAGACATGGGCACTGGTAATGACTTGGTGTGGTGAGGGCTTTAGCAGCTGCCTGTGGACAGATAAGAATGTGGATAGCAGAATTCTTAGCTTTCCCAAAGGAACCAGAGAAGAGTTCTGGAAGCTGCAGTGAGGAGAGAAGGTGGGATGAGGGAGGAGGAAGACAATGGATTTGCAAAGCTGAGTGAATGGATGCAGTAGGTAATGGGATGGGAGGGCCTTCCAGAGAAGGACAGCAGGGTGGATTTGAGCTTAGTGGTATGACAGAGTATGGTGTGTTTGGGGCATGTCAAGTAATCTGTGTGGGGTACCTTCTGGGGTAGCTACAGAAGATGCTGCCGTTAGGTAGGTAGGTCTGGGGCCCTGGCAGGAATGGGCCCATACACCATCTTAAGAATCCCATCTGGTAATCCCTGGGGAGCTACTGAACTTGTGCAAACAGGGAAGTATCATGGTCATATCTACTTTAGAAAGATCATTCTGGTTCCACTGATAAGCATAGTTTGGAAAGGTGGATTGGGAGGATCACATGGGGCCATAGGAGGGGTGGAGAGTGGAGAAGGAGAAAGGTTGACAAGTTGGGACAGTGGTTCTCAACCCTGGCCATGATATGTACTTAATACTAAGACCATCCCAGACAAATTAAATCAGAATTCCTGGGTTTGAAGTCCCGGCCTTGGAATTAAAATCTCCCTGAATGGTTGAGCATCACTGACCTAGGAAACCATTGCCTAGTGAGGGAAATGACTCAGGGGAGAACTGGGGTTGCTGGGGAATCCTGTGTCTCAGGGCTGAGGAGACTGTAGCCCTTACCCAGTCCCACAGCTTAGTTTCACAGATGAGCAATTGAGGCTCTGGAAGGGCATTTGCTGTTATATTAGTGTTTTAGTCCATTTTGTGCTGCTGTAACAGAATACCTGAGACTGGGTGATTTATAAAGAGCAGAAATTTATTTGCTCATAGTTCTGGAGGTTGGGAAGTCCAAGATCAAGGCTCCAGCATCCAGTGAGGGCTTTCTTGCTACATCTTCACATGGTGGGAGGTGGAAAGGTAAGAGATAAAAAACCCACTCCTGAGAGCACTTTTTACAGTGGTGTTAATTCATTCTTGAGGGCAAAGCACTCATGACCTAAACTCCTCCCAAAAGGACCCACCTCCCAACACTGCTGCATTAGAGACTAGGTTTCCAACATAGAATTTTGGAGTACACGTTCAGACCATAGCAGTCAGGAAAGGAAACTTTGGCCAATTCTGGCAGGAATGTGGAGAAAGGGGAGCCCTCATACACTGTTGGTGGGAAGGTAACTTAGTGTAACTTAGTACAACCCCTATGGAAACAATATAGAGGTTCCTCAAAAAACTAAAAATAGAGCTACTACGTGACCCAGCAATCCTACTGCTAGTTATATATCCAGAAGAAAGGGAACCAGTATATCGAAAAGATACCTGCACTCCCATGTTTATTGTAGCACTATTCACAATAGCCAAGATTTGGAATCAACCCAAGTATCCATCAATGCATGAATGAATAAAGAAAATGTGGTACACATACACAATGGGATACGGTTAATGAGTGCAAAAATATAGTTAGATAATTAGATAGAATGAACAATATTTGATAGCACAACAAAGTGACTATAGTCAACAATAGGTTATGGTATACTTTAAAATAACAAAAAGAGTGGAATTAAAATGTTCCTAACACAAAGAAATCATAAATGCTTGAGGTGATGGATACCCTAATTATTCTGATTTGTTTATTACACATTGTATGCCTGTATTGAAACATCACATGTACCCTATAACTCTATAAATATATACAACTATTGTGTACCCGTAATAGTTAAAAATTAAAAATTAAAAAAATAATGCCTGCCTTTGAAAGTTGTGATGAGGATTAATATTTGTAAAACACCAAGCGCAGTGCCTGGCACACTGTTGTAAATGATTAATAAATGCTATTACTCTTTTGATAGTTATAAAGGAACAACTTTCTGTATCATCTGTGGTTTCTGGTCTGTTCTGCTAACAAGACTCAAGTAATAGATGGTCAGTTGCAGAAAGCAGGTATTGTCCAAAAGGATTATTATGGGAGCTTTGTTATGAGCAGAGATTAAATGGAAAGAATAGATAAGATTTAAAATCCCTTCCATAATGACCCCCTACGTTTATTTTTTAAAATCATGTGCTCCTAGTCAACTCCACTATGCTGCCTCCCCATGTACGATCGTTTCTGTTTTTTCAAAAAATAACTTTTTATTTTGAAATAGTTTAAGACTCATAAGAAGTTGCAAAAATAGTAGAGTTTTTGTGTACCTTTTACCCAGCTTCCCCCAATGAAAATACTTTATAGAACCATAGTTCTGTTCTTTTTTTTTTTTGTAGAGTTATACTCATACTGCTATTTATTACTCTTCTCACTTAATATAATAGTATACATGCTTTCATTTATTATAAATCCATGGTAAACACGTATTTTAAAGTCTTGGTATTTCATGCTATAAATGAAACAATTTCCTTACTATTGGACTGGCAGTGATATTCCAATTGTATCAGTTGTGTTCATTGCTTTGTGATTATAGTACTAATGGTGAGCATCTTTGTGTATAGGCTATTTCCATATTCAGGATTATTTTATTAGAATAGATTACTGAAGGTGAAATTGCTGGCTCAGAGGATCCAAATGGGTGAAAGTCTTTCGGTACACATATTTACTGGCAGTTGCTGAAGGAGAGCTGCTTGAAATGAACTGGAGGAGCAGGTACTCCAGAAGTTGAGAGTGGACTCCAGGGAGGGCCTTGAACTGAAAAGGCTCTGACTGCAGCAGCAAGTGACTGCAGCTGAAGCTTAGCTGGAGCCTGAGCAGCAGCTCCCTACTGAGACTCAGTCACACAAAGCACCCCCTCTGCTCCTGGCTCAGAATCCCAGGGCCCCTGGGGCTCTGCTGTTCCTGATGAGGCTGCCGGCTCAGTGCCACTGCTGAGACTTGCCTCTAATCTACTGTGCCCAAGCTCTGGGCTCTTTTTTCTTCCCTGTTTCAGGCCATTTCACTGAAATCTGAGTAAATGATTGATCACTTTAAAGCAAAGAACAAATGGACTTGCTGGGCAATCAGACCTTCTTCCAGCCAGCATGCCTTTGTGCACCCAGTGGTGGATACAATGTCATCAGCATACAATGGTTGGTATTTTCTGTGCTGTGACAAGCAGAACAATCCCAGTGGTTTATCAGAGCTGCAGTTAAAGGCTGAACAGGAGTACTCTCAGGGTATGGACTGGATGTTTGGCCCTTTATCTAAGGCTAAGACTTCCCATACAGGCAGGGTGGTGGCTATAGACACTGATGTGGGGGAAGGAGAGTATGGACTGAATTGATGGCTAATCTCCCCAGCACAGGTTAGAACCTGGCACTTGTTTCCTGTCCTGAAAATGATAACAACCTCTTACCCATGAATAGTGATTGATTGCAAATTACCGCCGGCACCACCACATTTGTTGCACACCCATTGTGTGCCAGGCACAGTGATTGGTGCTTTACAAACATTAGCTCGTTTAATTGTACATCAATGTTTCTTCCTATTTTCTATCATTATTTCTCTTTTATTTAAAAAACTTTGGCTGTTTTTACATTTTATTTTTAAAAATTTTCAAAATATTAATAAGGGCACAAATGTTTTTATTACATGGATACCTCATATAATGCTTAAGTTGGGGCTTTTAGTGTGCCCATCACCAGAATAGTGTGTTCATTGCACCTAAAAGGTAAGTTTTTAACCCCTCACTCCCCTCTCAACTTCCCCCCTTCTTGGTTTCCAATATCCTTTACATCTCTTTGTGCTCATGTGTGCCCATCACCTAGCTCCCAATTATTCTGAGTACATTTGGTGTGTGTTTGTACATTCGTGAGATACTTCACTTAGCATAATGGTCTCCAGTTCCATCCAAGTTGCTGTAAATGACATTATTCCATTTTTTTTTTTTATGGCTGAGTAGTACTGCATGGTGTGTGTGTGTATTATATATATAATATATTATATATGTGTGTATATATAAGTTTATCTTTATCCACTCATCAACCGATGGGCACGTAGGTGGATTCTATATCTTTGCAATTGTGAATTGTACTGTGATAAACATTCAAGTGCCAGCGTCTTTTTGATAAAGTGACTTATTTTCCATTGAGTAGATACCCAGTAGTGGGATTGCTGGACTGTATGGTAAGTCTGCATTTAGTTCTTTAAGGAATCTCCATACTGTTACCCATGGAAGTTGTATTAGTTTGCAGTCCCACCAACAGCACATGAGCATCCCTTTCTCTCTATATCTATGCCAGTATCTATTATTTTTTGACTCTTTAATAATGGCATTCTGACGGGGTAAGGTGGTATCTCATTGTGGTTTTAATTTTCATTTCCGTGATGGTTAGTTATGTTGAGTATTTCTTAACATTTGTTGGCAATTTGTCTATCTTCTTTTGAAAAACTTCTGTTCATGTCTTTTGCCCACTTTTTAATGGGGTTGTTTGCTTTTTTTCTTGCTAATTTGTTTGAGTTCCTTGTAGATTCTGGATATTAGCCCTTTATTGGATGTATAGTTTGTGAATATTTTTTCCTATTCTGTAGGTTGTCTATTTGCTTTGTTGATTATTTCCTTTGCTGTGCAGAAGCTTTTTAATTTAATGGTGTCATTTATTTTGTTATTGTTGTATTTGCCTTTGGGATCTTAGTCATAAATTCTTTGTAAAGGCTGATGTTTAGAAGAGTTTTTCCTATCTTTTCTTTTCGAATTTTTATGGTTTCATGCCTTACATTTAAGTCTTTTTTCCATCTTGAATTAATTTTTATATATGATGAGAGATAGGGGTCCTGTTTCATTCTTCTGCATGTGGCTATCCAGTTTTGCCAGCACCATTTATTGAATAGGATTTCCTTTCAATAGTATATGTTGTCTGCTTTGTCAAAGATCAGTTGGAGATTTTTGCATCTATGTTTGTAATGGATATTGGTCGTTAGTTTTCTTTGTTGTTGTTGTTGTGTTCTTTCCTGTCTCTGGTATCAAGGTGATATTGACTTCATAGAATGAGTTAGGGAGGATTCCCTCCTTGCTGTTATGGAGTAATTTCTGATGGATAGGTAGCAGCTCTTCTTTGTAGATCTGGTGGAATTTGGCTGTGAATCCATCTGCTCTGGGCTTTTTATTGTTGGGAGATGTTTTATTATTGCTTCAATTTCACTGCTTGTTATGGTTTGTTCAGGACTTCTATTTCTTTCTGATTCAGGCTTGGGAGGTTGTATTCCCAGGAATTTATCCATTTCCTCTATATTTTCTAGTTTGTGTGCATAAAGGTTTTCGTAGCATTCATGGATGGTATTTTGTATTTCTGTAATATCAGTTATAATGTCTTTCTTTTTCTGGTCTGATTGAGCTCATTTGAGTCCTTTCTCTTTTATGAAATATTTTTGGTTACTCTGACTAATGGTCTGTCAATTTTGGTTATCTTTTTAAAGAACAAACTTTTGTTTTGTTGATCTTTGGATTTTTTTAAATTCCATTTTATTTAGTTCTTCTCTGAGCTTTGTTATTTCTTTTCTTCTGCTGGTTTTGGATTTGGTTTACTCTTCTTTTCTAGTTCCTTGAGATGTGACATTAGGTTGTTAATTTGAGATCTTTCTGTCTTTTTTGATGTAGGCATTTAAGGCTATGAACTTTCCCCTTAGGTCTGTTTTTGCTGTATCCCATAGATGTTAAAATCTTGTCCCTTTGGTCATTCAGTTTGTGGAATCTTTTGATTTCATCTGAGTTTCATCATTGACCCATATTTTTCAGGAGAAGGTTGTTTAATTTCATAACTTTGTGTAGATTTGAATGTTTCCCTTGGAATTGATTTCTAGTTTTATTCCACTGTGATCTGAGAATATACATGGTATGATTTCAATTTCTTTTTGAATTTGCTGAGATTTGTATTTTGGCCTAAGATATGGTCAATCTTGGAAAATGTCCTATGTGCTGATGAGAAGAATGTATATTCAGTAGTTTAGAGGTAGAATGTTCTGTAAATGTCTGTTAGGTCCATTTGTTCTAGAGCCCCATTCTATTGTTTCTTTATTGATTTTCTGCTTTGATGATCTGTCTAGTTCTGTCAGTGTGGTGTTGAAATCCCAGACAATTTTGGTGCTACCGTTTATTTCTTTGCTTAGATCTTGTAGAATTTTTTTATGAATCTGGGAACTTCTGTGTTAGGTGCATAAATATTTAGCATTGGTATGTCTTCTTGTTGAATTTCTCCCTTTACCATTATATAATGACCATCTTTGTCTTTTTTACCATTATTGATTTAAAGTCTATTTTAACTGATATGAGAATGGCTACACCAGCTCACTTTTGCTTTCTATTTGCATGGATTTTTTTTTTTTTACATCCCTTTACCTTGAATCTGTGCAAGTCCTTGTGAGTTAGATGTTTTTCTTGGAGACAGCATATATTTGGGGTGTGTTTTTTCATCCATTCAGTAAGTCTGTGTCTTTGAAGTGGGACATTAAGGCCATTCATGCTCAGTGTTAGTATTGATATGTGGGATACTGTTCTGTTTATCATGTTGGATAATTCCTTGTTGTTTTGTTTTCCCTCTTGTGCTATTGTTTTACAAGAACTTTGAGCTTTAAGTTTCTGTTGTATTTATACTGATGGGTATCTATAGTGCTATTCCATAATGTACTTTGGAGTATTTCCTGTAGGACAGGCTTAGTAGTAACAAATTCTCTTAGTGTTTGATTATCTGGAAAAGTCTTTATTTCTCCATCATTTATGAAACTTAGTTTTGCAGGATACGAAATTCTTGACTGGCAGTTGTTCTGTTTAAGAAGATTAAATAGTGGGGCCCTAGTCCCTTCTGGCTTGTAAAGTCTCTGCTAAAATGACTGCTGTTAGTCTGATGTGTTGTACTTTGTAGGTTAGTTGTTGCTTTCATCTTGCAGCTTGTAGAATTTTCTTTTTCATTTTGACTTTTGCCAGGTTGATGACTATGTTTCTTGGAGATGTCTTATTTGCTGTAAATTTTCCTGGTGTTCGATGATCATCTTATATCTGAGTATCTGAATTTCTTACTATACCAGGGAAGTTTTCCTCAATAATTCCCTTGAATAGGTTTTCCATGCCTTTTGGTTTTTCTTTTCCCTCAGGGATACCTATAATTTGTATATTGGCTTGCTTTGCATAGTCACACATTTCTCTGAGTGATTGTTCATTCTTATTCTTTCTTCTGCATCTTTGACTGACTAGGTTAGTTCAAAAACCTTATCTTCAAGCTCTGAGGGTCTTTCTTCTGCTTGGTCTAACCTGTTGTTTAAGCTTTCTGCTGTATTTTGAAGTTCCCTAAATGACTCATTTCTTTAAGTTCTGTTATATCTTTTCTATATTGTCTAGCTCTTTAGTGACTTTTTTATTGACATCCTGAAATATTTTTTTGCCTTCTTTGTGTTGGTTTTCAACTTTCTCTTCAATCTAATTCATCTTGTTTACCATTCATATTCTGAATTCCATTTCTGACATTTTGACAATTTCCTTTTGATTAGAGTATGTTGCTGTAGATCTATTGTGATCTTTTGGGCATGTCAAACTAGCTCTTTTTTTTCATGTTGCCAGCATTCTTTTGCTGGTTTCTTTTCATCTGAATCCTCTTCTCTCAGCTCAGGGCAAATAGGCTTGCAGCACACCTGTTCTCCATTGCTGGGAATTCTGTTGCTTAGTGAGAAGAAGGAGAGGTCCCTAGATGGCACTTTATGGCCTACTCTGGAAGATTGACCCAGCAGGAGAGGGATGGATGCACTGAGAATCTCTAATGCAGCTATTCTGTGTTGTCCCATTTCCCTGTGATCCTTACAGCCTAATCCAGTGCTGGATGATTTTTGTGCAGAGTGATGGGTTGTTCCCCACGTCACTGGTGGGGGCTGGGTGTGTCCTTCTCCATGGAGGCTGGCATTGTGGGAGATTGCTCTGCCTGGCTCTCCCTGCAGTGGTGGCAGTGGCAGCTGGGAGAGGCTTTCTAGGCAATGGTAGTGGGTGTCAGGGCTGTAGGCATTCACTCCACCCAGGTCTAGATGCAATGGTGGCTCACAGTTAGCAGGTCCTTTCAGAGCATTGGACCATGGGAGCAGTTCCCACCAGGCAGTGTGGGATCCTTGTGAGTGGGGCCACAGGCCCAGGTCACCAGGTGGCTGGGGCTCTCTCCCTGCCCAGGTCCCACTAAGGCAGTTGTCATGGGGCTTCCCTGGTAGCATTGGTGGCACCCATTGTGCTCGAACCCCCATGATTGGGGGAGGGTTGCTTGGCTCCCAGTCATAGGGTGCATCAGAACGTCTGCTATCCCTGCTCCCACCCCACCCTGGCCTGGCTGAGGTAATGTGGAGGTGGCTGCAGCAAAGCTGAGTCCTGTATAGACCTGGTGCTCTGGATCTGAGAGCTCAGAATGTCCTCAGCTGCAGGAACCCAGGAATGGAATCCCCTGGGTCCCTGCTGTACCCTCTCTCTCGTGCAGTGTCACTGCACAGACTCCAAGCAGCTCCCTGATTGGTCTAGAGGTTTGTGGTTGTAGGGGGCCCCCTTACAGCTCAGGTCACAATGTCCACAGGGGGAGTATGGAACCTCAGGGTTCTCTCCTCCTGTCTTTTCCCACGTGTGGATGTCTCCACCGAGTACCTTCCAATCTTGTTGAGTAGATCACCCCATCACTGTCTCCTTCACTTTGAGTGTCTTCCCTCACTTCTCTGATGATTCGCAATGCTCTCTCTAACAAGACCCACATGAAGGTGGGCATCTACTTGCAGCTTTCCATCCTCTCCTTGAGAGTGGTGTGCACGGGCTACTTCTAATCCTCCATCTTGCCCCTGTCCCCTGTTTCTCTCTATTTTGTGGGGGAGAAATATGAGGCTCAGAGAGGATTACAAATAGATCTACCAGTGTTCTTGCCCTTGGTGCCTTAAATTTATAATTGCCTATTTTATGCTGATTGTTGCATGAGTGCTCTTAAAAAAAAATCCAAGGTGTTTTCCATCAATAGCTGCTGCTTATCAAAATCCACGTTCCTTCTTCTTCTTGAGTACACTGCTAGACTACATTTCCCAGCCTTTCTTGAAGTTACATGTGAGCATGTGACTGAGTTCTATCTATCCAATGGAAGATGAGCAGAAGTGATACATATCACTTCCAGGTGCTTTTGTCCTTGTAGCTTGTTGTGATAGAGAGTTTCCCTGGGATGATAGAATCCATATGTGAAAGATGGCAGAGTGTCTGCCAGTGCTGTGCAGAGCAGGAATACACTACCCCATCCACCCTACAATTTGGTATTCACCTGCCAAAACTGTTACGTAAACAACATGTAAACTTCTACTGTGTTTAACCACCATATGTTTTTGGATTTATTTATTTATTTATTTTATAGATATTAGTTTACTCAATAGTATAGAATGCCAACTCTTATCTTAACAATTCAGGAGGATCCAACAGGGCTGTACAAACTATAGTTTGGGAGTAGGTCAAAGGGATTTGCAGCTGGAAGCAAGTCACTTCCTGAAGCCTGCATACATGGCAAGGGGTGGGTGTACTCCATTTGGGTGTCTTTAGTGGAGTGCCAGGGCACTGCAAAGCTTGATGAACTCCAAGTTGCAGAGTAAGTGGATGAAGTTCCTGCACCTTTGTTCAGAGATTGGCCTATATTTATCTCACATAAGAAAATATCCTAGCCATAATAACAGTTAGACTTCTATTCCCATTTAAGGAATAATCAACTTTGTTTGGTGGTGGGTAGTTGGAATTGAGGTTATATTAGGTCAGGATAATCACAGGATTCTATTTAACTTAGGGCCAGAGGATCCTAGGACTTAGTCTGACTTTGTCTTTTGGAAGTATTGAAATGGTGTCACGAGGCAATTTCTGGGATATTGAAATGGTGTCAGAAGGCAATTTGGTGTCTTTGTGAATCCTATTGGTTGTATGGTGTCCAGTAGATTAAGAGGTCTACCTAGAAGGGGCTGGTTTTGATGAGCTCATGGGTTGGAATCATACAGTTGAGTCTGGTGAAGACCTTCCTATGAGGCAGCTAAGGCTTCAGCCAGGTGCCTGTCTGGAATTCTTTCTGTACACCTTAGCAGATGGCTAATAGTTGGGGCACTTTGTAACATATAAAGTAGGGAGGAGATGGAAGGAAGACCACATTTTTCCTTTGTTCCTGCTTGTCCTTTGGTGTTCAAGATGTTGTCGGTGGGTGTGGTGATGGTGATATGGTGAATGATGCCATAAGGAGAGGACCAGAGGCTAATTAGATGTGAAAATATTTGAAGCAGTTTTTTTGAGGACACCATGATAAATAATTTCAGTTTTCAATGTCCATAATTATAGCCGGTTTTTCCAGGAGTCTGCTCGAATTTTATTGTCACTTCTAAGCATTTCCTGATAGCATCCCTCTTCCTCATCCCCCACAGGTGGTTGGTAGTGTCCTCCTGTGTGCTTGTATTACACTAAGTAAACACACCTATTATAACACTTACTGTGTCAAATTAATTAGTTATTCAATTAATTTATTGACTTACCAAAAGTTTACTGAATACCTACCCTGTCAGGTAGTGCAGAGGATATAGGAATATAATAATGCATTAGATACAAATAGCTCACAGGCTGGCAAAGGAGACTCAGAAGTGAATCAACATTGGTGGGGCAGTGTGATGGGTGTTATGACTGAAGTATGCAGAGGGTGGATTGGGAGTTAGTAGGAAATGCATCGAAATCACACTGCAGGTGGTGCCTAGGAGAGTGATGACCTCTGATACAGCTGAAGTAAGTCCATAAGAAGAATGGGGACATGAACAGGCAGACAGAGGGGAGCTGTTTAAGGCGAGGGAATAGCATGGGCAGAGACTTGGGAAAGAGCAAGATGCATTTCAAAGACCATTATGTAATGTTGTGGGGGAAATGTAGGCAACACTTGGTTATGATTGGGTTTTCTTTTCTGTTTTTCTTGCTAGTTTTTGAGTTCTGGGATCATGCTTTACACATCCTTATATCCAGAATCTGGAACGCCAAGGGCTCCAGTATGTTTTTGTTGACTGCGTGGGAGTTGGCCAATACCAAGGCACTGACACATGCTGGTCTCAACCCTCAAAGCTGCTGGTCTCATGGTCCAGCCTTGTAGGCCCTCAAGATAGGGAGGAAGGGCACGAATCCTCCAGCCAAGAAACAGCTGGAAGCTGCTTTGCACACGACAAGAAAAGGAGCACTAAATATTTAAAGCTTAAAAGTTAAATATTATGATAAAAGTAATTTAATATAAATGGCTTTCAGCAAATCCTTATCCATATTTTATGACTGAAAATAAACATTAGAAATCAGATATCTGATTTTTCATGTTTGCGAGCAATTAATTTTAATGATTATGTACTCTCATTTCCCTTTATTTTTCTCCTCAGCAGACCTCAGGTCCATCAGGGAAAGCGAAGAGCTAGACATCAGATGTCACTGCGGACAGAAAGAGACACAGACCCCTGAGTTGAGGTTTCCAAATGACAAGTTAATAGGCATTTGGAAGTTGGTAAGTGGTATATAAGCGGTGATGCTGTAAATCTCTCAGAGTATTGACTTGGAAACATGAAACCTTCATTCCCCCACTGAATAGTTCCATACAGTTAGGTGTTCCCTGCTCTGCAATTCCATAGTACCTTTTATATTCCCTTATAGCAATTATAACTGTGCTGACTCTCATTTATTGAGTACCTACTATGTACCAGATACCACACTGAAACTATACTATCATACTAACTGTGTAAAATTGATTTCATTCTCCATTTTTCAGATAAAGAAACTAAGATGAAAGAATGAAGTTGCTCAAACTCATGTAAAGTTTTGTTGTTTTTGTCTCTTTGGATTGTGAGTTCTCTATTGACGAGGGTCTCATCACATCTTCCCCAGTAACACAGTGAAGGGGATTAAGGTACTCAGTGGGTGCTCAGTAAATGTTTGTTGAATGAATAAATGAATGAAGATAAGAACCAGTGCTATGAAATTATTCTTATAGTAAGTACTTGCCATCTCACAAAGATCTTTTAAAGAAAAATTCCTTCTGGGATTGAAGGGAAGTTGATTTTTCTCTAATGCAAAGGTCCTCAACTGTACATACACTCTTGGTGCTTTGCAAGGGGTTTGGAGGGCAAAAGTGACCTTGTATCTTCCTCTCCTGTATCTTTCAGGTTTCACAGTAATCCAAGGGTAGGGGTGGGGAAAAGGAGGCTGTTTTTTGATTTTTGATCTTCAACTCTTACCTAGGTTCACTCTCCTTTTCATGCTGACAACAGTCATCTTTTGGTAATTTGGAAGCCCTAACTTTGGCTGTGATGGAGGCAAGGGCTGTAGAATTGCATTGTTCACTAACACTTGCACTATATGCTATGGGAAATCACTCTTACCCTTGGTATTTCACACCTGCATCTTTTTCCCCCCTAAATAAATATATCATAAATTGATGTATAACATATGCAAAGTTATGCAAATACATCTAATTCTCCTAAACGAGTCCCTGGGTCACACAGACAATTTGCCCTTTGCAGATTTCCACTGCGTGCCTCGGAAACCTGATAGGAGAGTTTAGTCAGGGCCAAAGCAGCTCTTATGCAGGGTTTGACTCAATGCCAGAGCACAACCAAAATTCCCAAATTATGTGTCATAGTCCAGTGGGAAGCCATACCGTCCAGCTCAATGGACATTGACTACTTATTTTGGGCCAAGCTCTGTGCTAGGTGCTGGGAGTCCTTGGCCAAGATTTGAGGGCACCCATGTTGAGATGGCTGTGGCAGATAGAGAACAAAGCAGGTAGAAGGAGATGCAATGCTTCTGAGAACTAAGGGCTCTTAGCAGAGAAAGTATGGGGAAGAGGAGGGCAGGGGTGGGCAAAAATCTATTTACAAGAGGAACCTGGGATTCCAAGAGGTTAAGTAACTCACCCAAAGTCACAGAGCTAGTAAGGGGCAGGACAAGGATTGAAACCTTGGTTTCTCTAAGACATGATGTTGCAACTGCTTACTAATGAAGAGAATGGGCTGTGGAATGATAAGGCCTGGGTGTGAATTCTGATCTGTCTTATTGGCTATGTTATGTAGCTTCTCTGAGCCAGAGTTTTCTCAGCTTGTGTTGATGCTACTACTTCAGAGGATGGTTATGAGGATGAGATGAGATAACACTGGCAAGGCACTGATCACCTTGCCTGCCAACTGGTGAGCACCAACTGAATGGTAGCTATTAGAATCTGCTGGAATGCATTTCTTTGTCAAAGCCTAACATAACAGTGAGTACTGGGAAGCAGGAGATTCCTAAGGTAGGCTGTGGTAGATAAGACAGTTGGGCCTGTGGTTCTCAAACCTAGCTGCTCATCATCACTTGAGGAGACTTAAAAGCATATACCCAGAGATTCTTAGCTCTGCAACTTTTCTTAAAGAAAGCTACTGGTGATTCCAACTATACAACTAGATTGAGAATTACTGGCTTGGGTAATCATAGGAGGCAGATGGGTTTGATGATAAAGCATAGTCCATTCCCACCTCTGTTTCTCAGTGTTAACTGGGATCCCAGCCAGTGGGTCACCAACGAGTATCTGGCAATGTCTACTGCACAGTCATAGTGATCACTCTAGAGTGCTGACAGCGGGGGTCAGCGTACTAATGAACCCAGCAGCCATGAACTCTGCCCTAAAGAGACACGATCAAAGTGACATTGCTGAGATCAGGCCCAAGGTTGATGTGTGGTGTTGAGAGGTAACAAATCTAATAACAGGCCAGAAGGGAATGGCAAAGCAGTGGTCCTTACAAGACCCTTCGTGCATGCATATAAACCATGGGCTTCCTTGGCCTCTTCTCAGCTGCCCAGGCAGGGTTAATTTCTCCAGAACAGTAGTCCCCAGCCATTATGTCACAACATGCTTGTGTGTCCTTATAAATGTAATACACATTTGTTGCCATAATGAAGCACACAAACTTGTAAATGATTTATTTAAAAATCTAATAAAAATAGATATT
The DNA here is from genome assembly GCF_041146395.1 of Eulemur rufifrons. Classification (NCBI taxonomy): domain Eukaryota; kingdom Metazoa; phylum Chordata; class Mammalia; order Primates; family Lemuridae; genus Eulemur; species Eulemur rufifrons. The sequence continues at coordinate 86,445,066 of NC_090988.1, read as the reverse complement.
AGAGTGAGATGAGGTCATCTCTATTTTTCCTCTTTGCCTTTGCAACCAGCCAAGGACAAGGCAGGAATCATCATCTCTTGCTTGGATAGCTGCAATGGCCCCTTCCTGCCCTCTCACATCTATTCTTGCCCCTCTGTTCATTTTCCACCCAGCAGCCAGAGTAATTTTCTTTAACATGTAAATCAGATCATGTCATTCTCCTGCTTAAATCTGGTGGTGCCTTCGTATTGTATTCAAAATAAAATACAAACTCCTCCCCCATCCTCAAGGCCCTGCATCAAATACAAGTATCTCTCCATCAACATTTCTTTCTTTCCCTCTGGACCACTACCCTGAGCTCTTGAAAGTGTTGAGCTCTTTCCCACCTCAGGAAGTTTGCATTTTCTATTCTCTCTGCCTAGAATTTCTTTCTCTTCGCAAGATGGGTTCTTGAATATTACCTTATGGGAGAGGATTTCCCTGACCACCTGGGCTGAAGTGGCTTCCCCCATGCACTGTCCCTGGGTCAGTTTCTATCATATCACCCTATTGGTTTTTGCCATAGCAATAAACAGCCTTGTTAATGACCAAATCTCTCTTTTTATTTGTAGATCAATGTACAGCAGCTATTTTTTCACTTGTATAATGGAACCACCATAAGGCAGAGTCCTTGTCTGACTTATTTACCATTTTATTGCCAGCATAGTACCTGACATGCAGTAAACATTTGATAAATATTTGTTGAAAGAAAGAATAAATAGTTCAATAATTCTGTCACTCTTACTTGCACATTTTGAAATACTTTCTAGAGAGGGAAAGAAAGGATGGAATGGAAACTGGCTTGCTGTTAAGTTGCACATAAACTGTGTCAGCCTGTGGGAGCAGTCATTCATTCAGACAACAAGGGCATATTGAGTATTTGCACTGTCCAGGCACTGTTCTAGGCACTGAAGATACAGTAAAACACAAGTTACCAAGTTCTCCTGAGCTTATGAAGCTTATAGAAAATATTAGCAAATGAACAAACATTGTTCTAGCACGTGATGAGTTCTATGAAGACCTTGTTCATGACAGGTTGATGAGGTCAAGAATGATGGTGGCTACTGTAGAGAGAGTGGTCAGGGAGGGCTTCACTGAGGAGGGGGCATTTATGGAGGACCCCAGGGAATGTGTCTCCTAGAAGGGTCTTGTGCATATGAAAGAAAAAAAACTTTCAAAGGCACTGCTCTAAGAGATACTACTCAAGTTTTAATTAGAATCCACCTGAGTCAGATGCTATTTTGTTCCCTAATAATGATTAGTACTGTCTTGGGTAATTAACAGCTCTTAGATTTGGAGGGGGAAATAACTTAATTATCTGTCTGACCTTGATTTTTCGTTAAGCGTTGAGTCAAAAAGAATGAAAGGGACTGGGATCTAGTGGGGAGTGGAGACAGATGTAGACCAAGCTCCATCTGGCTACCAAGGGATCCACTGGGCAAATGGGGAATGGATTTCCTGCAGGGAGGTAAGATTCCAGTGACTGGGCTTGCTGGTTCTTTTACACTAGATGTCACGGTCAAATAGCTGTACCTGTGCTATTTCTGGTGTGATCTGGCCCAAGACATCCGCATGCCACCACTGGCTTTGCTTGGTTGCCTTATGCCCACCCACTTTTTCTGAGACTGGAATTGAAAGCTCTGTCACTAACTCCTTCCCCACTTTAGCCTCCCTGGCTTGGTCACAACCCAAAGCTGAGAGGTCCCCCTCCTAATAGAAGTGACAAACTCTTCATGCCCCTCATTTCCCCTGCATCATATCAGTCTTGCCCAAAGCCACAGACAGGCAGACTCTGGAAAGTTGTAAATGAAAGAGATTGGATTTTTTTTTCAAAGTTAGGCAAGTAGTGTGTGTCTTTAATTTTTTTCCCCCGTCTCCACATCCTCCTCATCTTCCTCCACTTTTCTTCTCCTTCCATTCAAGTCTGCTTTGGATTAGAGTGTCAGATTAACTTTCAATTCTCTTTTAGCAGATTTTTAATTATCCCGGAGCCACACTGAGAGGAGGTTGGTTCAGAGGCTCCTGGCAGCCTTGGTCACATCTCCAGATCATGTAGGCATAATTTCTATGGCAACTGACCCATGTTGGGTAGGAGCAAACAAGTGCAGAACTAAAGGTTAATTGCTGTTTCATTTCTACTTTTTTCTCCTTGCAATTCCCGCATTGTGGATGGAGGTTCTAATTAAGATTAAATTATCAGCAGATTGAACATCTTCTTTATAATTTCAGCAGTTGAAAAAGTATTCTGGCTGCCTTGAAAAGGGAAAGCAATAGATGGTTTCCATTGGCCTTGATGACTTCTTTTTTTTTTTTTTTTTTTTTTTTTTTTTGAGACAGAGTCTCACTCTGTTGCCCAGGCTAGCGTGAGTGCCATGGCGTCAGCCTAGCTCACAGCAACCTCAAACTCCTGGGCTCAAGCAATCCTTCTGCCTCAGCCTCCCGAGTAGCTGGGACTACAGGCATGCGCCACCATGCCCGGCTAATTTTTTTTTTCTATATATATGTTTAGCTGTCTATATAATTTATTTCTATTTTTAGTAGAGATGGGGTCTCGCTCTTGCTCAGGCTGGTCTTGAACTCCTGAGCTCAAACGATCCGCCCACCTCGGCCTCCCAGAGTGCTAGGATTACAGGCATGAGCCACCACGCCCGGCCGGCCTTGATGACTTCTTTTCCCACCTCTAGGGAAAATACAGACAGCTCAGATGATCCAGCCAAATGGCCTGGATCTTTACAGCATCAAGAAACAGCATGCACCTTCATTTTCACTTGACTTTGACATTAATAATGTCACTGGTAGTACAGACTGTATTAGGAATTCACTGTGTGCCAGGCACACTGCTAAGCACATATGTACCTGACCTTACTTAAACTGTGAGCAATGCCACAAGGTAGAGATTCTTAACCCCATTTTACAGATGAGAAAATAGCATCAGAGATATTAAATATCTTTGCCAAGATTACATAGCTAGTAAGTTGCAGAGGTGGGTTTTGAGCTTAACTCATCTGATTCTAAAGATTTTAATCATTAGCCAGATTCCAGTATTGCCCTTGAGGCTCTGAGGTGGTTAAAGAGACCAGGAGATTGGTACAGAAGGCTTTTCTTGTTAGTGGTTTCAAATCAAATATACTCAGGGATTTGGCTAACCTCATTCTCTTCCCAGTGTTCCTGAAATAATTATAGAAGTAGAGTATCATGGTACACATTAAATCTTATAATAGTTTCTCTTTTCTTAGAATGAAGAAAAATCAATAGAAGGTCTTCACTCATTCCCCTGAAATACAGTACATTTGTGTTCATTTCTTGCCTTTGCTCAAGTCTTCTCCCTTCCTGGAATCCTCTTTCCCTTTCTGTATCTACCATTAATGTTTCTCTTCCTTTAAAGTCCAGCTGAAGACACAGTACCCTTTATGAAAAGTATTTCCTTTGTAAGTATGGCTCACATTTTCTCTTTGATCATAAATTCCCATAAACATTCACTTTATGAATTGTATAGTTGTGGTTGACAATTTAGACTCTGACTCTAATTTCCTGGATTTGAATACCAGTTCCACCATTGAATACTTCAATGTTCTCGAGCAAGTTACTTCTCTGTGCTCAGTTTCCTAACCTGTAAACTGTGGATCATACTAGAACCTACATCTTAGAGGGTGCTTGTGAGGATTAAATGAGTTTCCACAGGTAAAATACTTAGAAGGATACAGAGCTGATACTAAGTGCTTGCTGTTATGTCCTGTCTTGCTTATTAGCTCTATTGTTCAGGACAGAAATTTAACTCAAGCAAACTTAAGCATAACAAGGGAATCTATTGGCCCTTTAACTGGGAAGTCCAATGACACCCCTAACATTGGCACCACTTGATCTGGGGACTCAACAGTCTCACTCAGCAATACTTTTTCTCTGTGCGGGCTTGACCTCAGGCAGGTGCTCAATTTGGGGTGCTCCCTCCAGTACTAGGTTTATATTTCTCTCACTTAGTGACTCTAGAAGTTAGGCAGCATTTCTTTCCTGTAGCTTCAGCAAAAATTCTGGGGCTGGCTTTAAATTGGCCCAGCTCAGATCACTGAAGCAGTGGTTGTAGTCAGGGGGATTGAGTGACCTCATTGGCCAGACCCTGGAGACAGAAGATACAGTTAGTCCTATTCAAATCATGTGGCTTTGGGGTTCCCCAAAGAGGAATCAGGGCATATGTCTACCTCAGTGTTTACCACTGCACTTTTATGGTAAGCTCTTATTGGGAGAATAGCGATGAACTCTCCTCTTTTGTCCTTAACATTCGGCAGAAGCTAAAAAAAAAAAAAAAAAAAAAAAAAAAACCCCAAAAAGCTTTCTGGTTGATGAACTTGCACATGGTATTTGCCCTCAAGACTAGGAAGTGAGCTGCTTGAGTCATAGCCTAGAAACCTAGACCCATTCAAAGGTCCCATGGGAAATTAGCACGTGGGGAGGAAAGGGGTGAGGGTAGAAGAAAATGGGAGAGGTGTCCACCAGCATTTGTAATATTTTATTTCTTGACAAAAGGATATGAAATATGGAAAGATGTTTATATTGGTTAAATCTGGGAGGTAGGTACTTGAGTGTTTGAATGGTCTTTGTGTTTTCTGCATGTTTGATACATTTTATTAAAATCAACATGACAACAACAGCAACAACAAAACAAAGTAAAAAACAGTAGCTACTTAGCCAGGCAGTTTTTTTTCCTTCTGGGTCTCTTAAATACCAAAAGAGAGCAGCTCAGCTATCACAGAATCCCTGGTGGTTTCCTGACAAATGTCATTTATGAAAGTTAGCACTTTCTGCTATCTCTTCTGAGGAGAAACATAAAGTTCAGAGTCATCTTAAAGGAGAGTTCTACAGCTTCTGGATATTGATAGGAGAAAGAGCTGTACCTAAAAACTGTTATGAGAAATAACAACGTCAATGTTTATGATAATCACAATGATCATAGTAATACTAGTTATCTCTTATGGAGAGCTATTTCTCAGGTACTGTGCTGAGCCCTTCATATACATTATCCCATGAAGTTCTCACAACTCTCTGAAGTGGGTAGTTTTATTATTCCTACATTATAGACGGGAAAGTAGAGGTTCAGACTGGTTAAGTGATAATCCAAGGTCACAGAACTATAATTTGTGGAACTTGGTCTCAAACACAGGTCTGTCTGATTCTAAAGGCCAGTCTTGCCCGCACTTTCAGATATTAATAGGTTATGAAATCCAAATTCCAGGTTGGACTGTGCTACTTACTGGCTATGTGACTTTGGGGAAATCTCTCAAACTATTGAGCTTCAGGTGTACATGAGCGAGATGAAGGGAGAGAGCACTTACTTCATAGTCTCCTGAGGATCAATTCAGGATGCACATGTAAGATGCTTAGTACAAATACCAAGTGCAAACAGAAAGTGCTCAATAAATGTTAACATTCTTTTCCTGCCATTTGAGATACCATGTTTGAACCTGGAGGACATTATGCGAAGTGAAATAAACCAGGCACAGAAAGACAAATACTACATGATAACACAAATATAAGGAATCTAAAATAGTACAACTCATAGAAGCGGAGAAGAGAATGATGGTTACCAAGGGCTGGCTAAGGGGAGGAGGAAATGGGGAGGTATTAGTCCAAGGGTACAAATTTCAGTTTTGCAAGAGGAACAAGTTCTTGACATCTACTGTACAGCCTAGAGCCTATAGTTAGCAATGCTATATTACATACATATAAATATACTTAAAAATGCTAATATTTAATATAAGCATTTGACATAATGCTTATATTAAATATTCTTATTAGAAATAATAATAAGCCGGGAGGAAACTTTCGGGGTAGTAGATATGTTTATGGTATAGATTGTGGTGATGTTTCATGGGTGTATATACTTATCTCCAAATTCAGGTTGTAGACATTAAATATGTACAGATTTTAGTACTTCAATCATACCCCAATAAAACAGTTTTTTGAAAAAGGTCTCACAAGTCCATTCCATTTTAGTCTCTTTCATCACAATAGCATCTCTCAGTACTTTTAAAAATTCATTTTTCTTACATGATTCAACAAACTTATATGATTCTACAAGGCTTTTAATAACAATGAGCAATCCCTTTCTCGATCCTTCTCTACTTTTGATATCTACCTCTGAGAGACAACCACTTTTGGTTCTATTAGCTAGGTATTTTCTGGGACTTCTTATTTTTAAGTTAAACTTTTTATTTTGAGATAATTGTAGATTCACATGCAGTTATAAGAAATAACACAGAGAAATACTGTGTGCTCTTTGCCCGGTTTCCCCCAATGGTAACAGCAAAGCTACAGTTCACTATTATAACTGGAATATTGACATTGATACAGTCAAGATACAAAACATTTCCATCAACATAAGAATCTTTCCTGTTGCCCTTGTATAGCCACGCTCACTGTCTTCTGCCTCCACCCTCTCCTTAACTTCCAGCAACCACTAATCTGTTCCCCATTTCTATAAATTTGTAATTTCAAGCATCTTATATAAATGGAATCATATAGTATGTAACCTTTGGAGATTGGGTTTTTTCAACCAGTATAATTCTTTAAAGATTGAGATAATGCTCTTTGTTGTATGTATCAATAGTTCCTTCCCTTTTTTCCCCAGCTTTGTTGACATATAATTGATAAATTGGAGGTGTACAATGTGATATTTTGCTACGTTGTGAAATGATTATCACAATGAAGCTAATTCACATATCCATCATCATAGTTCTACCTTATTTATTGCTGAGCAGTATTCCATGATATGGATGTACACATTTTATATCAACAGTTGTGTATTGACATGGGGCCCTGCATTTATTTGTAGGACCAATACCACTTTCTTTTATTCTCTTGGTCTTCTCTGTCAATATATGTTCATCATCTTCATAATAATGTTTCCCAGCATCGTCCATGTTTGTCTCTTGCCTTTTAATCTTGTCATTTGTTATTCCCCCAGCAATTTGAATTATGCTCTAAGAAGAAGAAGAAAATCTATAAATTCTTCCTTCTACATCATTTCCCTCTGGTGGTGGTTTGTTTGGGCACAGAAGGTTTTTTTTTTTGAGGTTTGCATAGAGCATTTGAAGAATCACAAGTGACTAAGTTTAGTGAAAACACAAGGAGAAGACTTGATGGGGTTAAAGTTCTGACTTAATGATCAAAAGCTACATCTGAGCAGGGAGAGCCACGTTCTGGGCTGCACTTCCTAGAATGTTCCCTCGCTGCTCTCTCAAGGATAACATCATTAGTGGCATCAGGAAATTACTTCCCTGCATAATTGCTCCTCTCATTCAGTCTTAGTAGCAAAACATCTAATAAGTGTGTGTGTGTGTGTGTGTGTGTGTGTGTGTGTTTGGAGTGGAGGTCAGGAGGGAAGTGGGTTTCAGCACACAAATAGTTTTTCTACATGAGTTTATTTCTCTCCTTTTCTATTTGGGTTCTTACTGCCTGTTTCTTGGAACCCTCTTCTTAGCTCCAGACATAGTTCTTCTCAAGGCCAACGGTAGCAGGATGAATTAATAAAAGAAAAAATAGCCTTTTTCTCTCTATTCAAGGTTGCAAACACTATAAGGGAAATGGACTACTCATTCCCATTTTTAATTGTCACCAGCATAGGGTCTTTTGTATAATAAGAGGTCAATAACTACTTTTTTGTTTGAAGTATTGTTGGTTCATGAAGGTGTGAATTAAAATAATTTAACTTTTTGAGTTTGGCTGTTTCTGAGCCTTTGAGAAGGACGTTTTTTTAGATTTGCCCTTCTCTCTCTCTCTCTCTTTTTTTCCCCTCGCGCTCTCCCCGCCCCCCCCCCCCCCCCCCGCCACCCCCGTACATTTCTGACATTTCTCCAAAAGGCTTGGTTTGCCCAATCCTCTCCATTCCTATAGAAAAGTGGAATGGAATCAGAAAGCCTATTTTGGGTCATGGATCCATCATTTACTAACTGCAAGATATTAGGCAAGTCAATTAATTTCTGTAAAATGGAACTGGTAATGCATTCTCAGGCTGCCGGGGCAACTTGGAGATCTGTGTGCCAGAATTTTTCAGATACAAACTAAAATATTTCTGCTGCTCATTGTGAGAGGTACAGGGTGGGGGGCAGGTAAAAGAGAGAGAGCACACTTTCCAAATATATACAAAGAGATTCATATTCCAAAAATGTGGACACCGACCTTACTTATTCTTTACTGCATGGATTTTAGGGCCTTTATTAAGAGGTTTTTGATATCTTTCACTTTAATTATCTTAAAAAGGCAAAGGCTTGCTATACATTTTCCCCTTTCATAAGGTAAAATCTCTTTATGTAATTTGTTGCAATTAAAAATTCTTTTGGCTTTTCCTGCAGAGCTCTGGGGATATTGCTTTTTCTTGGAGATCTCAGTGGAGCGAATTAATCTACATTCAAGCAAAATTAGAGATCCAATTACATGATAACCTTTAAGAGGATAATTATGTTCTTAATGCCTTTAGCTTTATTGTCAGAGCTGATTTCTGAACATTCCCTTCCAGGATGGACTCTAACTGTATGCCTGAGGTCAGTGGTGGTTCCCTCTTTGAGATATGTCATTTTCATTATTTGTAAGGCATAGTTGCTCCCCACCCCAAGGAAGCCACCAAAATGCCTAAAACATTGACCACAAACCTAGATACTTCAGGATGATGGCCTGAGTAAGAACAAGTACAGCGATTGTGACAGATGTTGCTGAAATGTCAAACCAAGGGAAGGGCACAGTGGTCAACATCATTGCTTGGAAATCAAATTAAGGCAAAAATAATTAATATTTCTGTGAAAGCTACAGTGTGCTACACACTGAGAAAAGTGTCTTAAATATATTATTTCATTTACTCTCCACAATTAGTACCATTTCATAAACAAGGAATTGAGACTCAGAAATGCTGATTACATAGCATGTACAAGGTTGCACACATAAGTGGAAGATTGGAACTCTGATCTCCGACTCCAGAGCTGATGCTCTTTCCAATAGAACTTGCTGCCGTGTGGTAGAGGAAACAAGTTCACTAGGATGTTGGGTTGGATGAAGAAGGGAGTTCTGGAAAGATGGAAATATGAAGCCAACTCTCTTCTTCATTCAGTATCAACCAACTCCAATATATCTTCCTCTTTTGAGATAATTAGTGGGGGCATGAAGGTTGCCAAGTGGAAATGAGGCCATGGGCTCTGTGGGAGTCCTGTTGGAGAGAACTGGTACAGGACTTTCTGCACCATGGATTAGATTAATGTCTAGATACCAGTGACAGAGAGCCTTGAGGCAGGGACTATGAAAATGGGGATGCTGGGAAGAGCTTGGCCCAGAGAGATTTGTGGACTCTGGGAAGAAGTCTGATGGTCTTCCATATGTCCATGTGCTAGGTCTCCATGACCTGAGATGCCAAGGAGTAGCCAAAAGTGCGGGTTTAGTCATCCCTTGAGAAACAAAGATGCTCCCTGCAGAGGACCACTTTGTCTTCTTCCACTTGTTGACTGCTACCTAGTTAGGGTATCCCAATGACAACACAGAAGTCTCAATTATCAAGAAAAATAACAATATATCCAAACCAGAAATAGCAAGGTTAGTAGAGCACACAGAACACACCCGCAAAAAGATCTTTTGAAGAAGACAGGTGACAATGTGGACAGAAAAATAAGAAGTGCACTTAAAGAGATTTACATGCAGCTTGAGAGGACTTTCTGGAGCTAAAAAACACTTCCCACATCCATAAATAAATTAATGCAAAGATGACCACTATTAAGACAGAAAGTACTGGCCTGGAAGAGCAAACAGAAGAAATTTCTGTCAAAGTGCTAAACAAAAATGTGAGCTCAAGTGTCGCGAGTATCTGCTTAAAACACAGTCTAAAACTAATTATTTCCATGTAAGCAGTTCATCCCTCCAATAAGTTGTGTATCACAGTAAAATGTGATCTTTTGCAGTTATGTGTATTTTTCATTGTGTTTAGTGCAATACCCTAAACCCTGAATAACACCACGGGAGCCTTATGAAGTGCCACTAGTGATGCTGAAAAGAGCTCCCAAGAAGCAGAGAAGCCCTGACATCACAAGAAAAAGTTGAATTGCTTGACATGTACCATAGATTGAGGTCTGCAGCTGTGGTTGCCCACCATAAATCCAGCATAAAGACTTAAAAAAGAAAGAGAAATTTGGGAGGCTGTTGCTATAGCTATATCAGCAGGCGTGAAAACCTTGCACTATTGGTGAAATACCTTTTTGTATTGTGTTGAAAAGGGGACTTTTATGTGGGGGAAGGATTGGTGTAAGAAAGGCATACCTATATGATTCAAGAAAAAGCAAGTCATTATATGACAACTTAAAGCAAAAGCAATGAGAAGAATCTAAAGCTGGAGAATTTAATGCTAGCAAAGGATGGTTTAATAATTTTAGAAAGAGGTTTGGCTTTAACAATGTCAAAGGTAACAGGAGAAACAGCTTCTGCCAAACAAAAAGCAGCATACAAGTTCCCAGATGCCATTATGAAAATCACTGAGAGAAATGATATCTGCCTGAACAGGTTTTCAATGCAGATGAAAATACCCTATTCTGGGAAAAATGCCACAAAGGACATCTATTAGTGAGGAAGGGTGTGCCTTTCTCTCCTGCCTGCCCCTTTTTACATTTGTAAAGAGTTGAAAAATAATTAAAAAATAATATTGTTATATGTGAAAATTATATAAAATTCAGAAATCAGCATCTATAAATAAAACTTTATTGAAACATAGCCACATTCATTCATTTACACATTGTCTATGGCTGCTTTTGTGCTATGATGGTGGAATTGAGCAGTTGCCATAGCCTATGTGGCCTACAAAGCATAAAGTATGTATCTATCCCTTTATAGAAGGCAGTTTTCAGCTACTGACCTGTAAGCAGTATATAGTTTTCTAGCAAAATATAACTTATTCTAATTATTTAGCTCAGTTACCATAGACCAAAATGAAAAAGTGATTTTAAAAAATCTACTTTTGAAAAAGCCATCAGAGTGGTAGATTTTATTGTTGAGTTTTATTTAAAATTTTAAAGAGCAGTTACTTTTTATATTTAAACTATTCCAGGCCATTGAAGGAAACAAAGTTCTTCAATTCACTTTATGAGTATAGTAGAACTTTAATATTAATACTAAAACCTGATAGAAATACTATGAAAAAGGAAACTGTATACTAACCTTACTGATAAATATAAATGTAAAATTCTAAATAAAATTAACAAATAGCATAGTGACACATCTATAATAATATCTTCTATTACCAAGGACAGTTTTCTTCCTGAAATGCAAAGGTTATTCAATAGCAGAAAATTTACCAACACATTATAGAATAAAAAGTATATCCTACTATTAACAGATTTAAAAAGAATTTGATAAGCAGCCATTAAAAAATTTCTATTAAAATCAAATCAGGAACAGATAGTAATGTCCATTATTGTTACTGCTCAATATTGTCTTGGAATGTTGAATAATTTCAATGCAATTAGTGAATGCAATAAAAAAAGAATATTAAATAGATTCTAAAATATTGGAAAATAGAGATAATATTACCTCATTTTCTGACTATATAATGTGTACCTATATAAACCAAGAAACTATTACAAAATTACTAGAATTGGTGAGGGTATTTGGTAAGTAGTTGAATGAATATACAAATATAAGTAACTATTCTCTATTTTATCAATAACCATTTCACAAAGAAAAGAAAGGTAAAGGCCAGGTGCGGTGGTTCACTCCTGTAATCCTAGCACTCTGGGAGGCCAAGGCGGGAGGATTGCTCGAGGTCAGGAGTTCAAGACCAGCCTGAGCAAGAGCAAGACCCCATTTCTACTAAAAAAAATAGAAATTATCTGGACAACTAAATATATATAGAAAAAATTAGCCAGGCATGGTGGTGCATGCCTGTAGTCCCAGCTACTTTGGAGGCTGAGGCAGAAAGATTGCTTAAGCCCAGGAGTTTGAGGTTGCTGTCAGCTGGGCTGACACCACGGGCGCTCTAGCCAGGGCAACAGAGCGAGACTCTGTCTCAAAAAAATAAATAAATAAATAAATAAATAAAGGTAAAGATCCATTTATAAAAGTCCAAAAACAATAAAATTCTTATGAATACAAAAAATAAAAATTTCATAAGAAATTTAGGTGGTTGCATGTATAGGGTCAGTGAGATGTTAAGCTTTTTGACTACATATAAATAGCTATAGTAAGTAACATAAACAAAGTCAATAGACAAGTAACAGCTTCCAAAAAAATTGTAATTCTCATGAAAGACAGAGAACTAACATTCTAATATATTTAGACCTCCTAAAAAAATGAATAAGAATGAGACAAAAGATCTCCCCACCAAAAAAAAGGAGAGAAGAGCATGAATACATGCATGGACACAGAATACAAGTCTGAATGTCCAACAAAATACATGGAAAGAAGGTCAAATCCAATAAGTAGTTTGGAAAATGCAAATTAAAATAGCAATGGGATATCACTTCCCAATGTTAAGACAAGAAAAAAATTAAAAAGACTGGTAACATTTATTGTTGGTCGAGATGCAGGAAACAGGTACTCCTATATCCTATCCATTGTGCTGGAAACGTAGATTGTTATGGCCCTTTTGAAGAGTCATGTAACAGCATCTATTAAGTTAAAAATACATAAAGTTTTTGAGTTCAATATTCCACACTTGGAAATCTGTGCTATACACTAAAATCACTACTATACAAGCACAAATGTACAAGGTTATTTATTACAAGTTTAGATGATGAAAAATTGGAAACTAAGTGAGTATCCATTATTTTGGGACTAGTCATGTAAATTATTGTTGTAGGTTCACATCGTGCACTATTACATAGCTTTTCAGAACTATGCATGAAAGCTGCACTGTGCCTCTTCATGTGAAAAAATGTCCATGAAGTATTTAATATCAGTAAAATGTGTATGAAACGGAGTGTATGTATTTGTATTTGGTTATATACGTACGGAGAAAGCTATAGGACAAATACTAGGTTATTAACATGCATTATCTGAGTCGGAGTAGACAAAAAGAAGAATAAAGACAGCAATCAAGAAAAAAAAGGGGCCGGGTGCGGTGACTCACTCCTGTAATCCTAGCATTCTAGGAGGCCGAGGTGGGCAGATCGTTTGAGCTCAGGAGTTCGAGACCAGCCTGAGCAAGAGCGAGACCCCATCTCTACTAAAAATAGAAAGAAATTATATAGACAGCTAAAAATATATATAGAAAAAAATTAGCCGGGCATGTTGGCACATGCCTGTAGTCCCAGCTACTCGGGAGGCTGAGACAGGAGGATCCCTTGAGCTCAGGAGTTTGAGGTTGCTGTGAGCTAGGCTGATGCCACGGCACTCACTCTAGCCTGGGCAACAGAGTGAGACTCTGTCTCAAAAAAAAAAAAAAAAAAAGGGAAATACGTAGGGATTGACCTAGGGATAGAGGTCAAACTAAAAAATACCTAGAACATACATGAATTTATCTTGTGTACATATTTTTAAACACATATGTGCATATGTTAAAAGAAATAACAGAGCTGAACAAAGTAGACACTGAATTTGAACCATTAATATCCTTCCTTTTTCTATTGCACTATGTCTATAACTTGCAGACTCCTCAGTTGCCATCTGACAATCATTCTATTTAGGTGGAAGAGGCCGGGGAAAAGTTCCAATGGCAAGAAGGTCAGCTTCAGCCCAGTCTAGGGTCAGGGATCGAAGAGAACATTGTAGAACACTGTGATTTTTGGAATATTACTGAGGATTTAGTTCTGCTCTTTTGGACTCGTTTTGCCTTCAAATGCATTTGTTCTGACCAGGTTTTTCTTTCCAGACCCACAGGGTGATGAAAAAGGAGTCATGGGCTTGGGTTTAAGTCTTGGCTCAGCTGCTTTCTTTCTGTAGTGATATTGATTAAGCCAGCGGTTCTCAAACTTAAGCATGCATGGAAATCACTTGGAGGGTTGTTAAAACACTGACTTAAACACTGGGTCTTACCTCAAGGGTTCCTGATGCCGTGGGTCTGAAGTGGGGCCTGATAATTTGTATTTCTAGTAACTTCCAAGTGCTGCTGCTGCTGCTAGTCCCGAGACCGACCATACTTTAGAAATCACTGAAGTAAGCCATTCAGTCTCTTGGAACATCCTTTTTCCCTTGTATGCAAAATGAAAATAATAAGAGGCTTAGGGTCTGCTGGGGTTGGAAGGACTTCATGGATTCAGTCCTTTCCCTTTGTAGATGAGGAAACAGTGGCTTAAAGAAGTGAGACCAATCCCTGTTGACAGAGCCAGGCTGGAAACCAGGTCCTTTGGGTTCTAGTGCAGTGTCTGTAGCATCCCCCTATTTAATGCTGTGTCATAGCCTTATTGTGGGGGGTGGGATATGAGATGAAAGGGCTTCTATTAAACACTTACAAGAGCAAATGCTGTCACTCTTATTTATGCAGAGGGTAGTCTTTGAAGGGTTCTAATAAGTAGCATCCCTCTTTTATGACTAAATTCTAAATCAATTGATAAATAACAGATATAAGATGGAAGTATTTCATTACTGACAAAAATAGTTTGAAGGGTGAAGCTTATATCTATTGATGAGGGATTTCCAAATGCTAAATCCAATAATTAGAATGAGCAATAAAGGTTTTCTCCCTAATGCTTTTAATGTCAACACTATGCTTCCATGCTTAATCTCATTTAACCATTTCTATATTCCTAAGAAATACATCATATTATTACAGTGTGAACTAAAATAAAATTTTAAGATCTTCACAGCCAACTGAATGAACCCCCTCTTGGCCAAGGGGACCCTAAAACCCCACAAAAACCCTTAAAGTTGAGTTGCCGGCCATGAAGAGAAGGGAGGTCAGACACACCTAGTTATGCCCTGTCCCTTTTGTAGTTATTTTTCATAAGGATAAGATAAAAAATCATTAACAAGCCTGAGGCCATGTAAGGCAAAGGTTAAACCATGCCTATAGGTCATCTATTTACTTAACAGATCACTTGAGTCTGGATAGAAGTCCAGTGGCTTGTCTCTGATTAACAGACTTCCTTATCTTAACTTAAAACATTCTAAGCCATTAGACAAAGCTTCGTTTCTTTAACCAGTTGCAAATCAAAGAATCTTTAAACACCTGTAACCTGTAATCCCTTGCTTTGAGATGTCCTGCCTTTTCAGACCAGACCAATGTACACCTCCCATGTACTGATTTATGATTTTATGTGTAATTCCTGTCTCCCTAAAATGTATAAAACCAAATTGTAACTCAACCACAGCAAGACCACTTGCTAAAAGGTTCTTGGGCATGGCTCTCCAGGCCATGGCTGCACATATTTGGCTCAGAATAAACCTCTTTAAATTATTTTACAGAGTTTGGGTTCTTTTTCGTTGACAACAGGTTGAGCATCCCTAATCAGAAAATCTGAAATCTGATATGCTCCAAAATCTAAAACTATTGAGAGCCAACAGAATGCTTGAAAGAAATGTTTATTGTAGCATCTGGGATTTTGAATTTTTGGATTAGGAATGCTTTGCCAGTAAATGTAATGCAAATATTCCCAAATTTGAAAAAAATCCAAAATACTTCAGGTCCCAAGCATTTCAGATAAGGGATACTCTCTGTGTATCACCATTTTACAGGGGAGGAAACTGAGTCTAAGGAGGACTAGGTGATTTGTCTTCAGTGGAGCTTGGACTGGAACCAAAAGATGGTACTCTTAACAACTGTTTACACTTGAATTATGCTGGTGTTTCCTTTTGTGAGCATTTGCTATGTGCCAGGCATGGTTTATCAGTATGTATGAGTCATATGCAATCAAGGGTTTATCATACGTGCAGGAGCTAGAGAGGCAGCTCACCGAAGGCTGTTGTCCCTATTGCTGGTGGTGGCCTGAAGTCACTGTAAGTCAGCAGGGTGGACAGTTGGAAAGAAGTCTGCGAGAAGGAGGACAAACTGGAATCCTGTCTGTTTATCACCTGCACCGAACCTTGGGCATGTGGGTGACCTACAGAAGGGCTGGCACGTGCTCTGTCCTGGGACTCAAGTTGAAGAGTGAGCCCAACCAACAAGGGTGCCAGAAGACCAGAGACCATGTGGGTGAGCTGCGGTGAACCTGGCACCCTCTACCAACCTCCAGAGCACAGTTGCTGTTGCTTCACTTCCTCATTCCAGATCTCACCCAAATTTCTTTGTGACCAACCCTGACCCGGGAACCGTGCAGGGCAGGGAATTCTGGGAAATGTAGTTCCAGCTTGGCTAAATTGACTGTACAAAACCACACATTGTGGAAATTGTTCTTGTTTTTACCCCCAGCTTTACTAAGGTATAATTGGCAAATAATGATATAAATTTTTAAGGTATATAATGTGATGTTTTGATATATGTATACATGGTGGAATGATTACCACAATCAAGCTAATTAACAAATCCATCATTTCACATAGTTACCATTGGTTTTCTGTGCTGAGAATCTATGATTTACTTCTTTTTTTTTTTTTTTTTACTTTTTTTATTTTTATTTTTTTGAGACAGAGTCTCACTCTGTTGCCCAGGCTAGAGTGAGTGCCGTGGCGTCAGCCTAGCTCACAGCAACCTCAAACTCCTGAGCTCAAGCAATCCTACTGCCTTAGCCTCCCGAGTAGCTGGGACTACAGGCATGCACCACCATGCCCAGCTAATTTTTTCTATATATATTTTTAGCTGTCCATATAATTTCTTTCTATTTTTTAGTAGAGATGGGGTCTCGCTCTTGCTCAGGCTGGTCTCGAACTCCTGAGCTCAAAGGATCCGCCCACCTCGGCCTCCCAGAGTGCTAGGATTACAGGCGTGAGCCACCGCACCCGGCCTATGATTTACTTTTTTGGCAAATTTTAAGTATATATTACATTATAATTATCTGTAGTCACTATGCTGTACATTTGATCTTCAAAACTTATTCATCCTGCCTGACTGAAAACTTTGTACCCTTTGACCAACAACTCCCCTTCCCCCTCAACCCCAAGCCCCTGGCAATCACCATTCTACTGTCTGCTCTTTGGAAATTGTTTCACAGACATTATTTCATTTATTTTCAAAGCAACCTTCTAAGGCAGGAGCTCCATGTAACAGATAGGGAAACCAGGGTTTAAGAGGTTACATAAGTTGTCTAAGGTACAAACTTGCCTAAGGTACAACCCAAGGACAGTAAGGAAATTTGAACTCAGAATCTGTGTGACTTCAAACTTGTGCTCTTAGCCACTCTGTGATGCTATACACTGATTTTTCTCTAAGTGTCTCTCTATCATTGACATAAAAAAATAAGAGGGGTCACACAAGACTTTGGAAAAGGACCTCCAAAATGCTTTTCTCACTTTTCCTCATTTTCAAGGCCTGAGCTTCCTAGCCAGGGCACTGAGATGGGGTTATAGATCTGCTGAGATAATGATCCACCCCTCCCCTCATACACAGCTTGGGGTGGGCTTGGGGCAGCAGGAGCCCTGGGAAGACACCTCCAGCCCTCAGCAGTCTCATCCATTCACACTGTGTGTGCCATTCCTTGAAGGCTGGGGAGCGATATTATAGTCCCCTGGGAAATGACTCACCTCACAGAGATGGACTTTGTTGGCCTCTGGGAAATGAACCTGAGAGACGACTGGGATGAACTGATGTGCGTCTTGTTAGCATGAGAGATGCTGATGAGAGGCAGTGGCAGAAAAGGCCTTCATGTGACACTGTCAGGCTCCCGGGTGGCAGCCAGGTGTCTTGGTTTTGATTTTTGTTTTATAAACATTTTCCCTGCCTGTCAGTTCTCCAAATGGAACCAAACACATCTCCATGGCAGCTGAGGTGTAAGAGCCCCAGCGAATATGTCAGAGTTGAGGAGAAAGCTCCACTCCAAAACAGGCATAAAAGGGAGAAAAGAAAGAGGTTTGCTCTTATCACAGAGTCAGGACAATATTGAGGGGAAAAAAAAGAAATCATACAACAGAATGTTAAATGAAAAATGTGCTTCTCCTTATGGAGCTTCAGCTGAGGCCCAGAATTTGGGGCATTGGCTGATAAATGCTCACATCCTCTATAAAGAAAGTTGTCAATCACATCTGTGTGAGACTTGCCAAGTAAGAGATGGCCACCAACGCCCATCCCTCTTAACAAGTGCATTTAAGAAAAGCCTAGAAATTCATTAAGACGAAACAAGATAAAAATTCTCTCTTAGGGTGAGTTCTCCCAGAAGCAGATCCCCAGCTGAAATATTTCCAAGTAATTTATTAAGGAAGTACTCCCAAGAGAAATCAGCAAGGGAGTGGGAGGGTGGACAGGGAAGAGGAAAATGCACGCAAACGCTATTTCAGGTGAAGTCCCTGGGGCGCCAGAGCGTAAATGACACCTCCGTGTTTGTTCTGCCTTGAGGCAAAGGAGCTGGGCTCATGTCCTCCCACACAGGGCCTGTGTTCAGCTCTCAGGGCCCAAGGGCGATCCTCTGAAGGTCGCAGGTGCCGGCACCAGCAGCAAAGCATTGCAGAAGCTGGAGAATGAGGTGATAAAAGGGATCTCAAGGGGACTTGGGCATAGTGGCAGCCAGCTGCAGTGATTTGACAGAAGGGAATTTGTGGAGTAGAAGGCACTTCCTCTCACCACCCCAGCATGTCAAGCCAAAAGAGGGGGCTCTAAGAGAATCACTCATGCAGATTGGGGCTGTCTGTATATAAGGAGCCACACCTCTCTTGCATATCTGCTCTCGTCTAGCAGGATGCTTGCTGAGCTGAAGAAGCTGTTAGGTCCACCCCATGCTGCCACTGGACCAGAGTGGAGTGTGGTGAGCATTCTGAGGAGAGCTTGACTTGTGCCTCCTAGACTTTGGTGGGCAGCAAGGCTGGAGAAGCTGGAAAAAGTGGCAGCTCATAAGAGCACAGTGAAGAGCCAGCCCAGAAGTGGGAGCTTTGTGTGTACTGGAGCCTGCATGGTGTGGTGGTCAAGGGTATAGGCCCTGGAACTAGATTCCCCAAGTTTGAATCTTGGCTGTATGGTTTACTAGCTGTGCAATCTTGGGCAAGTTTCTTACCTTCTCTGTATTTCATTTTCCCCAAGAGTAAAATAGGGAGAATACTATTACCTTTCTCATGGGGTTGTTCTGAGTATTAAGCACAGAGCTGGCATATAGTAAGTCTTTAATCTACTACATATATTCCCCTGCCCCCCCTTAGTACTTATACATATAATACCTATAATATAATCTAATATATATCATATATCTTAAATATTATGAAGCAATTGCTCAAAGTCATTCTATAACCAGGCATCTGACTTCAGAAACTGTGGTCTCAGCCACCATGCCATACTGATCTTGAATATGTGCTGAACTCTGAAGGATACACTGGTGAGCTTTGAGGTCAGCAGGACTGAACCTAAATCTCAACTCTGCTATTATCATTAACTGTGACTGTGACAAATTGTCAAACGTTTCCAAGATTAAAATCATATCTCCGTCATTGAATTGTTAGACTTAGATTAGATAACACAGATAAAGTACATAGCAGAGTGCCTAGCATAAAGTCCTTAATAAACTATTATTGTGATACTTCCCTAGGCCTGATTCTAGCTCTGACTTTCTGTCCATGTTGGGGAGCTGCAGGCTTGGGGGGTGGGAGAGAGAAGAGAGAGGCAGAAAAGCCAGAATAAGAAGGGTATCTCTCCGTGACAGGGTCTAGGACAAAGAAAAGAGAGAGAGAAAAATGAATTAGCAGTGATGAGAATGTCACTGACTATGCATTAGTGCCTTGGGACTTTAAGTATTAGTCATTTGACTTTCCTTTGTGTTTTATTTATTTTCTATTCAGCGTCATCAAGCTCAGAGTTAGGTTTTAAAATTGAATGAATCATCCTGTTATCCTTGAGAACTGCGTCAGGGACAGAAAACATTATCCTCACTTCACCACTGAGAAACTGATAAACAGAGAGGCTAAGTAATTGGTACAAGGTCACAAAGCCAGAAACAGTATTTGTGCTCAGGATGCTGGCCTTCAGACACTGCTGCATCCCCAGGTTATAGGGTGCTGGTTATGTCAGGAAATGAACAACAAAGGAAGCCTTTGAACAAGGAAGAAATGGGTGAAAAAACTATGTGGTTGATCACCTGCCATGTGCTAGGTATTATGCAAAGCATTTTATATTAGTCTTTCATCGAATTCTCACATCCACCCTATAAATCAACATATGAATCACATTGGTACTATAGTCTCAATTTATAGATGCACAAATATCCAGAGGCATTTGGACTGGTCTTCTTCACTCCAGAATTTGTGTTGTTCCCATTATGCTAGGCTGCTCCTGGATATTTGGTTCTTGTTTCTATTTCATAAGGAGCCTGAAACCCAGTGGGGATTCCTTTGGGGCAACTCTTTCCAAAGCTGCCGCCGCCACCTCCTCACCCAGCTCTAGGAATCCCTGAGTCTATTCTGGCAATAGGATGCTCCATTTCAGTTTGTTTTCTGCCCTCACCCCTTCTATCCCTAAAACCTGAGAACTTAGTGATGTTTTCCAGGGATGACAAACCCTGTGAAATCACAGAAGTCCTTAGACATTGGTTGTTTACTACATAATGCAGTTCATGTCTGCAGATATTTATTGATTCCTTGATTAAGCCAATACCTTGTTATATTCATTTCTTTATCTCTGGAACCTGGCAAGCCCTTCTAATAGCTCATGGCTTTTGCAGCAGTGCGGATGGAACTGGAGGCCATTATCTTAAGTGAAATAAGTCAGAAAAAGAAAGATAAATACTACATGTTCTCACTTATAAGTGGGAGCTAAATAGTGTGTACACATGGACATAGTGTATGGAGTAATAGATGTTGGAAACTCAGAAGGGTGGGATGGTAGGATGCAGGCGAGGGATGAGAAATTACTTAATGGGTACAATGTACACTATCAGGAGATGGTGACACTAAAAGCCCAGAGATCAACACTATGCAATATATTCATGTATCAAAATTGCACTTGTAGCCCCTAAAATTATACAAATAAAAACAAAAACAAATAATCCCTGTTTGCAGATAACATGATCTTATATTTAGAAAATCCTAAAAACTCCATCAAAATCTCCTAGAACTGATAAACAAATTCAGTGAATCACAGGATACAAGTCAACATGCAAAAATCAGTTGAGTTTCTATATACAAATACCAATAATGAACTAATGGAAAAAGAAATCAAGAAAGCAATCTCATTTCTAGTAGTTTAGAAAAATGCCTAGTAATAAATTTAACCAAGGAGATGAGAGATCTCTACAAGAAAAACAATAAAACACTGATAAAAACCAAAGAAGACACATAGAAAAAAGAAAAGACATCCCATATTCAAGGATTGGAAGAATTAATATTGTGAAATTTATCATATTACGAAAAGTGATCTATATACCCAATGCAATCTCTATCAAAATACCAATGACATTCTTCATAGAAATAGAAAAAACAAATCTAAAATTCATACAGAACCACAAAATACCCCAAATAGCTAACGTAATCCTGAGCAAAAAGAACAAAGCTGGAGGCATCACACTACTGTACTTCAAAATATACTACAAAGTCATAGCAAAGAAAAGAGCATGGCACTGGGAAATGCAAATCAAAATCACAATGAGATATCATCTCACCCCAGTTAAAATGGCTATTACCAAAAAGACAAAAAATAATGAATGCTGGCAAGGATGCAGAGAAAGGGGAACTTTATACCCTGTTGCTGGGAAAGTAAATTAGTAAAGATTTTATGGAAAATAGTATGGGGGTTTCTGAAAAATCTAAAAACAGAACTACCATATGATTTAGCAATCCTACTGCTGGATATATATACAAAGGAAAGGAAATCAGTATATGAAAGGGATATCTGCACTCCCATGTTTATTGCAGCTGATCACAATATTCACAATAGCCAAGATATGGGGAATCAACCTAAGTGCCCATCAACAGATGAATGGATAAAGAAAATGTGGTAAATATACACAACTGAATACTATTTAGCCATAAAAAAGAACAAAATTTTGTGATTTGCAGCAACAGGGATGAGCTTGAAGGACACTATGTTAAGTGAAATAAGTTAGGCACAGAAAGATAAATATTACATGTTCTCACTTATATGTGGAAGATAAAAAAGTTGATCTCATGGGAAGTAGAAAGTAGAATGGTGGTTACTAGAGGCAAGGAAAGGAAATGGGGAGAGGGGATAACCAAAGGTTGGTTAATGGATACTAAAGTACAGCTAGATAGGAGAAATCAATCTTAGCATTCAAGCACTATACAGTTACTATAATTAACAACAATTTATTGTATATTTTCAGATAGCTAGAAGAGAAGGTTTGGAATGTTCCCAACACAAAGAAATAATAAATATTTGAGGTGATGGCTATATTAATTATTTGATCAGTATAAATTGTATACATGTATTGAAATATCACACTGTGCCCCATAAATATGTACAATTATTGTGTCAATTAAGTAATAACAAAAACAAAGAACAAAAACAAAAACAAATTTTGGGTCTCAACAGCAACTGAACCCATATCATAATTAATACAACTTTCCATCAGCTCATTGCTTTAAAAGACTGCAGTCATGAGTAGCCTGTGTGTATTTTTTGAAAGTTTTAGAAAGCGTCCTTTTATCATTGGAGAATCGACTTAATATGTTCTAGGGGTTCTTACCTCCAGAATGCCCATGACTCTAGGTCCATTTGTGTTTGCCCACAGGCCATTTCAAGGGTCAAGAAAATATCAACATTATGAGAAGTTGCAATTCCATTGTTTGAGTCTACTAACCATGTTGCTGGGCCCCAGACCTCTAACATCTCCCTTTTTTGTCTGGCTCCAAGATGAAAACAGAAGCTCTAGTGGCATCACACAAATGGGATTCTTGGATCCCAGGGGCTGGTTATCAGCTTTCCACTTACAGCATCCTGTTTCTGTAGATACTAGGTTCTGAGATGTCACAAGAGATACATTTGAAATTGGTAAAAGGTCCTTTCGTTACATTTTTACATAAGGCCCAGTTTTGGACTGAGTCTGGGCTTGTTTTAGTTCTCAAGATACAAGGTACTGGCCTCTGTAATATTCTGGGGGAAAAAAAAAAAAAACCAAATTGCAAAAAAAAAAAAAAAAGATACAAGATACTGGGAGCTACAACTCATTGTATGTGAATAAAAATATTAGTTGATTTACATTTAATCAGAATGAATAACAATTATAATGGTTAAATATAAGAAGTTCTTATTACTAGCATGTAGTTCTTTATGACATGTGCCAGGCACAATGCCTGATGTTTATTTGTATTGTCATTTAATCCTCACGATAACCCCACAAGGTAGGTAATATTACTATCCCATTTTCCGGATAAGAAAATGGAACCACTTCGGATTGTGTTTAAAACAGCCATAATCCCTGTAATATTCTGAAATAAAAAAAAAAATAAAACATCCATAAGCTTCCCAACTGTCATAATACTGTTGTCCCGCAATATCTGTGAGGGATTGGTTCCAGGACCCCTGCTGATACCAAAATCCACGAATACTCAAGTCTCTTCTATAAAATGGCATAGTATGTGCATATAATCTATGCATATCTTCTTGTTTACTTTAAATCATCTCTAGATTACTTATAATATCAATACAATGCCTACATATAACTTCATATGGATTCAACACAGTACCCAGCATGTGGCAAATTCGAGTTTTGCTTTTTGGAACTTTGTGGAAATTTTTTTGAATATTTTTAATCCACGGTTGGCTGAATCCATGAATGTGGAACCCACAGATATGGAGGGCTGACTGTACTGAGTTTCTATCCAATTTACTGAAGGCAGAAAAATCTTGAATAACATCAATGATACTAGTTAGTATATTTAAAGTATTTTTCTGTACATGTATGTTTTAAGTGCTTTACACATTATTTTATTTAATTCTTACAATAATCCTATGAAATAAATCTTAATGCCATTTACAGATGAAAGAAATTGGGGCCCAGAAAGGTCAAATAACTTGGCCATGGCCAAACAGCTTTAGAAAAGAAAAGCAGTGGCTTTTATTTATATTCAAGTCTTTTGACTTCAAGACCTGGACTCATTGAACTATCTGTGCTACACTAAACTTTCACCATGGAGATACTTCTGATTACCAGTATGTAGCTCTCTATAACATGGGATATTGATGGTGGGTTTCTTTTAGGGTTTTGTGATCCAGTAATATTTTTTAAAAAAGTAAAATTCAGTGGAGCTAAAGAGATTTTTTATATATCCATTTTATCTTCTGATTGCCACGATATAAAAGGTCATACTTAGCCTAACATGGGGAAATATTAGATATGACCTAATTTGCTTAATAAATCCATTTAGTGCTCAGAAGATGCAAAACACACACAATCCAGCAAAGAAGAGACAAGAATCCTCAAAAGACATAAATTAAGAGAGTCCTATGTGGAATTTTGCAAATGTGATAAACACTTATTAGAAAAATGAAACTTAGACAGATGTGCCCTTAGACTAATTGAACAAAAATCCTTGAGAAGCTCAGTGGTAGACATAACAGGAAAAGAACACTGAAGGAATAAAAATAATACACAAAAGGGACTAAACAAAATGTTTTGTATTCCAAATGCATTGTATTCATTAAACACTTAGGAGCAATATGATCTAAATGTGAGGCTATCCTCAGACAAATTAATAAAAGTTCCTTGAACAATGCAGAAGAAGAAAAAGAAACCTAAAAGAATATGAACTTTCTCAAAATAGGCTGAAACTGTCATATCAGTTTTGAAATGTTTGTTTGATATTGTGAATTATAGGCCAATGTCGAGCCAATGAAGTGGCTTCAGGTGAATTTGTCAGTTTCCCTCTTGCTTCTCAATCTCTCAGATTTGTCCCTTTCTCCCCAGCCACCTTGCCTCTACCTGTGTTAAAAATGCTCATTATTCTTAGAGCAATAGGCTTCATGTGGCTTCTTCATCCCTTATCTGTCTTCCTCATTGTAAAGAGTGATTTTTAACAAAATGCAAGATTGATAGGTACTAATTTTCTTAAACTCTTTGAGTGGTTTCCCATCACCTTCATGATAAAACTCTGCCTCCTTAGCTCAGCATAAAAAGCCTTTTGTGATTTGGTTGTTGCCTATGTGAACGCTGTCAGAATCAAAATGAAGTTGTTTGTATTTAAAAACACCCTGACAAATAGAGCCTGGGAAGGCTATCAAGAGAAGGTTCTCATGCTTGTTTGTAATGCTTGATAACAAAACTATCACAAAAGACTGCAAAGACCACACCTTTTACAAAGGCCATTGGAACCTTACACAAGCAATATTTCTGTGAGGACATCTGCCCAGCAACTCCCTGTCCAACCTTGGACTGGCGTAACACTCATCATTGATCCTTGTAGCCAAGGATAATCATTTCAAAACAATTATGTAATCCTCCTCATTTTTTCTTCAAAATCCTTTGTCCTACCTCCTTGAATACGTACATAGCTTACTATGGCATACATATTCCCATTGCAATGCCTTCTTCCTGAATAAGCATCGTTTTCTTTTAGACAGACTCTCTGCTTGTTATTTACATATACACCTATTTTCTGTTCCCTTGGCCTGTCTTTTCCCTACATGCAACTTTAGTCTAACCATAACACACTGTTCTGGCTTCCACTGTCACTACAAAGATACACAGTCAGCCCTCTGTATCTGTTGTTCCACATTTGTGGATTCAAACAACTGTGGCTAGAAAATATTAGGAAAAAAAAAAAACAACAATAAAAACTTAAAATACTATAGCAATAACAAAAAACACAAATAAAAACAATATGGTATAACAACTATTTACACAGCATTTACATTTTATTAGGTATTATAAGTACTCTGGAGAGGATTCAAATATTCAGAAGGATGTGCTTAAGTGACATGCATATACCATGCCATGTTATGTAATGGACTTAAGCACCCACAAATGGTGGTATCTGAGGGGGTCCTGGAACCAATCCCCCGCAGCTACTGCTGAGGGACAGCTACAGAGTACTCTGTACTCTCAGGGGGAGCTTAAAATACAACGGATCCTGAATAAGTTACAGCAACATATTGTAAATGCATTGCTGGGCTTCAATGGTTAAAAAGAAAAAAAAAGCAAGCTAAAATCTGACCAGCAAATGGTTATCCTGACATAATTATTAATGTCACCTGTGTTTCATTCTTAAATGTGTTCCTATTTGAGCACTAAACTAAATGATCATTTTATTCATAGGCTGTAGTCTCAACAGATGTTTTATCATCAGACGACAAGGATCACCAGGTTCAGATCAATGGGTACTCACTGCCTTTCACCTTTCTCTACTCAGTCAATTCTAAATTTATAGGTTTATTACTTTTACCACTCTACTGTCTGGTACAAAATTCTATATCAGTTAGGAAACAAATCAGAATTCACACAGGCTTAAAAACTAATGTCATGCACAACAGGAAATCTAGACATGTTTGGTTGATCCAGCAGTTTAACGCTGTCTTTGAGGACCCACCTTCTTTCTTTTCTTTTCATTCTGTTCTTTGTTTTGTCAGCTTCATCCCAAACTGGGCCTCCAACCTAATGGTAAAAAGGCGGCAGCCATTCCAGGCTTTGCACCTATCTGCACCCCAGGCCATTCCAGCATTCCAAGCAAGAATCCTGAACTTCACCTTTATAGACGTGTTCAGGGCACACGCCCCTCCCTAATCCAATCATTCTGGCCAGGAAAATGGGATGTGCTGATTGGCTTCAGTAAGTTCAGGTTTATTCTTAGAGCTGGGGTGAATTCAGCCTTTCCCAAAGTATGTGCGCTCTTCGGAGGTATAATCAGGAAAAAGGAAGAAAGAACAGAGGCTGGATAGAGAGCTAGCAGGTTTGTGGTCCATAGGATAAGCCTTGATGTGCCTAGCAACCAAACCCAACTGAGTTATTAAAGCCTCAAACTTGCGAGTTATTATGGACGTTACACAAAAGAACTTTTAATTTGCAGCTGTTTGGGCAAAGACAGGAGTTTGGGAACCAATGTGGTGAGTGAGTGAAAAGAGAATTATTCCGTTTCTGAAGCCAAATAGATCTGAGGTCTTGAACCTGGGTATGAACCTCTTAATTGGCTTTGAACTTTGGCCAAGGTAATTACTCTTTGATCCTTATTTTTCCTTACCTGCAACGTGGGGATGATTTCCCTATCTTATCCAGTTTTGTGAGAAATAAATAAGATTATGCATACAAAGTACCCAGTATGGTGACTGGCACAGATTAGAGAATCAATGTAAGTTCCTTTTTAGTTTCTAGTCACTAAATTGACTCTGAAATTATCGGCTTAATGATTTTTCCTTGGATCATTTAGTTCACTTGCCAAGCTGTGGCAGCTCCTTTAGCCTCCATATATAGTGGCAGAGCTGCATTGGGAAGAAACTTGGTCTCTTACTCTTAGCTTCTATTCTTTGAATAGTGGGAAAAATCTGATTTATTGAAATTTCCGACAAATGTAAATGTATTTTTATATCGGTAATAAACAAACACTGAGCTGCCCCCAAATCTTGCTGACCTGCTTCATTTTCTTCTCACCCTGTGAGGCTTAAACCATTGCATTTGGCCCAAGTGTTGATCCTTTCCTGATGCCTCAGGACACTATAGCTGTTTATTCATTTCTCACCAAGACCAAAAGCTATTTTGCTCCAGGGGAGCCCATTAGCTCATTTGCATTAACTTTCCATACTTTTAGCCAAGAATCTCAAGGTCATAAGGCCATGGAGCATCAGCAAGATATTTGACTAGTTTTTGGTTCCTTCTTTTAATGTTCAACCTTGATGACATTTGTGTTCGTGGTTACCCTTTACCCACAACCTAACATCAACTGATTGGTCAGCTCAGACATGTAGGAAATATCAGCATAAACAATGCTTCACTGAACCTCTCCAAGCCTTTAAGATCATGAATAATTCATCAGCTTGCAGTGGTCCTCTTTGCCTCTGGTGGTCCCACTGTGGGTTACAAGTGACTAAGTTCAGGGGAAGCCCTCTCCCCAGGATAATTAGTCTTCGTTCAGCTCCACTGAATTAGCATCTTATTTTATCGTACCCTTGGGTTACAGTGGCTACTAAGTTATAAAATAAGCAAATCATTGCTGAAGGTCAGCTGCAGACTATTCTGAAACCCCTGAATAGGCTTAAATCATCAGGGAAGTTTAGTCTCTCTCTGACTTCATGATTAGAGGGATATTTATTATTTTTTAATCTCCAAAAGTGAAAATAGATTTATTTTTCTTTCTGATCATAAAGATTATAAAAATGAATGTTCCCACATCAAACAATACAGAAAAGTATAATGAAGAAAAGCAACTATAGTTCTAGATCCCAACACCCAGAGATAATCTCTGGTAACATTTTGCTGTGTGTGGTCTAGACCTCTTTCTCCCCCCTCTCCTTTTTTTTTTGAGACAGATTCTTGCTCTGTGGGCCCAGGTAGAGTGCAGTGGCATCATCATAGCTCACTGCAACCTCAAAACTTCTGGGCTCAAGCCTCCCAAGTAGCTGGGACTATATGCACACACCACAATGCCCAGCTAATTTTTCTATTTTTAGTATAGATGGGGTCTTGCTCTGGCTTAGGCTGGTCTCAAACTCCTAAGTTCAAGCAATCCTCCTGCCTTGGCCTCCCAGAGTGTCAGGATTACAGGCATGAACCACCACACCCAGCCTCTCTCTATCATTTTGCATAAATAGAAGTATAGTATAAATGCAATTTGACCACCACAGAATATATCTTTTATGCCCATATAGAATTATATCATCATTTTTATGATTATGTAGCATTTTGTTGCATTTGTATGCCAGACTTGATCCAGTCCTCTGCTGATGATCACTCAGTTGTTCCCAAATTGTCCCTATTAGCAATAAAACTGCAATGGGTGATCTTAAACACTTTTGTGTACACATCAGCTCATTTCCTTAGGGTACATTTCTAAAAGTGGAATGGCTAGGCACATCAGAAGTCTTTGATTCTCAAATGGTATCACTGATTCTCAAATGGTATCACTGATTCTCAAATGGTATCACAATTTACATGTTAACTGATGATACCTGAAGACAGGCCAGCAAGTCTGTTAAAAGAAATCCATTGAGGGGATGGGCTTCCAGGTCCTACTCCAAAATCCACCTTAGACAATCTACAGAAGTGAGGATCCAGAATGGCAGGACCAGGAATGAACACAAGAAGCCCTGGGGGACTGAAGGCTCTTCTGGATGCTGAGTACAGGAGGTGAGTTGCTATAGCTGGAGGAAATTTTTAGGGGTTTAGCTCTTGACTCTTTCCCCCACTGCCTTAAGATAATCCATGTCTAATTCTTTCAGTGCTAAGCTACTAGTGCTAGTAACCATCGTGTTGAATGAGGGGTTGACGGAAATAGGTATAGACTTGACCGTTCTTGGACATTCCCTCCTTCACTCCCCCCAGACCTTTAGACTAGTATATTGCAAACTAGACATATGCCTCCTCCGCACACTGCTTCTCCCTGAATAAGGGTTAAAAAGCCTGCCCAGAGGAGTTGTCTGGTGAGGTTGCAACAAACAGTAGTGGTGGCCCTGGGACTCATCGTAATGACAAAGGTAGGGTCTGACCTTTGAAGCTTCCTCAATACACTGGCCAGATAAAGTGGCTGAACCCTTAGGGGAACCTGAGCTCATAAGCCAAAATATTCAGACACCAGAGAAGTACAATTTCCTCAAAAGAGAGAGAAGACAAAACTGATTAACATCTTTCCATCCGAAGCAAAAGAGTGGCAACAGATGGAAGGAGAATTTAACATAAGTATGATAAATATATTTAAGTAAATAAAGGAAGATATTAGCAATCACCAAACAGAACCAAGTAAAAATATTAGATTTTAAAAAATAATTTTTTACAAAGGAACGCTACTACTTCCTTTCATAGCAGAACATGAATTTGGATATATTCCAAAGGGTTTAAGGAGTAGGGAGGGATGAACCCTGGGGCAGAAGACCTAGGCACCACAGAACCTCTAATCCTTTAGTTGCCTCCTTGCCAGGTGATTTATACATCCCCAATTAGAGGTATTCTTAAGTGAGTCAAATTCTCACTTAACTCTCAAATACAGTCAGGACTAAGTTTGGAGATAAGTTGGTTTGGCTTATTCTCTCCCCTCTATTGAATTTATTATTAATATTATATAATTTCACCTTGATTAAATATACTTTTCACCTGGTCATTGTTTTATGTATGCTTATGTTAGTTAACTCTTTGGTAAATAGGATAACACCTATCTTATCTATGGCATGTACTGTATATTTATTCCATCCAGCCACCCAACATCTGTTTGATGGGTGTCACAGTAGGAATCAGTAAAGATGAAAATAAAACATGGCCTCTTCCCTTAAGGAATTATACTCTGGTGAAGGAGTTGAACACACACATGAATGTGTCATGGTGATGCTGCAGTCAAGGTTACACAGTTGGCTACTGGCAAGATTGGATTCAATGGAATATTTTGATTGTTAGACTTTGTCATGCAAAGTGCAGAATATACATGTTTCATGAAAGATGTAGTGTGTAATACAGGAGCAAAAGCTTAAACATGTTTATTACTTATCTTACCAATTGCATCTCTAGGACTCTTAAAGGCCTGTGTTAGCAGTCTTTCAAAGTCATGTGCATACACAGAGAGAGAGTTATTCTGCTGTAGGCATTTCAGAACCAATGGAGTGATTGATCTTTGAATTCTTGGAACAGATTCAGTGCTCTAAAATGTTCATGTACAGTAATAATAAATTGAGCCCAAGGTCATACACAATGTAGCTGCAAAATCATAATAAAGTCTTCTCATATTCATAGGGTCTCTGTGGTAGCTGAATTTCTATAGATAGGTGATTGTTACTCTTTGCAGGCTGGGAGGGTTTACTTCTGATTGAGGAAGATAGTTTCCTAGTCTGATATTGGGGGGAAATGAGGATTTATTGGTCCCTGCTGTTTTTATTTATTTATTTATTTATTTGATTTCACTATGTTGCTCAGGCTGGTCTTGAACTCCTGGCCTGACGGAGTGATCCTTCTGCTTCAGCCTCCCGAAGTGCTAGGATTACAGGTGTGAGGCACTGTGCCCAGCCCCTGCTGCTTTCTCACTGGTTCATTTTTATTTGAATTTCCCAGAGCAATTAGCTTCATAGGATATTGCCAGACCTTTCTTCCAAACTTTCTGAGCTTATCCAAGAATAGCTGAAATACAAGACAGTCTTATCTCAATGCCATATTAAATTTAATTAACTTATGGCACTGTGTAATGCATATGTTTTATAACACATCAGGATATTTCTTTTTTTCAAACTTCACACATACTCTGGTTGGAGTTGTCTTTTCCCCATTTATTTCCTCATGTCTAGCTCCTCATCCTATCCTTCAGGTGTCAGTTCATTTATTTATTTATTTATTTACTTCAGGATATTATGGGGGTACAAACATTTTGGTTACATGTTATGACTTTGCCACACCCAAACCATGGTTTGAAGCATGCCTTTTCCCCGTGTCATGCTAACCACGTCCATTAGTTTTGAGTTTACCCACTCTCAAACTCCCAATCCCTGAAGACTACTACTACTGTGTGAGCACCATAGTGTTGATCAGTTAGTGCCAATTTGATGGCCAGTACATGTAGAGCCTATTCTTCCATTCTTGTGATACCTCACTTCGGAGGATGGGCTCAAGCTCTATCCAGGAAAATATAAGAAGTGCTAGATCCAGGTGTCAGTTTGACGGACACTTCTCACCCACAACATTATTCTCAATCTTGATGCTCATCCATTCATCCTTTTATTTAACACATTTATGGACACCTCACCTGCTATATACCAGGCAGTGCTAACTGCTAAGTGTTAGGATACAATGATAGACAAACTCAGAAGAGATTCTTGCCCTCTTGGAGCATACAGTGAGGAGTGGGAAGAAGACCTTAAGGAAGTGATCACACAAGGAGAGGTAAATTGCAACTGTCACAAATACCATGAGGAGGAGGTGCCCCATGCTGTGTATTAGAGTCTAACCTAGTCGGGTTGGATAGGCGGGACTTCCCTGAAGAAGTGACACCGGCATACTGTTTGTCAACTTCATGGCTTTTATGGGCTGAACTGTGTACTCCCAAAATTCATATGTTGAAGTTCTAACTCCCAGTACCTCAGAATGTGGCTGGATTTAAAGAGGTAATTAAGGTAAAATGAAGTCACATGAGCAGGTCCTAATCCAGTACGACCTCTGTTCTTATGAGAAGAGAAGATTAGGACAGAGAAAACACAAAGACAGAAGGACAACCATGTGAATGCACAGTGAGAAGTTGGCCATCTACAAGCCAAGGAGAGAGACGTTAGAAGAAAGCAAACCTGCTGACACTTTGATCTTGGACTTCCAGCCTCCAGAATTGTGAGAAAATAAATTTCTATTGTTTCAGCCACCCAGTCTGTGATATTTTGTTATGACAGCCCTAGGAAACCAATACAGTGGCCTTTAGAAGTATTTAATTATTTTATTTATTTGTTGTTTGACTTGTTTGTTTCCCACCACTGGCTTGGAGGACTGAATCTGTCTTCTTGAACATTGTGTTTCAGCATCTAGCACAGTGTCAAACATGATATTCGCTCAACAAATATTTGTTGCATGTTGACAAAAAAGACTAAGTGGGTGCATGCCATATTGTCATCGAGAATTCCGGGTTGACATTGAACTTTGAATGCCCACTTCCTTCCTTGACCCACAGGGAGACCATGTTCTGCCTGCAAAATCTTGGGATATATGCTTCCTTTTGTTATGTTTCCTGAATTTCCTCAAACTAAAACAAAATATTCATTTCACACTTTTTCTTGGAGAAGAAACATCTGAATGAATGAATCTCCCTTAGGGTGAGTTATTCATTCCTTCTCCAGTGTTTGCACTTAACACATTCTGAATTTTCAAATTCAACACATTTTTGGATTCCTCTAACTTTCTGATAGATCCCAGTAGAAGTGCTGTTTTTTCACTTCTGCCAGCTCCATTTCCTCCACTAGTGCTGTAGTCTGCTTCACTTGTTCCACCCCCCAGGAGTCCACAGGCCACATAAGTGCCTCCAGCTGTCACCTTTACTTTCAGTTTGGGTTTCCTTATTTGATGGCTGCCTACAGTTTTCACAAAGAAAAGGGAAACTTATTTTCCTTTCAGGATGCCATTTCCCCTCTTTTCTCCTTCTGGATATCTTGAGCTGGTTAAAATTTCGTGTCCTGAAATCTGCCACTTATTAGGAGTGTGAATTTGGGAAATTTATGTAATCTCTTTAGAGTAAGCTTCCTTCTCTTCAAAAGGAAGTGATAATTTTGTAAATTAAAAGAGATGGTATACCTAGTAAATGCTTAATAAATTTAACAAATGATGGTGATGACATTTTTGCCTTCTCTTTTTAAAAAACTTTTATCATGGAAAATTTCAGACAACTCTATTCTATATAAGAAGTAATATAATGGGTTCCATGTACCCATCACTCACATGGCTAGTCTTGCTTTGCCATCACTCACATGGCTAGTCTTGCTTTGCGTATACCCTCGTATGACGATGTATTTACTACTGACAGAGATTTGTGTTCAGCCTCCTTTATCTTCCAATTAATCTGCAGCCCTTGAAGTGTAAATGCTATAAAACTTAACTCACTGAGATTAATTGGAAGAAAAAGGTTGGAATCTAATTTAGTAAAAACTTGTCAGCCATTTAAAGGCAATTGTAGTTTTATTATTTTTAAAGTCTGATAGTAACTAAAATTAAACTAACTATTGGAAAGCTGAGATCTTTTAGGATCTATTTTGATGACTATAAGGATATCTAAAGGACTACTTTAATTGTTTGTAAAGACATACTTATAAAAACCTTGTTTTTCTTAAATGAGAAGGTTAAACATTTTCCTTGAAATTTATGTTGTAAGGAAATATTGTCAGAAGCATAGAGCCAATGGTGGGTCATGCTGAAATTGTCTTTTCATTCACAGAACAGTTACAAAAACAATTATAATAACTTCTATCATCTGTTTGGCATCTACCATGTATTGAGGCTTGACATAATCTAATTTCATTAAAATGGTCACAACTATTACCTGTTGGCATTATCTTGATTTTAAAAATGAGGTAAAAGTCAAACTCATAGAGGTTAAGTAATTTGCCCATGTTTATACAGCTAAGAAGCGGAAGAACTGGAATGGAATATGAACCAGTTCTCGCTAACTTCAAAGCCCACATACTCTCCTCTATGCCTTGCTTCAACCTAATAGTAGAGGCAAACTCACAGGTAGCTGACTATTATCAAATGTAGTGAGAGCTCTGGGAGAGGTAAGAACAAAGTGTTATGGGATCATAGAGGAAGGCAGAGCAGGGTACCACTAACTAAGCCCTGAGTTTCGGGTGAAGGCTTCCCAGAGAGAAGGCAGATGGGCCTTGAAGGGTGATTAGAAAAAATTACAACAGAGTCTGTTCAGTGAAAAGTAGGCAAGTGTTTTTGTGAGGTCAGAGGTGTTATTGAAAAAAGTGTATAGAGTAGAGTGGATAGAAGCCTGGGCCCAGGGAGCTAACATGTTCAAAACCCAGCTCTGTCACGCAGGAGCTTGTTAAGTGCTTTAACTTTTATCAATTTCAGTTTTTTTAATATGTAAAATGAAAATATCTCATAGGTAATTGCAAGGATTAGGTTAAGGGAGATGATGCCTATAAAGGATTTAGCACACTTCCTGGCACATTTTGATTATTATTTCTCAGAATAGAAAAAAAATTACAGCCCTTTTTTCATCAATGATTGGGTAAATAGTACACATCTGGAGTACTATGTTCAATTAGGAAAGTCTTTTCTGGATTGGGAGGCAGGAGAATAGTATTTAAGCCACGTGTGAACTATTTTTGTTTTCCATAAAGAGGCCTTTGTCATAGCAACTATGTAACATTAGTTGCACTCATTATTTATTTAATTGACAAATAAATGTATACATTTATGGGGTACAATATGATGTTTTGATCTATGTATACATTGTAGAAAGACTACATCAAACTAATCAACATGTCCATCACCTCACCAACTTATTATCACTCATTTCTTTTGTACATTTATGTTGTTATACAGATGTGAATACCCCTGAGTAGGCCTCTGGCTTCTCTTTTTACCTCAGCAACATAACAACGTTTCAGCTTTTGCTAAATGAGTGGAAGTTTTCTTGCCTCTAATTTTCTTGAGGTAAGTTACCCTTTCTCTGCCTTTAGTTCGTACAATCCCAAATGTGGATGCCACCTAGAGAAGTGGTTGTCAAACTATTTTTATAGCAGACACCTTAACCCAATGAAATCTCTTGCTGAAGCCGGATATGTAAAACACAAAGAATTCTTGTTTTGGTTAAAGGAGGTGGAAGGCGGTCCCACGTCTTGCCGTCTTGGGCTCCTCAACCTGCTGCCCCATGGACTGCCTGGAAGCAGAGCAGCGGTTCTCAGTGTGGTCTGTGATTCAGCTGCCTTAGCATCAGCATCAGCTGGGGACTTGTAGGGAATGCAAAATCTCTTCTCTACCCTAGATCTAGCGGAGACCAGTGGCCTGTGTTTTAGTAGACCTTTAGGTGATAGGCACGCTAAAGTTTGAGCACCACTGCAGGAGATCCTTGGGGACTTCCTGAAGACATCGCTGAGCACAGGAAGGCCTCTGGATCCCCAGGAAGTGCTATTTTTCATTAATATTCTCGGAACAGGAAGTGCCATCGTTTGCCATTAAACCACATGTCTTGAACACGCCCAGTGGCTGCAAGATAAATTAAAGCTGTCCCTGTCGAAGACTCGTGGAGCTAAACTGCGCAGGCGCAGTGCTGCACGCCGGCTGCGCCGTGGGAGGAGCCCCTCGGGCTGCGGCTTCAAAACCAAAGCGGGACGTCCCGCATGCGGAGCGCAGCTGCCCTGGACCTGTGGACGCCACTGCCGCAGGATGTTCCCCTCAGTGGTTCCTCCGGCAGCGGAAGGTGGCGGCTGTGCTTGTGCTGGGATAAATGCCAGTGCCTGTTGTGGTTGCTGTGGAATCTAATTCTCTTTCCTTCTTGGCCTTTCTGACTGGGTGTGAACTCTTTTTACTCCATCAATGTGAAAGACCGGTAGAGAGCTCCGACTGGCACATTTTCGGAAGAGCAGAAGACGGAGCCGGAAACTCTGGATTGAAGTCCTCAAAGCGGTGGCTCCTGCCTGTAATCCTAGCACTCTGGGAGGCCGAGGCTAGAGGAGTTCGAGACATAGAAGAAATTAGCCGGGCGTGGTGGCACATGCCTGTAGTCCCAGCTACTCCGGAGGCTGAGGCAGGAGGATCGCTTGAGCCCAGGAGTTTGAGGTTGCTGTGAGCTGGGCTGACGACGCGCACTCTAGCCCAGGCAACAGAGTGAGAGACTGTCTCAAACAAACAAACAAACAAACAAAAAGCCCTCAAAGCCCCCTGCGTAAAGGCTCCCCAGAAATCAGATGATAACCGGAGAGACTTTCCAGAGACTTCATCTCAGATACCTGGAAAGTATTTCCCAGGGAGGTCACCCATCATGCAGATCAGAGCCTCTCATAAAGACCTGAAGTATGGGATGCAGGGTGACACCAAGAAGGAGGAGGAAAAACGCTGTCAAGTTCAGGAAGAAGGTAACATTTTGAGAAAGGGCCTTAGCTGGAGGGAGCAGTAATTGAGCCCTAACAGGAGCCTCTTCACAAAAAGGAGAGGCCCTAGCAAGTTGTCACCACTGGAAGCCAAAATTTAGGAAGAGCCAACTCCCCCAAATGGGTGCCAGAAAGCTGTGAAAGTGCCTTTTGCGTTGTGAGGAAAGTGCAGGACAGTTCTCTGGGTGACCTTGGACCAATTCAGTTTTCCCACCCTTTCTTGCTTGTAGTTCTCAAGAATAACCATAGAATGTTCTGGGAATATGATATCCTGAGATAGGGAGGAACTGCTGGAAACAGCCCAGGAATTGTTCCTCTTCCTCCTAGGGAATGTATCATTTTGAATTAGGGAGGAACTCCCAAGCTCAGCCCTGGCTTTGTTTCTCCTTATCCTGGAACTAAGATACCCTTTAGAGCTTTACCCAGTGAGTCCTTTTGCCCCTGAGGTATACAACTTGGGGTGGGCTGCTTTACGGGTTCCTCAGCTGTATTGCAAGTGAGGCATGCACAGTGGAGACTGCACCTTCCCCTAGCAGCTTTCTTGAGCCTTGGGGACCTGTTTACAATGGCTTCTAAGCTGTTTTTGTTCCTTGCTGGCTATCACTGCTTCATGTAATGTGTTGAGTCTAAGTGTGTTTTGTCTTACTGAACTTGGCACAAGTTGGTTGCCAGTACAGAGTGAACCTGCACTGCAGAAAGGGTATAGGAAGTTTGCTTGGGGCCATGATACTCAAGCCAGTATATCTAAATCATTCAATGGGGTGCATGGTCTTGGCCTAACTCTTATTGGTATCCTGGGCACCACGTGGATTAGGGGATCTACAAAAAAATTTGAAGGAGCTGCATAATGAGCATCAAAGTTTCAAAAAATGTGGACCCCAAAGATCTGGTGGTCCACTATCTATTTTGGGTAGACTTCTGTGACAGCATTTTTTTTTTTTTTGAAAAAGCTAAAGATACATTGCAGATTAGCTAATGCCTGCATTCAGAACTCCCTCCATGATTCCATACTCTGATGTAAACATTGTCACTGGTGAGGCCTAATCAGATGTCAGTATAGTGTCAGGAATGATGAGTATTTAGTTGGAGTTCAGAGAGCATTTTTGTTTCACAGAAGGTAAGAAATTTCAGGAGGCAGTGATGGGATTGATAAAGCAGATACATTTTGTGCCTGGGAAGAATGATAGGCTAGTGCCCATCATTCATTTACACCAGCAGTGGCTTCTTTATTCCAGTGGATGTCTTCACTCTTGAAGCCAGAGCTGACAGCTACTGTGTATGTCTGCTGAAGCAGTAGTTCACAAGAAAGAAAAGCAAACTTTTCTTTCTTTCAAGGAAGAAAGAAAGAAATTCAGTTGCTAAAAGACTGTGTTTAAGCCATAGAAGGAATAAAAAAAGAACTTCTTCAGCAGTCTAAGCCCAGCAAGTTGACTTCGTGGGGAAAGTTGTCAATGGCAAATTCAGAGCCAAGACAGATCCTTTAGTGTGTTTATTGCCTGGGACCTGGTTCTGAATGCTTACCATAGATTGACCAGTGACCACATGGAACTAGCCAAAGCTTTTATGGAGATATGTTACCAGGTGTAGCATCAGTTTAAGACTGAGCTTAGCCTAAAAATTGTGTACTTCAACATTAACCCCAAAGATAGCCATAAGGATATGAAAGTCTGGCCTGAAGACAATTTCTGCTATGACCAGAGTCAATGGAAAGGTTGTTCTATCTGTACTAGTTCGGTGGGGAAAAGAAATACCAGGATTGAGAACAGGAGATCCTTCAGTGCTTCAACAAGTTTACCTCCCTCCATCCAGGTGGCTGTTCTTCCATCCATAATCTTCAGAAGCTTATCCCCAGAGGCCAGATGGAAAGTTCCTTTTTGGGAGAAGCTCTAAGGTACATATATCTTCTGTTTTCTGATGACATAGACTTATTTAACCTTGGAAAACATGTACTTAATACAGAGGATCATCTCTTGCCCGTCTGGACTTTAGCTTAAAAGGATTGTGAAAAAAACCAATGTAAGTAGCAGTGTCACAACTCCCAATCATGAGACTTTTCTGTATTGAACATTGTGTATAATAGAATTTTTATTTTATGAACGTCATAGATTGGCAAGCCCAATTGGTTATGGATAAAATTAGTCATCCTTTGACTTTTGGCTACCATGAGCCAGACAAGTTCTAAATCTGGGCTGAAAATGGCATGTCCAGTGGGACAGCTGGGGTCCAGGACACCTTGGAAGGCCACATCTCTATAGCCTTTTCAGGGCAGGTGCTGGTTGGCTTTGAATCCAACCTCATACATTTCTTTAGGTGATAATTCAGGCTGGCTTCGGGGATTGTTTCTGTGTCCATGCTCCCTAAATTAGGACCACTGTGAGGAGGAAAAAAATTAAATAAAGTCAGCAAATTTGTGATTCATGGGGGAAAAAAAACCAAATTAAAAAAAAATCTACCAACAGCACAAAAGCCTGCCAAACAGCCTGATTTGTGTTTTCAATTAGCTCCTTTGGGCGGAAGCTTCACTGCTGTTGGAAGAAGAGAGAGGCTTACAGCTGGTTACAGAGTTGTGGGACCCTGGCAGTGGAAGCTAATGGGGAAGGCAGAGACAGACTAAATAAGCCCTGTGGAAAGACATGGCTCCTGTTGAGCTTGGTCAGCTTGTCATTTAAAAAGATATTAAGGAAAATAATAATTGGTTGCAATTTTGGTGACACTTGCCAGTGTCATTGTCACTATTAATTGAGTTACCATACTGTGCCCAATAAAGTCTTAACACAGTGAAGCATGGCAAATTTGTAGACCCAGCAGGTTGCTTATTGGGGCTGTATAGCCTGGCCTTTGAGATGAGCATGAAATGATGGTCTATCAACTTTGCATTTACCCTCCAGCTGGGCTCTCTCAGCTGTTTGGAAGAGCTAAGCCAGGTGACCATAGACAATAAGTAAAGGGAACAACCTTAAATCCCATGCAGATTAATAGTGAAAAAGAGATTTAATCATGATTTTTTGGTTAGAGAGATACTGTCCTAGAACAGTAGAGAGACATTGTGGGACAATAAGTAAGAGCTCAGATTCTGGAGTTGGTAAGACTTGGTGTGATAATTTGAATTATTGTTCCACAAGTGGTCTCCCCTCATTCTACTGTAGAGTGGTAAACTTCCCTTCCGTGCAAATGTTGGGCTTAGCTGTGAGATCTATTTTGGGATGTTAGCAGATGTGATTGGAACAGAGGTTTGAAATATGCCTGCTTGGGTGGTTGGGCCTGCCCCTGTGTGCATTGGTTATCTACCGCAGGAAGGACATGCCCCTGGTGACCTGAGGTCCAGAGTAAGATCTATAAAGTAGGCCTGCAATACATAGGCTGACACAGAGCCACCCAGCTGAGAATAGCCTAGATCAGCTGAATCGCAATTGTCCTGCACATTCCTGGGTGTGAAAATGAATGCTGTTGTAAAGTCACTGAGTATGGCTGGTGTAAACACTTGAGTGCAAATACTCCCCTTGCTGCCTTCTAGTTGTATAATTCTGGCAATATACCACTCTATTAATATTTAGGCCTTAACTGCTTTATCTGAAAACTGGGCATTGTAATAACTATGATACAGATAAACATTAAATGAACTAATACATGTAAGTGTGTTTTGTTTACCTTGTATTCAGTAAACACTAGCTATAGTTTAGAGCTTGCTATGGTTTGAACGTTTGTATCCCCTTCAAAATTTGTGTAGAAACTTAATCACCAATGTGATAATATTAAGAGGTGGGGGCCTTTAGGAGATAATTAAGTCATGATGTCCAAGCCCTTGTGAATGGAATTAATGGCCTTATAAAGGAGGTGTGAGAAAGCTGTTCATCCCTTTTGCCCCTTCCACTGTGTGAGGACACAGCAAGAAGGTATAGGTCCTCACTAGGTGTCAAATCTGCTGGCTCTTTGATCTTGGACTTCCCAGCCTCTAGAACTGTGAGAAATAAATTTATACTATTCATAAATTACTCAGTCTGAGGTACCTTTTTATGCAGCAGGAACAGATGAAGGGCTGTAAGCATAATAATAATAGCTACAATTTATTGAGCACTTGCTACTCTGTGCCTGGAGCTGATGCACATATTTTACTTTTATCATCTTGATTGCTATTTATTACAACTCCAAGAGATTGTTATTAATATTGTATGACATGCAATATTATATATATAATATTTCCATTTTACAAATGAATGCATAGAGGGATTAACAAGCACAAAGTTACACAGATAGTAAGCGGCAGGGCTGGATTATTTTCCTAGTCTGCTTTATTCTGTGGTTTCCGTTCTTTCCACTATGCTAGACTGTTTCATCAATCTTTATGACCATAGTTAATGTCAGTATAATGTGCTGTGATAAATGACATACTTTCACATTATTGCATATAATCCTTTCAGTAACAAAGGTGGACATGCAGTAATGTGCTCCACAAGAGATTATCTTTTCTTTTCTCTGGCTGCCAGGAAAATCACTTTGGAATCACAGAAGGCAGATCTCCTTCATTCAGAGGGATAAATGTGGTCACCATAACATCACTTAGGGAGCATCCCCTTAGAAGAGTAAATGTGTTTAAACCACTGAGGCTAGCTTTTGTTAGAATGGTGGATAGGGAGTTGATAAGGCTTGTCCTTCTCAAGTCCCTGGATGGTCACTCTTAGAAGAGTAGACAAAACCCCGCATATTCTGAAGGCAAAGGCTATATAATCAGACCCTTTTGGTTTTGAGGGCATC
This sequence comes from Eulemur rufifrons, assembly GCF_041146395.1. Taxonomy (NCBI): domain Eukaryota; kingdom Metazoa; phylum Chordata; class Mammalia; order Primates; family Lemuridae; genus Eulemur; species Eulemur rufifrons. Next base: position 86,403,629 of record NC_090988.1, on the reverse strand, counting down.
AGTAGAAAAGTGGCCTGTGTACCTAGTCTGGAAAGGAAGTGGGTGGGTAGTTCAGGATCTGAGAAGCAGAGGATGTAGAACCAAGAGTGATCCAGTACTCCTAGGGCCAGATGGTGCCCTGGAAAATGGCTGTCTATAGGAACTACAATGTCAGTCATTAGATCTGTAACTGGCAGAAGTCCATCTTTGGGGCATTGTTGACTGAGCATAGCCCTAGCTCTAAAGGGACTGGGACTCATCTCTCTCAAAGAATCACTGCAGCTGTGCTGGGATCTGGAGTAGTGAAATAGCACAGACGTGGATCTGCAGCAACTTTGGTAAAGAACCAGACCCAAGAGAAACTATAGGGCTGTTGACTGATCAGACTCAATTTTCCGTACCCCAGGTAAGAAACACCCTTTTTATGGGTCTCTAAATCCCTTGAATTTCTTGGGTAACTCATAGGAATGAGGAGCTTTAAGAGCTTGGATAATTTTTACTGCTAATAAAAGTGATAGGACTATATTTGCATCTCTAGTGTGTGTAGCTGTTTGTACCTGTTAAGTACAGTTGCAGAAACCAAAGCTTGGAGACACGCCAGGGATTTATAGTTATGAAGTGATGGCTCTAGAACTGAGATTCTGGTTTTTGATTGTGTTTCCTGTAGCAACTGCCTGATTCCCTCAATCTGCCCAGGTGGAATAGTCCAGTACATGGAGTTGTCAGCCTGAATATGAGAGGAACACTGGTGAAAGCAGAAACCTATGAATCAGTGACACACAGATTCCCTAGACTACCTTTTAGCTCTCAGCCATTAATTGCCATCATGGTGATTGGGAGTTGATAAGGCTGCCTGGCGACAGGAAGAAGAGAGCAACTGTGAGATAGGCCAGAAGGTTATGCCTCCTTAAGAGTTAGGGGGAGGATCTTGGATGGATTTCAGTTCTGTCCTACATAGGTAATAGGGGAACTAAATCTTTGAACAACTGTCATGCTATTAATCTGTACTGGGTAACAATGTTAAGGAAGGTAACAGATGAGGGCATTCTCTCTCTTGGGGTTATTTATATTTCAGTGGGGCTTAGCACATTGAGCTAAAGAGATTGGTGAAAGTAAAACTTTAGGGCATTGGGAGTATCTGCTTCATCTATGCTGAAGAAGACTGTATTTACCAATACCCTAACTGGCACATGTTTTGAGTCTGTGAATTAATTTAATTGAAGCATCTTAAAAAGGCATAAGATTCGATCATATGTAGTTATGCATTTAATAAATAACTTTTACTTAAAAGAATAAATTACATGGAATCAAAAGTGTTCCAAAAATCTGGGATACATTGTTTTCTGCTGCTTTTTGACTAATTTATTTATGTATTTTTTCTCATATGCTCTATACACTAACCCTAAATATATTCTGGTGGAGAACATTTCAGAATCATTCATTAATTCAGCATATATTTATTGCACATCACTGTGCTCCAGGCACAGTTCCAGGGGTAGGAAATTCAGCAATGAAATATTTGGCTTGAGCCAGGCAATTGTCATTAAGACATTGAGATGGACATGATTAGTATGATTAGTTGCTTAGCCAGCTCAGTTTTCCCCCCTTCTTTTCTTCCGTCATAACAGAAACTATCCTTTCCCTGTATAGCCACATGCCTCACAGAAAGCTGATACTACCTGCAAGGGTGGGCTAACTCTCTAAGGATGATATCCCTTCCTTTGCCAGTGGTTGGTTCAAAATGGTCATGTGTCTAATTTTATCCAATGAGACAGGAGGGAGTTTGCCAAAGGCTTCTGACAACAGTTCTTCTTTTTCTAAGGAGAACCACAGGCAGATCAGGTTTCTTTTCTTTCTCTGGACAATACTGTGTTTGAATGCTATGTGTATCTTGCTATAACTCTGATATTGAACTGTATACTAAGGCTGGGGATGATAAAGCAGAGAGATGAAAGAAATCCTAGGTTTTTAATATTATTGGCTGAATCCTGAAGCCCATCCTACATTTAGCAGAGATAACATTTTCTTATTATTTTTTTTTAGAACAACATGAGTCATTTTATTTGCATTAAAAATAATCTTAACCTATTCTGACATGAGATCCTTTTTTTGGGAGAACAGATTGGGTATAGAGGTATGCACATTAACAATAAAATCTACCCCAGAACTTTCACAGTGCTATGGATTTTATATGTCAGAAACCCCTTTATTCCTGATATTTTTTCTTTCTTTCCCTTCTTCTTCTTTTTGAAAAAGTGTCTTTGCTTCTGGAAAACTTATGTGTTGGGCAATTGTGTGTTTGTGTGTGTGTGTGTGTGTGTGTATGTGTGTGTCCATTTCTACCCACTTCTTTTGGGGAGCTGTTCTGCCCCCATTTAGTCAGGAGATTGTGCTGAGGCTGTAGTCACAGTATCCCATCTTCTTGCCATGAGGATGACCACTTGACACAGCCCTAGCCAATTAGAATAGCCCAGTTTCCTTGCCATGGTGATTGGTGATTGGGTTAAGAGTGGGCATGTTGTCAAATCCTCTTCTGGGGCTTATTGATTTGAAGCTGTAGAAGATGGTGAGTTGCCATTAGAGTCAAAAAGCCTGAAGTATATGAAGCTGGAATTTTGACAATGTTAAACACTGTATGGAGAAAGATCTTCAGTAGTTGGAGAGGATAAGTCAGTACACACAGGACGAGATTCTCTCATTTAAACTAATTTTAGTTAGGCTATGACTTGCAATTGAAGTAATCTTGGCTAATCCCGAGTATTTTGAGAGTTTAGAGATTGGGGTCTGTTAAGAGCATTGTGTCTGGATAACTAATTGCCTATCAGTAGGAAAATAATATATAGTAGAAAATTTTTAGGTATCAGTGTCAAGTGGGAGTAATGTAAGGTGTTTACATGCTTTCACATTCTTTTGTATGTATGTGTGTGCTCATATTTCTTCCTCTTCTTTTTTAACTTGTACCTTGTATTAATTTTGGTTCTCTAGAGAAACAAATAGGATAGATTGATTCATCTATCTATGTATCTATTGAGATTTTAAGGAATTGACTTGCATGACTGTGGGTGCTCCAAGTTTGAAATTTGTAGCATAGTCAGACAGTTTGGAAATTCAGGCAAGAGTTGATGTTGCAATCTTGAATCTGAAATCTTTAGGGCAAGCCAGTAGGTGGGAAACTCAGGAAGGGTTTCTTTGTTGCAGTCTTGAGGTAGAATTGTTTCTTCTTCAGGAAACCTCATCCTTTGCTCATAAGTCCTTTAACTGATTGGAAGAGGCTCACCCATATTATGGAGGGTAATCTGTTTTACTCAAGTCTACCAATTGCAAATATGAATCCTATCTGAAAAAGTCTTCACAGCAACGTCTGGATTGGTGTTGATTAAACAATTGAACACCATAGCTTAGTCAAATTGACACGTAAAACTAACCATCAAATACTCTAATGATCTGAAACTATCCTTGGATGTGTGTTTGTTCTAGAGAAAAGAGAAAGATAAGCATTCTATTCTATGCAGTTGATACAGTATTATTTTCAGCAAAGTGGAATGAGCTTAGCTAATGACCGGCTAGCTGTTTAAATACTTCCCCCAAAAGGATTAAAATAAATTATTCTAAAACTCAAGTCATGACTTTGGGGAATGATCCCTGAACATATAATTGGATAATAATCCTGTACAATTAAGAACTTCATTCAATTAGATGTGTTTTGCAGCTTGAAGGAATGGGGTCCAGGTGAGTGGTTGAAGTTGAAGGAGATGGAGAGGAAGAGCTGATGAAAAGCTACGTTGCTCAAAATTAAATATTTATGGCTATGTTATTGGGAAAAAGATGATAGCCTAAGTGGCTATCTGGTTATTTTACTTAAAAGATTCCAGATTATTCCCTATAATCTATGGTTCCCAAACTTATCAAACTTTAAGATCCCCCCTTTTAACACAAAAATTCTATCTACTCTTATAAGATAATGGTTGCACTTTTAGCTTGTATTGATTGAGATAACACATGATGACAAAAACTTGACATAAATTATGGAATATTTTTTAAAGCAGTAATATTTTATCAGTCACAACTAAATCTACGTATAGCCCAACTGTTAGATGAGGACATTCTTCCTCTTGAGATCTAGGTAAAATGAGTTCAAATGCAAATTCTTGGGCAAGTCCAAAGTTTCCCAAGATATAGTTGAATATTAGGGGGCTAGATATGAAGGGATGCTTATATTTGCATATCTGGTTTTGAACTTCTGCTATTTTAGTTTAGATTATTTTGTACCTTTCATGTTGCTTCTTTTCTACCCTGTATTGCACCAGATAGGACTGTCAGCTGCTTATATTCCACATAAAACTACTCACATAAAGCAATGTGTAAGTTTAACAGACTATACATTGATACAACATGGGAGGTTTAACAAAACTTCAAAGAGAATACTGGGTACTCTGTTTATAATAGGTTTTACTTTTCTGCTTATAGGTTTTTCCCCCCACTGACCACTTTACCTCACTTGGTGCTCATATTCCCTTCTTTGACCTCTCTGTTTCTCTCAAGAACAGAAACCAAATACCTCTTATTATCTCATGGTTTTCTTCTTTATTCCCTTGGCTCTTGCTTATACCCATGTTCCCAAGACTTCACCTTCACTCCTAAAGGCTTAACAAAGTATTTTGCCAACAGAGTTAGTTCTTTTCCTAAGAGAAGTTAAATTCTGTTACTAGCTTTTAAGACAGTTTATTCATACATCAAATGGTACATGTATTTTCCTTATTGAGAAACTACTATGTGCCAGGGACTTTTTATAGGTGCTGGGTACATAACAGTGAATGAAACAGAGTTTATATGTTAATGGAGAGAAATAAACAAAAGAATCTTGGTATATAAGATAGTGAAATTACCACAAAGGAAAAAACGAGGCACAGTAAAGGAATAAGAAGTCTTGAGTGGGAGTAGTTATTTCATACAGAGTGTTATATGTAAAATGAGATGCCACAAGGAAGAGAGGAAGTGAGAAAAATTGATAATTTAGGGAAGAATGTTCCAGTAAGCAGAAACATCAAGTGCAAAGGCCCTGGGATAGAAGTCTGCTTAGCTGTTTCAAGGAAGCACAGAGGCCAATGTGGCTCCAGCTACGTGAATGAATAGGAGTGGGATGGGCTGTGACTGTGTGTAGTTCATGTCTGGAAGAGCCTTACAGGTCACTGGAAGGAATTGTGGTCTTATTCTCAGTGAAATAGAAAGCCATCGGATGGTTTGGAACAGAGGGTGAGCTGATCTGCCTCATGTTTCTAAAGGATTTCCTCGTTGCTGTCTGGAGAATAGATGCTAAAGGGCCAAGGGCAGAACCATCATCTTCCCCCAGACTGTCTGAGGCTCACAACTGGTCTTTTTAGCATAAGGCATTGGGTTGTTTGTTGCCTCTTTGTGCCCTAGAAAGCATCATAAACTACTGGAGGAGAATCCTGTCCTGAATGTGTGTGTGTCCTTATGACTCTCTTCTGTGAACATGGGGTGATCTGTTCAGGCAGAACCTTATGCATGAAGAACATACCTAGAACAATTATATTTCCACTTAGGGAAAATGCTGAAGCAAATCTCTCAAAACATAAGTAAAGAAGAAATTTTTTTGGGGGGGTTGCAGGGGGCAGATCGAGCTATGTTGCTGAGAGCCCTGCAGCTGTCCCAAGAAAGGGCAAATAGACAAAAGATCATATTATTTCCTGACTCTTAAAGAAATGGCTTTCATTTTGCCAGTCCAGCAGGAGAGGCGGTGATTCTGAACACTTCTCCAGTGCCTTTGCATCGGGAATGCACAGCTGTCCATGCTGATTGCTTGCTTTCTTCTGATTAATATCCTCCTGGTATTGAAATTCATCTGGGTTCCAGTTGCGTCATCTTATGGATTTCAATTTAGAAGCGAAAGGAAAATACAATAGGATTCTTATTATATAGAGTTTTAAATATCACTAAGTAACCTCCCTCCTACTCTCTGCTTGGCCCTGCTCTGAATCACTTTGGAAGGCAAAACTTTTATTTCTCTTTGGGTGTTGGAAGCTCATGGGAACCAAGGCCAGGGAGCTCCCATGTTCTGTCCATGGTGAATCAGTAGAGAGGAGTCCTTCACTTTTCTCACCCCACATTTCTAATTCCTCTTATAGAAGAGGGAACATATGCTGGCATGTCCACTCTCTCGGAAGGACTGGAGAGGAATCTTTTTTTCATTTTCTTTACTTCTTTACTTAACCCTCTCCTTGAGAGGACAGATGGTGAATATAATTGTTCTAATTACCAATGGGGCCTCCAAGAGTTTTCCAGAACCAGACTCTGTCCTATTGCTCTTTCTTGGGGATTTTGTCCTCAAGGGATTGAGCTAGTCTTCTCTCTGTGGTCTACATGTGGTAAGTTGACTAGAGAGAGCCTGCTTCTAGTCAGGTCTCTACTTTCTCTGTTCTATGCTGGCTGTGTATAATGGGTGGATCAGTTCAGAGCACAGGTGGAAGTGGGAAGCCCTGCCATGATTTCTAGCTTAGGTATACCGGTAATAAAGCAGACACTAATTTGATGCTGATTTTTCTCCTTGTACTGGCTTCAGTTGATTAGAACTTGGAGAGAGGAGAGATTTGGTTTTCTGGAATTTCAAATTCTGGGTAATAAGCCACAGGGCTTCCACCCCTCAGCCACAGGGGATTCAACCAGGAGTGGGAAACTGTTGGGGTGGAGGGGGATCTATGGCATAGCCAATGACTTATGATATGTATGGAATGACTTTTAAAAATGAAGAGCTGCAATGGAGTTCCCTCTCTGGAAATTTGAAGTGAGACTAGGAGAGACTTACCAGTAGCATTTGTACTTAAAGCTCACATAATATTTGGGGTGGGATATTTATTATTGGGCCATATGCATACCAAACATTGAGAGAATGGTACTCAGGGAAAATGTAGTTGAGAAAGAAATGAAAAATGAGATTTCAGGAGAGAAACAGGAAAACCAGAAACCAGGGGAATGATGGAGACAGAGAGTAGCTGCCCCAGGAGCTGCTTCCATTTTTGCTATTGCTAAGGTGTGTTTGCTCAACTTTTCCTGGTTACCTATGAGATATTATAGAATGTTTATTTCCAACTACTTTTTACTAGAGTGAGTTCAAGAGGGTTATTTATCTTTTTTCTATGCAACTTGAAGATTTCTTTGAAGAACCCTTACAAGTAAAATGGACTTGAGGCTGTAGCATAGACAGGACAATTGGATCCTCCCATCCCTCCAGCAGACATGGCAGGATGGAGACATCTAAGCTTTGTAAAAGTGAAATAATTAGTCCTCTTGTATCTCCACTGGGACTACTGGATGCACCCAAAGATAAATGAAGTATTTTCCTGGTGCCAACTCTTGCTCACTCAGCATTTCCTTTCATTGCTTTCTCTATGCAGATAAGAGTTCCATGGGCATTTAACCAATAATAAGCTGAATTTTTATTATCAATTGTTAGCTATGAGACTTACAGAATGCTATTACCTGGAAGGAACCATTCTGGCCTGTCATCTCTTGAGGAGTCATGTATCAGACAGCTCGTATGCACCATTTCAGGTCTTGTTGGCCTCAGTGCTACAGCACCAGCTACGTGGCCCTCGACTGACTTTATGCAAATATAACTGGCAGAACCTCATCTGATGCCCATATCACACACCTCTTATTGCTAGAAGTGTGATTTACCCTCACTTCTTTGGGTGACTTTAACCAGCATCAAGATTATAAAAAAGTTGTCTGCACTGGAAGTCATAGCAATGTAGCAAAAACCTGGAAAGAGTAGGGCGATGTAATGTGTAATTGGTGTTGGAGGCTGACTAGTTGCTCACAAAACAAGTTTCTTTTTCCTCTGGAGCATGACTAGATTACATTCCCAGCCTTTCTTGTGGTTAAGTGAGGCCCTTTGACTGAGTTCTGGTTAATGGATTGTGGGCAGAAATGATATTAAATAGGTGCAATTCTAGCCCTGGACCGCCTTGCATGAGTGATTCTCTATGCTTTGTCCTCAATTTAGAGCTGAAATGAGAGGATTCCAAGGACCCAGAGGATTGTGGATCTCCAAGATGGAAGGAGCTTGAGTCCCTGAGTGACTCATGCCACATGTCTAAGCCATATGACTGTATATTAGAAATTGCCTATTATTGTGTTAAGCCACTGACATTTTGGAGTTGTTTATTATAGCATTTAATCTGCCCTGACTGATATTTAAGTGTTACAGAGCTGATTATCATAAGTAAAGTATTTCCCTACTGACTGGCCTTCATAATAAACACACATGGGAATATCATCTGGGCAAAATAAGTGCTGGCAGACAAGATTATATTTAATGGGCCTTTTTATCCTACAACAAACCCCTTTCATCCCTTATGGGGAAGGTTGCTGAATGCAGTTTCCCTAGACAGAAGATAATATCTTATGATTATAGCAAAGGGCAAGGGGGTAACTGTATGTGTGTGTGTGTATGTGTGGTGTATGTATGTGGTAAGCAATTAAACAAGCCTCTTCAACCATTATGAAACCTTAAACTTACCCTCCTCTTCCTTCTCCCTTTCCCTTCTTACCTCCCCTCCCTTCCACATTTACTAGTGCTTAATCTGTGCAGGGCAATAGAATCTACAGGCTTAGATTCTAGGTGCTTTAGGCACAGGAGCTCTTCTCGTTCTTACCAGTAATTATAATCCACTGGGGTCATGGGATAAATAAGAGACTTTTGGCAGATAAAATCTTGGGAGATCGTCTTGGTATAATTTCCTAATCCAAGCTTGACTCAGAGAACAAGGCTTTCACAAGATTATATAAGCTTTAAAATTACAATAACTTCTCACTCTCTCATCACAACACCATACCCGTCCATGTCCATATGTCAAGATGTGGGTGGAAGGAACATTATTTCTATCTGTGAGAACAACATCATCTCTGTTTTTGATATCTAAATAGGCTAGGATAAGACTCCCACAGCTTTTATACTCCCTCTGTCCCACTAAGTCCTAGTGAGTCTTAATCATCTGTATTTTGGAGAGATACATTAATTTTTATAAGGGACACTGAGTACGATGTCTACATGCATTGTATAGATAGTTAAAAAGTAAAGATTTGAAGTAGGGGAGTGACATGGCACGATGCCTTCATTGTACAAATAAGGAAGGGAGTCTTGGGTAAGACAAAGAGGTATCCCAGGTTTTATAGTGAGCAAGTTGCTGTTTGGGTCTAGAACTCTGATTGTTTGAACAAGATAGTATTGGAATTATATTGTCACTTTCTGTTTCTTTCTTCATTTATAAAACATAGACATCGGACCATGTCATTTCATTTCCCTGCTCAAAAATTTTACTTTTCCAATATGTATAAAGTACCTACACAGACCCTGAATGACTGCGTGGAGTAGAGCTCCCCTCTGCCAATTAGGAACACTCATTTTGAACTCATGCTTGATCAAGAAATAAACTTCTTTTATGTTACATCACTTAGATTTCAGAGTTGGTAGGATAAAGCATCTGGTGTTACCTTTAATAAAAAGATAGACAGGCTGGTTTTTTTCTGACTGACCATAGTGATTGATCCAAGGGATGGTCACTTATTTTAAGCACTTCTGTGAAACTGAATATGTGACACTAAGAGAGACATGATATTTTTATATTGGGGGATTGTAAGTTATAAAGGTCATATAAGCTGTAATTGTTGTGGACATTCGTATCTCCTTATGAAGAGGTTCTACCTGAGAATGAAGCCAACTCAGAGGAAAGCAGAGAAGAGTGATGGCAAAAGTGAATCATGAGCACCTAAATTTGTCTGTATCTGAATTTTTAGGAATTGGCGCTATGTGAGTTATTTTTTTTTTTTCTTTCTGTTTAAGCTAGTTGGAGTTAAGTTTCTGTCATTTGGAACTGAAAGAGGTCTGGCTAGTCTAACCAGAAGTTAAGCAAGAGTCAAGTATAACTGAAGTGCTTTATGAAGTCTTAGAGTTCTTTGATTTTTACCCTATAAACATTTTTGTTTAATCAGCTGCAATGTGAAGAGGTAGGTAACTGCTCATGGGAAACCCTGCTTTGGTGATCTCTGGGTTGATTTCATGAATTCTTTCCAATTTCTATGTCCTTGAAGGGCCTGCTTCAATAGTAATTCAATATTGTGACTTGATCATTTGAGGAGAACAACACATTTCTATACTTTCTTAAAATGATCTGAGCCATGTTGCTACCTTTGCCATTTCCCTCTAAGCTTGCCTTCTCTCTTAGTCAAGCCCTTGAAGCAGCAATAAATTAAACTAAGCATCAATAAACACATATTCCCTCAACTTATGTTTCTAGTTGCCAGAACTCATTTCTCTATGGTCTGTTGACAGGCAACAGGCATGATTCCAGGATGGAATATACTGTAGAGTTATTGATTTTTCTGTGATAATAGTAATAGAAATTTATCAAACTAGCAACCTGTACTGGGACCTATACCTTACTTGCAAAGATTACTTTCCCTTAAGGGGCACTCCTAGGTTTCTTGTGACTGTCCATGCTAATTAAAGTCTAACTCCTTTAGCTTATTTGAAGTTTAAAATTCTCTGCAATCTGACCTGTGCCTTTCTTTCCAACTTTATTTCTGTCACTGTCTTTTAGTCAGATTGAATTGCTTGTGTTTCCAGAACATACATCTTGCATTCCTATGTCTTTGCTTTTATTCAGTGTTTCTTTTCCCTGCAGTGCTTTTTCTCTGTCTTCCTCCATATGTCCATAATTACTTATCCTTCTAGGCCAAGTTGGAAGGCCACCTGCTCCACAAGGTCTTTCTTAATAATCTTAGTTGGAATGAATCCTTCCATGATTGGAATTTGGCAGCACTTTGTATATACTCTTTTATCAACTACCACACTCACCACAGAACTAACACAACCCTAGCCTCCATAACCCTACAACCAACCATCCCAATCCAGTATTCTCAAGTAATTATGACCATCACTACCCTTCTCTTCCCCTGCCCTCACTTACAAAGCTATCAAGGGCCAGAGCCAGAATTCAAGTCCAAGCTGTCTGACTTCAAATCTGCAGTTTTAACCATTGTGCTACTATTTTTTCTTATGGTACATAATTTGGTAATGATGATGGTGATCCTACTAACTGTATATATAGTTAGGTTCATTTGTTTCATTTAATTTTAAATTTTAAAAATTGCTTTTCATTTTGTTTTATAATTGTATAAAATTTTTACACTGTTCCAAATCTAATATACAATGAAATGTATATTTCAAAAATTCCATCTTCAAATCCTATCTCTTCCAACCTATCCTTCTCTCCTCTATAGATAATTATTTAAAAATTATGTTGCTTTTTCATTTCTAATATAGACATATATAGAAGTACACACACATATAAAGTGTTTCATTATATAATTTATTTGATTTCCTCTATCTCTCTTCTGATATTTTTTTCCCCTTTATTTTGAGAGGTTTGCATTTTTGTTCTAATAGTAACCTGTATACTAATACTTTTCTATAGTATTCTTAGTCTCCTTTTTTTCTTGGTTTTTTTATTGATCCCTAACTATGAACAATATTGAAATTAGCTAGTAACCTTTTCTTCCCACTCTTCCTTTGTATCAAGCATTGATTTGAAGTTGTGTTCTTTCATTCCCAATTAATATCTATAAGACAATCAGTGAGTTTAATCTACTTTTAAATACTCTCTTCTTTCTATACCAGATATTTACTTTTCCTACATTGTAAGAGCATATACTCATTATACTATCTCCCTTATAATTAGCATTTAATCTTAATTTTACTAGTAAATATATATTTATTCTTATCTTTAGGCCTTATGTCCATTTCTTTCTCATCATTTTGATGTCTGAATCTTGGCCCATAAAGAATTTCTCAGGAGAGGCTCATAGAAACAGTATTTCCTTAATTATTGCATATTCATATCATTGTACTTTTATGCTTGTTTTACTGCATGCAAAAATTAATTTATGAGAGTCTTCAGTATGCCTTGTCATGTAGTGAGTTGTTGTATTGGGAAGTTTAATGCCTTCCTGATTCTCATTCTTCTGTAGGTGACACATTTCTCTCCGGAAACTTGTAAGGTCTTCTCTTTATACCAATGTTCTGAAATTTCAAAACATTGATGTGCCATGATGTAGGTCTTTTGTTATTTACTATGCTCGGCACTCAATGTGGCTTTTCAGTATGGAAACTCAAGTCTTTTTTTTTTTTTTTTTGTGAAGAGGTATATGTGTGTGTGTGTGTGTGTGTGCGTGTGCGTGTGTGTATACGTCTGTGTATAGTGGGGAGATTGACTTTTCCAAGTGTTGACATTTAGCCAGTTTTCCTGCTTTTATACCTGTGACTCTGTTAACATCAGTTAGAGTCTAGTGACTCTAAACCTTGAGCATCTCTGGGGTTCAGTGAAAAATCAGCTCTTTTAATAACCGCTTTCCTTCTGCATGCTATGATTTCTTCCTCTCTCTCTTTCTTCCCCTGCCTCCTACTCTTTCTGCTTCTAGAAATTTATTGTAATATTACATTCATTTCCATTTCTTTCTTATTCTCTTTATCATTATGAATTTTTTTTGTTACTTTACTACCATTTTGAGAATCATGGGAGAGATAGTAGTTAAATATAGTTAAATGTGATCTATGTGGTCAATTCCCCATCTTCAGCTGTAAATCGTCAAGGTTCTTTGGATTTATTTTGAAAGCTACAAAGAAGATAAACTCTTGATTGATGTTGATAGGTACAAAGCATTTTAACTTATATTTGCTACAATTTGGAAGAAAAAACAATACAACTTTTTATGAATTGTTTAAAGAGAGAAAAATGGACACATAAGTTGGATTTTGGGAAGAGGGTGAGCAAGGGGCAGAAGGGATGGTAAATATAACTGTGTAAAATGATACTCATAATGCTGTTTGGTGCCTACCTCGTAGGTGAAATTAACTCTCTATTGTACTGTCTGGCAGGAGTTTCAAGCCAGTGTCTGAAAACCAAGCCTGTTTCTTAATTTGGACTTAGTGTGTTGGTTGTTTGTATCAGGCATACGGCAATTGATGATTCCTTTGTAGAATATTGATTACATTTAATGAGTATGAATGAATAGACTCTGGCTCCATGGGACAATGAATAAAATGTAATTCAGTTCAGTCTTGTTCGATTGTGTCCCTGCTAATTTTCTACTCTCACAGCTTGCTGAGATATTTTGAGAAGTAGATTTCCTAAAATTCAGTGTAATAGACTCTTCTTTCTCATGGCTTTCTCCTTTGCCTCCCCCAACCCCTCATAAACCTGTGTTAAGGTTTGGGTTGGGGGAAAAGTAGGGAGAAGAGAAATGAAGTAGTAATAGAAGCCTGTTTTCCTGGAATGAGAATTTTGATGTTTGAGCTTTTCTTACCTCTTAGGAACTCCACATTGGAGAGCATAGACTTTCCAGTGAGTATAACTAGGAATTCTTATAGCATGAGAGTACATATATTTTGGAGGCAGATAATAGTTGGGTGCATGGTCATATGTAAGAGTGGTTTAAAGTTGGTAAGACATTTAATAAGGGTTTACTTTGTCTGCACACCATTGAGGTCAGCCTGAGGATTTTTGCTAATTTTCACATTGTTATTGGTCGAGGCTAATGGTGGGATGCGCTTGACAGAGAGAATCAGGGCTTTTGATGGAGAATGATTCTTCCGGGGGTTAGCTTGATGAAGATTTTAAATGCATTAATAAATAATAGTTTTAAAGGACTTACACATGCCAAGAAGTGTTCTAAACTTAAATGCATTAACTAATTTAATCCCTATGAGGGAATTGCCATCATTATCAGTTTAATTTTACACACAACAAATCTGAGACACTGAAAGTTTAAATTTGTCCAACAACTTATGGAGCTGGGTTTAGAAACAAGGAGGCCTGCCTCAGAGCCTGTGCTCCTAAGCATTATACCACCTCTCGAGCTTCTACAGATGGTAATTGCCTTAATAAAATGTTAGATAAAGATCCAGATCATGCATCCTGTGATGTTTCTATTTGGAGCTGATGGTGTTTTGTTGTATTACCCAAGCAGAGGTTCTGATTTGACAGACCTCCCTTTCTTTGTTTTATAATGGAGGAAGATAAAATGGTAGTGTGTGCATATGTATTTTAAAAGTTAAATATACAAAAGTATTTATATGTATGCAAGTATTGCTAACTGACTACTGGAAGTAGCAGGCCCTCAATACACTTTTTTTGGCAGAAAAATGACCATATGACACTGAGAAATTAGCAAACTGTAGCAGAGGGCTGGAAATGGTGCTGTGGGAGACAGCATGGTGCAGCTGAAGTTATATCCAAGGGGAGTGGATTAACTGTGTGTGACTTTGTCCATTGGGCATGGCTGATTTTTACCATTTAAGTTTAGAACACTTTTTGGTACATGTAAGTCCTCTGGGTAAATGACATTCTCTTCTTGGTCCTTGGTCTTCTCACTTATACAATGCAGGGATTGGATCCAATTATTTTACAGCAGTTGTCTTAAAACTGTTCTGTGGATTTTAGGGTTCTGGGGTGTGTCTTAGTGGCCATAGAAGATGGCCATGGGGAAGTTGAACAGAAAGAGTTATTTTCCATTCCTCCAATTCAGAATCACTCAGAACAGTGTTTCACTTTTCTTAAATTTCTAAATTAAAATTATACGCAGGATTCTCTATGACAAAAGAGTTCTCATGCTAAAATAAGTTTAAAACCCACTAAACTCGTAATTTATATGTTCGCATATGTTATAGATTTATGTTATCCATGCTGTGATCCACAAAACTCACATGGGCCCCCGGTTGCCCTTTCTGCCACAAATACACTTGTAGTATGACTTTCCTTTATCTATTGGGCATGGTTGATTTTTACCATTTCTCAAAATGGTAAAGTCAACATAATTACTAAGGAATTGTTATCCCTGTGAATCCATCAGTTTACTTAACACTTTTACTTCGTTATTCCATTTGTACATCCCTATACATTGATAAAGGAACTTGACCAGATATTTTAGATGAAGGAACTAAAAATAGAGAAAACTGCTGTCCCAGATTTATATTTATGAGTTGTGAACTTGATCTTTAATACACCAGCATGTACATTTGTTTATAGTGGGCCCTTAGCCATGGTTTTTGTTCAACATGCTCTGTGTTTCTGTACTGCTTTTGGTTGTGCTAAAATTGAAGTGCCTGCCCATTGGTGATAAATGGGGCATTTTTACTTCATTTCTTATCACTTACATCCTTTTATAATATTTCATGCACTTGAACCATCAAATTAGTTGGCGTTTTCTGAAACCTGCCATAGTGTTTCACTTTTCTGTCTTACCATACGTATTTACTTTCTTTTTGAATACCCTGCCCCTCCCTCTACCATCCCATCTTCCCAGAAAGCTCCTATTCATCCTTCAAAGACCTGTGGCATCATCTTGTCCTTGAAAAGGCTACCACTGAACTTGTACACATCAAAATGCATAGTAATTAATTGGTTATTTGTCTATGTTTCTTACTATATTGTGGCTACCTAAAGGGCTTGATCTCTAATCTATATTCCTAGGTCTTGGCATTCAGTATATGTGGAACGACTCTCTATTGGGGAATACTTTTTACTGAAGAGAAAATCCCAGTGTGATATCAGACAATCTCATGGTTTTAAATACCAAGTATATACTGGTAACGTCCACATTTATTTCTTCTCACTCTTCAACTTCAGACTCGTATATTTCTCTATTTACTTGACATCCACACTTGGGATGCCAAACAGACATTACAAACTTAACGTATCCCAAACTGAACATCTAATCTATTTCTTGTTAGGGTTACCAACTGTCACAGTTTGCCTGAGGCTGGGGAGTTTTGTAGGCCACAGGACTTTTAGTGCTAAACCCAGGAGCGTCTTGTGTAAAGCAAGGTAGTTGGTCACCATAACATGCAGACACACACACACTCACCATCCAATTGACACCACCTTCAGTCTTTCCCATCTCTATCCTTGTCAACTTTATCCTTACAATTGCTCAGGACAAAAACTTTGGAGCCATTGTTAACTCCTCTCTTTCCCTCATGCCACTACACCCCCCATCTAATCCTTTAGTAAATATTTTTGGTTCTACCTTCAAAATCTAGAGTCCATTCTGTTTACTCTATTTAAAATTGAAGACAGGAAACCAACTCCACCTATCTGTTTTTTTTTTTTTAACTTATTTATATCTTATTTATTATTATTTAAATTTTGTTTAATTTCAGCATATTACGGGGGTGCAAATGTTTAGGTTACGTATATTGCCTTTGCTCCACCCAAGTCAGAGTGTACAGTATCCCACAGACGGTGCATACTGTACCCATTAGGTGTGTATATATCCAGCCCCCCACCCCCTCCCATCTACCCGACACCTGATGAATGTTATTACTATATGTGCATTTAAGTGTTGATAAGTTTATACCAATTTGATGGTGAGTACATGTGGTGCTTGTTTTTCCATTCTTGTGATACTTCACTTAGTAGAGTGGGTTCCAGCTCTATCCAGGATAATACAAGAGGTGCTAGGTATATCACCATTGTTTATTGTGGCTGAGTAGAAAGAACTCCATGGTATACATATACCACATATTGTTAATCTACTCATGTATTGATGAGCACTTGGGTTGTTTCCACATCATTGCAATTGTGAATTGTGCTGCTATAAACATTCTAGTACAGATGTCTTTTTTGTAGAATGTCTTTTGTTCTTTTGGGTAGATGCCCAGTAATGAGATTGCTGGATCAAATGGTAATTCTATTTGTAGCTCTTTGAGGTATCTCCATATTTCTTTCCACAGAGGTTGCACTAGTTTGCAGTCCCACCAGCAGTGTATGAGTTTTCCTATCTCTCCGCATCCTCGCCGACATTTATTGTTTTGGGACTTTTTGATAAAAGCCATTCTTACTGGAGATAAGTGATATCTCATTGTGGTTTTGATTTGCATTTCCCTGATGATTAGAGATGTTGAGCATTTTTTCATATGTTTGTTGGCCATTAGTCTATCTTCTTTTGAAAAGTTTCTGTTCATGACCTTTGCCCACTTTTTGATATGCTTGTTTGATATTTTCTTGCTGATATTCCTGAGTTCTATATAGATTCTAGTTGTCAGCCTTTTATCAGATGTGTAGCATGCAAATATTTCCTGCCATTCTGTAGGTTGTCTGTTTGCTCTTGTGATAATTTCCTTGGCTGTGCAGAAGCTTTTTAATTTGATCAGGCCCCATTCATTTATTTTTGTTGTTGTTGTGATTGTCTTTGGGGTCCTCTTCATAAATTCTTTGCCCAGGCCAAGGAGATGGGGCAAGAAGATGGCGGACGAGAAAAACCACCAGCCAGAATGTCTCCACAAGGAAGATAGATTTTAGATGAAAGTGAAGAAAATAAACAGGCAGACAAACATCGATTGTATGAGGGTTGGAAGGAAGGGTGCCTGAAACTACAGGAGATTCCACAGGAAGAGGTTGTGGAGCAGAACTGGAAGGAGAAAGGCATCGGCAAGGTCTAAACCCTGAGAGGCTTGGAGACCAGCGACAAGGGTAGGTGGAGCAGTTAAATTTCCCCTCCCTTGCATCTCAGACTGCTGATGGGCTCCTGAGCAGTTGGAGAGACCTGCTAACAGTAGCCCAGGGACGGCTGCCACCAGTGAGCAGTGAGCCTCTTTGGGCAGGGCACCAGGCTCCCTGTTCCCTCAGGGTACGTTCTGACCCACAGACCCCAGGCTGTGGGTCAGATGCCATATTGCCTCATTCTCCCCTTCCCCTTCCCTACCCGGGGCTGCCGAGAGAGACAATTTAGCCACCACCTGAAGGCATCTACAGGGAACGGGACCTTTCCTTTTGGGGCCCTACAGTGGACTGGGGGGTACTCAGACTGTGAGCTCCCTACCTGCCAGCCCTCCCAGGTACTGCTTGCTTGGTGGCTCCAGGACAGTGGGGCAAATCCCAAGGCGGAGAGACTTTGATCCAGTTTGGACACCCTGTGGGTGACTTGAGACCAGCACTCTTCTCCCTGGCAGGGTCAGGGATTGATCTCCGGGGCCTAAAGGACAAGCCTGCAGACCAGATCCTGTACACCCAGGTCCCCATCGCATTGCCTAGGGGCACAGAAGGGATATTTGTGAAGGAGCCTACTGAGGTGTGTGTGCCTTCAGGAGCAGATCAGCATGCTTGAGGGGCAACACTCCTCCCACAGGAGGGCCATGCTCCCAGCTCAGGCTGTGATTCTGGGCAGGGAACCTCCCGGCCTACATCACAGCCAGGGAAGATCCCCTGGCTTGAAGTCCTGCCTGCTGGCAGAGGCCAGGGAGAAGCTGCGGAATAGGGGAGGGTGGAAAGGAGCGAGGCCCATCCACCTGTTCCCCAAGCTCCCTTACCTGACTCTTTTTTTCCCTCTTTTTGGGATACTTGCTACTTATTACATGGTTTGCCTATTTATTATTTATTACCTCCCCATGGACTTTTGTTTTGTTTTGAGTCTGTTTTCTTCTCTTTTATGTCTTAAGTGTCTAGAACACTGTCTGGTACATATCAGGTACTCAATGCATATTTATTGAATGAATAAATAATTCACCTACAAATTCTAAAGCCAGAACTGAGGTTTTTTTCCTCTCTACTATTTATGGATCATTTATTAGTTTTCAGCCATTGTTCTAGATGCTGTATATATATTATATCATTTAATCCTTTCAGTAGCTCTGAGAGGTTCATCTTACTTCAGAGATTATTTGACAGAGGGAGTAGGCAGTGAAGCCGGGCTTTGAACTAAGTCTGTGTGACTTCAGAAGAATGTTCAACCACTGTCACGCTGCCTAACAGCTAAGCCAGCTTATTCTGACTACACAGTTTTAGGATTCTACTTCAATAAATCATAGTGTCTTATGTTGTTGTTCAAAGCAGCATGTTCTAATTCAACAGGAGATGGTGTCACCTACAAGATCTGTTTTTGTAAGGAACTGTGTTGGATGGGAACCAATTAAAATGCCATACAGCAAACAATGCTTACTTGGAATAAGTTTCCAACTTACTAAATAGCACTGCTAATGAAAAAAATCACATTTAACAATTTTCACAATAGTTTAAAATCCATTGAGCACAACAAGACAAGCATTTAGCTATCTAGAGGGATAGCTTGAGCAGTGTGGTGGAAAGGGAAAACTACTTAAAAATATGGCCATTTAAAAAATTTAGTTTGTCTCTCCTTCTCTTTTCCCATCAAGTAATTAAAGTTCTTGACTTGTTTGAAAATGGCTCAGATTTAATATCATTTTGTTAAGCACCTCGATTTTTTAGCTGAGGAAAAAAAGGCTATTAGCAATTTGCATTATCCATTACTACCTCCTTTGTAATGTGAAATTTATATGGGAAATGCTAATTGGACGTTCATCATCGTAAAGATAATGATTTCTATACTTTTGGTGGGGATAATTAAGATGAAAGATGAAAATGAGATGGGGTAGAAGTCAGAGTTTTTTTCATTTTCCACTGAATGGAGACTGGGAAAGGCATTCTGTTCCCAGCTTCAGACAAGTGACAGTGGAGGGCAGAGTCAGGAGTCAAAGTAGGGTATGTAAATTGGAACTACCTTGATGTCCTAGAACTTGTCATTTACCTAATCCCTGGTGACTGATCCAGTTCTAGATGAGGAAGTGGGAAAGGGTATGTTTCTCAGAGACAGATGTATCTGAAAAGACCTTTTCCATTCCAGTCTGTTGCTTTATGGTTAAGATGTGCTCTCTCATCAATCCTTGTTCCTTCCTCTGTAATGAGAATAGATGGCTGAAATTGACTGCATTATGAAGAGTAATAGGCATAACTCCAGTAGACTTTTCTACTGAGCATTGTTGTATCTCTTAGCTTGCTGATATAGTCAAGATTAACGTTTTGGAATTGACTCCTGATGAAGAAGGTGTGTCTGGAGTGAACGAGGAACCTTATTTTATTTGCCCTTCACATTGCTGAAATGGTTTTAAGTTGAGCAGAAGTCACTGATTTTTCTATACATAAGGGATGGAAAGGAGTTTAGTTTACTGTAACTTATGATACAAACATCCTTTTAAATAGTTTTATTCATATGTTTTACAATGAAATTGGTGAATTTATTGGCCATATACTATAGTCTAGACATTGACCTTTGGTTCTGGAGATTTCTTCGCACCGAAGAAGCTATGATTGATCAAAATTTGTTTTAAAGATATATAGACATTTATTGGTCTTATACTTACTGGTATACTTACTATCACTTTGACCTCCTGTATACCAGAAAAAAATAATCAAGAACACATTGTACTTTTACTAATTATAATATAAACATTTACAGCCTTTCTTTAGGCTTCTTGTCTCCACTATACAGTTTGTTCTGGGATTATTTGTATATTCATTCATTTTTCAACAGATATTTATTGATTATCTGCCATGTATATGAGGCATTGGGCTATATGGAATTGGTTTATACTTAAAATTCAGTGAGAAACACAACTCTTTGAACCCCCAAATATTTTCTTGATCTATTAGAGTCATTTTAAGTTGATATCATTTTGATATGTAGAATTACTATTTTTTTAAAAAATGGGCACAGACTATGAGAATGTAAGTACCTTTGCCTCAGGTTTAGAAAAGTCTTGTCTGAAAAAGAGAGTTTAGGAAGCTGAGGATGGTTAGATTTTAGAACTTTTCTGCATTGGATAAAATGCTGTTTATGAGACACCACAGTGGATGAGACCAGTGATTTATTTGGCCCTGGATCTGGCCCTAACATGAGCACCAAGAAATTAAAGAAGAGTCATGATGAAAGTTCTTCATGTTATTTGCCTCCGAGCAGATTTTCTTAAAGGTCCTATTTATTATTAGTTGCATCAGGCACAATGCTAAGTGCTTTACCTATAGCAATGGCCTCCTAACTATTCTTACTGGCTTCCTTTCTGCCCTATGTCCATTCTCCACATACAGCTAGAGACATTCTCCCAAGACACAAATCAGATCATGCTGTTTCCAACCCTTGTCACACTTCAAAAAATGTCCAGGCCCTTGGCTCACTTTCTAACTCCATCTCCCCCACGCTTACTCCCTGTGTTCACGGTGCCCCAGCAACACCAGCCTTGACTAGGCTGAATGTGTTCCTACTCAGAGTGTTTGCATTTGATGTTTTCTTTTTCTGGAACACAATTTCTCTGGATCTCTGCAGGGTTTGTTCTTTTACTTCATTCATGTCTGTGCTCAAATGTCACCTCTGGAAAGGATCTTTCCTGGCAATTCTGTCTAATAGAACATCCTGTCACTATTCTAATACCTACTCTGCTTGATCTTACTTTTTGACACTTGTTATTCCTTGATATTCTGTGATACATTTATTAGTTTGTGTGTTTATTGTCTCTCTATTAGGATGTAAACTCTGAAAGGGACAAGACTTGATCTTTTCACTGTTCTATTCCCAACACCTCCTACCTGCCTCCTAGTAGGCCTTATTAATATTATAGGTATTATTCCCACCCACTGTATAGAAGGAGGACCTGAGGCTGGGTGAAGTTAAATGATTTGTTGCCAGGTGGTGAATCCTTGGTCCACACTGCAGTCTGCTTGCAAAGCTGAAACTCTTATGTTTTTTGTGCTAGGCCACTTCTTATAATGCCTCCTAAGGGCCAGGGTTGGGTTTTATATTATCTTGTGTTGGTAGGTGCACATGATTTGTTGAATGGATTAATAACAATAGCGTACATCTGTTGGGCACTTATGTGTAAGATAATCTGCTAGGCATGTAATATGCATTATCTCATTTAATTAGAGTACCTAGGAGATGATACTATTATTATCTACAATTCGCAGATGACAGAAGGGCTGAATAAGCTAAGAGAGTCTCAAGTTATTAATACTTGTCTATAAGGGATGGAGCTAAATTCAGTCTGACTTGATGCCCCATGCTCCTACCCACTGAGTTCAGTGTTCCTCATCTTTTCTTTTATTATCACACTCTTAAGAAGGCTTTTTAGACATTTTCCTTCCCAATAACCCCTCCATGAAATTTTAATGCTATAGACTTACTATATACTGTATCTGTTTATGTACCAAATGTCTATCTGTGCTTTATATATACAAAGAGTAAATTTTTTTTGCCTGCTTCCAAGAAAAAAATTTTACCTCTGTGGTCTAGGCTGATCAGCCCTTGTCACCTTTCCTCCTATACCCAGCAGAGGCCTGGGGGTGGAGTTCTAAGATTAGTTTTATGCACTGCATTGATTATTGGTTTTGTTTCTGTCTCCTCTTAATCCATTGTATTACATGTAATATATCAATACATTGTAATACCTTAATACATTGAATTCCTCAAAGGGCAGGGACCATGTGTGCTCTCATATTCAGAGTGGAGCAGAGTAGGCTCACATAGTGATTATCAAACAATAGTGTTCCCTTCTCTCAGCAGCCTGCTATGGGTGTGTCCAGCAGGCATTGTCTAAGCTGCAGGAGCAGAGCTGCCTTTCTCTCACGCTCACGTGCTCTGACCCCAGGCCTCAGCATCAGCTCCTTGCTTCTTCCCAGATCATCTGAGGACAGCAATGACGTGAATGCTCAGATACTAGAGTCTGCAGCAGGTTTCCTGGCAACACAGGTGAGGTCAGCAGTTCTTGGAACACAATAGGCTTTTGAATATCCTGGAGCACCTGAAGGATGCGTTCACAGAAGTTTCCTGTCATGAGGAAATGAATGAAATCATACCTGCCTCTCCCCATAGTGTCCTACATTTATGCTGAGAGGAAGGAAAAGGCAAAGGGTTGGAGTGAAGAAATAAATTTTTCTTTTCTTCTTTGGCTGTTCTACCTCTAGGCAATGCTCAACCCCATATATATATATTTTTTAAGCAGGTCATTTGCAGTTTTTTGCTGAAGGGGAAACTGTTCCAGCTCCCCCTGGTGTGGTTCCAGTACTGATGTGGACGTGTTCTTCCTGAGTGTGCTGATGCCTCTTTGCTGCCCCTGTTCCACTTCCTGCTCTTTCCCATTCTCCTCTCTTCCTGGCAGGTGGACCTACATGGACCCCATCAATGGTCTCCTTTGCCCTCTGGCTTCTAGTTGGGTTCTGCCAGTGGGGACCCCTACCAAGAAATTGAGGGGAGGAGGGGAGACAGGTTGGGTATTTATTTACCTTGTTTGCTCCCTCTGTGCTAAGTCACCATGAGCCGTCTGCATCCCTTGACTGGGTTGCAGCTCTCCGTGTGCTTCTGTGTTTTGGTGGCCCTCTCCATAGGAGTCTACGTTTTGGGGTTGTGGTAACCATTTCCTTCTCCTTCCTTAAGACCTATGGGCATGATTAATCATGTTTTTTTTCTTACTGTGCTTTATGATACTCTGACATCTTGGAGCCTTATGGACCCAGGGAGGGGAGGAACTGCCTCTCTCAGAGTTAGCTAATTCCTAGAGATAGTAAAAAAAAACTTGCCTATGAGCATATTTTTAGTATGCAAAGCAACCAATACTGAGTCCCTACTCCCCCCACCTCCTTTTGTCAGGCTCTTGTAGTCAAGGACATAATCCTTCTGCCCTAAACGACAGGGCAAGGTACCAGACAACTGGGGACACTCCTCTAGCTTAGAGCCCACCAATATTATTCACCTAAACCTGCTTAGCTTGCTTACTCTTCCCTGCTTATTCTTTCCTGAGGAAACCACAATAAAGGCCTTTCCCATGTTTTCCTCCCATTCTCTGTGCCTCCTGACTGACCCTCGTGCTTCCCCATGTGGCCTCCAGCCCCGTGGCACTGTGTACCCCCTCCTTTTGGGAACTGTGTGTAATAAACTATCTTTTCAATGGCAATTGCCTCTGAATTGATCTGTTGGCTTTCCTATACCTGAATAAAAACAAAATTCCAAGCACATTTTATTTAATAAAACAGGTGGGCCTTATTAATTTCTCTATAAGCTACCCTCCCCTTTGTAAAAAGTCCCTTTAGTAAACCCTCCTTTAATTATCTTAATTTGATATGCCATCTCTTTCCTGTTGTAACCCTGACTGATATACTTTGCCTGTGTTCTGGACTCTGAGAATCAGTGAAGGACAGACAAAAGAGGGCCAGGTCTGTACAGCTTGGGGCTATGTTTTAGTGTATCTGAACTTAACTCACTATTCTTTTACTAATCTTGGAAAGTACCTAGTGCCTAGTGCCATGCCTGTTACCTAGTAGGTGTTCAATACATACTTGAATCAATGTCTTCTCCCTTGATCTGCTCTGTGCCACACTGTGCTTGAATATATTACACATACAGAGTAAAACTCCTATGGCTTATAATATTTTAGTGGTTGGAGGAGTTTTAGAGGTAATTCAACTTTCCTCTTCCTAGTTTACAAATGAATAAATTTAAAGACACAGGAGGAAAATGGCCTCAGATTAGAGGTGGAGCCAAGACTGGAATTCCAATTTCCTGTTTAGAATTTTGTACGCTATTCAGTGGTAGTAATTATAGCAATACTCCCCACGTTTAGTGCAGGTAGAATTATGCTAGTCCGCATGTTAAGCAATTCTCATATATCTCATTTAATCCTCATTCAACCTTTTAAAATACCTACAGATTGGCCTTGTCTTACATACAAGGGCCACAAGGCACAGAGAGGTTAAGTAACTTACTTAAATTCATAGCCAGGAAAAGTGACAGACCTGGGTCTAAGTTAGGCAATCTGGCCTCAGAGCCTGTGCTGTTATCTTCCTGATCTACAAATTTACATTAATTATCCTTTTTATTTGACCTGCCTCTCTCAAGGAGTTATATGCAAGGGCTAACCACCAGTATCCTTTTTCCATGCATAGGAGACTTAACATATTACATGGCAGACACCAGGTGCTCAATCATTACTAACCAATTGTTTGTACAAAGTCCTCTGAGCTTCTCAGTTGAACTCTTGGATCCAGTCAGCAGTCAACTCTAATTCAGTGGCTCTTGTTTTTTTTTGCTTTGTTATCCACCAGCCCTGAGTAACCTTAACTAACTGAGTAGAAGGAGCCTTCCTGGAGAAGAGGGAAATCCAGTCAGCTGATCTGAGCATACACGTTCCCCCTGGGCTGAGGTCTGCCTAGAAGTCAAATGTAAGCATCTCCAGAAGAGGTGGCTTCCTCCTGCCGAGGAGGGAGACTGCCACTTTTACTTGCCTTGTATTACAAAATTTGTAGCAATACGGCAATTTAATTAGCACAGCAGTTTGAGGTTTTAATAGTTACTGTATTTAAGCAATTTCCCTGGCACTCCTACTGTTTTATGAGGCTATAATTTGGCTCCCAAATGGAGAAACAATAAGGCCAAATAAAGGAAAAAGATGGCAGTGTTATCCTAGATGTTAAGCTGCTGTACGGCCCAGGGCAAGGTACTATTGAGGCAGGGCAACCATCTCTGCTGGCCTCCTCCAAGGACACTCGAATTGTTCACTGTGTTTCATTGGGTCATTTTGCTAAGAATTACACTGTGTGGCTGTTGGATCTAAACCTAAGAGAGGATAAGGAATTTTCTAGGACTTGAATTCACATTGGTTTGTCTCCATTTAACCAATTAAGGAACTAATGTCAGCAATGATGCAAACGTGGGAACTATAAAATAGCATTCCCCCTAGAGCAGAGGAAGTGGGAGCTGTGTGTGTCCATGCAGGAAAGAATAGAAACCGGTTTTCCTGGT
Organism: Eulemur rufifrons; assembly: GCF_041146395.1. Lineage (NCBI taxonomy): Eukaryota > Metazoa > Chordata > Mammalia > Primates > Lemuridae > Eulemur > Eulemur rufifrons. Next base: position 86,377,994 of record NC_090988.1, on the reverse strand, counting down.
GTAGAGGATGTGTGAATAATGTGTTGTCTATGTGGGAAGGGAGTGGATTTCAGTTTTTCTGCTGTAGAAGATGTAAAACCATAAAGTATCTATAAGGAAAGGGTTGAGGACCAGTTTTCCTGGAGCAGAGTTTATGGAGACCACGAAGTGTCTATGCAGGAAGGGTGGAAACCAGTTTTCCTGGAGCATACATTGTCTGTTTTAAGGAACTAGAAATTAAGACTTGGCCTAAATCCATGGCAACTACTGATCTTTTTACTATCTCCATAGTTTCCATCTCCGGGGTCAGAGGGGAGGGATGCATAGGTGGAGTATAGGAGATTTTTAGGACAGTGAAACTATTCTGTATTATACTGTAAAAGTGGATACGTGACTATGCATTAGGTAAAACCCATAGAACTATACAACACAATGAATAAACCCTAGTGTAAACTGTAGACTTCAGTTAATAAAAATGTATCAATCTTGGTTCATCAATTATAACAAATGTACCAAACTAATGCAAGATGTCAATAATTAATTATTATTATTGTTTGTTTGGGGAGGCAGTGAAAGAAGAGGGAATATATGGGAACTGTATATTTTCTGTTTAACTTTTCTGTAAAACTAAAACTGCTTTAAGAAATAAAGTTTATTAATTAAAAGAAAAAAAAAAAGACTTGGCCTGAGGGTTTTACCAGGCAGAGACTGGATGATTTGGGAATTAGGAAAATGGAGGTTTATATAGTATCTTTTGGTTAACATTATATTTAGATTGGATGCAATGTTTCAGGTTAAGATTGGCATCAGGACAAGCAGCATAATAAGAGTAACTATCATTTTTGAGCTCCTACCAAGAGTTAGGCACTGCGCTGAGTGTTTGAATAATCTCATGTAATCTTCTCAATAACACTTGAGGTAGGTACCATTATTAAACTCATTTTGTGGATAGAACTGGAGGCTGGTTAATTAATTCACTGAAACACTTACTTAGCACCTGCTAGATGCTCAAGATTCAGCAGCGGACAATATAAACAAGTAACTTACAAAATGTCATATGGCAAATAAGTGGTGGGGTCTAGACTCCAGCTCATTTCTAACTGATTGTAATGTCTCTATTAATAATCAGAACTATTATTTACTAGCTGCATAATTTCAGAATAAAAACTTAACCTTATTATTTTTCAATTTCCTTATCTATAAGCTAGGGATAATAATATCCAATTTATAATAGTGAAATGAGGATAAAATGAAGAGTTAAAGTATGTGCTATTAGGTAATCAAGGAATTCTGATTCCTTCTCTGCTCTGTGGCTTTGAGGTTCTGAATGCCTTTGCTCCAATATTCTAGGTGGTATTGGAGTTGACAAAGTGCAGTTTCCAGCACTTTTCTGAGATTCCTCTTTATCCTAATTTTCCAACTAAGACACCCAATGGCCTCAAACTCCACTTCCCTGAATCTCTGGAAAGGGTCTTTTCTCTTTTGGTAATGTGTGGTGTCATAGGAGACTTCTAGGATGGCTTCCAATGTCCCCACCTCCTGTGTTCACCTTCTTCTGTCATCCCCTCCCCTTGAATGTGGTCTGGATATGGTGACTTGTTTCTACTAATAGAATATGGCGAAGGTGATGAGATGTCATTTCTGTGATTTGGTTATAAAAGGATGTAACTTTCGTCTTGCTAGCATACTCTCTCTATTGCCTTCTCTTGTACACTTCAATGAAGCAAGCTGCCACCTTGGAGAAACTCACATGGCAAGGAACTAAAGGTGGCCTCCAGCCAATAGTCCTCGAGGAACTGAATCCTGCTCATTGCCATGTGAATAATTTTGGAAGCTGCTGCTTTTTCAACAGTTGGAGCTTGAGATCACCACAACTCAGTTGGCACCTTGATTGCAGCCTGTAAGAGACCCTCAAGTGGAGGATCAGCTATTCTGTGTCCAGATTCTTGACCCACATAAACTGAGACAATAAATGTGTGTTGTCTCAGCCACTAAGTTTTGGGGGTAATTTGTTATGCAGCAGTAAATAACTAATACATGTACTTTTATAATAGGGGACAAAATCATGTGTTAAAGGAATCAATTTCTAATAAAGTTGGGTTTTTTTTGTTTGTTATTTTTGATAGCACATGCTTTCAAAGAACCCATACAACTTTACTCTGAACCTCAATTAAGTTTCCGTATTCCAGAATTGGAGTTTCTTATTTTCTGGTCCATTGACAATTCTTTAAGTCAGGAGTGATCAGCCTTTTTCAGGATGGTTAGTAGAACTATAAGATATACAAGTCAGATAAGTCCTATAATTTCAGTTTATCAATACACATGAAAAATAATATTCTTGATGGTGTTGATGGTCATGAGACCAGATCTTTCCTTTCCCCTATAGCCACATCACTTGGAATCCACATCATAATCAGATAGTCCCTTCACTCATTTGACAAAAATTTCTTAGACACTGAGCAAGGTAGAGGGTATACAATGGTGAACTGAACAGGCTGTATCTCATTTCTCATGGAGTTTACACTCTAGGTTGCTTTGATGAGCTTGAAATCCAAGTAGAAGGAATTGATAGGATTTTACTAATCGTCCCACAAGTAAGCTATACTGAGGGACTGTTCTGCAATGGGAGTTGCCTTACAGAGGAGACAGAATACTTGAAGCCGTTGGCCAAGACTTCATCCCCTCTGCACGGTACTTAATGAAGCTCTGTATTGTTTTACCTTTTGTATTTGCTTTCTTCTGTGAAAAGTTTTATATTTCTTTAGATACACAATTACTGTTGATTACATAGCTTAAATTTATTTACTTGAGAAATATTCATTAAGCATGCACTAGTGTCCAACACTGCTTGGTAAAGGGGATTCAGCAATACACAAGACATGCAATATCTTGTGGAATTTACATTACAGTGGGCCAAGTAAGCTTTAATGTGGTAATTTTGCCCCATTTTGTCTATAGACTTCTTGCATCAGTCAAGATTCTAAGCAGGAAAGAAATTACACACTGAAATAGGATTATTTGATAAACTTTTAGTGAAGGGACTATTTACAAAAGTGTCGAAAGGTTTAGACTGGTTGTTCTCAACTGGGGGGACCCCTTCCCAGATAGCCGGAGGTGAGCAGCGGGTGAGGCAGCGAAGCCTCATCTGTATTTACAGGCTCTCCCCATCACTTGCATCACTGCATAAGCTCCGCCTCCTGTCAGATCAGTGGCAGCATTAGATTCTCATAGGAGTGTGAACCCTACTGTAAACTGTGCATGTGAGGGATCTAGGTTGCACTCCTTATGAGAATCTAATGCCTGATGATCTGAGGTGGAGCTGAGGTGGTCATGCTATCGCTGGGAAGTGGTTGCAAATACAGATTATCATTAGCAGAGAGGTTTGACTGTACAATAAATGTAATAATGTGCTTGAATCATCCGAAAACCATCCTCACCCCCCATCAACTCCCCACACCCAACCCCTGTCTATAGAAAAATTATCTTCCATGAAACCAGTCCCTGGTGCCAAAAAGGTTGGAGACCGCTGCTCTAGGGGACATTTGGAAATGTCTGGAGACATTTTTGGTTGTCGCATCTGGGGGGTGGAGTACTATTGGCATCTAGTAAGTAGAGGCTGGGAATGCTGCTAAACATTGTATAATGCATAACCTTCCATAACAATTATCTGCCTAAAATCTCAATAGTGTTGAAGGTGACAAACCTTGATTTAGAGAAATCAACAAAGGATATCGCCTCTCACTGAGACTAGCAACTGGGGATCTCCTATCACTTGTTAGGACTGGAGAAGCAAGTGGAGGGAGGATGGAGGGATTACCAGAACATGGAGAAGACTGCTTGGCAAGACCTGTGATCTTCAGTAAAGGGATGGCAAATCTGGCAAAGAGAAAAGCCAGGGTAACAAATGTCGTGATCATACTTTCCTGTTGATCTGTCAGTTGATTTAGCAGGAGCTTGTTGATAGAATTCTTTCAGGTTGACCTCACAAGGAATATGGTAGGGTAGAGAAAGGTAGAGAGTAGATTAGGAGGGGTAAGTGGAAGAAATCTAGCAGAGAGCTCTGCCTGAGTTTAGAAAATGCTTCAGTTGTATACAGTATTTAAAAATTTTTGTTTAGGAGAATGCTTTTTGGTTCACAACCACCTTTGTAAAGGCTTACTTTTATAATATAAATCTCCTGAGCCAATTTTGTTTTATCATTTTTGAGTTCTTATTTATAAGTACCAATGATGCACATTTTGACCCTCTCAGGTGTGGGTGCAAATACAGTGGGGATTTGGATTTTAGAGTATCTAGTGGAAGGTTGTTGGGATATGAGATAAAACAGTGAACAGAAAAAGAAATGGAAAAGAGTCACAGATAGCTTTCTTTAGAATTTATCTCAAGGCTGAACCTGGTTCCTCCCCTTAAAATAGAAGTGAAGCCAGCTAGTTTAACTCTTGTTGACCTGGGGAGGGGTGGGGTGTTGGTGGTGGTGTCTGGGGTTAAATTAGACCAGGCTCAAAGGAAGGACCTGTTTTCAACTGTGTAGAAGAAGCAAGAGGTGGGCACAGAAGTATTGATGTTGAGAAAAAGGATAGATTTATTATTTTTTACTTGGTGTTTCAGCTTTAAGGTCATCTTGCCTATGCTTCCTCCAAGACTAGATTAGGGGCCCCTGACATGTGCTTACTTCCAGGTAATATTTATCACAGTTACTTGTTTTTATTTATCTCTTTGAGGGCAGGGATCATTTGTGAACCTTTGACCATTGTATCCTCAGTGAATGGAAATGTAGATAGTCAGTAAGTGTTTGTTGAATGAATGGATGAAAGTGCATTTGAACCTGCTTCAAAACTGGAGAGGACTATGCTGGTCATTAATCTTCCTTTCTTCTCAGTATGTATGATTTGTCACTTTTTGGTTGTCTATTATCATCTGGCCCTACCTGCCTATTTAGTGCCTCCCTGCCCCTCTGGAGGAATCTCCATTGTGTTGATAGGAGGGTTATTGCTGAGATCACCTCTCACTGTCCTCTCTCTCTTTGGAAGCAAAGGATATCAGATCCTTCCTTTAAGCTTGCCCTGGGACAGCCAGGGGCAGGAATGTGCTCTAAGTGCTGTTAAATCCAGGGACATTGAGCCCTGAATGGGGGACCTACAGAGAAGGAAGATGTGCAGTTCAGATTCAGTGTAGTGGCAGGTGTGTCTTAGGTACCAGCTTGTGCCTGTTGTGTAACTCTTGTTGGGGAGTCCTGCTCTCTAGCTCTCCAGCATGCCTAGTTCCTGACTGGTTTTCAGGCCTGGACTTTAGAAGGTCCCATAGATTTATTTTGTGAATTCCTGAAACCCTGTCATTAATTCCTTTTCTTAAGTGCTTAAACATTAGTTTCTGCCCCTTGCAGTAAGAACGCTTACTAGTATGTGTTGGGAAAAACTTGAGGATACACAGAGTATAGGAAAGACATCGAATACATATAATTTCCACTTGATGATACAAATCACATAACTGATTTAATTTATCCTCACAGATTTGGGAAAAGATTTATTACTTATGTTGTATAAAAAAGAGGGAGTAGAGAGAACCAGGTGTCTTCTGTTTTACCAGCCATCATGTAAGGGGTCTGTAGTCATATGTCAGTGAATCCAGCTCAGTAAGGCATTATCTCCATTTTACTGTTGGGAAAACTGAGACTCAAATAAGGCAAATATATTATCCATGTTTCACAAACAATAGGTGTTAGAACTATGGGTTTCAAATAAGGAACCCTGTGCATTCTCTTCCTCTTGTATCATTCCAGGTGAATAGTCAGTCCTATGTCCAGCAAGCCTTGGCCAAGACTGGAAGCTCTTTGCCCCTTCCATATTGCGTTAGTGTAAGCTGATGAAGTAGCAGACTTCGTTAGCCTCCTTTCCCTTATTCTCATGTGTAGCTATTTTAAAATTCTCTTTCTATGATACTGCCTTGTAGTTTTGCTGTGTAGTTTTTCACCATTGGTGGTGGTAAGTAATTCCCATATAAATAAAAGATCATTTAGGATAAAAGGGGCATTTAAGCCCCTGTATTCAAAGTCAGTCCATGGTGATGTTTATATTTCCTGGTTCAAACTTCCTCTCACAGAATGGAGTGTAGGCATATATCTGGAAAAGCAGGATACTGTGATGCCAGTATTTTGACACTTTATAACTGTCAGCCTTTGTGCAGTTTTTCTCCCTGAGAAAAATATTTCTGACCTTTGTCAGTAATGTTTGATGAGGGCTAATGGTACTGCTTTCCATTTCCAGTGCAAAGAATAAATAGGAAGTTTTTTTTTTTTGGCCATAGTAGGTAATACCTACTTTGTTACCCTAAAAAACAAACCTCCAACGTTTCAGCTTTTGACAGCTGTTGTGGGGCATCTGCTGCCATCAGCAATATAACCACACAATATTATATTTATTTTATTTTATTTAACAAACATTTACATAGTGTTCATTATGTGCCAGGTTCTATTCTCTCTCTCTGTGTGTGTGTGTGTGTGCGTGCACACACGCGCACATGCTTGTGTGTATTTATAATTATAGACTCTATTAATCTCTTAACAACCTTGTGAATTGGGTACTATTATCACCCTCATTTTACACAGGAGGAAACTGAGACATGAAGAAGTGAAATGATGTGCACCAGGTCACAGATCTTGTAAGTGGCAGAGCCATGACTCATGTCCAGGTGGTTTGTCTCCTGAGCCCATGCTATTAACACTGTCCTAGGTTACCTCTCTAATATGCCAAGAAATAAATACAACACATACCCTCTATAGCCAGAGGAATCTCTCCTTATAATGCCAAAACCATCCAACCAGATCATTCTTTTCATATTGATTAGGATTCTCAGTTCATGCTTAGCTGCTTTTGGTTGTTGCTTTTGAAGTGAGCTGAAGTAGAAGGATGATTTGAATGAGTGATCTCACACACTGCAGGCTTCTCATATACAGAACTTGCTGTTCCAGTAAAGTTAAATAACAAGCCCCATAGATGTCAATATTGATGGAAAATTGGACATGACCTAATCCAGGACATGGAAAAATTAGTCACTAAAAACCCTTTTTCTGATTTGATTGATAATTTGGCATGGTTAGAAGGTGAGAAAAATATAATCATGGTGTGGAAAGCAAAGTAGGAATGGAAAGAAAAAAAGCAAAGTCTGTCAAAATGCAACCAAAATGGCTGACAATAAAATGGTTGACTCAAAAAGGTGACATGTAAAACATCTTGAGTCTAAGAGGGATGTGAGGCATTGATGGAGAGATTTAGTGGGACTGAAGTGTAGATTGTGGATGTGGGGGGAGACTGGCAAGAGATGAAGCTGAAGAGATGGGATGAGGGAGGTTAAGGGTGGATTTTGACTTATGGGAAATGGGGAGCCAAAGCAATATGATTAAATATGGATTTTAAGGCATCTCTTCAGAACTGATATGGGGAATTGATGACTGGAGGCAGAAAACCAGTTGCATTTTTCTACTTTGGTTTATTCTCTGACTGTACTCAGTGTGTTGGGTACTCAAGGACACTCTGGATAAAGATGGTTGATTTTAATCAGCCCTGCCTTCTCCATTCCAGAATGTTCCACGTATAGTCAAAGTTCATGTAGGGTGAATAAATACAAATAAAAAAAAAAAAGAACAGAGTGCTCCAGGTAATGTTCTTTGGAGGAATTTAGTATCTGAACGATGGTCAATTTTTATCGATGTGATAATTTTCTGCCATTATGAAGCAATGCCTATAGACCTTTGGGACTCACAGATGTGATAAGTCAGATTTGTTTGAAAGCCCCAAAATGCCAGGAGTATGCCAGGGAAATAATGAAGGGTCATTTGTCCTGCTGAGAGTCTCTGTAAAGAGAATCAATAGCCTCATTGGAAAGAAAAATTGCACCGTTTCTATGAGGCCCCTTTTCAGGTGAGTAATGCTGTTTGAGTGTTTTAGTTGCCATTTATAGAATGTATCCTCACAGCAGGCCCTGACCATGTGCTAATAGATAGGAGCTCTTTTCTTTTAACATAGGTTATATTGTTCCCATTTTTGGATGAGGATACCGAGGCGCTGTAAATTTAACTAATTTGCCTACCAGCACACAGCTGGTTTATGGTAAGGGATTTGAACCTGAGTTTATCAGACATTAAAGACATTATATACTTTTTTGTGTGTGTGCATGTGTGTGTAGGTGTCTCGGTGTGTAAATTGTTTTACTTATCTTTGTCTTAATATACTTATTTGTAAGTTGGGTATAAATGTTCTACCCATCTCTCATAGTTGTGAACATTTGAATAAAAATATGTATTAACTTTATCATGATATAGAAATAATAATAATAATAATTTTTTATCTATTAAATAGTGAGTTTCCTAAGGCATAGGCACCATCATTTTACATTTCTGTATCCATGTACAAATCATTGCCCTGAGTAACTCTAGAAAAGACTTACAATTGACTGCATAAGTAATTTTATTATTTTAGAGGAAATAATGGCACAAAGACTCCGTGGTTTTAGGGACATTTTGATTATTTTGTAGTAATCTTTCCATCAGCTGAGAGTATGAGTAGCCTAAGAGGACTCCAAAAAGGTTAATATAAAATAAAGTGTTTCTGTTCTCACATCTCTAAGTCAGATCAATATACACTTTCTCTTGGATAATTCTGAGGGCTGGTTAATTTAGTGACACTAATGGTTTCCATGACAATCCTGAAGTTGAGGTTCCCAGACTCCCTACTGAGGAAGGCAGAGACCTGGGAAGTTGTTTACCACTCCAGGTGAGACCTGTAAAATTCTTGGCCATGTAATTAGGGAATTTGCATATTAATTCTCAAACTGGGGGAGCACTATAGGCTGCAGAAATGATGTCTGATCTGTAGGAAGAGGCTGGAAGCAGGAAGAAACTGTATACCTGTTTGCTTTGCTGGTTGAATCTCTTAGAAATTGCCCTGAGGTCATTTTGAAAAAAGAGACCTAGTTATATCCTTCATGCTTTGACCTCTTCGCCTCATATTTAAGCAGGACACATATACACATACCAGTTTGGTGGAATATCCTTTATTAATAATACTGATAATGGCCACCATTATTTAGAACAACAACTGGGATCATTTAAAAAGGCCTGTGTTAACCCTTGGCCTTGCTCTCAGCGTGGATGGCTGGTCTTTAAATTTTTGATCTGGTTCTTGCCATCAGAGGAAATAGCAAGAGAAAGATTGAAGGCACGAAGTAAGCCTTATGAACTAGCTCTTATTGTACAAGCCACATATTGTTTCTGTAGACTTTCCACTTGGGGAAGTTTTGTAAGCAATTTTGACAATCCTTTATGTAAATCACCCTGGGCAAAGTAATATTAAATATATTGGATGAGGGAGAAAATATTCTAACATTTTTGACTGAGTTTGCAGACTTTTGGGGTTATCTATCCCGGAACCATTATTATTAATAGTAGGGAAGTAAGTATTAATTTTCATTTGTACAGATGCAGAAAGGGGGGCTCACAGAGGGGAAGTTTCTTGCCCAAGGTCACATAGCTAGTAAATCAAGTTTGAAATGCAGTTCCAGCTCTGGTCTTTTCCACGAGGCTCTGTTGGGAGCTAGGAGTTCTAGGATCTAGTCTGCCACCTTGGGAACCCATCTATAGTTCTCCTGGTGGATATGGAAAGAAGGTAAGGGCTCAGAGTGGAGAGACTGCAGAGCCATCCTACCTAGCACCTAGTGCTTATGACCAGTAGGGGGCAGTCTCATCTGTGAGTAACTTCACTAGCATCAATTCAGATGATGTTGAAATAGATGAAGTGTCAGTACAGTTAGGAGTTTTTGGTCCCTGACCCTGTTCATTTCCAAGCACAGATTCTGCTTGTGTTCATAGTTGCCTTTCTTTCATCTTCACCCCCCATCACAGGGGAACTGGAGTGTGTAAACACTACAGGCATCTCTCCTCAGGCATTAGCTGTTTGTTTGGAGAATTAATTTATGTTCCTCTAAAGGAGTATTGATTTGAGTTAGGTGATTAAAGGCACTCGATAAAGAACCTGCTAAATCTATTCACCTATGTTTCACTGATTATGGAAAGGAATATATCAATCCTTTCTCATCAAATGACTCTTCCTTTGCCCCAACCACTCTTCTGTTCTGCCGCCCTCCAGCCTTCAGTTAGGCCAAGAGGCAGAATCCCTTGTCTCCTAGGGAGATACGGAAAGGAGAAGCCGTAGTGTAGAGTGCTCTTGAAAGCAAAAAGAAGAAATGATTAACCTTTCTACCAGTTGTATAAGCTTGGAAAACACAGCAATTCCAGACACCTCCTTCTCATTGCTCTCTCATCTAATCATTCTGTGATTCCACATCCAAAATGCTTTGCAAATCAGCTTTTTTTCCTTCCTTGCCTCTGTCACTGTCCTGGTTCAGGGCCAGATCATTTACCTGAACTATTTCCATAGTCCCTTAACTGGCTATCCTGCCTCCAGTACCTCCCATCCCTCCGGTCTCCTCCCATCTCTCCAGTCTCCTACGCCCTGCCACTGTGTGTCTTCTCCAAATCAAGTTCTGGTGATGTCAGTGATATCTGTTGCTCTGCTATTTGAAATCAGCCAGTCTCCTCATTGCCATTCATAAATTCTGAACTTGTTAGTATGGCCCATAGGCTTTTTGTAGCCTGAACCTAGCTCATAGGACTGATTTTGTCCTCAGCCACTCTCACATATACCAGGCTCTAGTCACATTGTATGACCTGTCATTTATTGAAGAGACTGTTTACTCCCATACTTCTACATCTTTGTTTATATTTTTCCTCTGGAAACTTAAATTTATCTTCAAGTTCTGCCTCGATACTCAGATGTAAAGCTTTTGCTGATTCCCTAAGCTCAAGAAGCATTAGATTCCCTTATTTGCACCCCCACCATAGTATTTTGGATGTTGCCTTAGCAGTTTTAACATTTTTTTTTTTAGAACTTTCTCCCCTGAAGTGTAAGTTCCTTGAGGACAGAAATCATGGCTTATTCATCTTAGTGTTTCTAAAACCTACGAGAGCCTGTAATTAAATAATAGATTGGATTGTTTTTCAGTAAAAATTTACCTTCATTCATTCTCCCTTAGGATGGAGTATACTTTTTTTGCCCCACTGACTTTGACCTTGGCAATGTGACTTCCTTATCTACTGGAATGTGAACAGACACAATGTAAACAAAGGCCCTAAATGTGCATGGATGGCTTTTCTTGTCGTCTTGTGCTCCTGTGACTCACTGGAGCCACTGGTCCGAGGCAATTGGGGACACACGTGAGCAGATCTGAACCAAAATCAAAGGCTTGACCTGAGTTTAGCCAATTTGAAGATCTGTGGGCAAGAAGTAAATGCTTGTTTTAAGTTATTGGGTTTCAAGGTAGTTTTTTACTCACTATTATTACAGGAACAGCTAACACAGATATTTAGATGTGAACCAATACATGGATGGATGAATAATAGAGGATTAAATAGAACAAGTTAAAAGGATGAGAGAGGAAGAGCTTAGAAATTGTGAGCAGAATCCCTATGCATTTATTTTTTTTACAAAAACATGGTATTAGGACCTGATGATGATTCATCATCCATGGGAAGTTCAGGATGGAGTTATACAAAGTTATGGTGATATCACAAACTGTAGTGAAAAACATTACATTTCATTTCTTCAAGCCTGGAATGGAGACCGAAGTTTATATATTTTAAAACTCTAAGATAGAAATTAACTATCTTGCTTGAATATTTATCATGAAAAATATAATCAGAAGGTAAATCTTCTGGGAAGAAAGTCACATAATGAATTCTAAATCCTAATAGAAATTGTTATTGGATTGTAAACTATTTTGGATTAACCATGCCACTGTTCCCCTTCATTAGTGTGGATAATTAAAAGTTAACTGTGTATCATTTTCTTGATATTTATGAATATTGCTGTGCCAATGATGGTGTAATTAGGATGGTCTTAAGACTAGTTATTTCCTTGAGTTAAGGCACTCAGTTAATGAGTTCAGCATTATAGGATTGAGACTTAACTGGGCTCATGAACTTTGTCTTCATAATCTCAAATGCATGCCAGAAAGACCTAATGAGAATGTATGACTGAACAAACACAACATTTATCTTGATGTTTCCAGAAATAATGTCACATTCAACACATAGTAGGAACTAAGTGTTTATATGAATGAGAGATTCAAATTATATAGAATAAAACAAATGAAAGATAGGGACCTGGAGCAGCACTTGTATGGAGGATAGCTCCCGAGTTTATGTGCCTTTGTTTCTGGGTGTGAATGTGGTGGAAATTAGGTTTGATCAGCCACCCCTGGCGAATTCATGATGTGATGAGGTGACTCATGAATCCAAAAGTATCCTGCATTGTGTTTCTAGCCTCAAGGGACCCAGGGTTCTTGAACCCTGCAGGGTGAATTCATAAATTTTTGAACTCAGGGTTAGAAATTAAGTTGTTGCTTGACTATTAATCTTTCAAATGAGAAAAATGTCACAAGTTATTGGTTTGATTTGGATTAATAGGGTCATGTTTGTATTTTGAGAAGAGAAAATTACATGCTTGAAGGTGTAAATTTGTTCTTTCTTGGTTCTTGTTGGGATATTGTGACACTTGGGGATTGTGTTAGTGTATATTTTGACCTTTTTGTCTTCTATTCTCAATGCAGGGCTATTGCATCTCCTCCAGAAATGGTTTGCTGTTAATTTAGGGCAGAAAAAGATATTTCTGCCAGAGTAGTTGTTCCTGTGGATCACTCTTTTCTGTTTATATTGTACATCTTCCCAGTGAAACCGAACATCTCTTTGGTCACTGGAAATGCCATTAGAGATGTCAAGAAAACTTTGTTGTGGTCTGGGGAAGGTGATGCTAGTGATAAAATTAAATTTCTTCCATTCGAGAGCCTCATAATATTTCATCATGATACTCCCCATTGGCGTAATACTCACAGAGGGTTTAAATTTCCTCTCCTTAACAGCTTTAGAATATATGCATCATTCACTCAAGTGTTGGATAGAGCTGAATTCACATATGACTTAGAAACTATCTAAATTATTGGTTATAATGCAGAGAAGATAATTATGTGACAGCACAATTGGATTTTGTAATGTGTTTCTAATAGAAACTCTGTTTTCCTGGGTTACTACTGTAAATCAGGACAGACCTTGTATATGGCATAAATTATGATAAGATGACCCCAATACAGCATCATTCAAAAACATGTTCAAATGCCAAGTTACTGAGGCCTACACAAAAGTCAACTCTCCATCTTTGTGAAATTAACAGCTAGAGAAATAATCTAAAGAAATCCAGGTTGGTGTAAGGAGTTATCTTCTTATATCTCATTATAGAAATTCTTTCCTTCCTTCTTCCTTTTGGGCACTGTTGGGGGCCGGATACCATTCTCCTGTCATATGCAGAAAGAATATCAAAAGGAAGTAAACAGCTTTTTCACTGGCTCATTACAATAAGGTAGCTGGAGAAATGAGCTAAAATAACACCTATGCAATTGTCATTAGTAACATGAGGACTATAAATTCTTAAGTCTTTCGTTGTCAATTTCAGAATGTTATGGTTTGTACAAAATACTTTGATGTCTGCTTATGCTAATAACTGTTTTGTTGCTCAATGTTGTTTTCCTTGCATTGCCCCCACCTGCAAGCTTCAAAATGTGAGAATCACCTCTGACTGGTTGGAGTAGGAGATGCACCATTTCCTTTGAGCCTGAATGGTGGTAGTGAGGTTAATGCTATCATTGTGTTTGAATTACCACTTTGATGTAGAACTCTTTGCATATAAGATAGAATTTATGTTTATAGGTGGGTAGATGTTTATTATACCTGTTATAGAATGACGGTTAAAAGAATGGACTCTGAATCAGATTGCCTGAGTTAGAATCCTGGTTCTGACACTTATCAGCAACATGATCTTGGATAAGTTATATCATTTCTGTGCGTTAATTGTTGCATCTGTAATAAGGGAATAATAGTACTGATCTCATAAGGTTGTTTTGAGGATTAAATGAGTTAATATCAATAAAGTCTCTGACACATGTAAGTGCTAGATGTTAGCGATGATGATGATGATGCTGATGATCTGTACAATATGATGATAATGCTCAGTATGTGCTTGACATTAGAGGAGAGAATGTGACATGAACTCCACCTACCTCTAGATCCATTGGTTGCCTGATTTACATCAAATTCTTTTTGGTTGAGGATGAAGAGTTGCAGTTTTCTTGAAGGCAGAGGAATGCACTAAATGTGTACTCATGAGCCTTTAGACTTAGTCATAGTGGCAAAATTCTGAGTCAAATATTTTTTAGTACTATCTTTTAAGCTATGATGTTTCCCCTCAATTTGTGCTAGCTTTTTCTTCATCTTTCTTTCATGGCAGTTTCTAAGATGGACGTAACCCCCAATGTTATGTCTGTCCATAAGTTGTCTCAAAACATCACTGCAGAGACTGCTCAGAGATTGGGATGCTGAAATTTACAATATACATTGGAAATTGGTAGGGGGACAAGAAAACTCCCAGGTTGAGTGTAGTTGGTAATGGACTGATTGGTACTTGGGGAAAGCATAACTTTCAGAAGGAGATAAAAAAACACATTTATTTACTTCTTTCTTTCTTTCTTTCTTTTTTTTTTTTCCAGTGGAGAGGGTTTTGGAAATTTGCCATGTCAGTCTCCAGTACAGATTTCAATCTTCCAAGTAGAGACAGGTAGATATGTCAATTTGGGATCTTGTTCTGCTTTCATCTGAATCCAGGTCTTCACTCCTTCTGTCCTGGAATGTCTCGCCTTTTCCAGTCTGTCTTCTGGAACCATCACTCCTTGGAGAACTAGTTTCTTTACATCACAGACTTTGTCCTTGAATTATTCTCCTCTATTTTGCATTACCAAAAAATAAATCTCTCCCCTGATGCTACTGTAACCTTTGAAATCTTAGGTGGAAATCCCTCCCCTTGATTTCCCTGCTGCACATAGTTGAGTTGGTTCAGTCCTTGTTTATATTAACATGCTTCTGGGTCTTGACCCTTTCATGTCCTTTAATTGCTTCACCCTGTTTTCATCCTCACTGGTGTCAGCTGTTCACCCTCCGTACATTCTTCTTTTCCCCATGACTTCAGAGGCTTTCTCAGTCTTTCTTTCCTACACTTTCAGCTAGTCTTTAGATTATTTCCCCTGTTTTAAAATAATAAATTTATTATTTTAGAAAAAAGGATAGACAAAAGGAAGAAAATTTTAAAATGTATTCCCAGTTCAGATATGACTACTATTGGTGTTTATCTGCCTTAAAAAATGGGATCACACTCATATCCTGCCTTGTAAACTGTATATTGTTATTTAACAACCTACTGAGACTGTCTTCTCATGTGGCTAACTTTTCTCCTACAGTAGGTTTGGGGTGGCATCCAATTCCAGTGGGATCTCTCCACCTGTTTGACGAGACATTTGCCCTCCTCCACATCTCATCTTGTTCAGTCTTCTTCTCCCTTTACACAACCTTCTGTTTTTCCTTTGTCCATCATCTCACTCCTGTGTTTTGAAGTTAATCTGACCCAGAGAAGAAGGCTGGGCTTGCTGACTGATCAGGGCTTCACTGGGCACAGGGTCAGTGGCAGCACAGGGATGCAGGCATGGCTTTCCCCTTTGCGTTTCCAGACATGCTTTTAGTTCAACCCATGACAATATGGGGGGTGGCTGTGCACATAGGCTCTGGATCAAATGCCCCAGACTGAGTTCAAGCTTGTCCACTTACCATGCACTTCAGTGTCCTCAGATGCACTTCCTGTAGTTGTTGTAAGTGCAAACACAGTAATACCCAGAAAGCACTTGAAACTGGGCCCAGCACTTAGCAACCACTCAGAAAACAGTGTTAGCTATTATTCTTATTCAGATAGAGATTTAAAGTTGATTATGATTTCTTAACACCACTCAAATCTGACTCTCATGTTCCATCCTCACTGTCATTTTCTAAGTTCAGGAGGCTTGTCCCCCTGACAATCTCCTAACTGCTCCTGTCTGTGCTATTTTATGCCTCTAATCCATTCTTCATACTGTAACCAGAGTGAATTTTCTAAAATACAAATCTAATCAGGAGCCTCCCCTGGCTGAAACCCTTCAGTGGGTGCCCTGTTGGTCTCAAGGTAAAGTCTACTTCCTTTTGCTTGACATATGAGGCCCTGCAAGATTTGGCTTCTGCCCTGCTCTACAGTCTCATCTCTTGCCATTCTCCTTACTCCCCTTAAAACTGTCGTCAACTCTGTACAGGTCCCCAGACTGACCATGCATTTATCTCCCATCAGGGCCTCAGCACTGTTCTTCCCTCTCTGGAATGCCTGCTACTCTTCCTGCCAGGCTCCATGACTGGCTAACTCCTACCCATTCTTCAGGATGCTGTGGAAACTTTCTCTACAGAAGGCCCCCTAGAATATACCCTTGTCCCCAATGCCTGCGTAAAGTGCCCACCCGAGTGCTCTGTTGTAGTCTTTGCTTACCTCTGCCATGCAGATACTACATTACGTTGTAACATCCTCATCTGTTTCCTTACTAATCTGCAAACTTCTTGATAGCAAAAAACAGTTTTACTGTCTATTCTTAGTGTCTGGTATAATAGCTGGACCATGATCATTGACATGAATTAAGTTTATTTCTCAAAATTTTTTCCCCCTGGATGGTTGATCTCAATTGTTATATGTTGACATTTGATAGTTTCAGGCTCAAAGGGTGGATTTTTGTTGCCCTTATCCCCATATTCTTGCTCCACTTTGAAATGTGTTTCTTTGACCTCCTGCTTCAAAGCTTTGGATTTACGTTGTCTACTGCTTACCAAAGTCCTTTTATAGCAAGGCTCTGTGGAAGATAGGTGGCCAAGAAGACAATGTCTCTACTTTATTTTTATTTTTTTATTTTTTTGAGACAGAGTCTCACTCTGTTGCCCAGGCTAGAGTGAGTGCCGTGGCGTTAGCCTAGCTCACAGCAACCTCAAACTCCTGAGCTCAAGCGATCCTCCTGTCTCAGCCTCCCGAGTAGCTGGGACTACAGGCATGTGCCACCATGCCCGGCTAATTTTTTCTATATATATTTTTAGCTGTCCATATAATTTCTTTCTATTTTTAGTAGAGATGGAGTCTCGCTCTTCCTCAGGCTGGTCTTGAACTTCTGAGCTCAAACGATCCACCCACCTCGGCCTCCCAGAGTACTAGGAATACAGGCGTGAGCCACCGCGCCCGGCCCAATGTCTCTACTTTAAAGTTGCTCATAATCCCAGGGGAAAGCAGACACTGGGACAATTCACTAGACTCAACCAAGTGTGAGAGATATAACTTCATTAAGCTCATACAGTTATAAAGTAGCAGAGTTTTAATATAGTTTTATTTGACTCAAAAGTCCATGCCGTTTTAGAAGACAATATAGCCAAGGCTGGCATCGTTTGGAACATAAATCTCTGAATGAGATTGTTCAAGTTTGTCTTTGTGACTCTTTGTCTCTACGTATATTTGACATTTATAATCAGCAAACTCATGTATCAGGTCTTGATGTTGTGTTAGAAATCTGATTCTTATCCATGTAGAGCAGGGTTTTATAATTCTTTATTGTGGGGGCTATTGTGTGTATTGTAGGATACTTAGCAACATCCCTAGTGTCTACTCATAGATGCCAGTGGCATCTTCTCTCCCTGAAGTGTGACAACCAACAATGTCTCCAGATATTGCCAAATGTCCCCTGGGGGTCAAAATCACCATTAGTTGAGAACCATTGACCTGGAATATAACATAATGTTCACTGTGCTATTTGTCCTTGGTATATTTATATTTAAGAGAGGACAAACCCCAAATGAAACTATCCTGAACAGGAACTGTTTCTAATTCTCACCATGCTCTTTAAGCACAACCATCTGCAACTGATGCCTCCTTTGACCCTCGGGTCACATTATCCTCTAAGTAACCAGGAAACCTTGCCTTACCCATCCTGTATTATTTTGCTAGGGCTGCCATAACAAAATGCCGCGAACTGGGTGGCTTAAACAACAGGAATTTATTTTCTTAATTCTGGAGGCTGGAAGTCCAAGATTAAGGTGCCGGCTGGGTTGATTTTCTCTGAGGTCTCTCTCCTTGGGTTGCAGATGGTTTCCCTCTGGCTGTCTGTCTAAATGCTCCTCCCTCTGTGCATGCATGCTCTTGATGTTTCTTTGTGTGTTCAAATTTCTTCTTATTATAAGAACAGCAGTCATAGTAGAGTAGGACCCACCTGAATGACCTCAGTTTAACATAATCACTTCTTTAAGGGATAGAAATTGATATCTGGAATGGGTGTTGTCATAATAGAAATCTAAAATACATGGTGCTTCTTACTAGTTGGGTGTTGGGAAGCAAGGAAGCTAATGTCTGAGGCAGGAATAATGGTTTCTATGTAGTGAATTGGAAAACATCTGGTTGAAACCTTTCTGTGATAACTTTGGAGGCAGACTTATTGCTAATGAACTTGTACCTCTAGGGAAGAAGTTAGAAAGTAAAAGCATAGTAGTTATGTTGGTTTTTATTGGCTATGTTTGATAAGGTCCTAAAGGAAAAAGATGAGCTTCGGAAAGAATCAGAAAATTCAGTTGGCATATAAACAGAATGAAAGGCATAGAAAGAATATAGAAATTCAATTGGAAGAGTCAACTGTTTCTAGATCCCAAAAGGTAAGAGATAAGATTAAACAAGGCTTTGAGGAGCACAGACCCATTATGATTGAGCCCTGTTGCAAAGATCAAGATTAAGAATGTGGATTTCTTCCTTGAGCCTATTATCCCAGCTTGTTTCAAGTTGGCTTCTGTTTACTTAAGAGGGAGAAACAAGGGGTGAGAAAGCCAAGTTACAGGTTAGCATTAGCTTGAGCATTATATTCAAGAAAGAATTTAGTTAGCAACTGACAAGGGTACTGAAAGGGAGTATATAGACTTGCAGGCTACTAAAATATTAGGAAGCTGTGCTGCCAAGGAACTGTAAGCCCAAACCAAAAAGTCTGTGATTATTCAAGCCTTAACACTTGGGGCCTTAAAATTGCATCAGCAGGAATTGTGCTAAGAACATTGAGTAGCTACACAAAAAGGGTATACTCCACAGCACTTACTTCGGATGTTGCTACAGAGAATAATGGACAAGGGAATTCTTCCAAGAGAGCATAATCAGACCAAGATCAAGGAATTTGCTCACCTCCAGGGCAGGGGTCTTCATTGTGCCCACCCAGCAGGATTTCAGTGACTGCAACATTTCTTCTATTCCTCTTTTTGAGTGAGAGGTTTAATTGTAGTTATCTTGTCCCTATTCTTCCAATAAATATTGACTGTGGTTGTGGGGTATAGCAGTTAACTTTTTTTTTGTTCATAGATGGATGAATTTTGGAGAGCCACATCCAGATCCAAGGGTGAGCACCACACCCTTGGAGTATCTGGATTTGAGCTGGATCCAGGGACTGGATGGTACTTGAGGTTTCATCCTGTAGGGAGAAGGTGTGTTTTATATATATAATAAAGTGAAATGGATGTTTCATCATCAGGACAGTTGCCTGTAGAGACCAGCAAGATGTTTATTAAATCCATGGCCTCTTCTCCTAAGCACATGGCTAGGCTATGTCTTCCTTGCAACGAGATGTGGTCATGTAAACAGAAGTGGTCTGCATCTTTTCCTGACCTGGCCCATAAAAACTTCTCTCACATGATTATCCATCCTCCCCCACCCTCTGACTGAATGCAGAAGACTCTCAGACAGAGAGTGGATCCACAGGTGAAAGAAACCTGGGTCATTAAATAACCATAAGGAAGGCCGTACACCAACTAGGAATACACATTTGTTTGGATTTCTCGAGTGAGAAATAAAGTTCTATTTCGTTAAGCTACTGAGAGGTTGGAGTTTATCTCTTATAGCAGCCATCATTATTCTATTAATAATTAATACTACTCTGGGCTGACATACACAGCCCAGTCCTTTCCCCAGAAATCCAGCCTTGTATATCCAGTCTCTTCTATACATCTACAAAGGATGTCTACTGGATACCTCTTAATTAACACTTCCCAAAATGTTATTCAAAACCTACTCTTCCCACAGTCTTCCATATTATCATAAATGACAATTTTATTCCACTGATTGTTTGGGCCAAGAACCTTAGAGTCATTCTTGATTGCTCTTTTTCTTTTACACGCTACATTTAATCCATACACAGATACTATCTGGTTTACTTTCAAAATATGCCTAGAATCCAGCTACTTCTCACTATCTCTACTATCATATCTAGGCATGTGATACTGTGCTTTGTCATGTGGATTATCCCAGCAGCCTCCTAATAGGTCTCTGCTTTGACCCTTGCTACCCTTATTATCTGTTGTCAATATTACAGAAAGAGTAGATTTTAAAAAATGTAAATCAGATTACACAATTGCTTTGCTCAAAACTCTTTAAAACTGCCTGACCCACTTAGAGTACAGTTTAAAGTGCTAAGATAAAACTGAATCTTCCTCCTCTTAGTTCTCTGACCTCACTCCCTCCCACTCTCTTCACTCATTCTATTTTGATTACACTGGCTTCTGTGCTGTGCATCAGATATGCCAAGAACACTTCTGCCTCAGGGCCTTTGCACTTGCTATTTAAGAATGCCTGATGTCCCTTGAGATCCATAAAGCTCACTCCCAAATTTCCTTTGGATCTACAATCTTAAGCAATTTTATGAATAAGTTGTGTACATAGTAGGCCCTCAATGCATATTTATTGAATAATCAAATAAATAGATGCATTTTTTCTCTTTGGATGTTTATAGGCTCTCTTCTGATATGCAGAAGTTTCGTAATAATGTACCTTAGTGTGATTATTCTTTATCCTTTGTGCTGGCACTTGTTGGACCTTTTCATTTGAAAACTCATGTCCTTCAATTCTGAAAGTTTCCATGCATTATTTCCTTGGTAATCTCTCTTGTGTTTCTTCAGTTCTCTATATCTGGAATGTCTTACATTTTTGTTTGTTTTTCTTCTCTCTGGGAGACTTTATTTACTTCATCATCTAATCCATGTATTAAATACATTTTAAAATGATGTCATGCATACCATTTTCATTCACCATTATTGTTTTATTAATATTAATTTTCTTCTTTTGAAGTACATATTGTGCTGGCATCATGGGTGCTGTATCTTCTTTTGTCTTTTGAGATATTAATTATCTCTTTTAGAAGCTTTTCTGCATCACCTCTGTTTCCTCCAAGATCTCCTTTAAAAAACATTACTTGTTTAGACTCTGTTTTTCATGTTAGGTGCCTTCCTTGAATGTGTAGTGATCGTTGACTGCCCATTCCAATTATTGAAAAGTGTTAGGAGGTGATCAGAGCTCTGATGGATGGCAGAGTTTCAATGAAGGCTAATAAAGTGTGACTTGGCATTTTACTGGTGCATCTTCCTTCAGTTGTCAGTGTATGCAATTCTTTTGTTCAGGTTAGTTTCCCCAGAGAGGAAGCATCTTTATTCTCCTGCTTAAAATGTGGGGGGTGTGTTTGTGGGGGTGGAGGTGAGGAGAGCTATCAGCATCCTGGGAGCCAAGCAGGAGAGGAAGATGGGAGTCTCACTGCTCAATACCAGAATTCTACTGACTTGTTCTCTTTTCACTGAGATTACTTGCTCCTACTTTTATTTGGACCTGCTGTCCCTCAGACCAGAACCTCTCTTGTTCATCTTCTCCAGAGGTTAAAAATCCAGTTCCCTCAGTTGAGATGGGGCTGGGCAGTCACTAGCTTGTGGTGGGTATCAGTTTTACTCTTCTTTATACAAACTTTCACGCTATCTTTCCATTTTTAGCCCAGTCATACTTGGAGCTTCAAAGATACTTGCACTCCAGTTCCTGAGCATGCTATATAAATAGGATTTTGCTTTTTTCTGTATTCTTCCACCCTCACTCCAAACCCTTGTAAACCTATGTTTTAGTTTTTTCCTGAGTGCTAAGCTAGTGACACTTGCTCATCTCCTTAACAATTTCCAAAACTTTGTTGATATATCTAATCTGCTGGTATCTCCTATTCTATTCTCTTTGTGTATTTACAACTTAAAAATATTTTTATAGTGCTTTGTTTTGTTTTTATCTTGGGGAGAAAATGGTAAATATATGTATTCAATTTGCTTTGTTTTTCCACAAATCCTTTCTTCCTGAAACTCCCAGCCTCCCTGGCTTCTGTCACTCTTGCCTAATTCTCTCCCTCTTGCTCTGTTTCTCTGCTCTGTTTTTCATGGGCTGCGCTTATTTTGCTTTCCCCTTCCACAAGGTAGTTCTCAGCCCTCCTTCCCTGGTTCTACTGCTGTTCTTGTGCTGTACATTTTGATAAAGGGACCCTCATATTGTCTTATGGTTTTAATTTCCACCATAGGCTAATACCTCACACAGGTCTCTGCCTCTTGACTTGACCTCATCCCTTAGTTCCATATTCCAAGGACGAATTTTGGACATATCCACTGAGCATCTTCCCAGAAGCATCTTCTCACGTGTGATAGGCACAAAACAGAGCACAGTATCTATTTTCTTCCTCACACGAACTTCTTCTATATTTGTATCCATAGTCACTGAAGTCACAAACATGGGAGTCATCTTAATCTCCTACCTCTTTTTCAAGCCATAGATCCCGATAATCACCAAATCCTGCCAGTTTTCCCTTCCACATATTTTCTTGAATCTGTCCCCTTCCTTTGTCTCTATAATGATCGCCCTCATAACTGCCTTTCTGCTCTACTGCCACAGCCTCTTAACTGCCACCTGCTTCTGCCTTTTCCCTTTTAAATTCATCCTCTGCTCAGGTACCATAGTGACCTGTATAAAGCATAAATCTCATCATATAGTTCCCCTGCTGAAACCCCTTCAAGTGCTCCCCTGCGTGGATGGAGTAAAATCTATGTTGCTTGGCATAGTATACAAGGCCTTCCGTGCCCTGGCCCTGGCTTGTCTCTCTTGCTTTATTTCATTTCACCCCTAGCCTCGTATGTTCACTCTTGTACTACAAAACTGCCTGTTTCTCTCTCCCCTTAGAGTTCTTGCTTCTGCACCTTTGCTCCTATGATTTCTTCTGCCTTATTCCTTCTTTTCACCCAACTAATTCTTATACATCTTTCAATATTCGGCTCATGATGTATCTTCTAACCCAGGAAGTAGCTTCTAATTTCTCTGATTTTGTGAAGTGTCCCTTCTCTGTTCTTCTATATATCCACGCGTGCATACCACCATCCCAGCATATATACATATATATATTTTTTTTCACTGAAGCAAACACACACACACACACACACACTTCCAGTGATCCTGGTAGACTGTAAGCTTCCCCAGAGAAGGGATTCTCTCTTGTTCTTGGTGCTTGGAATATAGTTGGGACTCAGTACTTAGAGACTGAATGAAAGTGAACCTGCTTATAAATTACTTCTTGGTGGTTTGGAAACAGCAAGAGTTCAGAACCCAGGAGGGGTGTGGCGCAGGAAGTGTTGGCATTATGGTGATGATGGGAGCAGATTGTGAGACAAAAGTGATCACTTGGCCTCAGTTTCTCTTGCTAATTTGCATGCTTCACGTGGTACATGTCAGGGAAGGATGCTTCCTGATCTGGAGGTGTATGGCAGGAAAGAGAGAAAACGGGAGAGAATTTTTATCCTCAGTCGATGACTTGAGTATACAAAGAAAAGCTGAGTGTGACTTGGGTCACGACCATCTGCTTGGGTTAAAGCAGATGATTTTATAGTGTCAAGCGGTCTAGAAGAGGGTTGGTGAAGGGTGGACCCTACAAGTGCCTAGCAAGTGGACTGGATTGGTAGAGGGGCAGGAAGGGTTGAAATAATTGAAAAATGACATCTGCTTTCACCTCCCTCACATATCAAAGTTCTCTTGGTCTGGTCCCAAATGTCTCTGGGCCAGGTCCAGTTTATGGATGGCAGTGAACATCCTAATGTTGCATGTAGGCACTTCAAGACAAGCTCTCATAAAGAGCTCCCATACCCTGGGAAGCATGCCAAAATGCATTTCTATGATGACTGCAGAGATGCTTGCTAAAAAGCAAACAGCACATTAGTGGCCTTCTGAGTTCTTGTGCAAATGGGCTGTGAAATTGTGGCTTGATGCTCCAAAGCTATACCTTTTTGTCTCCCTGATGATGATTAAGAGAAACCGGGCTTGAATTGATTGGGAGGGCATAGGAGGCTGGGGGGTGGGTGCAGATGTGCAGTGAAAGAAGAATGGCTGGCAAAGGGGAAGAAGAGAAGTGAGCACACCCCCTTCAATGCAGTGCTTCATTTGACCTTCAGGAAATTGGAATAGAAATCACATGATTTAACGTTTGCCTGGAAATTAACTGCCTCTGTTTGTTCCAGACCCTGGGATTGATGAAAGAGCCAGGGGATTCTGACCATAGAATTATAATAAAGGGAAATGTCTCAAGCAATTATTAAATATTTAAAGAACCATCTCAACACTAACTTGTCAGATGGAATGAATGAAATTGAAATGATTTTTAAACATTATCTTCAATGGCATGGATAGAAATTCAGGGATAAAATTTGCTCTGTGCTGTAAAGAAAATATTTTCGGTTTGTTTTTGTGACACTGGTGTTTTTGCATCACCTTTCATCCCAAATGTTAATTAAGGAACAGTATGCCCAGGAGGTGGATCAAGTGAGGAATCCAAAGGAAAAGGACGTGGTCAAGGTTATTTCTTATTCCTTTGTGGTATCATTAAACCAAGGTGTGCAGAGTACAAGGGGACATTAATCCCTAGAGCAGTTGAGATATTCTATATTAAAATAAAGGGAAGAAAGAGCTTTGTTTACAGTAGTTTCTCTTCTTGTGTAGACTGGACAATGTGAGATGAATAGGTGGTAAAATATTATTTATCAGAGATACCAAAGAGGTTTTTTCTCACTGGATATGTAGTAAATATTGTAGATTATCTACCTAGCCCTCATTACTTCTTTTTGTCCAGAACCCTGATTTTGTTCAAGGTCCACCTCTGGCAGAGACTACTTTGCAACTACTCCTACCCAATTATTTTTTTATTTCAGAATATTATGGGGGTACAAATGTTTAGGTTACATGTATTGCCTTTGCCCCACCCAAGTCAGAGCTACAAGTGTATCCATCCCCCAGGTGGTGCGTACTACACCCACTGGGTATGAATACACCCATTCCCTCCTCCCCTTCCCACCTGCCTGACACCCAGTGAATATTACTACCATATGTGCACATATGTGTTGATACACAATTTTTACTTATTCACTTAGTAGTATTACACAGTGTAATTTGATTATGAGAAGTGAAAGTGCTCAGCTAAGCAATTACATTTCTCAGTCTCCCTGGTAGGTAGGAATGATCATGTGACTTAATTCTGGCCATTGAGATAAAAGAATAAATTGGAATATGGGATTCTAGAAAAGTTCTTAAAGGGGGAGTAGGGTCATTTGGCTTGTGTACACTTCCCCTCCTTTTTCTTTCTTCCTGCATGAATTGTGAACATGATGGCTGGAGCTACAGCAGACATCATGGACAGATGGTCAGGGAAAGGCCAAGAGAACTGCAGACATTTCTCCTGGCCATTGTATCTTTAAGCTTTTGCACAAGTCTTGAATCTCTTCTGGATTTCAAGTAACGTAAGAGACTAATAGGCCTCACTTTTTGTGTAGGTCTCTATTATTTGGGTAATAAGTCACATAAAACTAAACGCAATCCCTAAGAGGGGATTCCATCTATCAGAGCATATGTCTCTAGCTTTAGCTTATTTTTAAATTAGATTAGTCTAAGCAATAAGAAATCTCATTCTACTGAGAATGAGTGTTTTAGGCAAGAACATGTGATGGCAGCTGATAAATTGTGACCAGTGAAGTGTGAGAGGAAATATGCTTTCCCTTGGACGGAAAGGCTTCCCCACTCTTAAAAAAAAAATGCATATTGGAAGGAATGATTTCTTCTTCTGTTGAACATTGTGTAGGTCAGAATATGATATTGGGAACCACTGTAGCCAGTTTGCAACTATGAGGGACAGCATTAGCTTGGGGATAAAATTGATGGCACAGTGGATATTTGGAAAGACCCAGTCCTTGATGACATCATTGAGCTACCAAATCAACCGGTCCTAGAAGTTGTCCATATTTAGGCTTCTTGCTTTGAGAAGTTTTCTATCTATCTATCTTTCTGTCTAGCTATTTATCTATCTAGACTAGAGGTTGGTAAACTTTTTCTGTAAATGGCCATAGAGTAAATACTTTAGGGTTTGTAAGCCAACTCTGTCATCATAGCATGAAAGCAGCCATAGAAAATATGTAAACAAATGAGTATGACTGTGTTCCAATAACAATTTACAGAAGCAGGCAGTGGGCAGGATTTGGCCCTTGGGTGGTGGTTTGCTGACCCCTGGTTTAGACAGTTGATTTGAGATTTTAAGCTTCTTAACTGATCTACATTTCACCTGATACAGAGTTAGAGGTTGGAATGCATAAAAGCCAAGGCCTCTTCCAACTTAGACACTTGGAGAAAGACGTAAGAAAAGATCAGAAAAAAAAAGAGAATCAAGACTAGGAATGATAAAAGTCATTCGTAGAAGATCTGGAAGTAAAGCAACTTGCAATGGTATACCTGCCTCAGGTGAATAGGAAAGAGAAGAAAATCTGGTCCCTAGAAGGCTGCTGGAAGAAGAAAACCTCACAGAAAATAGCTGCATTTTATTTTTAACATTTTAAATTTCCATCATTTATTTGGAATACAAATAAAAAATTTGAAATATATGTAAATAAAAAGTGCTTAACAGCCCACTATCCAGACATTAATCTTGTTATGCAGATGTAAACATATACTTTTTCTTTTTAAAATATGCAATCGCACTATGCATGCTGATTTGTTGTTTGCGATTTCCACCTCAATCATGGATTCTGAACAACTTACAAAATTTATAAATATACAGCAAAAATCATCATTTTGAAGGTTGCTTAGTAGCCTATTGTGTAAAGATAATAATTTATTTAACTGGTCCCTTATTTTCTTTCAGTTTGGGTGTCTTCCTCTCTTCCCCCTTTTGCTATTACATAACAATCCTGAAATATTCTATTTACTGTTGGGAAATTCTGCCCCATTCCTTCCCTAAACCCTTCTTGTTTCAGATGATAATGTCAAGCAGCTGGTAAAGGGCAATTTTAAAATGTTCCACTTTAGCAATCAGAGGCATCATCTTCTGTTCTGCTTTGGGTGAAATCCTAATGAGGTCATTTGTCCAGATGTAAAACCCATGAGTCTTCTGGAATTTCAGTGATGATTTAGCTATTACGTTTAGTCTTCTGGCCATACGTCTCCATATTATATACAGACAGTCCTTAAATTGTAAGATCAGGCTGGCTGTTGACCATAAGCAGTAATAGTAATGGGTTTTGGATCTTCCTCCCTGCTTCCCCTCTTCTCCCTCCATCCTTGCATCTGAAGATTGTCTGAATCATTTTCAGGACCAATTCAGTTTATTCTGTTTTAGTCTGGAATTTTCTAATCAATTTGTGTCTGTCAATTAGTAAGTACTCATGCTCATTGGACCAGATGGAACAGAAAAACTATGTCCTTTATCATTGGATGATACAGTCATACTATAGATTATCTACATTATTAGGAAGGAGTAGTGGTATAAATAATCCAAACATCATTCATTTATATTTAGCTTTAGAATCAATCTGAGACCCAGAGAAGGAAAGGAACTTGCCCTATGTTGCACAGTTAGATAGAGGGGGGCTGAAGAAGGATCTGAGTGTTCCTGGGGACTCTCTGCTGTACTCCAGTGGTTCAGAACATACCAGAGGAAAGTCTCTTATGCAACGTGTTCATCTAATGTCCCAGGGTTGGGGATGGGCTGGACGTGGAGAAGATAATAAACACAGAGCAGCAGATGTAGTACACAAAGAATGGAAGGTTCTGGGAAAAAAACCCCACAATAGAAAATCTAATATTAAAATGTTTTATAGGCAAAAATTTATTGACATGAAAAGATATCTACTATATTTAGGTTATAACATGTGGAACATATCCCCATTTTTGTTGACAAATTAACCTCATATAGGTGTGTCTATCTATCATCAATCTACTATCTATGAAGTTATATTTTAAGGAGTTACCAGTGGTTATTTTGGGGTATTGGAAACAGAATGTTTTTATTTCCTTCTTATTGATCAGCAGTATTTTCCAATTCTTTTTTTTAATTTTTTTATATTTCAGCATATTACAGGGATACAAATATTTAGGTTACATATATTGTCTTTGCCCTACCCGAGTCAGAACTTCAAGCATGTCCGTCCCCCAGATGGTGTACACTGTACCCATTAGGTGTGTATATGCCCATCCCCTCCTCCCCCTCCCACCTGCCCGACTCCTGATGAATGTTATTACTATATGTGCACTTAAGTGTTGGTCAGTTAATACCAATTTGATGGTGAGTACATGTGGTGCTTGTTTTCCCATTCTTGTGATACTTTACTTAATAGAATGGGCTCTAGCTCTATCCAGGATAATACAAGGGGTACTAGCTGAGTATAACTCTATGGTAATGTTGGAAAAACTCTTGTAGACATTGGCCTAGGGAAAGAATTTATGAAGAAGACCCCAAAGGCAATCACAGCAACAATAATTCTTTTATGTAATAGTAAACATGTATAGCCTCTCTGATAAGAAAAAAGTGTTATAACTTTTTAAAAAGGCACTTAAAGATAAATTTATAGATCATGTCTTAAAAGCATATCTGTATGCCACTAAGACTGAAAAGGAACATTTTCATGCATTCTTTTGAATGAAGAATATTCCCTTCATAAGAGTACCTTTCCCATGGGCCCTTTTCTGTATCATGCTGTCTCACGGTCCTCACTATCTTTCATAGCTCTTGAGGGCAGAGTGTGTGTCTTACTCAACTACTTGGTGGTCCTTGGCTTATTGATATTTTGCTTTTTCTTTGAATAGTTGAATGAATAAGAAGCCTTTAACAACATTATTCTAATATCACTGAGACTGAAAATCGTCAATGAAGGGACATCAATGAAAGGGCAACAAATGGGACAATAAGTGTAATTCTTAAATCTTGGATTGGGGAGGGGAGGCAGGAAGCAAAATCAGCAATATGACCCTTTCCCCCCCCAGATCATCTATGAAGAGGAAGTCATTCCCAATCTGGCTGGGGATCATTAAATGTAGTTGCATTTCAGGTGCTTTGAGATTTATGCTGAGAATCTGGAGTTGGAAATGGGGCTGTGAATTTGGCACTTTCCAGGAGGGCTAGTGACTCTAGGTAGGCGCAGGAGAGGGTGAAGGAGGGACCTCCTAAAGAAATGGCAAAATGAAGATTTTGAGAAAATGGTTCCAGGGACCATAAAGGGAACCTTTGAATACTCTTTGTCATGGGCTCTGTGTGAGATAAACGTATCTGGTAGAATTCAAGGAAGGCACTGGCTCAAGGCTGGGTTAGATACAAAGAGAATATGGGGGAATCAGAGAAAAAGGCCTTCCTCTGTTATCAGAAGTGTGGCATGGGGCTGGTAACTGAAAGGATGGGAAGAGTACCACGTAGAATACAACTATAAGCCACTGGAGGGAAGGGTGAGCTCCTACCTTCCTGCAGTCCATTCCCTAAATGGCAAATATTGTTGCTGTCAGTTACCATCTGATTTAAAACAAATTCCAAGTCCCTTACCTTGGCTTTCCTCCTAGGCTTTGCATGATGTGTCACCACCCCATCTCCTGCCCCTTTTTGCTCCTAAGCACCAGCTCTATGGGTCTTCTTTGTGTTTCAAGAACAGACCAAGCATGTCCCCACTTTATGACATTGCACTGGATGTTTCCTCTGCTTGGAAACCACTGCCCTGGGTCTCGGCTTGCTTACCTCTTCCTGGTCTTTCAAGTTGTAGCTTGATGTCACCTCCTCTGAAAGGATTTTCTCCACCACTCAATCTAAAATATATCACTAGCCACTTTCTGTCATAACATCCTCTTTATTTTCAACAAAGCATTTACCACTGCCTGACATTTCCATTTTTATTTTATTTTTTTAATTCAGGATATTATGGGGGTTCAAACATTTTGGTTACATGAAATGCATTTGCCTCACTCAAGCCAGGGCTACAAGTATGTCCTTCCCCCATGCAGTGTGCCCCGTTTACATTAGCTGTGGGTTTACCCCCCATCCCTCCACCTCTCTACCCCCCTACCTGACCAGCACCATTTTTAAAATTTACTTTTAAAAATCTTGGTTCTTCTGCTAGAATGTAAACTCCATGAGAAAAGAGACATGGTTTGTTGTAATGTTTAGAGTAGTCCCCAGCACTCAGTAATATTTGTAGAGTGAATGAACAAATGTAACCCAAGAACTCCATGTCTTTATTCTAGGAAGACCACTGTGTCCCCTTATGCTGATATAGATATCTTTCTGTTTTATTTCCAGTGTAATCTCTGTCTTTGAATGTAGTAGGCAGCTAAGTTGTAAACTTCTTCAACACAGGCACAATGTCTTTTTCATTTCTCATCCTCACTGCTCAGTTATGTGCCAGGAACTATATGCAGAATGAATGAAGGAATGAATGTTGTGCTACCGACATGGTATTATAGATCCTTAGGCATACATAGCTTCTGAGGTCTGAGAAAGGGCTACGAGGTGAGTTGACAAAGAGAGAAAGTAATCAAGGTAACTTCTAGGACTGGAAATCTGGAATGTTGATTTTAGAAGACTCTGCTTAGGCTACTCCCAGTCTTCAACTTTTATTAAATATGAAGGCCAGTGGTACTATTCTGCCACTTTGGAGGTATGATTAAATATAAAATTCTTGACCAAAAGAGAAAGAAAAGCTATGGAACCTCAAGAGATCTCAAAAGGGATATTTTTGGGGTAGGAGAAAGGGAGAAAAATTAGAAAATATTCCACTGGGTGAAATAGTCTTCCCTACGGTCTCTGCATTCCAGTGTATTCCTGACATTTTAAGATTTAGCTGCTACTGTGCATATTAATGGCCCAGGGAAGCTGGGGGTTCATCATTTATTTTATGATAACTTTTGAATTTCACTAGGTAATTTGCACAGAATGAAATTCCTGTTATTCAATTTCTATGAAGGGTTAAGGGATTTGGGGGCTTATTAACATGGTAGAGAGGAAGATGTCCCACATGCTATGCCCCCTCCCAGATAACTGGTCTTCAAGAAGTAAGGCCAGGCAATTCTGATTCAGTAGATATTTATTAAAATATGGTGTGATAATAGTACACTATTTATTAAAATCTGACCTCTGGGACAATGGTCTATGGCTTGCTCTGGGTGGCATTTGTGTTGTTCTCATAGCCTACTGCCTGCTAGAACTTGTCCCCCGGCCTCATGCCTAGCTGTTGTCATCTTGACATTAAGAAATAACTTTGTTTGTTTACCATATTGTCTCTTCAGGTATAAATTCCCAAGGGAGATATTTTGCTGCTGGAGTGTCTCTCCAAATACTCCTTGTGAACTGAATGCATAAAAACTGAGAAAATTCTCATGGGTGACAGTCAATTGCTTAGGAACTTGGTGGGGAGAGGAATTGAATGGCAGCAGGGACACTGCTTATAGAGCATCAAGGAAACTATAAAACAAATTTTCAACTTTGGTTTCTTCTTCCATCAGGGAAAAAGAGAATCACCCTTTCTAAATTTTGGAGAGATCATTTGATTCTTAAAAACTATAATGATAGTTTTTAAGAATAATGTATGGGAATGGTTAGTTACTGCTTGAAAAAAATGATTTCAGAATATAAGGGTAACAAATATTATAAAAATAATAGTTAAGTGTCTTTCCTTGTACACTTTCCCTAGATTTGTTTGAATGCTAGCATTTGCATTTATGTGGAGAGTAATGGCAAATATTCAAAATCATTGAGAAAATATTTGAGGAAATTTTCAAGTTTTTTGAATGGTTTGAAAGGTGGAAAATGAATTTTTATTCTTTAGGAAACCTCTTTAGTTCCTTTCTGCATATGTTTAAAAAACAGGAGTGTTTTGTGAATCATTTAGAATAGAACACTTTCCTGAGCCCCAGGCATGCAGCATATCCGTAGCTTCTACCTGTGGCACAATCTTTGAAGGCAAAAAGATTTCACTCAGGAGACTTAAGGGGCCTTGCAGGTGAAAGAAAGAAAATGTCAGCTATGTGACTACAGAGGGACAATTTCCTATCCAAGAAGTGACCTTGAAATGCTGTTCAAAGTGCCTGTGAGGGATGCGTGGCTCATTCTGGCTGGAGAACATGTGTGCTTGGAAATGAACTGCCCTCTTGGGTTGCACCTGCTTTCTAGTAGGGGCGCACTAATGCATTTTAATGGTATTGCCCACGCTAGAGTTAGCTGATGAAGAAGAACAGCTGTTGCTTAGCTGTTTTTCCAGTCTTTTGTCTTGCAAAATGATGTATCCCTCTGAGGGTTGAAAAAAGGATGTGGCTGAAAAGACCAAGTGGGAATGAGTTAAGGAAATCACATCATCTGCTTTTAAAAGTGGCCATTTATTGAGGCCTCACTCTGAGCCAGGGACAGTACTAAATGCTTTAGATTCGTTTTTTCTTTTAACCTAGATAGCAACTCTATGACAGATATATGATTATCTTCAATTTACAGATGATCTCCAATTTACTGAGGTTTATTTAGAGAGGTAACGTGAGTTGCCCAAAGTCACAAAGCTAGTAAGAAGGGGAATTGGAGTTTGAACCCAGGTCTGTTTGTATTGAAACCGTGTTATCCTTTTAATATGTTGTATATCACAATGCCTACCCACAATTACTAGCACCATTAACTGCCATTACCACCAAAAGCAACAACTAATATTGATTGTGCTCTTACTGTGTGCCAGATGTTGTGTCTGGATTATCTCATTTAGTCATCACAACTAGACTTTGAGATATTTTTCTGGTAACATCTAAATTTAGAGATGCAAGAACTGAGACACACGGAGGGTAAGAACTTAACACAAATCACACCCCTCGCAAGTAGTGGAGGCAAGCTTGGAGCCCAGACAGCTGGACTCTTGCCCCTGTCTTCCTGGTAAGGAGTTCAGTGTATCAATAAGCCCTGTAGACATGGCATGAAG
Source organism: Eulemur rufifrons (assembly GCF_041146395.1). Taxonomy (NCBI): domain Eukaryota; kingdom Metazoa; phylum Chordata; class Mammalia; order Primates; family Lemuridae; genus Eulemur; species Eulemur rufifrons. The sequence continues at coordinate 86,344,927 of NC_090988.1, read as the reverse complement.
AAGAGAAGTTGGGGACATCTACTAGTTTTCTGGGGATGCCATAACAAAGTCCCACAGACTAACTACGTGGCTTAAACAACAGAAATTTATTGTCTCACAGCTCTGGAGGCTGGAAGTCTGTCAGTAGGGTTGGTTTCTTCTGAAGGCTGTGAGGGCCTCTCTCCTTGGCTTGTAGGTGGCCATCTTCAAGTTCACATGGTGTTCTCTCTGTGTATGTGTCTCCAAACTCCCCCTCTTTATAAGGATACCAGAATAGACTAACTCTGAATATATACTCATTCGTTCGTGTATTCATCAAGCTTTCAAAGAGTACTGATTATATTCTGGGTCCTGTGGTAACAGCTGGGAGAAAGTGAGATCAATGTCATTGATTTTGTCCTCAAGGCAAGCATATATGTTAAACCTTAGCAACCTCTAAGGAGAAAATCCACTGTCTTGGGCTTATAGTGCCATCTATCCTTTATGACAAAACCCCCCAAATATGCAGAAAAATCATTGGGGGCATGAATAAATAAAACCATTTCTGGTACTCAATTTGTGTGAATTACCCTGTGCCCGTGGAGGCAATACTTGAAGAAAAATTTAGGACCTAGAATGAGACTCTTTTGAGCCAAGGAAATGTTGGTTCTGTTCTTTCCTGTGTCCATCCTCATCTCCTCCTTGTCTCTCTGTCCTGTTTCCCATCCCATCCCTGGCATGTCTCAGGATCAAGAAGGACACTTCAGAGTTTGACACAGTTCCAGTCTTTCTTCCCAGATGCAGCTCTAGAGGATTCTCCTAATTTTTTTTTTTTTTTTAAGAGAAAGCTAGCTATGGCTCAGTTTAGCTGTCACTAAGAGGGCTCAGAATGAACCTTGGCTACCAGGAGCTATCCTCTAGATGGGATGTCAAGAGATAAGTAAGATGTTAGATGGCAGAAGGACCTAGAGGCTGTTTGAATACACGGAACGCCCCAAGATACTGTAGGGGGCAGCTGGGAGAGGATGCTGAGGAAAGTGAGGGTCATAGAGAGACTGGGGACATTCTGTTGGTGGGAAGGAACTCTTCTCCCCAGCATTGGGGGGTGTTGGGCCCTTCATGGAGCTCACTAGGGATTAGGACCAGAGAGCTATAAACTCCAGTTAGGGGCTTAAGCCATTTAATAGCACACAGTTAAATATTAAGCCAACACACAGTTCTTCCTAAACGCATGGACTCAGTCTTTTGAAAGAGGGACCTAGTCACAGGGCAGTATGCACCGGGACACTTCATTATTCCCAGCCACGTTTCTCTCCACCACTACTTTGATTTCATTTATGTTTAAATTACTGCCAGCTAGAGGAGCCAAAGATCCACACACAAATCCTCAAAGGAAAAATGACGTTTTTTTCCTTCCTGAGCTAGGACAGATAATGAGAACTAACAAAGAGTCAAAGAGGATTTTTGCATGTGAAAATGCAGGTTTTGGTTAACTGTATCTATTTCATACAAAGAGGATGCTATACCTGAGACATTGTGGTCTATTTTTATTGAATAAATTAACCTATCTATTTTGGTCTTTTAAAAATAAACATCAATGACAAAGCTAGCTAGAAATTTGTAATTTCTTTTGAAAACAGCTGAAAATTATAGAGGTAGAATTTAATCTCCCTCCTTAGGAGACTGGTTGTGTGACAATTGTTTAGGAGAAGTATGTGCCGTGGGCTTCTAGGAAAGAGTAGCAGTTTTGTCTTTTCTTTGTTCACAGGCTACTCTCTTAAGAGAAGTGACTGACACTTTGTTTGCTATGGAGAAGTAATTGTCTACAGACATAGGTTTCTAGCGACAAACTCAAACCTATAATTTTTCACTGTTCTCAAAACTCTCTTTTAGTAGGAAAGTTGAGAGTTTCTCCATTTTGCCTATTTCATGGCTCAGTTTGGATGGCATCACATTCCCTGGGGAAGTCAGAGTCTTCCTCTGCCATTTGTCCTGGTGTGGCCTAGCTTGGGGTCAGCAAGGCTGGTTTGCAGAGACCAGGAGCTGCTTTGCTGCGTCACAGCTTGAACCCAGACACGTCTGAGTGCCCCATCTGAGCTGACTGAATGTTGACTGGATAAGGGGTCAGTTTGTGCACTTGCAAGGCATGATTGTTCCCCCCCCCCCGATATCACTATACACAATGGGGGGTCTTGGTGAGTTTGGATCCTAGTTTCTTAGGAACTCATCCTTGATACTCTGTCTGGGGTTGGTGCTCCTTTTATGTACCCTCAGAGTGTCCTGTAGTCCCTCTATCACTATATTTATTACACTTAATGCCTGTTTTTTTTAAGTTAAAATTTTATTCTTGAAAACCAGTGTGATTTTTAAGTATGATGAGTAATTAAACTTAGGCACTTATCCATTTATTCAACTAGTCTTTAATAAAAGACTACTTTTTTATTTGTGGTTTGTGATTACTGTGTGCCAGGCACTGTGCCAGGGACTGAGGATTTAGTCATGGGCAAAATATTCAAACAAATGGGGATGTGTGAGGTAAAAGTATAAGTTTTAAACTCATTTCTCCCTCAAGTCTTACTCCTCTGAAGGAACCTAGTTTTAGTAATTTAGAGCAGGGGTTGGAAACTACAACCTGAGGACCAAATGTAGCCTGCCACCTGTTTTTGTAAATAAAGTTTTATTGGAACACAGCCATGCTATTTTGTTTACATATAAACTTTCTCTATGGTTGCCTTCACACTATAGCTGCAGAATCAACTAGTTGTGATAGCAGCTGTATGGCCCACAATGCTGAAAATATTTATATTTAGCCCTTTACAGAAACAGGTTTGCTCTTCACTGATTTAGAGGATATTTTACTAGAACTTTTAAATGTATTTTACATATGCACATATATTGATGTTTTGGTTTGTATATTGTTACTTAAATGAGGTCATGTTTTATACACACACACACATACACAAACATACACACACTTCTGTAATCTGCCTTTTTTTCCCTAATTGCTTACATAATTGGCTCCCAAGCAGGAGAAAGAGAACCTGTTCACTGTTTACACTTCAGCTCTTACTTAGCGTGGTGTCTGGTGCATTGTGGGAGCTCCATAAATATTTTGTTGAATGAATGACAAATATCTTGTTATTTTTATTAAAGTTTCTAAGTTATAAATGATTTACTTAAAAAATAATTGAGAGTGTACTCAAGGTTATTCATACTATAATATCCTTCCTTGTTTATATTCCATTGTGATTTCTTAGGATGAGAGACAAAGGAACAATTTCCTCTTGTCCCTAGAGTATTGTGTGAGGACATATGTCTTGCAGGTGTGAACCACCTGTTAAGTAGGTTGAGGTGGAAGACAGGTTGGCAACTATTCATTCTTGGGAATAAAGGGATTTCCATAGTGTTTGGTAAGCTCTTTGTTGAAGTGTGAGTGCATACAGGTAGTCGTCTTCATTTGGTAGTTTGTATTTCATGGTTTGAGAACATGGATTGTATTCGTCCAATGCCCATGGCATTGCTACGTGTAGATATGCTGCTCTTAAATGTATCTCTCTCGTTCATGTTTTGTAGCTTGTACTTTTGCTTAGGGCTGTTCTCTATTAGACAGTATGAATCATGTATTTAGCTATTCATAGAGATCTTTGTTTTTACTAAAGGCAGGGAGAGTCTGCTTTCTTAACAAGTTTATTGTTTTCTGTAATTTTGGAAAATTGCCTTTCTTGGATATTAAGGAAAGTCTTAGGTGGCTTTATTTTAATTTCAATGGCTTTCTTTTCTTTTTCTATCTGTTACCCTCAAGCCTGAAACCCTCATCCCACCTTGGCAAAGCATGAGGTGCGATAGAGTAGAAGTGTTGCCAGGTGAGTCGAGGTGGGTGGGCACCTGGGAGGCTGACTGCTAAAGACTTTCCCAAATTTCTGTGTAGGAGGAACACGTGTGAGTTTTTCACCATCTGGTCAATGCTTGCTGTTGATCTTTCTCTATTCCAGGCATTTATTTGGTTTGGGGGCATGATGTAGATCTCAGGAGGGAAAATGTGGTTCCAGGCAGATTCTTCCTGAGCAACTGGGACTCCGAGTGGGACTGTAGCTGCCTGGGAAGCCAGAGTACTCCGTTACTTTTTCCCTCCCACGGTGAGCACTCTTGCGTGGCCATAGCACAAAATGAATGCTTATAGTTACACTCACATCTTCTCAAGAAAAGCTGTTTATTGTGAGCACACTGCTGAACTGGAACCAAGACTGGGAAGGTGGGGGGCACTAAGGCAACTCTTTTAAGGTCAGCTGCTTTTTATTCGCTTGTCCTCTCTCACCATGTCTGTCTCTTTGTGTGTGTGTGTCTGTGTAGTTCTTTTCTTTATTATTTATTTTTTTTTGAGACAGAGTCTCGCTCTGTTGCCCAGGCTAGAGTGCCGTGGCATCAGCCTAGCTCACAGCAACCTCAAACACCTGGGCTTAAGGACTCCTTCTGCCTTAGCCTCCCGAGTAGCTGGGACTACAGGCATGCGCCATCACACCCAGCTAATTTTTTCTATATATTTTTAGTTGTCCAGCTGATTTCTTTCTGTTTTTTAGTAGAGATGGGGTCTCGCTCTTGCTGAGGCTGGTCTCAAACTCCAGACCTCCAGCAATCCTCCCGCCTCGGCCTCCCAGAGTGCTAGGATTACAGATGTGAGTCACCGTGCCTGGCCTGTGTAGTTCTTTTTATACATGTCTTCCTCTACTTTTCTGCATCTTCACATTGCCACACCCATCATGCTTTCCCTATTAGACTCTACCAATGTCTGTTTTATAAACTGCCTTATTTTCCATCCACCACACTGAGGAATACAACATATTCTCATCAGTGGCAGTGATTCTTGCTTACTGAAATCCCTGGGTGTCTGTACAAATAGATTGACAGAGCCCCTCAGGTGGTTCTGGTAGAATTCTCTTTAGCTAGAACACACTCCTTGGGTGAGCATTAGTGCTTCTCATTTTGACTATTTTTAACTTCTTCCATTGAAACTCATTCATTGTTTCCCCTCCGTGTCTCAATCTTTAATGTGCTCACCAGTTATCTGGAGATCTTGTTAAAATGCTGATACGGATTCATTAATGCCAGGTTCTGTGCTTCAAGCAAGTTTGCAGGTGATTCCAATACTGCTAGTTGATGGACCATATTTTGAGGAGCAAGGCTCTGGAGCCATAATACTCAAACTTTAGAGTCTTTCAGAATCATCCAGAGGGCTTGTTCAAATGCAGATTGCTGGGTGCAACCACCAGCATTTTTGATCCAAGAGGTCTGGAGTAGGGCCCAAGAGTCTGTATTGCCAACAAATTTCCAAAGAATACTGGGGCTGCTACTTTGGGAACCACACTCTGAAGAACCATTGCTTTAAAGCAGTGATGCTTAACCTTGGATTCATGTTAGAATCAACAAGAGAGCTTTGCAAAATACATATATTCGGCTCAACTCCCCTTGGCCTGATTTAATTGGTCTGAGGTAGAGCCTGGTACCATTTAAAAAGGTCATCAGTTGATTCTAATAGGTAGCCTGGGAGAGAAAGCCTAGAGAATTTAATTGGCCCAGTTGACCTTTTTTTAACCAGTCCATGAATTGACTGCCCTAGATCAAATTCTTGTTTGTGGTCTTAACAATTGCAATCAGGAAATGTTCATATGGGATAAGTGTAGTGTCTTAGGCTAAAAAAACTGTGAGCAATCCAGTTGCTATTAGAAGCTGTAGCAGGAAGATGGCTGATTTTGTAGCCCATTGGAGATAATGATACCTAATCTAGGGGATTGTCGTAAGAGGACTCAGTGTAGTTAGTTTGGGCTTGGTACAAAGTAAACATTCAGGCACTTGTAATAGTAGAGGCAGCTTTAGTCATAGAAGTTATAGTGGTTGCTATTCTTTACTGGAGGCTTGGAGTCCATGGGAGATACCTTGAAGGTCACCACCAATGGTTTTTATGGCACTAGTAGTAAAACAAATATTCACACTGCCTGACATCTCTAGTCTTCATACTCATTAGTTACTTGACTTAATTCTGTTACTGGTCTGTGAGTCCGTTGGTTCTAGGGGCCATACCAGACTTACCTAAGCAACCTGGCCACCTCAGCACCTTGGTTAGTATCTAGTGCATAGTAATACTTTCCTGTTAGGTGAAGGAATGAAAGATATACAGACAGTACTAGGTAAAGTCGTGTGTTTGGAGTTGCTGTTTGTGCAGCTCTAACACAGGCTCAACCTCCACCTCAGCTTCAAGGAAGGAATCTTTGGGGATTCACTTGCATCCCTGGAGAATTGCTCAACAATATCTAGACAATTCCTGTTGGAATTGAGGAAGCAAGCAATTTAATACAACCACTTCATTTTATGGGTAGGGATGCTGAGGCCCAGAGAGTAAAGAAACATTTATCTCCAGGTGTTGAATTATATTATTAATCATCCAGTGTCTTAATATTTACATGGAGCTGGCAGTATAGTTACAAGGGACAAAAACTTGCAATTTTTTCTTTCTCTTTTATTCACAACTAGAGAGCTCTGCAAAGCAGGATAGTAATAGTTTTTACACGTGCCAGGCATTGTGCTAAGCACTTTCTATGCATTATCTTATTTTATTGTCATAGTAGGCTTAGAGGTTGGTGCTTTTTATTAATCCCAGTTCGTGAATAAGTAAAGCAAGGCTAAGAGAAGCTAAGATTTATCCACAGTCAATCACATTGATAGTAAGTGTCAGAGCCCATGAAATCTGAGTGCAGAGCCCGTGTTCCTAAGCAGTACATGTTCTCCTCATGCTTAAATGAGACCATTTAGAGCACCTCCTGCATAAGAGTCTGATGTGTGAAAAGTGGTCAAAATCTAGCGTTTAGTTGCTAGTGTAGCCTGGCTTCTTCATTGTACCTGGGTGGACAAGGATTATAAAGTCCTCAACGTACCAGGGCAAGGTGTAATCCCTGACTGCCTATGTCAGAAGGGGTGAGCAGAGCAGGCTTCTTGCACCTGCTCTTTTCCTCCCCAGTCCCCTCCTGGTGTTGTGTTTGGAAGAGGTAGCAGTGAAAAGAAGGGTCTTGGTGACTTACTGTAATTTTGGAGCTCATAAAATATTTGTGAAAGTTTTTCTCAGAGTAAGATTTGAAACATTTTTCAATTCCTGTGGCCTGGATCACACCATGGGGCCAATGATATTTCTTGGAAGAAACATTATTTCTTCCAGTCCAACTTTCTTCATCTTAATTTGTCTTACTTGATGTTACCCCAAGATTCTGAGGGGCATGAGTGAAGAAGGTCAGGCTGACTGTTACATGGTTTAATTTCAATCACTTATCAGAATCCCTGCCATTTCCTGTGGTCTCTTAGTAACAAATGAACTTCATAGCATCTGTCTTCCTAATAGTGTGGATTAAATTGTGATGTTGCTGGTAGGGAAAAATCAGTTAGAGGAGGGGTCAATTAGAAGGAACAATGTGAAAGGAGAAAGACTCCAAATATTCTAACAAACATAAGTAAATTATCCCCCCCTCTTCTTTGGATACATTTGAAAATTTAAATAGATTGCAAAAGGCCTAAGCCTTGAAATTGGACCTGCAGTCACACAGGCTTTATCAGATTCATTTGACTCCTTTTGATTCAGAAGTAGGGAGAGGAAAATGAAATTCATCCCTCTCAGTGATGAGCTGGCTGCTGGGAGAATGTACAGAAAGGATTCCAGTCCCAGGAGCCCTGGGAAGCTGCCTTCAATAGCTTTTAGAGTCTCAGTGCTTGAGACTTTAATTTACTTGACATTTAGTTGTTGAAGATGATTTATTTTCCCTGGCTTGTTTTCATTATCTCAGGCACATGAAAGGGGGGAATTTAGAGACTAGGAAGTAGGAAAGTAGTTCTTTAGGTCCTGGCTACTCAAAGTGTGGTCTCAGGGCCAGAGCATCACCTGAGAGTTTGTCAGAAATGGGGAATCCTAGGTCCTCACCTAGAATCAGGTGAGTCAGAAGCTGCATTTTCACAGATGCCTTGGAGATTCATGCACACATTACAGTTTGAAAAGCACTGCTCTAGAATGTCTCCTGCTGGGCTTTGAGATGCTCAAGGAGCATTGTAAGCTGTACTGGCCTAAGGTATCTTTTGCCAGACTGGTATAATTTCTTAACATCTGCACCTAACACAGTGCTTGGCATGTCTGTCTTCTCCTTATCATTGCTACATCATCCATCAACAGCACCGATAACTGAGTGGTTACTGCATGCACAGTCCTAAGTGCTTTATAAATACTATTTCATTGAATCTTCAGAACAATTCTGAGGGGTAAAAACTATTGTTATCCCTATGTTATACATGAGGACAAGAGTGACTGATCAAATACATTTTTGCTCAATGGAATTGAAACTGAAGAACTGAACTTAGGCAGCATGAGGGTAATTGAAAGAGCTTAGGCTTTGGTGTTGAGGAGACAGTGGTTTAATTTTGATGTGTTCTGCATATGAGCAAGATAATCTTCAGGATATGGTTACTACCTTGTAGCTTGTAATGAGTATAAAGTGCAATAACATGTAGACTATTGAGTAGAATTCCTGGAACATAGTAGGTACTCAATAAATGTCTTTCCTTTTCTTCTAATTTTTTTTTTTTCTATTTCCTGCTTCTTTCTCTTTCTCTTCCGTTCCCCTACTTTGTGGTACTCTCTTGCTAGTTAACTCTGGTCCAACATTTAAGTCCTAAGGACCTGTGCCTGGAAACCCTCAGCTGTGTGGGCCTGAGGCTTTTTTTTTTTTTTTTTTTTAAATGCACTTATCTTCTTAAATGTACAGCTTAGAAAGAATTGTAGTATGAACCCTTAAATCAATTGTTAATTGGTTAATAAGCACCCATGATTTAAGTGCTCAGCTTAAATAATTCCTTGGGTCCAGGTCTGTGCTGTGAAAGAATTTAGATTCTGATCTGTACTGAAAACAAGTGCCTTCAGGTGAAATGTGTGGAAACATATTCAGACACATTGCCGTACCTGGAGTGTGGCTGAGTTAGAATCTGTGTCTGTTAAGTGCTGTCTTTTATGATCTAACACCGTTTGAGAGTGAAACAGGGTAGGGTTAAATACACAGACTCTGGGGTCAAATTTCTTGGATCTGGTTCTTGGTTCTGGTGCTGACTAGCTGTGTAAAACTGCAAAGTTGTCTGACCTCTCTGTGCCTCAATCTGCTCATCTGTAACATGTGGATAATTAACCTACTTCATATGTTGTTGTGAAGATTAAATTAGTTGCTGCATGTGCAGCTCTTAGAACAGGTCTGGCCCATATGAAGGGCTTATCCTTAACCACTCTGAGCCTTCATTTCCCCACCTGTGTAACAGAGGTAATGCAATCTGCCATGGAGCAAGAAGATTAAATGTGGCCATATACTGGGTCTAGCACAGAGCCTGGCATGAGCAGCTCGTGTTTGTTTTCCAGCCAAACTAGTACAGCATGCAGGGTTTCATTTTGAAAAGTTAGCCATGTACTTGTGCTCTGCATTTATGTGCATAATTTAGTGGTATTGAGTTGGAAAATTTTCCCAGACCTTTAATTTATTCATTGATCTTATTATATGAATCTTTAAAAGGAAAGGTAGCTATCACATGAGCTGATAACTACATAATGATGTAATGATACTAATACTAGTAATAATGAAACAGGCTGGGATACTTCCAGAATTCTCCTTGGAGAACTCACCCCTCTTCTCTAGCAGTGGTGGTAGGGCAGATGTTGACTGAAATGCCACTTAGATAAGGAGATGCATCCATGGCAACTAATGAGACTAGAAACAGGCTGAGAAGACTCAGCTGGCAGCGGGTCAGGTAATAAAATGACGGAAATGGCATTCTTTAAATACTTTCCTGCCAATCATCAGCTAAACTTGGCATTCAAAATGCCCCCGGTGAGAGGTGATCATAGTGGTTCTATGCAGCTAATTTCTTCATAGTACCGGGACGCATTATGACAACATCAGCTGTAACCTTGCAAGCCTTCTGAGGAGTGGGAAGGCACAGAATGACATTTTTCTTGTCTTATGGATTGGCGAGGTTATTCCCAGGGTATAGTGCGAGGAGGAACTTGGTGCCTCTCTTGCTGTTCAGCCCTCCATGGTGGCATGCCCCTTGCCACCCATCGTGAGGTCTCTCTTTCTCTCATTCTGAAGTTCTTTCTTTTAGAATCCTTCTCTTACCTAACTCAAGATGAGTTTAGGTGATAAATTATATAGCTTAAGGTGTTATTTTCCTACCCTTGATCATTTTTGTATGTGAAAGTTTTTAAGACTGAACAATATATAGCTAGGAGAGCACAATTTGAGGACCTCCTGGTACAAGTTGCCTCAACATCAACAAGTTGTCTCAACAGGAGTAGCCTGTGTTTTTGATGCAGGAGAAACTACCATTTCCTTTGAGGTTTATTGTGTTTATCTGCCGAGCCTGCTGTGGCTTCCAGTTACTGTCTTGGCTCTGAGAATAGCAGACTTTCTCCATATGAACTACTTTCTGTCCTTGCTCTCTTGCTCCTGTAGCTCTTGACTTTTAATTTGGTTTCTCCTCTCTGCTCAGTGTAGCCTGCCAGTGGCTCACACAGGCTTCCTGTAGCTGCACAATTGGGTCTGAAGTCGTAAGGGATTCCCAAACTCAGTTTAAGTCAAGCAGCCTTAACGAGTGTCTCAAACTATGTCTTGTCTCAAAACGTCTACATATAGCTACAAAGTTAATTAGTTAAAACTATACTTAGGTATTTGCCATTTTTAGTCAAATGCAAGTCTGTGCCTTGTGTTTCTCCTTGAACATTTGGACGATCACATTTTAGAGTTGGAGGTAAGCTAGGCTGATGGCTCTCAAACCTGGTCTCCTGGGAATTTTTAAAAAGTTGATGCCTGGGCCCTACCCCAGCCCCACTGAATCATACTGTTTGGTGGTTGGATCCCAAGAATCCCAGGAATCTGTATTAAAAGGAACAACAACAACAAAAACTCTGCACATGATACTTACATAGCCAACCGGTCTCTAGTCCAGGCACTTAGGAACCAGTTGAACACTTTTTAGTTACCACTGTTGAAACTTAAGCTCAAGAAACTTGACCATAGTCACAGGATGAGGCTGCAAGCAAATTGCATATACACGTGGCTTTATGATTAGCTTTAGCTTTTCCTTTGCAGGGACCATTTAGGGATTGTTGACAGAGGGACTGTGCTTTCAACATGTTTCCTTTTTAAACAACTGAGTAGCAACTTTCTTGCAATTGGTACTCACAAGCCTCATCCCATTCTATCAGTAATGGCTTTTAGTTTTATATGCCCTACTGGGCCTACTTTTCATTTAAGGGGTTTTTTATTATGGTTAAAAAGTACTTTATTGTTGCTTAATTTCCAAATCAAGTGTGCATAAATAATTTATTGACTCAATGTTGCACTCAGACAATTTTTTGAAATTGCCCTGTGTAACTTTATTAAGCGCAGAAGCTGGAATGCTAATTTGTCAGATTGGAAGAGAAAAAAAAAAAGGATCTATATATTATTAAACTATTCAGGTGATAAACAGCATTGCCCCCACAAAGTCCTAATCACTGTTTTTAGTCATCAGATTTAAATTGTAAATGAAACAGTATTGGTGCATTAGAAAAGCACATGCCATGTTTTGTTAACATAATCAGAAAAATGGAGTGGCTACAAACCCTTTCCCCATCTGCCAGTCATTGTATTAAATGCTTCTGCAATTTTATTAGAATTCTCTGCCTCTGCAGATGCCAGTCAGCTGTGAAATTGAAATTGCAAACAGAAATATTACATTTTCATCTGTAGCGGAAACTGAGAAAGTCCATTTTTTTGACAGGCAAAGAAATGTCATGACATTGTCAACTGGGTCATCCTGCATTTAGGTTTGAAGGCATTTTTGAGCTTTTTTCTTGAAAGGGAGAAAGGAAGGTGTCTCTATATTTATGTTGGCTTTTTCTGGCAATTTGATCAACAAGTATCCTCCATGGTTCACAGATGGAGAGCTTTTGAGTTTTTCTGAATGCAACTTATTTTTCTTTTTCTCCCTTTCTCAAAGTGAATTGAGGTTGTGCTGGAGAGGCTCTAGTTCTCGAGAGGTGCAGAAATTTCAACAAGATGTTAGCTCTAAAATTTCAAAGTTTTCTAGTGGGTGGGGAGGATCCATGGCAGTGATGAATAGTTTCTTGCTGGGCTGTTGTAACCCTAGCTGGGCCCAAAGCAAAAGTCAAGAATGTTGGTTGGATTGTATTTGCTTGAAATACTCTTTCCTCTCTTTTCCCTTGGATATTTTCTGATCACCCTTTGAGTCTTGCTTAAATGTCACTTTTTGTTGAAAGATTTCCTCAATCAACCTTTGAGCTACTATTATCCTTACCCATGAACTTTGTGAGGGGCAGAGATCCTAGCTGTCTTGCTCATCTCCAGACTTAGAATGGTGCAGGCGTGTAAGAGTTATTAAATAGATGGGTAGATATTTGTTAAGAGCATAAATGACTAAATAAAAGCTACTTCCAGAAACAGCTTAGGTGAGAGGTTCTAGGAAAACAGGAAGATCAGAACTAGGTTAAGGAAATTTAGGATAGAATGCCAAAGGATAAAATACACAATATGGATTAAGATAAATTATTGTAATTACATAATGAGCAGTCTCCATAACAACAGTTATGAATTCTGACCAAGGTTTTTAGGTAGTAGGGAAAAGTTGAGGTGGGTCCTTTATCTTCATTTCAATTGTAAATATCTTGTAGTTTGGAAGGAAATTATGTGAAGAGACTTTTTTCCCCCCCACATAATTATGTTGTAAATGTCCAGGCATCAACTGAGTTGAAGAGATCTGACAATTCCACATAGAGGCCAGTTCAGTTTAGCCATTGTGTATTTGTGCTATAATGTGCCAGCCTTTGTGTTAAATGTTTCTTGTACATTATCTCACTTAATATTCAAAACAATCCTATGATTATAGGTGTAATTTTTATCTCCCTTTTAGATATTGGAAACCGAGGCACAGAGAGACTTTTGTACTTGCCCAAGGTCACACAGCTAAGTAATAGTGAAACTGTGGTTTGAGTCCATGACTACTGGATTCCAAAGCTCAACAAAGCTCTAACTAGTGTGAAAAGCTACATCTCTACACAGATCAGACCAGGTGCTTGATAAATCTGTGTTTAATTACCTTGAAGAAGGGCTTTGGGAATATAGGCAGGACTGTCCTCTGGATGAACCAGATGGCTCTCACCAGGTTGCCTGAAAATAAGGCAGCTGGGAGGGTGGTCACCTTTCCTGGGTGGGAGGGGCTGCTCCTCAAATTCATACAAGCTGTCCAGGTGCTATCAGCTGGTGTTCCCAGCATTGTTGTGCAGTTCCCCTGAACAACTGACACCTAAGCCTGTACTGTTTTTCTAGACTTGGAAGACTGCTTCCTTGAAAACCCCACAAAAAGACGAAGCAGAAGGGAACGGGGTCCTTCTCCTGGAGCACAGCCAGTAACGTGTCCAGCTGTGCCTGATGGTAGCACATCTGTGGGATGCTGAGAGACCGGGACCATGTGCATGTCCTGCTGCTGACTCGCTTTCCTGAGAGTTCCAGCCTGCACTCTATGAGTTGTGTGGTTTTTGTTTATCCTTCTTGCTTGCCAAGACCGGATGAAAGGGGCAAGCATCCCTCAAACTTGGGGTGGCAAAATATAAGCAGATAACTCTGAGTGCTGCTGGCCCTCCTTCCCTTTCTGGGAGTTTCTGTGCATGTTGGTCTTCAGTGTTTGCTCCTGATAGCCACGTCCATTGTTCTGTCCATTTGATCATCATTATCTTAGTAGTGACTGACATTTATTGAACACTTTAACCATGTGTCATGCTATGTATGAGCTGAGTGCCTTGTTACAGTGCCATTTGTTCTTCAGAATACTGCTCTGATGTAGGAAATATTATTAATATAATCTCTATTCACAGATGAAAAAAAAAAAACCCATCACATAGAGAGGCTTAGGAACTTCCCTAAGATCACATAGTAGTAAGTTGTGGGTCTAGATGACCATCTGGGTCCACCTGACTCTAGAGTCCAGCTCTGAGATCAGTACATCATGCCGCCACTCTATACAATGCTGAAGAGTTGGCTGGGCCACGTTAATGGGCATTGTCTTTGAAGTTGTCTCTCTGGTTCAGCGATGGCCGGAAGGTACATTGATGTGGGCTGTTGGGCAGACATTTTTGCTGCCAGGACTGCTCTGTGTCTGTGACTACCCCTTCATCAACAAAGCCTATGCACAGCTGAAGGACCCCAGAGGCAATTAAATCTACTTAGGAGCCAGTACTTCTCTAAGGGATATAAAAGCAGTGCCAGTTCATTCTGGTCTCCTCTGTAGAGCTAGCTGGATACTGAGCTTCAACAATATTTTCATTCCTTAGGCTAAAGCCTGATGCCTTACAGAGCCTCTCTGGCAAAAAATCTCCAGGAGGCACCTGCTATTTTTGAATACTGTCTTCCTTTGCTGGCATGGTTCCGGAATTTAATTATGGAGCCTGGATTAGTGTAAGGCCATGTTCCATCTGCTACTGTACTTAGTTCCTTTTCCCCTCAAGAGAAGATGCTGTTTCCACCTCCCTCTTCCAATTTCTATTTGGAGTCAGGCTTGACAAGGGGCTTAACTGCTGTCGGGTTGGTGCCTTTGGGCTGGTGTGTTGCTTTTGATTTTGCTCAGACTGGCTGCCACCAACCTTGGGATTTGCTTTCTGCATTTTGTCAGAGCCTGACCCTGCACACACTCTTTTTATAATGTCCACAGCAGACTTGATTATAAAAAAGGCCAGGGTTGATCGGTTTTTGAACACTGACAAAATACTGCCATTTCTCCTGATCAAAGGCAACTAGAGATCAGCAGTGCATTTGAGAAGATGCAAATTGGCATCATGCTTAGTTCCCTTAAGCATTCTTGGAAGTCTGCTTACACAGAGAAAGCTTGTGCCTCAACCCCTCAGCCTATTTGGAAGGGTGGCCTGCCTGAAGTGCATAGGCTGTGCTTAGCCCAGCAGAGGGGTAGGCTCTTCACTGCCAGTGTGCAAACCTTCAAACCTGTGTAACAGGGCATCTTATTCATAGATTTGGCAAGTTTCTGAAAAAGTGTGAAATTTGGGATTTGGAAAGTTTGACTGTACCAGTGACAGCAAAGGGATTTTTTTTTCTTTATAGGATCCTGGTACTGAATACTTTCATCTGGAAAATATCTTTTTGTATATGTGTGAACTGTTGGGCTTTGTAAAGCAGGGGTCTACCTGCAATGGAGAGCCATCACTGCCTATGGTAGGCCAAAAAAATGCTCCCTCACCAAAGATATCTACATCAAATTCATGGAACCTGTGATTATTATCTTATTTGGAAAAAGGGGTCTTTGCAGATGTGATTAAATTAAAGATTTTGGGATGAGATCATCTTGGATTATCTTATATTATTTAGGGCAGACCCTGAATGCTATTATAAGCATTCTTGTAAGGGAGAAAAGAAGAGACAGACAGAAAAGGGGGAGGCAACATGACCAGAGACAGAGATGGAAGTGACGTGGCACGAGGGCTTTGCCTTCACAAGTGGATTAGAACTGTTATCATGGGGGTGGGATCCTGATAAAAGGAGACGTTTGGTCCCCATTTCTCTCTGTCTTGCAAGTGTGCTTGCCCTTCTATCCTTCTTCCATGGGATAACCCTCCCCAGATGCCAGCACCATGCTCTTGGACTTCCCAGCCTCCAGAACCATGGGCCAAATAAACTTCTGTTCTTTATAAATGATCCAGTTTGTGGTATTTCTGTTATTAGCAGTGGAAAATGGACTAAGGCAGAAAATTGGTACTGAGAAGTAAAGTTGTTGCTATAACAAATACCTGAAAATGTGGAAGCAGCTTTGACACTGGTTAATGGATATAGGCTGGAAGAATTTGGAGGAGTAGGCTAGGAAAACCCTGTATTGCCATGAATGGAACATTAGGGGTGATTCTTGTGAGGGCTGAGAAGAAGAGAATAGCTGTAAGAAGAGCCTAAATCCTCTTATAAATTATTATACTTAAGTCATGACCAGAATGTTGGTAGAAGTATGGATAGTAAAGGCCATTCTGGTGAGGTCTCAGACAGAAATGAGGAACAAGGTATTGGAAACTGGAGCAAAGGCCATCCTTGTCATAAAGTAGCAAAGAACTTCGCAGAATTCTGTCTTGTCCAGGACTTTATGGAATGCCAAACTTAAGAGCTAGAAGCTAGACTATCTGGGAGAAGAAACATCTAAGCAGCAAAGCATTCAGGCTGCTGTGTGGCTAATATTAACTACATACAGTGAGATGTGAAAAGAGAGAGATGACTTGAAGACAGAACTGATAATTAAAGGGGAAGCAGAATGGAAAGATTCATGTAAATAGTGAAAAAGTATGTTTGGGAGAGAATACTAAGAGTCTGGCCAAGTGATCATCTGCTAAAGAGATTACCATGGCCAGCACTCCTTGGCTGTGCCAGCCATAGCTTAAGTGGGACCAGGTGTGGCTTGGGCTGCCACTGTGGAAGACCACAAAAGCCTTGGCAGTGTCCGTGTGCTGCTAATTTTGCAGGTGCGTAGAGTGCAAGAGCTGTGGAGGCATGACTCCCTCCACTTAGATTTCACAAGAAATCCCAGTGCAATTCAATTATGAAGATGTTTTAGATAATGCACACATCCATGCTGAGTCATGGCATAGTTATGATTGAAATCTAGGATTCTTCTTTTTTTTTTTTTCATTTTTTTTTTTTTTTATTGGAAGGGGATTGAGCTATGAGGCCCCACCCCACTATCCCCGGAATCTAGGATTCTTGACCTTGCCAATGATGTTTCTTTTTACTCCACACTGCCCTGATCTTCCATTGCACCCATTTCAATGGTAGAATGGAAGTCAGTGGAATTACCCTGAAATGATATATTCAAAGATGCCATATAATGTTTATAATGTTTATTGGAAATGCACAATGTTTTGCCCACAGATAGACCTGATCATTAGACTGATGTAAACAATTGTCCACTTGGGAGAAGTTTAATTACCAACTGCAGATGTCAAGAGAAGCTGGTTCCAGGACTCCAGGAACCTGGCTTTCTCTCTGCCAGCAGGTCTCTTTTACCCCTCAATCAGACTTGCACACTGGCCACCTCATGTCTTGGCAGTAAAAGCAGATGCTCCAGATACTTACAAATAAAGAGAATAGGGATAACAATCAAATATGCAGGGGTTCCCGGGCTACACAATACATCACAGACTTTCTTTCTCTTTTCTCTGGTTTTTGGGGAGGTATTCCCAGAAAATATTGTAATGCTTTGGCACATTGCTATATATAACCCCCCATCTTTTGCTAACATACCCATTTTCCTTATTTTTGCTTCAAAACAAGTAATTGTGGTAAAACCCAATGAATCTTTTATTGAGCAGCTAGACATATTACATGCCTACAGTATGGCAGAGGTGTTCATTGCTCTGTAAGCTGTGGTTGTCAGAATCAGAGTCTGTGATTTAGATTATAGATGTTGTGCAGGTGTCACTCATTATATAAAATATGTTCATATGCATAACATTTGCTACTACAGAATTACATACCATCTACCTCTACTTTTTAGTTAATTGTAGGTCCTTGGCTTTAAACACCACCTACATGTTGACAGTTTTCAAATTTATATCTATAGCCAATAGCCTACAGTATTGTACATGATCCATAACCTGTTATTTTCATTAAGGACTCTGCCACAGCCATGTAAACCTCCTAACAGATACACAAAAACTCCTTCTTACATGGCTGCATGCCACATTCACTCAATTTCTTCATGTCCCTGCTAAAGTATCAGTTTTGGGAAAGCTTTTGCAACTTTTATCAAGAGGGATTAATAGCTCTAATATAAAAAGAACTTCTAAAAATACAGAAGAAAAATACCAAAACCCTATTGAAAAATGGAATAATGATATGAACAGAAAGGTCAAAGAAAAAGAATTGCAGATTTTTTTTAACCATATAAAAGATTCTCAATCTCACCTATAATAGAAGAAATTTAGATCAAAACTGTGCAGAGAGAGACCATTATTGACCACAAACCCTTTTGGAAAAGCTGTGGGGAAAGAGGCCCTTTCATTTATTGCTGCTTGGAATTCAGTATATATAGCACTGTGGAGAGGGATATGGCAATAGTTAGCAAAATTACACATTTATCCTTTGAATCAAAAATTCCTCTTTTAGGAAATCACTCAGACCTGCTGAGGGTGAGGAGGATTTAATAGAGAGTGAAGGATGGAGAAGTTGAATATTCATTTTGATCCCAAGATCAACTGCAGTGATGGGATTTTAGTTTGCCCTCTAACTCCCTTCTTTTATGTTTCCCCTAGGAAGAGCAGCTGTGCCCCCCAAATAGGAAAAATAGGTCTGTTTGGCATGAGGGGAGGACCTTTGTTCCCCTATCTTTATTTTTCTTCTTCATATTATCACCACCTGTCACATTCTGAAATTATTTATTATCTTCTCCACTGCTAGAATGCAAGCTCCATCAGAGTAGCAGGCACTCCACCCCCATTTCTTGTATCAACACCACTGAGATAGTGCCTGGCTCATAATAGGTGTTGGTAATATTTTTACTCAATAAATTTAAAAAGATTGAATGAATGAGCAAGACTGAACCATTGACTATATTTTTCATCTGTATGTCTACACATTAATATTACATGATACATATAAGACTCAATAAATACTGTCAGAATTAAATACTGTGTATATGATTTTTAATGATCTAGAAAGTCCTAAATATTAATTATAATTTTATAAGTAAGGCATGGTTAAAATTTCCATATACAATGGATACCTTAATATATAAGGCAAGAATTTTCTTTGTCCACTGTCTGTAATTCCTTCCCATATACCCTTCTGCTTTGGCATGTATCTTTCTAGACCCATCTAGCTATATCTACATTAAAGCAACGTCTCTATCTATAAATGTATTATTGCAACCAATAATAATCTGTGTATTCTTACTAAATATGTAACACCATCATGAGTGTATACGTGTGCATATAATGAATGGTATCAGCACATATTCTGCATCTTTCATTTTTTTATTCAAAATGTATCTTGGTGCTGTGCATATGTCACTCTGTATGGATATTCCTTATTTTTAAAATCTGCATACAATTCCATAATTTGGATATAGCATAGCTTAATTAAGCATTTTTCTATTAATAGATAATTAGGTTGTCTCTAGTATTTTGTGTTACTGGCAATGATATAATAAATGTTTTTATACATTTCTTTTGAATGTGGTAATGAGCATTTAAAATTCTAATTGGTACTGCTAAATTGCTAAATTGCAATGTGTGGATAGTACTCATTTCTCCATATCCTTTCTAACACTTCATATTATCACACCTTCATACTTTCTGCCAGTCTAATAAGTAAGAAATATATTTGTCATTGTTTCAATTTACATTTTCCTTATTACAAGCAAGACTAAACATATTTTTATACTTTTATTAATATTAACCATTGATAATTTCTCTATGAATTATCTGTTTGCATTTTTGCCCATTTTTCTATTATTTGTTTGCATTATTGATCTGTAGGAGTCCTAGACATTAACCTCCTGAGTATTATGGATACATTTATGTTATGTAAATATATTTTTCCAGTTTATGTATATCTTTAAACTTTATTTTGTGTTTTGTCATGCAGAAGTTTTTAATTTTGATCTAGTCAGATCATCAATCTTTTTCTTTTTCTAAAAGGCTTTTTTTTTTTTTTG
Source organism: Eulemur rufifrons (assembly GCF_041146395.1). Lineage (NCBI taxonomy): Eukaryota > Metazoa > Chordata > Mammalia > Primates > Lemuridae > Eulemur > Eulemur rufifrons. The sequence goes on along the minus strand of NC_090988.1, from coordinate 86,325,205 downwards.
TTTTAAAGTTTCCAACCTCTAGGACTTAATATATTCACCTATAATCTCTTTTATTGTTATTATGGATTTTTTTTTTTTTACATTTAGGCCTTTAATCCACCTGAAGACTTTCTACCAAATTTCCACATCTAGTTCACCAAGTGAATCCATGCAGCTATCCCCTCACGATTGCCCGTGTGTATCTCCCTTTCCACAATAGGCAGGCTTCTGAGCAGATATGCTCAAATTACTTCTTGTCAATCAAGTATCTTTTAAAATGCTGCACAAGAATGCAGGTGGTTCATTTCCTGTCATGTGAAGATAATTTATAAAGTAAGTACCCCAACTCCTAATATCTTCTGCATAAATCCCTGCCTGCCTATGCTGTAGGTCGATTTCTTTTCATTGAGGTCCAGCTACAAGCCTGAATGCCTTTAACAAATGTTTGCTGAGTTAATTTGAATGTGTTCTGTCTCAGGCAGTGTTTAAATCATTGGCTCTTCTGTTTTTCTTTTCTTTTTTTTTTTTTTCCTGCTCTCTTCTATCCAGTTCAAATATCTCATTAACTAAACACACAGGGCGTGCCTTTTAGGGAGGCAAAAAATCTTACATTGTAGGATCTCAGGGACAGACTCCTCACCATTCTCACTTTCCAAATGCTGTGTCTGCTGATACTGGATATTGCTATAACAGGGGAGAAGAGGTTGCATTGCTCAGCTTGAGGGGCAGTTAGGGTGCACATTGTTCTTGAGAGAGCCAGTTTATCAAACTGAGTTCTTACTGAGGTGTTACTGTTCCTTTGCTAAAAACACTTGTGATCCAGATGTAGAGGAGAGCAAAGACAACCTGAAAGGAAGGGGTAACTTGAGGGGGAAAGGGACAAGATCTTAGTTTCCTTATCTTTAAAATGGGAATAATTATAGTATCTATTTCAGAGGGTGATCATGAGGACTAAGGAAGGTAATGCCTGTCCAGCACTCAGCACAGTGCTTGGGGCATAATTATTAAATAAGAGCTACTATTATTTAAAAAATTTAACCAACATATAATAATTATACACATTTATGGGGTGCATCGTTAGCAACTATCATTTTTAACAATTGTAGCAAATATTTTTTCTCAAGTATGTTTGTGCATCCCTTTGTCTATGTAGTTCTGATGAAGCTGACTCAGGTGGGGCACAGGTAACCTAGGTCTGGCCAATCAGAGTACTCCATTCCTTTGGACACAGTTGAGTTAGGGATGAGTTGTGACCCAAGGTAGTCTAAGAAGTACCAGCCCTAGGAGTTTAGCTGGAACAATTGGGAAGGATGCATTCTCTTTTCCTGATGTTGCCAATTTGGCAGAATGAAAACCTGGAACTACTGGCTTGCCCTTGCTTTATAACAAACACACATAGGAAGAAGCAGTGCTGAGAGATTGCTGCTTGCACTGTACGGCATACCTGAAGCAAGAAATCTCTGGGCTTCTTTTTAACAGGAGACCATAAATTTACTCTTTTACTTCAGCCAACCGGAGTTGTTTTTGTCATAGTAAATGTTAAGGTTGCTATCCTTTGTTCATATGAAAGCTTCAGGTAAATTGATTTGAAGCAGGCATTTTTTTTTTTTTTTTTTTTTTTTAAGAGATGAGATCTGACTATGTTGCCCATGCTGGACTCGAACTCCTGGGCTCAAGCAATCCTGCTTCAGTCTCCTGGGTAGCTAGGAGTACAGGTGCTCACTACTGCACCCAGCTAGGCGCAGCTATTTGCAAACTCCCTGGAAAATGCAAGCCTTCTGTCCTCCTTTCCAGCCAGGGTGGCTGCTGTGTTTCTGGGGGTAAGGGGAGGGTTGGTTGGAAAAGAGGGAGTTAAATAAAACTGGACTCTTGTGGCTCTGTAATATCTACCTTTTTACTTAGAACATAAGAATCCTGTTGGGCAAGGAAATCACAAAAGTAGAAATGGCAGGGATTTTCTTAAAGCATGGTTTTATGCAGTTTCCAATTAATTCACTGCTTAGCGACCCAAAGTCCATTTGGAAATGCTTTTATTAACACATAGCACCCTAGGTCTTTTTGAAGCTGCCAGGGCTTGAAAGTAAATCATGAGAAAAGGAAAAAATTGAAAGGAATGAGGAGAAACCCTCCATGCCCCCGCCCAAGCTTACTTTAAAGTACCTGCACAGTGAATTAGTATGGGACCCCCCAGGTTGCATTAATACATTTCCGAAGGCAGGTGCCTTTAAACTGAAGGCTCAGAAGTTGGCTCCTTCCCAGACTCCTGTGGTACACCATAACAACCTCAAATTCTGAAAAAAAAAAAATATAAATTGCTCCCAAGAATAAATTTTGGGTTTAGGGTTGCTAGTTCTAATGACAAGGGCTTTTGTGGTAACAGAGCTCAAACACTCTGGAACTCCATTTACTTCTCCCCCTCTGCATCCTTGTACTGAGGGCTATATAGTGATTTCTGCATGTCATATATACAGTGTTCTTCCAGGTGTGTGTGTGTGTGTATGCATGTCAACATGCACATGAGTATGACTAAAGAGGAAAATTTCCTGATCACCCTCTGCCTATCCCATTAGATGGGTAAGAATCACCTCCTGTCTGTTTCCTTAATGCTCTATGAATACCACATCATATTGTGATTATCTTTGATATTCACCAGGTTCAATTTTTTTTTAAGCAACATTGTCTCTGGACTATGTGCTCCATGAAGGTAGGGCATGCATATGTCTTATTCAATCCCAAGTCTCTAGACCTTGATACAATGCCTAAACCAGAGCAAGGTATTGATAAGCAGGAGAGATACTGTTTTTTGATGCTAGGTCTCATCCCAGTCCTTCTAAGCTGTCCCCTGAATTAAAGGGTGTAAACCTGGTGACTGGACTCCCTTGTCTGCAGGATCTAGTAGATTTCCTCAGTGAGAGGCCCTTGTGAAATTTGGGAGGTGGCAGAAGAGAAGGAGCCACCTTGTTCCTCTGGTGACATGTGTTGGCAGGTGTGTGAGCGCTGGAGATGGCAGGAGTGATGTTTCACCTGTGACTTTTGAGCATTGTCTTAAGAATCACCTGCTTTGGTGCTGTAGGTAGCTGAGACTGATTCTGGATTTCTTGAAAACAGTCTTCCTGCCCTTTGCAGCTGCATTCAGAATTCCAATGGTCATACGAACCTTATTTTTCTATAATAAAGCTCTTCCTATTCTAAATACCTATAATGATTATTCTTTGCCTGATTAAACTCTGATTGATAAAAATAAGCTGACTGTTGACTGCCTGACCAGTTTGTGCCATGGAATAATTTTTAATTTTCTGATTTGAATTATTCATACTGGAAAATGTATATATTACTAGCTAGTGAATGTGATTAGTTGCCAGGCCAAGGTCCAAATCTCAGACTGGGTTTGGTCTGATTATGGTCTCATATACGTAGCTCTTACAAAGAGATGAAACTTTGCTGCTTGGTGAAGAATGGTCCCCAGCTGAAAAATAACAGCTCCTGCCTAAATATGAAAGTGAAAGGAATGTAAAGAGTTATAAGAAAATAAGAGCTCTGCATTATTCAGTTTTCACTGTAGAACAAACAATATCAAAATCTCAGTGGCTTACAGCAAACATTTATTTTCTTGTTCATGGGTCTGCAGGTCAGCTGTGACTTTGCTGGGCCTAGCTGGGAATTGGTAGGGGGTTGGCTCCAAATTGTGAGATGGTTTCAGATCAGTCCCACATGTTTCTTCATTCTCCATGGACTAGCAGCCCTCTGAGACAGATTCTTCTCGTGACAAATCATAGGAGTCCTACAGGGCAAGGCAAAGCAGGCAGGACATTTACAGCTGCTGTTCATATCATGTCTGCTGACAGTGGCTAAAGCAAGTCACGTGACCAATGACACCATCAATACAAGTGTAGGGTAGTCTACTCTTTCCACACTTGGAGGCCTTATAAAGTGACCTGGGAAAAGGATATGGATATATAATTCTACTATAGGGAAGGAGTAAAGAACTGGGAACAATGATCTAATCTACCACAGGTGTGTAGTCAGAACAGAGAACTTTGTAGGTAAATCATAGTAGAATGCACATTCAGGTCAGGGTTTCTTTGTGTAATGTGGACCCAATAATCCAGTATTCTGCAGTAAAAAGATCAAGCAACACATGAAACTGTTTCTGGGTAAAATATACTGGCAAGTGAGATGCAAGTGAAAGTAGGTGTGTAAGGAGAGTCATAGAAAATTTCCAGTACAAATGTGATTTGGAAGGAATCCAGAAGCCACTGTCCTAGTCAGCTCTGTATTGCTAGTGGCTAGGCTATAATGTATACTAGGTAGATACATGTTGGGAAGTGGATTACCTAACTAACTGTAGTGGTTGACAAGTAGGCTGGGATGAGAAGGGTCTGATGCCAGGCATAGGCTTGTGATTGATCAGTGAGGTCTGCTTAGAGCGAGGTACAGAGGAGGCACAGCATTCACCATTTAGGTCACTATACTTTCCCTTAGATCAATTGGATCTCTTTCAGCTTTAATATCTATAACACTATGACTGAGACTCCTTGAAGGGAAAGACTCAAAATCATCTGTGAATATCCTATAGTACCTAACATAAAGAGGAAAACAGAGTTTCTTAATTCAATAAGTGGTTCAGCACATGGTTTTTGAGGTCATATAGGGTAGGATTCAGTTTCTACCAGCAACTTCAGGGCCCTACTCATATCCCCTCAGCACTTTCCATTTCCTTGCACCTTATAGGATGTGGAATTAAATGAGATGATGCAGGTAAAAAAAACTCTTAGCACAGTACTTGGCACATCAAAAATCCTCCTCTATTATTGATAACCGTTTTTATAGTCTTCATTGCTGGAAAGTTGAAATGGATTTAAAGATCAGAAATGGTAGAAAAGTACTGCTGCATAGTAAGATTACAAAATTGGTGTCAGTCCTCAGTCTTTGCATTGGAGTCCCTGATAATTGTTATTCAGAGTGCTAAAGCAAAAAAGAAAACAAAACAAAAACAAAAACACAATCAAAAGAGAACAATGTATTTTTTGGAATGCCAGTTTAGCCTGGGAGCTAAGAACAGGCTCACTTAATCGCTATGGTAACATTTTCTACCTTCCTCTCTGTTCTTGTTTTTTCCCTCCTTCTCCTCCCACTTAAAGTTGGCTGAAAAAAACAAGTGGAGAAATTCTCCCTTAAGTAATCAAACATGCCAATTAGAAAAGAAAGACTTCCAGGTCCCAGGAGTTGGGTGGCAATTTGTAAGCTCCAGTTGTATTAAGGCACATGTGATGTCACTGGAAGCCTGGCATCCTTGGAGAAGGCCAGTTTGATGTGTTATACAATTCATTTACATGAATGCCTGGCCTGCTGAGTCTGGTTTTCCTCTGTAGACACTCAGGGAGAGTAAAGCATGGGAAACTAAGTGCCTACCATGCTGATTTTTAGTCAAATGTTTGCAGAGTGTGGTTTCCATTAATGGGAAGCCAGTTGCGGCAGGAAGAGAGCTATTCAGGAATCCTCTTTGTATATGGTGTAATATACAGGTGGAAGACTGGCACCTGATAGACTTGGGTTCAAATTTTGGCTCCACCAGTCAATAGCTATATGTCATTGGTTAATTTCTGAACCACACTGAGCCTCTGTTACCTCACTGGGGAAATGGAGACAATATTGCCTCTCTCATAAAGTTATTATAAGAATTTTGTCACTTTCTTATAACCCTCCAATGGTTTATCACTGAACTTTTAAGGAAATCCCTTATCCTGGATTATGTATTTCTCTGTCATCTGGCCCCTGCCTACCCCTCTGACATTATTAGCTACCGCTATCCCTCTTGCCTACCATGATCTGAACACCCTCGTCTTTTCTCTCTTCCTCTAACATGTCAAACTTCTTCCAGTTTATTAAGGACTTTAGCACCTGCTGTTTCCTCTACCTAGAATGCTCTTCCCCACAATTCTTATATAGTACTTCCTTGTCAAACATGTCTCAGCTAAATTTATCACCACCACAACACTCATCATTATCACCATCACCACCATTATCCTCATTATCACCAGCGTCATAATCACTACTACCAATGTGTTCAATAAATATTGGTTGAATGAATGAATGGATGAATGAATGAATGTTGTAAATCTAATATCAGGCTTGAGCCTGGAAATTAACAGGATTTTAATACATGTTACTTTCCCCACCCTCATGACCTTCATTGCAGTTGAGATGACTTCATTTTGACTACAATGGGGGCCTCAATTTTTCACTACTTCAATTTTCTTCATTATCTTTCCTGTGGCTTATTAGAATTCTCTAATGGCCCTTTCAACCACTGAATGCTCTTTTGGGTCCCTTTCTCCTACTCTCCAAGTCGGTAGCCTTAATGTTTAGTGCATCTTCAGGTTTAGACTGGAGTAATCTAAAGTAGCTCTTAATTAGGAAAAATTTAGAGAAACTTATGTACTTTGGCAAATTCAAACTCCTCTGCATGAATTTTAGTGCCCTGAACAAAGTGACCTGAATTAGGAGATACTTCCTTCCTTCCTTTCAATTCAGGATATTATGGGGGTACAAACATTTTGGTTATATGAAATGCATTTGTCTTGCCCAAGCCAGGGCCACAAGTGTGTCCTTCCTCCATACAGTGTACCCTGTCTCCGTTAGCTGTGGGTTTACTTACCCCACCCACTCTACCCCCCCACCCGCTACCCCCCCCCACCTGACTGGCACCCAGTCAGTATTACCACCTTGTGACTACCTTTAGTGTTGATCAGTTAGTACCAGTTTGATGGAGAGTACATGTGGTACATGTTTTTCCATCCTTGTGATATCTCACTTCAAAGGATGGGCTCAGTCTCTACCCAGGATAATATAAGAGTTGCTAGATCAGCATTGTTTTTTGTAGTTGAGTAGTATTCCATTGTATACATATATGACATTTTATTAATCCACTCATGTATAGATGGGCATTTGGGTTGTTTCCACATCTTTACAATTGTAACTTGTGCTACTATAAACATTTGAGTGCAGATGTCTTTATTATAGAATGTCTTTTTTTCCTTTGGATAGATGCCTAGTAGTGGGATTGCTGGATCAAATGGTATTTCTATTTTTAGCTCTTTGAGCTATCTCCAAATTACTTTCCACAGGGGTTGTACTAATTTGCAGTCCCACCAGCAGTGTAAGAGTGTTCCCGTCTCTCCACATCCATATCAGCATTTGTTATTTTGGCCCCTAGAGGACCTTTTTATTTTTTTGTATTTCAGGTGCAGAGAGTTAAGTTAAGTATGATTGTCACTTCATGGAACATCATTGCCATAGGTCTGCACAAGCCCATTTTCATTATTATTTAATTTATTCATTTTCTTTCTCCCTTTCGCCCACTCCTATTTTATTTTCTTCGCTACAGATCATGATTCTAATGTTTTTAATGTATGTGTTTTATATGTTATCTTGAAAAATGTACATTCTTGCTTTATAATTTTGTATTATTAACTTATGGAAATGGCATTATATGATACGTCATTCTGTTCCTGACTTTCTTTTTCGGTCGGTACTATTTGGTAAGATCCATCCATGTGGCTATGTGTGCATCTAGTCGAATGCTTCTGTTGCATAGGCCTCTGCCATCTGTGCCTACCAAATTCTACTGAGACTCCCAGCGATAAACCTTTCCAGTCTTGGGGCTCCTCATGGTGCACTGGGTGATTGGAGATTCCTTCATGCTGTCTTTGCAAGGAGTGTATTTCTTCTTCTGTTTCTATGCGATCTTCTTTCAGCCCAATTCAATCTCACCCCAACTCATCTGTAACAATGCTATGCCCCTGATTTGCCCATCAATTTCCAGCATCTACACTACAGATTGCAACTGAATATTGTTAGTATACTCATGTGCTTATTTACTGAACAATTATTTGTTAATTGCTCCTTTGTGCCAGGGCACTATCCTAGAAAATGGAGATTTAGCAGTGAACAAGACAGGCAAGGTTCCTGTTCTCATGGAGCTTAGATTTTAGAGGGGGGGGATGGATAATAAACAAATGTACAAATAAGCAATATCTTTTCAGGGAACACCTCCTTTGAGAGATGAATTTGACATGAGCTCCAAATGACACAAAATAGCTGTACAAATATCTGGGGTGTGAGAGGATCCTCAGCTGGAACGACAAGTGCAGATGCTGTACAGTTGATAAAAGATTGATCTATTCAAGAAACAGCAAGAAGATCAATGTGGCTAGAGCACAGTTGGCCAGGGTGGGAGGAGTGGGAAAAGATGAGGCTGGAGGGGCTGGGCCAGGAAAGACAGACAGGGCATGGTGAGGAGGATAGATTTTATTCTAAGTAAATAGAAAACCTATGGGATATTTTATGGAAGTGTTATAGAATTTAGAATATGTAGATATCTTTGTTCTCTATTACTTTAGTAAGTCTTGGAGGTGGGGAGATCCTAATTTGGTTTCTGTATGTGTATAGGGGGATTTATTACTCTGGACTTTCCCCTAGTGCAGTTGTCCCTGGGATAGATATTGAACCATATGTGCCCTGTGTCATTGACACTGGGTTTGAGAGAACTATACCATGCCATGTATCATTCAAAACCAGTGGCCCTGGACCAAGCTGACTCAAATACTTTTGAATCAGAGACAAGCCCCCAGAGCCATCCAGAGGAAAATGAAGACAAAGACTGATGCTCTAGAATCTGAAGCTTCTCCCATCATTGGGGTGCACCAACAGCCCATTACCAGAAGATGATGAATCCTGCCTGAGCAGGGCCATGCCACAGAAGACTCGGGTGGAGATGTGTAGAGATCTGGTTGTTTCTATGATGGCTATCTAAGGTTGCAGTTTGCATTGTTTAGTCAGTTAAGGCAAAGCTTCAAAGCACTAGATTATCCCACTGAATATTGTAAATATTTTCTTCTGGGCATAACAGCCTACATCCACACCTATTTTAAGCCTTAGCATTCACTTTTAATTGAGCTGAAATCCACCTTTAAGATTATATAACAAGTTGTGCAGTTGTGCTGGATTCTCTCCTCACTGGGGTCCTCAACCTGGCCAACTTTCCCTGCTGTCTGTTGTCCTAGATCGTCAACTTGAGCCCCACACCTTCCTGCCTTCAGCCTTGGAGTAGCCAATTCTCTAGTTTGTTTCTCCACATCATAACCTCTCAAGTGGTTAATGGCTCGTAAACAAGTAATGAGCTCTCAGTGTACATTTAAAGGAGTCCATGGTGAGTAATCCTTTGTGTTGTGAATAATCACCCAATAATTTATCTTTTTACCAGTATAGATTTGGAGGTTTTTATTAAAGGATGTCCTTGCAGCTGTATTAAGGGGAATTAAAGCAATGTTTTTGGAAACAGTTTGGCTAGGGAGAGAAAAATAAAAAGGATATTCAAGGTGAGTGATGTGAGATAATGGGATGTATAAAACTGTTTGTGAGGAGAGTTTTTGTAAACCTAAAGGAATGAATGTCTTTGAGGTAGTATTTTGGGAGAAAAATATGGAGAAAAAGAAATGTAAGTAGAAAAACCATGCACCTAGTCTACATCAGCCTTCATGTTTGCCAAATAGAAACTTAGTTATGCAAGACGGTATGACAAGCAAAGTGTCAAAATGGTTTACATATGAGCACAGACAGGACCAGCTACATAATTTTGGGAGCCCAGTACAAAATGAGAATACAGAATTATTATGGATTTCAAAACTGTTACAGTGGAGCATTAGACCAGCAATGGGCCCTTCTATGATTGGGGAATTATACAAAACACATGTCATGAAGTCAGCTCTGAGCACAGAGTTGCTTTTTCTGGCAATTTGTAGAAGATGCAGTCAGTGTGAAGAGATAAAAAGAATATGGACTTTGTAATGGGAAAAACTTGGATCTTAATCATAAGTATCTGAAATTTAATAATTTTGTGGTCAGTGGCAAGTCACATAACCTCTCTGAGCTTTAATTTCCTCATTTATAAAATGGAGATGTTACTCTTTAGCTTACAGTATTCCTGAAAGGATTAGTGATACATCACTTGCAGTGCCTTTTAAGGAGAGAGTGTTCAATAAATAGTAGCTATCATGATGATGGAACAAGTTCAAAAGCTGAAACTCCTGAGTGACTAGCATCTTTGTTTGCTAGTGCCTGTTTCTTCAACAGACCTTATGACATTTATAGAGTTTAAGCTTAGTTAAGACCGATTCTAGGGTAGAGCTCCTGGTACTTATAAGGGAGTCGGAGTAGTAGACAAAAAAGTTGAGTATGAGACTTTTCTCTTCTTGAGATGTTTGTAATCTAGTTAATGAGTTAAGAATGCAAATAGTTTCACTATAATGAAGAATAATATAAGTGATACAGGAGAGTTACTTGACCAAATAGTGAAGGAATTTAAAGAAAAATGAAGCCAAATATGGTTCGAGAATAACTACTTGATTGGGGTGGTCCCTTTATTACTGCAGAAGATGAAATTATTAAAATTGAAGGAACAAGGGTTGCTACAAATTACAAATTAAAATGACTTTGTGAGCATCATTAATTTGTCAGATAAACTCTTAGCTGGGTGGCCTCAATGAGCTATGCCTCTCAGTATTCAGGCACTTATGTAGCTCCTTCTTGAATCTGTATGAACCTGTGAACTGCTTTACTCATTAAAATGTGGTAGAAGTGACGCCATGCCAGTTCCAATCTCAAGCCTTACAAAGTCCAAGAAGCTTTTACTTTTGCACACTTAGAGGCCTTGAACTATAGTTCTGGAGAGATCGTGTAGAGACGCTACAAAAAGAGTCTGAGAATACATGGATGGGAACTGAGGAACCCAGTTGACAGTGAGAACTGTGACCCAGATACATGGTCCACGTCAAGCTCTTCCAACCAGCCCCCAGATATTTGATCCATCCTGGCTGAGGCACTATACACATGAGTCAACAGGCCATCTAGAATATTCCAGCCCTGGCATAACATCAAGCAGAACACACATGAGTGAGCCATCTGTGACATCTCTGAGTTTCTGACTGACAGAATGGTGAAAAATAATAAGATAGTTGTTTTAAGTCATTAAGTTTTGGGATAGTTTGTGTTATAGCAATAGATAATTGAAATACAAATTGGCATCTAGAAGTGGGCTGCTGCTATAACAAAAGGTGTAGAGCAGATATGACTGGTTTGGGCAGTAGGAGGTGGCAGGGGCCAAAAGGGCCTTGACAACACTGTGGTGAAGACTGAATGAGGGGAAATTGCTACTGGAGGCTGGAGAAAAGGAGACTGATTTTATGTGCTGCAAAAACAATTGGCCAAACTGTTGCCTTGATCTTGATCTAATGGATTTATGGATTTGGTAAGGAGATATCCAGGCAGGATATGGAAAGTGCCAACTGGCTTCTTTTAGCTGCCTGTCATAAAGTAAAGGGAAGATCAAGATGAGCTAAAGAAACTCTTCAGTTTTCAAACACAATTTAGACAAGACATAAAGAAGCTAGAGCATGCTGCGTTGGAAAATAAAATTGTTTCTTGTTCCCAGCTTCTGGAACCAGCAAAAGATTAAAAAAATTTACACACAATGCTTCATGCATTTACTTTAAATTTACGACCATACATCTTATGTGGATACTCAGTACTACCAGCTAATCCTAATATACTTTCCAAATAAATTATTTTCTCCAGTTAGCAAGTGTATTTTATAACTCCTCTTCTATCTTCAAGTCTTTAGCACCTCCTCCTCTCACACTGATACTTTACTTCAGACTTCATAGAGAAAAAAAGATACAATCAAATAAAAATTAATTTACCAAACACCAACTGTAGTAATCTTCATGCATCTGTATCTGTAGATACTGTCTTTCTTCCCAACACAAGAAGTGTCCCTACCCTTCTCCAAGACCAATCTCTTCACTTGTGCCTTGGTTCACCCTCATCTCATGTGCTTTAGGATTTTTCTCCTGTGGTTATCTCTATCCTGTCTTGAAACACAAAATATTCCTGCTATCCCAGGTTATTTCCATTGACATTCAAATTCAAGCATGTCTTAATACAGCTTTAACGCATTTTCCCTTGACCCCTCATTTTTTACAAGTTTCACAAGTACATTTATCTCTTCTCCCTGGAAGAAAAACTTCTCGAATAAGTTGTTGAAAGTCACTCTGCTTTTCCATTCTATTTTCTTTCTCTAACTCTTTCTGAAGAACTTTTGTTCTCACTTCATTGAAATGATTCTTACCAAGGTCCCCCCTGAGCCACATCTTGCTCAAGCCAGTGATGACTTCTGTCCTCTTCTTACAGGATCTCTCAGCAGCCTATGACATATTGACCATTCCTTCTTTGATTAGACACTGTCTTCTCTAGGCTATTGCAATACAGGGTTCACCTGATTGTCTTCTCACTTGACCATCACTCCTGGTCAGCCTGTTTCACTGATTCATCCTCTTTACTGGCCATGTAAATGGGAGAGAATATCTTCTCTCCTTTATTGGCATCTTTACCCTGGCTTATGACTCTAAATACCATTCATCTACTGAGGTGCCTTAAAGTCATCCCTTAGGGGAGTGGGATTTCAGATTTGTATATCTAGAAACTGTCCTGAAATTTCCATTTGAATGCATAATAAGTACATCAAAAATATGGCCAAGACAGGACTTCCAGTTCTTACCTCCTCCGTCCACTTTGCCATCTCTGGAAACAGCATAACCATCCAGGAACTCAGACACTTTTAGATACATGATGGCATACTTACCCAGGCATTTATACTGTTTTCTTCCTAAAATGATTCTAATTGGTCTAGTCTGCTTTTATTTATTTATTTATTTATTTTTGTCTAGGCTATGATCGATATTAGTGACTCTTATCACTATTTCTTATCTGTGTTTTGACTTGTATGGCCTTCCATTTTGGACAGTTCTAGAATGAAAAACCAAAAGTAATTTTGTCATTTAAATGAATGACCTGAGCACTTCTCTGCAATCAGGTCACTAAGTAACCCTCTCAGCTGATTACCAGTGCCATGAGCTCATTCATGATCACATGGTGTTAAGAACTATGTTTCCTCTTTCAGAGGCCTGACAGCAGCCGGGCTCAGTCATTGCAACACCAGCAAGGACTCAACTGTGGAGAGACATCATGGTGATACTGTTGTCAAAGGAGAGCAGCTTAGTCTAATTGTCTTTTTTCTCATTCTCAGAATCTGAGGACTGTACAGGCCTGAGTAGAATGACTACATACCTTATTTGTTAAACAGGCGTATTTCGCGGTGGACCTGTAGTTGTGGTCATCTAAGATTCAGATACTATCTTCTTCCAGGGAAAAGTGGTGTATGTGGACCAAGAAGATTATGGATTCTTTCATGTTATTAAGTGACATTGATGCTGCGATTTGGGAGAGCAGTTTATATAAACGATGTCACCTGGCCAGGCTAGCCTGTGCTGGGATCACTGATCTATGGGTTGGAATAAAAGGTATAAATGTTTTCCTTGTTCCAAAGTTTTAAATTCCACATCCTTCCCTCCTTGCACCCCGTTGTCCCTCCCAATCTCACTGTAGCTATGTTGGACAGTCTATGGTAAACAGATTGCTCTGCAGAGAAGAAATGAGTAAATGTCCAGCAGTGAGGAATGGGAGAATTATCTCACTGTCCATTGCATGTCAAAAATAATGTTTCCTGGCCGGGCGCGGTGGCTCACGCCTGTAATCCTAGCACTCTGGGAGGCCGAGGCGGGTGGATCGCTCAAGGTCAGGAGTTCGAGACCAGCCTGAGCAAGAGCGAGACCCCATCTCTACTAAAAATAGAAAGAAATTATATGGACAACTAAAAATATATATATAGAAAAATTAGCCGGGCATAGTGGTGCATGCCTGTAGTCCCAGCTACTTGGGAGGCTGAGGCGGGAGGATCACTTGAGCCCAGGAGTTTGAGGTTGCTGTGAGCTAGGCTGACGCCACGGCACTCACTCTAGCCTGGGCAACAGAGTGAGACTCTGTCTCAAAAAAAAAAATAAATAAATAAAAAAATAATGTTTCCTTCTCAGCCTGGAATTTTCTGGCAACTGAAGTAAATTCTTGAATTATGAGAGAGGTCCTGGAGAATGTGTGGCTTTAAGATGGAAGATATGGAAGCTTTTTTTCCCTTTTTATTAGATGCCCTATATAAGTGAGATTATACAGTATTTTTCTTTCTGTATCTGGCTTATTTCACTTAGTATAATGTCCTCCAGGTTCATCCATGTTGTGACAGATGGCAGGATGTCCTTCTTTTAAAGGCTGGATGATACTCCTTTGCATATGTATACCCCACAGTTTCTTTATCCATTTGTCCCTTGATGGGACACTTTGGTTTCTAATCTAGGTAAAAGGATACAAAGAAATAGATACGTAGGTGGAACAAGTATAGAGATCTAATGTACAACATGAGGACTGTAGTTAAAAATATTGTATTGTATTTGGAATTTGTATTTGCTAAATGAGATTTTAGGTGATCTTGCCACACACATACACCACCCCCCCACACACAAATGGGTAACTTTGTGGGATGATGGATATGTTAATTTGCTTGACTACAGTAGCCATTGCACTATCTATATCTATATTAAAACATCATGTTGTGCATCTTAAGTATATACAATAAAATTAAAAAAATAATTAACTAATAAAAAAAGATATGGAAACCTCTAGCAATGCTTGCCCCTAGGTTTTCTGTTTAGATGACTTTCCTGATGTTGACTTCTTGCTGTCATCAGCCTCATCTCTTGGGTCTTTTTGATCTATTATCCTTCCAGTTTCATTAGCTGGTGGGCTGACTCCTCAAAGGTAGACTTTTGTACAACTCTGAGAAAGTCTCATCTAGCTCAGGGGGAAGCTATAGGCAGTGATTACCTATTAGAAGAATTCTACAATAAGCAGAAATTTCCAGGTTCTATAAAGCCCACTGTGCTTATGGAGAGATGCCCATGGTCCAAACCCTTCAGCACATCACAAAGGCACTATCAGTTAACTGCACTTTTAGCAGCAGATTCCTCTTGAAAGGAGAGTTAGTGCATTTCTATGGCTGTTGTGCCTTGTCCTTGGCAAGAATTCCCCTTACCAGCTTCTGTGGACATTTTTATATGAAGAATGCTACCCCGGGGCCCCTGCTCCTCCAAATTAATCCAGTGAGCTCCTTAGAAAGGAAGCAGGGAAATGTTTTGTTCCTGTTGATACTCATCTTAAGGAATGTTATTAATTACCAAGACAAAATTTTTGGCCATTAACTTTTATTGATGAAGTAAGTTTTGTGAGTGTGTAAGTGTGGTTTGGAATCTTGGTAGGTAGAGATTCTGACTGTGAACTCAAATCAGCCAATGTAGACTGTGACTGATGTGAATAGTTAGTAATTTCTGTGGTGAGAGCTCAGGGCCAAAGATGGTAAAGGGACACAGATACATGTTCTGTGGGGAACAGAGGAATAGAGGCACCTGAGATCACCTGGAAGTGTTTAAGTTCACAGGAGGTAAGCAAATGGGAAGAAGGTTAGGGTTGGGGTTAGTGTTAGAGTCTTGCAGCTGGACCGAGCCTGTGGAAGAGTGCAAAGCAGGCTGGGTTATAGATCAGGAATAATGGCATGCCCTTAACCTCTATCCAGAAACCATGACCCTTTCTGGAATATAATGGATGTGTCTCTCCTATGGGTCCAGGTAAACTCTCCCTGTTGCAAATGTTCTTAAAAGTTGCTGCCTACTAAGATGCACTGTTAGTTCCTGATTACTCTTGTTTGACTTTTTTTTGTCTTTTCTTTCCCTTACAATCAATGATCAAGTTATTAGTTATTCTTTTCTCTTTCTGTAGATGCCATTACTGATTCTCTGAAGCAACACATGCTTGACCCAATGGTGACCAGGATTCTCCAACCAACTTTCTGACTTTGCTTGAGAAATGTATGGATTTTTCAAACAATGTCCGATAAGTCACCAGGGTAGCACTGGAAAGGAAAAGAGAAGGGTAGAAAATAAATTGCGTTTGAATGGTGGCAAAGCAAATGTCATGTTAACTCAGGCATTCAATATATAGAAGAAGTTGTCTGATTCTTTGGTAATTAAACTTTAAAGAGTAGCTTGTCTGGCTCCAAGTAAACAAACATAATGATCTTTCTTCTACAATAGGACTTATGCATGTGATTTCTCACTGGGACTCTCAGTTTTAAGCTGTCATTAAGTCCTTCACAGGCAAATGTTGTTCCTGTTTAATTCATCCTCTTGGGTTGGAAGAGAGTGAGAGTAATGTGGGAGATAGGAACCTTAGTGTTTGCGGTGATAATGGAGGGATCTGAGCTAGGCTGGTATGCTGCTAAAAGGAAAAGATGTCATGGAATTTGAGCTGTTAACAATTTTAGCATCTACTTCAACCTCTCATTGAGCAGATAGGGAAACAGAAATTCAGAGAAACTAAGAAGCAGAAAGATGGAAAAGCAAGAAAACTGGGGCCAAAAGGACGGGGTTCAAGTACCAGCTGTGACCATAATGATCTCAGTGACCTAGGAAAGTAGCTTTGATGCCAGCACGCTTCCCCTGAGGCCTGGCCATCTTGGGCTCCAGAGGCAATGTGAAATACTCAAAGGCCAAATAGGACTTCTAGAATCTTAGGCAAAATTCCAGGTACTTGTTGACATTTTGAATGTAAACATAGATGCAGGTTAAACTTCCATTGCGTGTTGCTACATCCCTTGTAGTACAGCCTTCCTGATCCCTACAACAACCCTCATCTCCTAACATGCAGTTGTAATGAGAGCAAATTTGCAGATTCAATCTTTGTTCTTGTTTTGGAAGTGTTTCTGTGGATGTTCTCATTTGGTGATTCTAGGATGTTCATACACATAGATCGATTAACATTTGAAAGCTTCCATCTGGATTCTTGGCTTTAAAATTATAAGTTCTTCCCGCATACCCAGCACCAATAGATAGGCCTACATAGCACATAGAGAGATGGCAAAAAAATCAGACTGTCTAACTCTAACATTATAAACATTGGAGCTTAACATAGAAGAATAGAAACATATTAGAGTGATAGCAGCACCATGGGGCACAGAGAAAGAGGGACAGCAGACTAGTACAGGATGACTATGGTCCTCTGCCCAATGACTGCTGCCCACCCCAGTTACATGACAGTCCTCAGAATTTTAAGCTTCTTCCAACATATGTAACCTCTCACAGTTACATTTTTTCATTTACCAGATGGCAACCTCGTCTGTCTTGACTCTTAAGGCTATTGGGAGGATCAAATTAAGTGGTGCCTTTATAAAGCTTCAAAGTGTTGTTAAGATATTAAGTGGTTTACTAGCTAGTTAGTAACACTGTTTGGACTAGAACTGGGGATTCCTGGCTACATCTTTTCTCGTAGCTCGGGGGAGAAAGTTGTGAGTTACAGTAGGTTGTAGAGAAGACAACTAATGTTTGAAGACAAGAGGAAGTCAGAACTAGCACCATGGCATCCTTCTTGAAAAGATATTTAAAATTTTTGGCATGTAGTGTTATTCGTATCATAGTACAGGGCTTAGGAACAACATGAATCTGTGGTCTAAAGGGGAAAGACGATAATTAAGCTGAGCTGTTTCTTTTGAGTAGAGAGGTTCACTAAGTCTAGGCACAGAGGTGACTTGCTTCTCCTCTTTCTTCCAAGTGAAGATGAGGCAGGGGTGACCACATAATAACTTAAAGACTGGGCATATTAAAGCATGACTTCTTGTAAATAGAGCTGAAACATTTCCTGAGACCAGGGAGCAGCAGAAAAGCAAGAGCCTAGGAAATTGGACTTGTTACTAATGGTTTTGTCCTGAGTAATATTTCTCCAACTATCATTCAGATGGTATCATATTTCATTTTTCTGCTTCAACCTCTCATTCTTTAGAGAGGACCCTGAAAATCCATTTGCCATTCTGTAAGATGGAACCCAGGACATGCTCATTATTATTATTATCATCACTGAAGATAAAGAAATCTATCAATTTCACTATTTCATGCTGCCTGCATAATAACTCATGCTCTGTCTTGGTCATCTACTTTAAGGGACAATATAATGACATTGCTGGGAATTACATATCTCTGCTCACTTGAAAGCCAGCAGCTCTTGGTTCAGCTTTAATAGATCAAATTCTATTCAAAAAAGTTATGAGAACAATGACTATTTCTTTTGGGAGCTAGGGAGTCTTATCTCTACAGAAGTGAGTCTAAAAAGTTCACTGCTCAGTGAGTACCAATTTTCTTCTGAGGAATGACATGTGATTTTTGAATGGTATTCTATCTTATAAGACTTTAGTGAAGTATTTTCAGTTATTAAACAATGACCCAAAGGCATGTCAATGGTGGGTCCGCTCCATGTTTTCTTACTTGGGAAGACCATGAGAACACAGTTCCTGCATCCTGACCTTTCACTTCAACTCCAGAAGTTCATGCAGCCCACATTCATTGACTACCTTCTGTATGCAAAGCACCAGGTCCAAGTGCTGCGTATACAAAATAAGTAAGACCTTGGCTTTGCACTTGAGCATGTTTGGCAGGTAAGCAAGTATGAACTCTCTTCTTCAGTGAGTGCCCAGAGTTTCTATGAATGGTGCTATGTTTCCAGAAGTGTTGTGTTAAGATTTGGCTGCTTGGTCAATGCCTCTAAGTGTTTTTTAAGCCAAGTATCCAGACAGAATGATGCTTGATTGTGTCTTTTTGTGTACCATCTGGCTGTGGCTATTGAATCCAGAGGCCTGCAATGAGTTATTGAGTCCACGTAATAGTACGTGGTGAATGCTGCCAGAGATGTATATACAAAGACCAATGGAAGCACAGATGAGAGAGTTTGGTAATAGAAGAAATAATAGTTGAGCCTGACCTTAAAAGGTGAGTTGTATTTTCTAAATAAAAATATAGATAAAGATATCCAGGCAGTAAACAGCCTGTGTGAGAGTCCAGAGGTATGAGAAAGTATGGTGCATTTGGGCATTTTCATAGTTGATATGGCTGTAATATAGGGTAGTGAGAGAAGTTTACACTAGATGAGGGCCAGTTTGTGCAGGGGATGTCATTTCTATATTAGGCTATCTCTGCCTTATTCAGTCTATTCGTATCTTCTTAGTTGATGGGCAAATTGAGGAATTATTACGATTTTGTTCAAACTCCTCTTCTGGTATTGTAACTCAAGACAAACATAATTCTAAGTATTGGCGTGTTTGAAATTTTAGCTGGAACTTGGCTTCCCAGCTCTGTTTTCCACCCCCACCCCCATACCATAGAAGCCCCTTCTTCCATGCCAGTCACATGCAATTCAGAGTTGTTCTGATTTACTTATGGGTACTTTGTTTATCAGCAATCTCATTTCCACTTAAAAATTTAGCCTATGAATTGAAATATCAAAGCAGGAAAAAAAAAGATAATATACTTACTGAGTTCTTCACTTAGAACTTTTTCTAATTAATGATTATATGTTGAAATAAAAGCTGTCAAAATATTGATAAAAAGAATTTGAGGAAGCAGGTTGAAAGCAAGACTGATGAGACAGGTAAAGAGGCTCTTCAAAGGGAAGAGCTATTCCCCCACCGAGCCTGATGGTTCTACCTCAGTGGTGCTTCCTTGCCCTGGGGCTAGAAAGTTATTGTGCCTCTGACATGGCTACAGTATTTTCAGTTAAATGCATGTTTGGCTTTTTTATACATGTTTATCTGTGCTAAACATGTCAGGCATTGGAGAGATTGATAAGCAAATTTGATTGTATTTATTTCTCCTCACATTGTGTAAAGGAAGCATATTCAAGCCATGAATGATATATATTCACTCACATGGGTTTATTGTATTTATGTGACACTTTTGTTGCAAAATGATAGTGTAGAAGATGAAAGCTTAACTTCCAACTGTATGTGGTCTATCTTCTATGGAGGGCCTGAGACTGCTATCTCTAAGACTTGTATATCACAGTCTTCAGTTGGACTTATGTGATATACTACAATACAAAATGTATAATATATTATATGAAATATAGAATATGAAATATGTGATATATAATGATATCTGATATGTCATTTAATCAAATTACATATTGTATTATATAATACAATATATATTATATATATATGTTCATCTTTCCTTTTGCCTAGCTCATTAGTATTGTTGCTGATCTTGGATTTGACGGAGTATGGTGTTATAGACATCTTTGGCCGTGTCTAATTTTGGTCTTGATTTCATAACTGTTGCAATATGAGAGGCTTGCATCCCCTTCTTATGCCTTGCCCCATTTTACAACAATCTGAGAGTGGCTAGGTGTTCTGCCTCTGTGTCTGCACACACTTAGCTATGACCTTTCTGTTCTGCCACTCACTTAATGAATAAATCTTGAATGAATTACTTGAGTAAACTCATTTTGATTATTTGGAAAATGAGGAACAATAACTGATTTAGGGTGGATTACTTAACCTCTATGAAATGGAGATAATCATAATGCCTATCTTATATGACTGCTGTTAAGATTCATTGAGACAAGTTTTATAATGTGTTTGCCCTATGCCTGGCACATGGTAAATGATCAATAAATATTAGCTGTTATTATTATCATCCTTTATGATGTTTAATGTGTTGCTATGTCTCATATTCTGGCATCAGGGTTAGATCATGTATCATAAAATACTACAAAACAAATGGGTATTGATCACCCAGTGCTGGTGATTACTGGGTATGATTAATTCCCTGGATGTGGTAACTACTCTTATTATTTGACCATCTCTAAGTTGGTGAACTTATTATTTCTAAATCCACTGGATAGAATCCTTGTAGTAGCTGTATTACCTTACTGTTGGCTTGGGTTTGTAAAGCTAGCCCTTTACCTCCTCCTAAGGAGTTTAGTCTGTGATTCAGGTGGATGCTAACAGATTGGTGTTGCAGCTTGATTATCAACTCAGCCCTGAACCTTAAGGAAAGCTAGATGTTCATGGACAAAGTTAATAAAGAATACACATTAGCAAACATCATAGATCCATATACCATGTGTTGCCTCTCTAGCCTTTTTCAGGGAACACCCAGACTTTCCATGAATGATGTTATAGCTCTAGAAGTTCCATGTTGGGATCTGCCTCCTTTCTCAATGTTTTTTTCCATATGCTTCCTAACACAGCACTAAGACAGAATTATCCTTGATGGGATTTGTGTGCTTGAATGTGTATGTGTGTGTGTGTGTGTGAGAGAGAGAGAGAGAGAGATAGAAATAGAGACAGAGAGAGACTGGATATAGCTTTTGAAGTCAGAGAAGACCTTGCAAAGGGTAATCCAGCTCATCTAGTTCATGACCTTTTGTTGCGAATCTGGGTAGGAGGGTCTGCTGTCAATAGAAGGAACTGGAATTCATATATCTCCAGGGGCTGCAAAGTTTGAATAGAAAACTAAAGACTTTGTGGGAGGCCAAGGTGGGTGAATCGTTTGAGCTCAGGAGTTTGAGACTAGCCTGAGCAAGAATGAGACCCCATCTCTACTAAAAATAGAAAAAATTAGCTGAGCATGGTGGTACGCGCCTGTAGACCCAGCTACCCAGGAGGCTGAGGCAGTAAAATTGCTTGAGCTCAGGAATTTGAGGTTGCTGTGAGCTAGGCTGACGCCATGGCACTCTAGCCTGGGAACAGAGTGAAACTCTGTCAGAAAAAAAAAAGAGAAAACTAAACACTTTGGATGGCTTCAGCTCTTCTTCTAGTAGAATGTGACAGCTTTGGAAGAGAAGGAAAAATAAGAGAGAAAGAAGAAAAGGAAGAGAAGGAAGGAAGAGAAAGAAGAGCCTGAACACTTATTGACACAGATTGTTTGGAAGAAGGATTTTGGTTTCATAATATCATATCGGTGATCTCCTTGGGGACAAACTACCTTATAAAGAGCAAAAAGAATGTATTTATTGGATATTTAGTGGCTTAAGCAAAGGAAGATGACAGATACTTAGAAACTTGATATCAAGAAATGGAGGAACAACAGTATAATACTTTGGAGCATATACAGCATGCCTTGGAGATATTTCAGGTTCAGTTCCAGAGCATCACAATAAAGTAAATATCACAACAGAGTAAGTAACAAATTTTCTGGCTTCCCAGTGCTTATAAAAGTTATGTTTAGCCTATACTGTAGTCTATTAAGTGTACAAGAGCATTATGTTTAAGAAATAATACACATGTATTAATTAAAATACTTTATTGCTAAAACATGCTAACAATCATCTGAGCCTTCAGCCAGTAACAATTCTTTCACTGATGGAGGGTCCTGTGTTGATGTTGATGGCTGCTGATTGACCAGAGTGGTGGTTGCTAAAGGTTGTGGTGGGTGTAGCAATTTCTTCAAATAAGACAACAATGAAGTTTGCCTCATCAGTTGACTCTTCCTTTCACGAAAGATTTCTCTATCACATATGATGCTGTTTGATAGAACTTTCAAAATGGAAGTCAATCCTCTCAAACCCTGCCACTGCTTTATCAACTAAATTTATATTATATCCTAAATCCTTCATTGTCATTTCAACAGTGCTCATAGCATCTTCACCAGGAGTAGTTTCCATGTCAAGAAACCACTTTCATTGATCATCCCTAAAGCAACTCCTCATCTGTTAAAATTTTATCATGAGATTACAGTAATTCGGTCACATCTTCAGGCTCCACTTCTAATTCTAGTTCTCTAGCTTTTATACTACATCTGCAGTTACTTCCCCTCCAAAGTCTTAAAGTCCTCAAAGGGGCTGGAATCAAATTCTTCTAAACTTCTGTTAACATTAATATTTTGACTGCTTCCCATGAATAACAAATGTTCTTAGTGTCTTTTAAAATGGTAAATCTTTTCCAGAAGGTTTTCAATTTATTTTGTCTAAATACATCAAAGAAATCACTACTTATGGAAGCTATATTCTTATGGAAACGTATTTCTTAGATAATAAGACTTGAAAGTTTAAATTACTCCTTGATCCATGGGCTGCAGAATGGATGTTGTGTTAGCAGGCATTAAAATAACATTAATCTCATTTTACATCTCCATAAGAACTCTTTGGTGACCAGGTGCATTGTCAATGAGCAGTAATATTTTGAAAGGAATATATTTTTTCTGAGCAGTAGGTCTCCATAGTGGACTTAAAACATTCAGTAAACCATGTTGTAAACAGATGTGCTGTCATCTAGACTTTATTGTTCCATTTATAGAGGACAGGCAGAGTAGATTTAGCATAATTCTTAAGGGCCCTTTTTGGAATGATAAATGAGCATTGGCTTCAATTTAAACTCACCAGCTGCATTATCCCCCAACAAGAGAGTCAGCCTGTCCTTTGAAGCCTTGAGTGCAAGCATTGACTTCTTGTCTCTAGCTGTGAAGGTCCTAGCTGGCATCTTCCAACATAAGGTTGTTTCATCTACACTGAAAATCTGTTGTTCAGTGTAGCCACTTTCATCAATTATCTTAGCTAGATCTTCTGGATAACTAGCTGTAGCTTCTACATCAGTACACACTGCTTCACGTTGTACTTTTGTATTATGGAGACAGCTTCTTTCCTTAAACCTCATGAACAAACCTCTGCTAACTTCAAACTTTTCTTCTGCAGCTTTCTCACCTCTCTCAGCCTTCATAGAATTAAAGAGAGTTAAGGTTTTGCTCTGGGTTAGACCCTGGCTTAAGAGAGTTATAACTGGTTTGATCTTCTATCCACACTATTGAAACTTTCTCTGTATCAGCAATAAGGCTGTTTCACTTTCTTATCATTCATGTGTTTACTGTAGTAGCACTTTTAATTTCCTTCAAGAACTTTTTCTTTGAATTCATAACTTGGCTGTTTGGTGCAAGAGGCTTAGCTTTTGGCCTGTCTCGGCTTTCAACATGCCTTCCTCATGAAGCTTAATCATTTCTACCTTTTGACTTAAAGTGGAAGACATGCAACTCTTCTTTTCACTTGAACACTTAGAGGTCTTTGTAGAGTTATTAATCAACCTAATTTCAATATTATTGTGTCTCAGGCAATAGGTAGACCCAAAGAGAGGGAGAGAGAAGAGGATTGGTTGGTAGGTGGAGCAGTCAGAATACACACAACATTTATTAAGTTCACTGTCTTATGTGGGCACAGTTCATGGTACTCTAAAACAATTACAGTAATAACACCAAAGATCATTGATCACAGAGCATCATAATGGATATAATAATAATGAAAAAGTTTGAAATATTGAGCGAATTACCAAAATGTGACACAGAGACATGAAGTGAGTACATGCTGTTGGAAAATGGCACCGATAGACTTGCTTAAGGTTGGTTGCCACAAACCTTAAATTTATAAAAATGCAAAAGCTATGAAGTGCAGTAATGCAAAGTACAATAAAATGAGGTATGTCTGTATGTAGCATTTAGACTTTCCAAAGTGTTTTTTATGTGATGTCATGGGAGTCAACAACAATCTTCTGAAGTTTTACAAATATGAGGTCTGTATTTTCCAGATGATGAATATGAGTCTCAAGGGTAAGTAGTTTGTCTTAGATCACACTGCCATTAAGGAACAGGTTTGATACTAGAATCTAGATTTCTTGATTATGTTTTATATTCCCATTATTGTAGAACATATTTGTACTTTTTTGATAGAGTACTAATTTTTTTTTTCCAAAATTTGAGGCTTGCTTGCAATTTTGGAATTGTTCTTTTAGGACATAATAAATTTGAAATTTTTCATAATTTTTCTTTGTGGTTTCTTTCAACACATTTGATGTTAGAATGTTTTCCTCAGTATCTGATGAATTCTTGACTTGTCCTTCTGTGGATTTCATTTCTGGAAAGGTAAAATAAAAAATAAATTAAGATTACTAATTTTAGGTTTATTTCTGGCCAACAGAATTCAGTAGAAGTGAAGGACAACTTGAAGAAAATTAACAATGTTGTATTCACAGTAGTAATAAGAAGAAGAGGTGATGACTAGTTAGGCATTTATCTATAAATTGGGGTATATTTCAAATAGTCCAGATAACATTGTTCTAGACTAGATAACATTGTCTAGGACTTCCTGTCCTAGACAGGAAAGTGTAGAAAAGAGAAGGGCTGGTGTTAGAGTCACGTATTATTCCTCTGCAAAAGAAAAATGTGGTGGTGTGACTTCATAGGCATCTCTAAGCATGGATTTAATTTTTTACAAAAGAAACATATATTTATCATATAAACTTCTCCTCAGCTTTCTGCACTGAAAGCACATTTTATTCAATTTCTGAGAGGTAGTGCAGAAATTGCACTATAACATTTTGATGTGTATCCTTACAGACCTTTTACTATACATACACACATAAATATATACTTATTTATACTTGGGTGATCCACCATTCTTATTTTCCCGGGTCTGAGGAGTTTCTTGATAAGTGGGACTTCTTGTGCTAAAACCAGGACAGTCCCAGACAAACTGGGATGGTTGGTCACCCTATATAAGCACAGATGGGTGAGGAGGTGTTTTCCCTCACTGCCCCCCTAATTCTCTCTAAAGTGCACATGAGTGTACAGGGGGAAGACCTCACTGGCAGGGAATGGCTAAAATCTTCCAACGAGCCTTATGGTCTCTGAATGAATGTCACTTGTCCACCTGGTTCCTAAAGTTGGTGGCTTATGTAACTTGTGATGTGATCTCTCTCATTTTGTTCAGGCCCAATGGTTTCCTTGTCCAACTAGGCTTCTCCTTGGCTCTGAAACATGGAATTGACACTTCTAAGTCTCTGCCATATCTTCCATTTAGACCCCGGGCCAAGCCTTTACCTCACTTGTCATCACAGTAAGACCCCGTGACAGATAGATGAGACTGACCTCCACTCAGGGTGTCCCTGCCTTGTAAGAATTAGGGGAGACTCAGGAGTTTAAACTCTCTCTCTCTTTCTCTCTCTTAACTATGCTGACCCTTCTATAGTGACAGTGGTCTCCTCACAGAATCCAAAATGGGGAGATGGTAAGAACCCCCCAAACTTGGTGTACCCTTCAACTTTTCCTCTCCAGGCTCAAGCTTAGAATGAAAACTGGAATTCAATTGCCTGAGTGCTTTCTCCTGTCAGTTCATTTGGCCTCTGGCTCTTTTTTCCCCACAATTCCTTAGTCCAGAAAAGTTGGAATTGTCCCCTCTCTCACCTTATCTAAACTTTCCTTTCATGAAACACTAATGATTAGTCTCCAAAGTCTCACTTTCAGTTCTATTATTTTGCTAAAGATATTAAGTACTTACTTTCTCTTTCATTGCCGGGAGGAATCTCATGTGTGGCCTGGTGCTGAAGGCTGAAGGCTGCACAGGGTCAGTGTTTTAAGGAAGAATTTTGAAATTTAATGATGTAATGTTTGTAAAATACTACCCTATTAAATATATGATTAAAGAAAATCAACCAGGATTCAACTATATATTGTTCCCTGACTTTTCCGTATCTGAAAGTATACCATGGATATTTTCCCATGTCAGAACGTATTGATGAACTTCATTCTTTGTAATGGTTGTGGACTATTTTATGTAATGAATGCACCAGAATTAATTGCACCATTTCCCTCTAGTAAAGGACATTTAGTTTAAAACTTGGGTTTTAAAGAGCATATACATGGAAGAAAAAGTAGTGATGTAAGTTAAGGAAAGATATCAAAGATAGGAACAAACTTGCAAAACTGGCAAAACTGTGAAGAATCAGTGCAGCTCAATGAACTGTGCTACACAAACAGGGTTTTATTTATCTATATTTAAAGCAAGAAGAACAGCAAAAAATAGATTTGCTCAATGCTTGGGTAGATGGTGTACAGTTGATTGGTTAAAGGAAGGAGAATGATTCATTGTCTGTTTTGCTTCTATTGATATTTCCTACATCAAGGAAATGGTCTTCAAGTTAGAAAGGGCAAAAAGGCATGGTTATGAACCCGAATTTTGGTAGATGTAAACACTTAGGACAGTGGCCTACAACATAGAAAGTGCTCAATGAATATGTTAAAATTTTATTTTATTTATTGTTTAATTGCTGGAAATGAAAAAGGTACTGGGAGATTGCAATGGGAAAATCACTAATTTTCAAAAGGGAGAACGAGACAAATTCTGAAAAGAACACATCAATGAAAATGACATCAATCCCTGATCAAATTTAGGAACAAAGTATTTAGAGATGGATTGGAGCATTCTGGAAGAGAAGAGGAAATTATTGAAAACAGTAAGTTCCAAATAACAAAGTCTGACTAGACTAATGTAGTATCCTTTGTTTGGATTTTGTCATTGAATGATTTGATTGGAGAAATTCACTAGACCAAAAAAATCAGGATTTTAGTAAGATATCAGACAGATTGCCAATAAACGATGGTTTCTCATTCATTTTGCACATGCCATGCTCTCTAGAATGTTCTTCCTCTCCTCACCTGCTGATGATCACCTACTCATCTGAGGCAGAATAATACTTTCTGGGGTTTTTTTTTTTTTTTGAGACAGGATCTCGCTTTGTCATCCAGGCTAGAATGCATTGGCGTCATAACTCACTGCAACCTCAAACTGCTAGGCTCAAACATCCTCCTGCCTCAGCCTCCCAAGTAGCTGGGACTACAAGCACGTACCACCATGCCCGGCTAATCTTTCTATTTTTTGTAGAGACAAGGTTTCGCTCTTGCTCAGGCTGGTTTCGAACTCTTGGCCTCAAGCAATCTTCCTGCCTCAGCCTCCCAAAGTGCTGGGATTTCAGGTGTGAGCCACCATGCCTGGCAACAATAATACTTTTGAATTATTTACTGACATTTTCTTTATTCTTTTCTAACCTTGGCCCTCCTTGAGTCAGTTAGGCTGTCTGCAAATATCGCTTCTGATAAGTGGTGACACATCAAAAATCCAGTGGGAAAAAAATAGTCTGTTGTTGGCTTTGGATTTCAAGAGTCTGAAATCTTCAGGGAAACAAAAAGGACTCTTGGCTACACAAAAAGTCTGGAAGAATACTTTGATGTGTAAAAAATAAAACTTTCCCTCATAGAGCCCAGTCAATGAATAGTAAAGGCATAGGGTGAGGGGGTTAGAGCTAGTGAGAATCATAGAACACCTGTGGTGTAGGATTGCTACTTGACCTTTCCATTGTCCTTCATGACCTCCCTTCAGTGGCAATATGGCCCATTGATAGCCCAGCATGGGTGATGCCTGTCTGTGCAATGTAAATGCTTCAGCCAATGTGGACAACTCCCTTTTCCATGCCTATGGCATTCATAAGCTTTAGAGCTAGAGGATGGGAGACCTAGAACCTAGAGGGGAGGTTATGTGAAATGGGCCTACTCTTGGTTGACCTAAGTAGAATCAATCTTTTCCTGTCTATACCACCCTTGCTGTCAGCACTATTGTAAAGTCTCTACTTTTCACATTTTTGAGAACTTACCTCAGAAAAGGAGTGGAGGGAGGGAGAAGGAAAAAAAAACCCACATTCTGTTTTGTTTCCTCAACAATTCTGGGTTGAGTCTACGGGTCCTTCTTGAGCCTGTGTTAGACTCTAAGTCCACTTATGTGATGGCACCCGTCACAGGGCACTGCTGTTTATTTCCTGCATGATCGTTTTCCCGTGAGACTCTGAACCTCCTGAAGGCAGAGAACAGGTTCTAGCATGTTTGCGTTTACTGACACACAGGAGGGACTAGCAGGTATTTAATGGGTTGAACTGAAGATGGTGAAATGTGTGAAATTACCAGGGTTCATAAGTAATTAAATATATATGTAAAGAATATTGGCTAATGTATTAGTGTCAGCTTTGAACTATCTCAAGAGGTATTTCTAGGCTTTGACCTCTACTTTCCTATTTTTATTAATGACTTGAATGAGAACATAACTCATTGATTACATTTTGGAGTGATAGGAAGTCAGAAGGGAAAGTCAATATACTGGGTAAGAGTCAGAATCCAAAGAGAGGAACAAATTGAAATTATGAACCAAATATAATTTAATTGGAAATAAATATAAAACATGACAGATTTAAAAAAAAATCAACTATATTATGGACTAAAGGAAGGTATGGTTTTGAAATAAAATATTTGTTAAAGATCCTACTGGATCTTTAGTCTACAAGCTTAATATGAGCCGAAGTATAATTCAGCTTTTACTACATTTAATGTAATTTTGCATACTATTTATAGAAATAAAAAGAAGAGGTGCACTAAGGCAAGAGTCCCATAATCTGCCTCATTGATGAGATCATGGCTGAAATATTACCCGTTCCACACATAATATTTAAAAAGGATCATGCTGAAGAATTTGGAAGGAAAAACTATATTTTAACATGAGAATTGAGAAGAGATTATGGCTAGACCACAGGACAGATGTTCTCACCAGGGAGTGAATTTTTGGGATTCTTGAATGCCCTGTTACTGTAAAGGATGATTCAGTTTGCATTTTGTGGTCCAATAGGTGAAAGTTATAAGGAAGCAGATGCTGGGTTGCTATTCATAAGAAATTTGTAGCAATTAGGTATTTCCATCAATGAAATGAAAGCTTTGGGGCAGTCTTCATCTCCCTTCACTGGAAGAGTTTAAACCAAGAACAGGATGACTATAATCAGAGGGAATTCCTGATTGGCATAAGTGATTAGATTCAGATGAGCCCTAAGGTGGCCACCAATCCAAAGACAAGGCACTCTTTCCATGCTACACCCCATGGCTTATTTGGAGAGTACTCTGTGGATGTGGATGGACACAAAGGACCTTTGGACCAAGTGGCAAAAATGATGGAGAGAACTGCTTAGCTCAAAACAGAGTTGCCTGGATTTCTCTTGCCCCTTACTCTGTATTCAGGACACATAGAAGGGAACAATCTGGGCTGTTGGACAGTAATTCATGCGAAAGAAAAGGAAATAACTCCTTGGTGGATGTGAACTGTGAGGAAGAATGATGATGCTACTCTATGTTCCGTGACTCTGTACCTGGAAAAATAACGGCACTTGATCAATGGAAATGTTTGGCAGGGGCAGGGGGGATGCTAGTGATAAAGAGGAAAATGTGGTTTCATCTGGGAGAATGATGGTGTTTTAGCCCCATGGTCCATGGCTCTGAGCCCAGCAGGTGAGTCTGGGACAATTGATGGCTTCTGACACTCTGGCAGTTGCAGTAATTCTGAGCTATGTGCCATGGCCAAGCAGCTCTCAGTGCTGCAGACAGCTTCATTACTGTGGGCCCATCTTTCACTTAGCAGCAGACCGTCTTCCATCAGTCAAAGATGAATGAGAAAATCTCCTAGGCTGTACATGTTTTGAATATTACCCTCCCTCCCTCTTCTGTCCAGACCAGCTTTGGTTTATGTGTTCTGCTGCCTCCCATCTGAACTATGGTGCAGAAGGCCCCTTGCACCACCCACCCCTCCAATGACATGTGAGACATGGACAAGAGAATGTTCTCAATGGATTTGCCATAGTGGGAATTTCTGCAGCCTTCAAAGACTGACAGAGTGCGCCCTGACTTGTCCAGGAAAAGGCAGAGGTTCACTGCTGTTTTAATTCATCAAAAGCAACTCCATTCCCATTTCTAAGCAGGGAGGCAGTGAAGAGAACTTCTTCCAAGAATCAGAATGGGCAACTAGCAAAGCTTAATTTCTTGCCAGGAGAAGGTAAAACGTTTCCTGGTGTCACAAGTAACATGAAATGATGTACATTTATGTAGCACTAAATTGAATTCAGTATTCTCTATCTTCAAATTGCAGAGAAGTATGGCCTCTGAATATCTCTAAGTCACAAAATGTACTGATTGTTTTCTTCTTAGTGAAGTCAAAGAGAAAAGGCAGTAAGTAAATGTATTTAAAAAAAAATCTTTGTGTACTTTTTTCGTTATCCTTCTTTCTGAAGGTGCTGATTGCCTTCCAGGCTGAGCTGCAGCTGCCGTCTCTCCCAGTACCCTTGCCAAGCGCTCCATGCAGGTGGGAGTTTGACCAGAAACCCTGAACCTCCCAGGTGTATCCTCTCGGAGTTGGGCTTAAGTCCCTTCATCTCTGGATTTAGATAAAATGCCACACCACGGGACATGGGGCCCGACTTCCTGAGCCATCTCTAGGAGGTCACATGACAGAACCTGGAAGTGTAGGAAAGTCAGCTCCCCTGGCGTAAATTTTGACCCCTGGGAGCAGAGGCTGGGAAGATAAATTATCCCTTTTATCTCTCTCAGGTGGGCTGCTCCGAGGTGCAATTTCTCCTCGCCAACGTTACGTTGCATGCTGAGGGCACGTGCTTGCCGAGCTGCGTGTGGTGCCTCTTCATGGCTCCCCAGCGTGGCACTGCACCGCCTCTCACTGTGCAGCATCTTCCCTGGCCTCGCTTCCCCTTGTTTCCTCCCCTGCACCACTCTGGGCTTGCACCTCCCTGGTAAAGTACCAACCCTTTAATCCTTGTGTCAGGTTCTGCTTTTCTAGATGATCTGAGCTAAAGCCTGGAGAAAAAAGCCAGGAAACTAGTTCATGGCTTGAGCATTCGTTCATTAATTTATTCGTTCATTCCAGGCTTATTGAGTACCTACTGAATGCTAAGTATTTGCTGGTTTCTGGGGACATAAGGATGGGTAAAATATAATACCTACCTTTAAATAACTCACGGTCTAGTTTAGAGATTCAAACTTGTGATCAATTGAAGTTCTCCAAATGTAGGAAAGAAAAGATCTTTCTGGTAAAATATTTGTGATGAAATGTTGCTGTTGTCTTAGAAATCTGGCTTCAAGAATACTGCATATGACTTAGTATTGAGGCCCCAAGCTAATGGTTTCTTGCTATTGTACCAGAATCGGGCTAAGGCTGAAGCTGAAAACAGAACGCTTTGAGTATCCCACCTCTGAGGAGAATCAAGGGAGCTGTCTATCAACAGGCCAGATGCTTTTGAAGGTGTTTGAGAGCTGGGAGAAACGGTTCCCCTTCCACGAGGGACTGCCTCCCCACACCCCTCTCAAGTCTGAGTGAGAAGCGTTCTGGAGTGAGGTCTAGTCATCGTGTGGTTGGCCTTGTGGTGAGAGTCATGTTCTTAGAGAGAAGATTCTTCTGTCTCTTCTTGGAGTGCAGGAAAGCCAAATGAAGCAGCTCTGAGAGAACTGCCTATGAGAATTAGGAGTGCTGAAAATAAGGGTCATCTGATTCCTTAGAGAAACACTTGCTGAGGTAAGAAATATCAGCTGGTCTGCCCTAGTACTTCCCCCAAAACACACAGGGTGAATTCTTGGGAGAATGGGGTTGGATATCAACACACACAAGGACTATAAGGATCTGGAGGTGGGAAGCCATGGGTGTAGCACAGACCTGCCGTCTTGAAAGGACAACAATGAGGTGTGTCTGGGAAGAATATGAAGCAACCTCCACCACATTTCATTTATTTTGGTCTTCAGAGAGTTCAGACATAATAGTTCCTGGGGCTCCCCATAGAGGGATTCAGAGAAAGGGCAGCAGCTCAGGGCTGCCCAGGTGGCCACCAGGCCTAGCAAAGGAACACCCAACCCACTCAAGGGAGAAGGGGCTTGTACAATAGACAAGGCTTGTGAGAGAAATAGTTGCTCCATTGATCAGGTCCTGGAGAGAGCCAGAAAGAAGATTAGCACTGTCCCAGAGAAAATTCCATACTGATGTGAGGACCAACAGCTCATCAAAGGAGGCTACAGATATCAAATAAGAACTAAAAGAACCAGAGTGAGGCCAGATTCATCCTCACATCCTCACAAGTGACATGTGGACAGTCATTGAAGAAGACTATGCATCTCCCCGCTTCCTTTCATCAGAGTCTCTACTTAGAGTAGAGAGGGGGCTCAGCTGTTTTCATGCTCTCTCTCCACTCTGGGAAGTCAGGGCCACTATTCTGTCTTATGCTGGGGAAGAGGGTGGAGAGAGCTATACTGAAGTTTTAAACTAGATTGGACCATGAATTAATAACTAAAAACAACCAGAAAGTTATAGACTCTGCAAAAAATATTACTTAGGGATGGAAAAAGAATTTAACATAGCAGGGTGGGCAGTCAGAGCCTGAAAGATGTATAACCATCTCCACAGGGGATGTGAAGGGCAGGACTGAAGCGGCTTTTCCTTTCTACTTGCATTTACTTGGCCAGAACCCAGTCCCATGATCTCAACCTAATTGTATGTGAGGGTTGGAAACTTCCTCTTGTATGTCCAGAAAGAACCATAATGTGAATACATGGCACTGTCTGTGTCACAGGCAGCTACTTTGAAATCCAGTACATTGAACGACTTGGATAGAAGACAGGAATCTAGTGGTTTTGTAGTAACTATTCATGGTGAAAACCTATGATGTGACAGACACTCTTCAGGAGTTGTCATCGTGTTTACTTACACAATCCAACAATGTTTTACAGGTTGGGACACCAAGAGAGTGTGCTCTGATTTGTCCAGCATTAGAATCTATATTTAATCCTGGCACCCTTATGACACAGATGTTATGACTCCCATTTTCTAGAGGAAACAAAAGAGCTAACAATTTAATGGCACAACTAATAGGTAGTAGATTTATTGTTAGTGCCTAGCTCTGTCCCACTTCAATATCTGTGGTGTTTCTATTATACCTGTACCACCTGGTCATCTTGACTTCTTAAAATCCAAGGTCTTTCTTCTTCTTTTTGTTCAGAATGGTTTTCCTGAGGCTCATTTGGATGATTCTGCAAAGACCACCCCTTGACTTTCCACATGACATATATTCCCTGTGCCAAGGTTCATGCTGCCAAGCATCAGAGTTTATTGTTCCATCTGGCTATTATTATTCCATTTGTGCAAGATCCTGGTGTGTATGGTTCTTTTTGGTATAAGCTTCCTGTTTTAATGGTTTGATGATGTGCTGAGCTCCATTTGGTGTGTTGGATAATTTCCTTAATTTGACTCTGATGTTTGTGAAGATTGAGTGTTTACCAATTCATGCAATTTTGATTTTTGACTCATAAAACTAGAGCAGATGAGCCTGGGGCTCAATAATTCAGTGACTGCTGATCAGTTTCGTGTCTTTGTTCATTTATTAATGGTACTATTGCTAGCAAGTCTTTCTCTACAGTTTTCTTCTAGTCCCCTGAAATAATTGTCTGATATTAATACACTATTACATTAATTCTCATGTTATCATTTTCAGGTTTCATGGCAGCTCAGTACAAACACTTGCTTTAAAATAGTCCATTAAGTTCTGTTAAATAAGCATCACAATATTATAATTAGATGCTGGGGACATTGGGACCCAAAATATGATCTCCTTTTTAATAAGTTATAAACTCATTAAATATCTTCCTTGCATGTTCTGACTTGTTAGTTGGTTGGAGCCTCCAGAAATAGCTTAAATGGGGGAGGACATTTAGGCAACCTTTGTGTCTGATTGTAGTTACTAGATTGAAATTGAGAAATTAGCAGAAGCAATTTGGTCTTTCCCTTGGTTGTCGTTAAAGAGTGACCATTGGCAAAGTCCCTTACAAAGTCATATATTCAACAGATATACATCAGGGATACTGTATCTTTATGCCAATCTCTGTGATCAAACGTGAT
The DNA here is from genome assembly GCF_041146395.1 of Eulemur rufifrons. Classification (NCBI taxonomy): domain Eukaryota; kingdom Metazoa; phylum Chordata; class Mammalia; order Primates; family Lemuridae; genus Eulemur; species Eulemur rufifrons. Next base: position 86,290,828 of record NC_090988.1, on the reverse strand, counting down.
TTATTCTCGGACCTTTTGTTGAAGTGCTGCATTTGAAGTGCTGTCAGTCAGCCTTGTTGGGGTAGAGAATATATATATATACACACATAAAATCACAGAGTAATAAGCACAATAATGTAATATACACAATATACAGTGATTGCACAGAAAAGGAAGAATAAATTGGACAGGAAGTCAATTTTTACAAAGGTTTAATTATTTAATCTCTCAGAGAACTGTTTACATAATGATTCCTTTTCTGAATATGTTTCCTTGTTTCCTTCCTTAATGTGTATCTGATGTGTGATATTTATACTATAGTTTATTTGAAAAACAATGCTAAAAGCAGGAACACAGAGGTTGTGATTTGCTCACTGTCACAAAGCACCATAGAAAGGAAACTTGGAGAAGACTCCTGCCTCAGGTGACTTTTGTCAGCCCCCTTATTGTTTTCAGGTATGTGTATGGGTAAAATTCACTAAAGGGAGAGTAAATTCTGGGGAAGATGCTAGTAAGCCTAATTGCAAGTGGCTCTTGCTTACTGAAAGGTGGGAAAGGTGATTGGAAGTCAAATACCTGTATTGACTCTCCTGGTGAAAAGAACATTGCATGGGGAGACAGAGATTTGGATTCTAGTCTTATCTCCTCCACTATTTCACTTTGTGATCTTAGGTGATTAATATAGTATCTCTGGCCCTTCATTAATTGTAGATGATTTCTCAAGTTTCTTTACAGTTTGACACTCTCTGATCTGGTGAGCAATTCATTCAACAAACATTTATTAAATACGTATTGTGTTTCAGACAGTGGATTCTCTTAATAGTGCATACTTAAATATTGTGTTAGAGAAATCAGTCATTAGTTTTCTTTCTTTAATCCTTAAGTTTTTCTCCATGAGACTAGAGGGCTATATCGTGGGACTTAGGTCTAGAAAGATCATCAGTCTCTGAGAAGCTGAACTTGACTTTGCCTTTCCTATCATGCTCCTTATTTTTTTCTTACTCTGGATGTTAACCATATGTATAGAATAACTTCTCTCCCATATTGAGAACAGAATTCTATTTTATTGAGTGTTGCTGCACATAGATCCCTGAATGTCCAGGAAATGGGAAATAGAGTTCTCTTCAGGGTAATTTGCCATTTCACAGGTTGTTTGTCAGAATTTGCAAGTAGATCAGTCTTTGCAAACAGTGGAGTGTTTTGATTTTTAATTCCCTTTTTTGTAATTAAAATACATTTTTTATTAAGAGCTGCTAGATACCAACATTTTTCCACTCATAAATTTAGCATTTCATGACACAGTGAGAATTACAATGGTAGGAAGAAAGGGGACTGTGCAAACAAAACAGACATAAAATGTAATGAGGGAAAAGCAGCCAGCTTGCTGCAAATGTAAAGATGAAGAAAGCTTCAAGGAGATCTGATTTATAGGGAATAATTATTATTGGCTGATTTAGAAAACTGGGGCAGAGAGATAGAAAGTCGCTGAAGTGGCTGTTTTTGCAAACTGATTTGAAGACTCTTTCTCTTCTATGTCATTATAAAATAATAATTCTTGGTGAATGTGTCCCCTTTCACTTAAGGATTTGCAAGGACTTGAAAAATACTGCTTGAATAAAATTATGATGCCTAAGAAGCACATTCAGACCACTATTTAAATGCAAAAGCAAAGACCAGGAGCAGTACAGGGATTTGTCAAAAGTTGCCTAAGGGATCTGAGCAAGAGAATAGATCCAATTTCCAACTTCTGATTTCCTAAATTCAGAAACAGTTGGTTCCCACAATTGAACTCTAAATTCTAATTTGAGAAACTTAATCTTCACCATAGCTTTTAATATAAGAGAGAGTACTCACTCCTTGGTTCACTTATTCATCAGACATTTATGGAGCACCTACTATATGTCAGGTACAAGTTTATGTGCTAAGAATACAGGATGAGTAAGACATAATAAGTTCCATAGTATTCAGAAATTTAAAAAAGTTCCCACCTTAATGATAATACATTCCAGCAGACCATAAGATGAGGAGAAATTGAAATCCAAACATCAGAGATAGCCTGTTACAGCCAGAAACAGCATTGAATTAGGAGTCAAGACACCTGGGTTATAATTGTTTATTTTATTAACTCATCCTATGAATTAACGCAAGAGATTGTATCTGGAGGAATCTCTAAGATTCTCAAAAAATTTTAAAATATTAAACAAATGTGGATTGAAAGGAACTGGGTCATACAGAGGTGAAAAAAATAGATGGTAAGGTAGGAGGAAAATCAAGTAAGTACCGTGTTCTGGAAGCCAGGTGAAGAAAATATATCCAGGAAGAAGGAGGAATCAATTGTCAAATGTTATTGATAGGTTAGATAAAATAAGAATAAGAATTGGCCATTGGGTTTAGCAAAATTAGTCATTGATGACCTTGACAAGAATAGTTGAAGGGAAGTGTTGGGGACAAAGATGTCACTGGAGTGGCTTCTAGAGGAGAGATTGAATATACAAATGCCTAGTGGTCAGATCATATGTAGAAACAGAACTTGAATGCACAATCTGTAGCAATCAGTCCAGAAAACCAACCTATTATCTGCACTAATCAGCCCACGAAGCCAACACACTCTCTACAAGTCAGAGTTGTGGAAAGTCAGACCACCATCTTCAGCAAACATTCCAGGAAGACAAACAATAACTTTTGTTAACAATCAGCCTCAAATGGCTGGGACTTGATTAATTACTGATAGCTCCCTAATTTTTATTCCTTCCTTCAACATAGGACCAACCAGAGAAGCCAAATATGCAGCACTAACCAATCATGTAAAGAAAATGTAAGAACAGGAATTGGAAATAGGGAAAAAAAATGTGTGTGTGTGTGTGTGTGTGTGTGTGTATGTCTGTGTGTCTGTGAAAGGGGGGACTTCAAAAAGTTTGTGGAAATAGAATTATTATTTTTAAGGGTATCCAAGTTTTATTTATTTATATATTTTTCACTTTTAATTTTTTTTATTTCAGCATATTACAGGGGTACAAATGTTTAGGTTACATATATTGCCCTATGGAAAATGGAATTAAAAGATAAAAATAAAAACAACATAAACTTCATTTCTCAACATAGGCCCTATTAAGTTCAAGCCACTTTGAAAATGATGATAACAGCCATTTAGTCCATCCCTAAAGAACTGAGGGTCCTGGGAATTTAACCATGTAAATGCAGTCTTTTTTTTAATAAGAGAATTACAGGCTTTATTTTAAAATTTAATTCATGGCTGTGGCTAATTATACCTTTTTAAAAATTTTTTAATTTTATTTAAAAATATTAAAGGGGTACACATGTTTTAGGTTACATGGATCATTTTGTAATGCTTGAGTCCTGGCTATAGGTGTTCCTGTCACCCAATATTGTTCATAGTACCCATTAGGTTGGTTTATTGCCCTCTCCTACTCCTCCCCCTGCAATTGCTTTCCACTGAGTTTTACTTCGCTCTGTATACTGTGTTCTCATCAGTTAGTTCCAATTTAATAGTGACTACATGTGGTATGATACTTCACTTAGGAGAATGGTCTCCGGTTCCATCCATGAAAGGTATTAATTCATCTTTTTTATGGCTGAGTAATACTCCATAGTGTACATATACCACATTTTATTAATCCACTCATGAATTGATAGGCATTTGGGTTGATTCCACATCTTTGCAATTATGAATTGTGTTTCAATAAAGATTCAAGTGCAGATGTCTTTTTGATAAAATGACTTTTTTTTTCCTTTTTGTAAATACCCAGTAGTGGAATTGCTGGATTAAATGGTCGATCTACTTTTAGTTCTTTGAGGAAACTCCATACTGTTTTCCATAAAGGTTGTATTAATTTGCAGTCCCACCAACAGTGTATAAGCATTCCTTTCTCTCTGCATCTATCGTTTTTAGACTTGTTAATAAATGCCAATTCTAACAGGGGTAAGGTGATAATCTCACAGTGGTTTTAGTTTGCATTCCCTGATGATTAGTGATGTTGAACATTTTTTCTTATGTTTCTTGGCTATTTGTCTTTCTTCTTTAGAAAAGCATCTGCTCACGTCTTTTGCCCACATTTTAATAGGGTTGTGTGTTTTTCACCTGCTTATTTGCTTGAGTTCTTTGTAAATTCTGGTTATTAGCCCTTTATCAGATGTGTAGCTTGAAAATATTTTCTCCCATTCCATAGGTTGTCTGTTTGCTCTGCTGATTGTTTCCTTAGCTGTGCAGAAACTTTTTAGTTTAATAAAATCCCATTTATTAATTTTTGTGGTTGCTATGATTGCCACTGGGTTTTTTTTTTCATAAGTTCTTTACCTGGGCCGATATCTAGAAGAGTTTTTCCTAAATTTTCCTCTAGAATTCTTATGGTTTCATGCCTTAGATCTAAGTATTTTATCCACCGTGAATTAATTTTTGTGAGTGGTGAGAGGTAGGGGTGCAGTTTCATTCTTCTACATGTGGTTATCTAATTTTCCCAGTGCCATTTATCTTTTCCCCAGTATACATTGTTGTCTGCTTTGTCAAAGATCAGTTGCTTGTAGGTAGATGATTTTATGTCTGGGTTCTCTGTTCTGTCCCATTGGCCTATGTCTTGGTTTTTACACAAATACCATGCTGTTTTGGTTACCATAGCCTTGTAGTATAGTTTGAAGTCTGGTAATATGATGCCTCCAGATTTGTTCTTTTTGCATAAAATTGCTTTGGCTATTCAGGCTCTGTTCTGGTTCCAAACAAAGTGTAGAATTATTTTTTCAAGATCTGTGAAATATGACTTTGGTAACTTGATGGCAATTGCATTGAATTTGTAAATCACTTTGGGTAGCATAGACATTTTAACAATGTTGATTCTACCTATCCATGAGCATGATATGTTTTTCCATTTGTTTGTATCTTCTGCAATTTCTTTTTTCAAAGTTTAGTTCTCTTGGTAGAGATCTTTCACCTCCTAAGTATATTCCTAGGTATTTTTTTTCTTTGTAGTTATTGTGAATGATATTGGGTCTTTAATTTGATTCTCAGGTTGACTGTTATTAATATATAGAAATGCTACTGATTAATGTACATTGATTTTTGTATCCTTAGACTTTGTTGAATTTATTTATCAATTGAAGGAGACTCTTGGTGGACTCCTGGGATTTTTCTAGATACAAGATCATATTGTCAGCAAACAGTGATAGTTTGACCTCCTCTTTCCTGATTTGGATACCTTTGTTATTCTTCTCTTGCCTGATTGCCCTGGGTAGGACTTCCAGCACTATGTTGAATAGAAGTGGTGATAGTCGGCATCCTTGTCTTGTTCCAGCTCCTAGGGGGAGTGCTTTCAATTTTTCCCCATTCAGTATGATGTTGGCTGTGGGCTTGTCATATGTGGCTTTTGTAATTCTGAGATATGTTCCTTCTATGGCTAGTTTGTTGAGGGTTTTTATCATGAAAGTGTGCTGGATTTTGTCGAATGCTTTTTTTGCACCATTAGTGATATGATCATATGGTCTTTGTTTGCTTTTGTTTATGTACTGAATCACATCTATTGATTCAAGAATGAAATTAAGATGGAAATAAAAAATTCTTTGAGCTGAACCACAAAGGGGACACAAGCTGTCAATATATTTGGGACACAGAAAAAGCATTCCTCAGGGCAAAATTCGTAGCCTTTAATGCCTACATCAAAAAGGCAGAAAGATTACAAATTGATAATCTAATGTCATACCTCAAGGAACTAGAAAAGGAAGAACAAACCAAACCCAAAGCCAGCAGAATAAAAGAAATAATGAAGGTCAGAGCATAACTAAATAAATTAGAGAATGAAAATTCAAAGGATTAATGAAACAAAAACTTGGTTCTTTGAAAAGATAAACAAAATGAACAGACTTCTTGATAGATTAACCAAAAACAGAAGTGAAAGGACCCAAATAAGCTCAATAAGAAATGAAAAAGGTGATATTACTACGGATACCACAGAAATACAAAACACCATCCATGAATACTACGTAAATCTCTACGCACATAAACTAGAGAATGTAGAGGAAATGGACAAGTTCCTGGAAACACATGACTTCCCAAGACTCAACCAGGAAGAAACATAACTCCTGAACAGAGCCACAGTGATCAGTGAGATTGAATTAGTAATATAAACCCCCCCCCCCCAAAAAAAGCCTTGGATCAGATGGATTCACAGCCAAATTCTATCACACCTACAAAGAAGACTTGGCACCCATAATACAGAAATTATTCCTAATATGGAAAAGGAGGGAATCCTCCCCAACTCATTCTACGAAGCCAGTGTCACCTTGATAGCAGAGCCAGGAAAGAATACAACAAAAAAAGAAAACTATAGACCAATATCCCTTATGAATATAGATGCAAAATTCCTCAATAAAATACTAGCAAACTGCATTCAACAGCACATCAAAAAACCACCAGGACCAAGTTGGTTTCATCCCAGTCTTTCTTACATTATTAAATGAATAAAAATGGATATAAAGATTTGTTAAGATTAATAAACAAAAGGAACTCAGCAGGAGCTAAATCAGGACCATAAGGTGGATGCCTAATGATTTCTTGTGGAAACTGTCACAAAATTTCTCTTATTTGATGAGAGAAATGAGCAGGAACATTTTTGTTGCAGGGAAGGACTCTCTGGTGAAGTTTTCCTGGGCATTTTTCTGCTAAAGCTTTGGCTAATTTTCTCAAGACACTCTCATAATAAGCAGATGTTATCATTCTTTGGCCTTCCAGAAAGTCATTAAGCAAATGCCATAAGTATCCCCCCAAAACTGTTTTCATGACCTTTGTTTCTGACTATTCTGCTTTTGCTTTGACTGGACCTCTGGGTAGCCATTGCTTTGATTATGTTTTGTCTTCAGGATCATACTGGTGAAGCCATGTTTTATTTCCTGTTACAATTATTTGAGGAAATCCTTCAGGATCTTGATGCCACTTGTTTACAATTTCCATAAAAAGCCCTACTCTTGTCTGCAGCTGATCTGAACATAATCGTTTTTGTACCCATCAAGTGGAAAGTTTGCTCAACTTTTCAATTTTTCAGTCAGAATTGTGTAAGCATAATCATTGGAGATGTCTATGGTGTTGGCTGTTTGTTTGTAATATTAATCATCAGTTCTCTTCAATTAGGGCACAAATAAGATTGATTTTTTCTTCACACATGTTTGTAGATAGTCTGCCACTGCAAGCTTCATCTTCAACCCTGTCTCATCCCTTAAAATGATTTATCCATTTGTAAACTGATGATTTCTTTGGGGGCATTGTCCCCATAAAATTTTGGAAAGCATCCATGATTTCACCATTCTTCCACACCATACATTTGATGTTTGTTCTTGCTTCAATTTTAGCAGAATTCATGTTGCTCTGATAGGGGCTCTTTTCAAAGTGATGTCTTATCCTTCTCAGTGCCTCAAACTAGATCCTGTTCAGACATGTTATAACAAGTTAGTATGACTTTATTTTCATGCAAAAAATTTGAACTCCACACAAAGTTTTTCATAATACACATTTCCATGAAGTTTTTGCAGACCCTTCGTACACTTCTGTTGATGAATTTTGCAAAGGCATCATATGAGGACATGTTATTAAGTTAGTAATGGTCCTCATCAACTCATTAATTACATTAGTCTAATGAGTGGGGGTAGCACTTGGGCCTTCATAGTTCAGGTTTATGCCCTGACAATGCCTGCTTCAGTTCTTTTAAAGCAGATCTTAGTAAAAACTGCAAAAATGTCATTAGGAAATGTGGGACTCATTCATTAGAGTGGGCTATGTAAAATTTGCTAAAAGTTCACTTAATAGCCCTAAGTATCTTTTTACAAAGCTGTGGTTGACTACCTCATCATATTTTTGATGGATCTTTAGTGTGGGTAGTGAGGTGACATTTTTGGGCATTTCTGGTCATGGTCTTCCAGCCACACCTTTTCCATTTTTAATCCTCATCTTTGCCTAGGGTACTCTAATTATTTTTCTTTAGGTTAATAATGGAGATCTATGTGTTTTTTTTCAATGTATCTTCCATGTTCAGTTTTTCATGAACAGGGATTCTACTTCAACTAGGAGTTAGCAACATTGTTTGCATTGCCCCTGTCTTTTTAAAACCATTAATTGCTAATTTAAGAATCTGGGTTGTTTGAGAACTGCAAGAACTAGGGTTCCCTTATTCTGTCTCAGAATGTCTTCTTTATTTTTGAGAAAAGTGTTTTCTATAATCAGGACAAGAAACAAATAATGGCAACTGTTAGATACCCCCCCAAGACTCTAGGGGGGAATGTGTTTTTGATTTTGGCAGAATTTAAGGAGCTAAATCTAGAACTATAAAAAACAAAGCTTAACGTTCATTATTTTTGGATATTTTCCTATGCTGTTTTGATGACAGCTGTGATATTTACACTTCCTTTGGTTGAAGGGTCTATTTTGTAGGACTTTCTTATTTCTTTCTAGACCATTAGGCTTTCCATTTGGGTATCCATTTGGATATCTCTTTGGTTAGGATAATCCTGGATCACACCTCTGCAGTCTTACCAGTGGTAAGTCTTATCACTTACCAAATGCTGATCTGTAAGCTGATACCAAGTGTCCTACATTAAAATCCTCTGGGAAAACTTATTTTAAAAATCCACAATCTCAGGAGCCTTCCTTATAGTTTCTTATAAATTATATCTTGAGTAAGGTTAGGTCTTTAGAATATTCTTATATGAAGTTGGGTTGAGAACACTGATATAAATGGTGAGCATCCTATTTCAGCTTGATGGAGTTTGAGATTTCAATACAATATAATATCTAATTATAATATTTATTGGACACATTATATACCAGGCATTCTGATAAGTGTCTTTGTGTGGAGCATATATGTTACTTTTATAAAGATTACTTTAATTGTATTAGGTAAATACAATTATTGTCTTTATATGGGGAAACTGAGGCATTGCCTAAGATCATCTAGCTAATGATTGGTAGAGGTAGGATTCAAACCCTGAGGATCTAAGCCTATAGATAAAGCCATTTAATACTGAATATTGTGCTATATAAACTAGGGGGCCATCCCTGGTCCCAACCCTGTCTCTAGCAGGGTGACCTTTGATAAGACATTCAAATATATGGAAGTTCCATTTTTTTTATTTGCAAAATGAGAGGTTCAACTAAGGTACTTTTCTCATTCTTTTTAGCTAAGAAATTATCTATTTTCCTATGAAAATACAATTATCTTTAAACAAGCATAACAATAATCTCTAACATATGAAACATTTATATACCATTTAGGACAATATTCATGGAAATATAAAAACTTAAGTATAATTTGGCACTTTCACATCAATCTTCTATTTTATCAACACTTAATATATACATTTTCTGCTCTAAATATTGAACTGTGATTCTTTCTTTGGCCATAAAGTAGGTATCTAGCTCTTGGGATTATCTATGGCTCAGCCATTCCTGGAATTAAAGTCCCCTTTGAGTTTTCTTTTGCCAATTCTAAGTATCTTAGAGAAGAAACCTTCCTAGAATTGCTGTTATTTAAAAAAAAATTGGATCTGAGAAGGTGTCTTAACTGGTTTTAACTGGTTTTGTTCTCTATTGCTTGACTCTCTTCTGTGGGTCAGAAACAGAATGGAGTGACCAGGTACTTAGCCATTGCACTTCTTAGTACAGCTGTTTTCTTTTTGTTTTTTTATTTTGATTTTAATCAACAGAATCTTTTTTTATACCTGACCTGCTGTTTTGGTTTCCTACCCCCACAGAAGGTAGGGCTTGACAAAATAATGGGACTTACTAACACCTCTTTATTAACCTCTACAGGCTCTGTTGAAATCTAGTTCTAAGTTTTAAAAGTGGCTCTCCTTTTCCCTAGGATTGATATTTTAAAGGATTTATTCAGGAAAACACATAGTAGTTTATCAGCTTTGGCTCACATAATTTCACGATGAATTATATAATAATAAACACAGAGCATAATATATGATAGTATACCTAAATATACTGAAATCATATATGCACATACATATATGAATTATATATTATATATGTAATTTACTGTTAATATTAACTACTAATGATTCTTATCCTCTGATAAGCTCATGAAACAAATTTTTTCAGGACTATTTCCAGTACTGCTCAAATATTATCACTGCTTTCTTTTCTCTGTTCTGGGAGACAGGCTTTCTCTATGGCTCCAGATTCCATGAAATGAAATGTTACAAGACATATCTCTGGAACAGAATATTCTGAGCATTGCTTTCCATTCATTGCTCATGAAAAGAAAGTAAAGAGAGTCAGGTAACATTTTAAATTCTGTTATGGCCTTTGACTAATTTTCTTTTTTTAAAAAAACCCTCAGTGTGTAAAAGTTAAATCTTATCTAGTCAAATAAAGAGAGTTTGATTATTTCGATGATAGAAGGCCTTATCAATCATTCCTTGAAAATACTGCTCCACATAGTTATGGGCTTTGGAGCTATATGTGCAATCATCATTAATTTAAAGGGTCATCAGAATCATTGAAGTTAATGTAGATCTATCATCAGAGAAGCTTTGTGAAAATAACTTTCTTCTCTAACCCACAGTCTAATAAACCTCTCCATCTCCCTCATTTGTGAACATTATCTAATGTGACATTTTCTGATCAATTAAATAGAGGACTTGAAGAGATGCGATTAGCATTGGAAAGAACATGTGATTTAATATCTAGTGTTAGGATATTGCTATTTGCTTCATTCCTTTCTTACAAATAGGGCTTCATTCACATAAATTTTGAGAATATCCTATGTTGAGCATCACAAATGAGCTCAAAAAGGAAGCTGGTCCCTATCCCCAAGGAGGTGGCAGTTTATATATGTGTAGTGGCCTTGTATCTTGTGAGTTTTTTTTTTTTTAATAGAGTTCTGATTTCAAATGGTGTGTGCCATATTCCCCATAAAAAATAATGTTTTGGAAGCATATGTTTTCCACATCTAAACTACTCTGAGAATTTCTTACACAATTGATAAAGACTCAGAAATCCTTTGGCAAACTCATTGCAGTTTGGGGTTCAAAAATTATGATCAAAGGAAATGTAACTGTCCAGTAATATATAAAGTTATAAAAACCTTAAAAGAGGCACAACTGAAATGTTGCTGTTCAGAAGTAACTTTTATCTCCTAGGATTAGGAGGACCTCAGGGAAGCAAGGGCATTTGAAGTGGGCTTTAACTAGTATTGATAGTGACAATTGAGGATTATTTAGCACCAATTTCCTACTTAAGTGTTTATATACTTTATCTCTTTTTTTTTTTTTTTTTGTCTTAAGCAAACCCTCCTGCATGGGGGCTGGGGGGATCCATCTTTCTCAGCAGTCTGTCCTTATGCCCTTAATAAGGGCTTGCATTGGCCGTGGTGGCAATTTGTGTGGGGACTAATGTGCCTAGCTTTGTTCACAGGAAGGATCTAAGGCAAAATGAAGGAATGGATATATGCACAGGATTATTTTTGTTTATATTTGTTTATTTAAATTGACAATTAAAAGCTGTATATATTTATCACATACAACATATTGTTTTAAAATATGTACACATTGCAGAATGGCTAAATAAAACCAACTACCATATGTAGTACCTCACATACTTATAATTTTTTTTCTTATAAGAGCACAGAATTTACTCTCTTAGCAGTTTTCAGGAATATAATACATTGTTACTAAGTATAGTCAGCATGTAGTACAATAGATCTTTTGAACTTATTCCTCCTATCTAACTGAAATTTTGTATTCTTTGACCAACATTTCCGCAAACCCTCTCATATATTATCTTAATTTTTTATTAAAATCCTATGAAGTAGTTTCTGTAGTTTAATAAGTGAGGAAAAGAAACATTAAAAAGATGTTACTTAATTTGGGACAGAGATAGAATTTGAACTCAGGTGTGTCTGGCTCCACATACTGTGTTTAAATTCACTATATTATATTTTGTCTTGGTGGAACTGACTATGGAGAGATGAGGACAGGAGAAAGGGTATTTGATATAGCAGGAGCAACATGAGCAAAGACAGAGACTGGAAAGCACCGGGAAACAGTCAACAGACAGCAGTTGACTTTGTTGGAGTTGTTGGTATATGGGAAATGAAAAACAAGTTTGCAAACACTACTACTTGGGGCCAGATTGTGCAAATCCCTAAATGCCAGGCTCAAGACGCTGACTCTTATCTTGGATAATAGAAAGGCTTATTGGTAATTAAAGCTAAGGAAGAACTGGGAGCTAGTGTAAAAGATGCTGGAGAATGAGAGATTATTCACAAGATAAGGGCTCTAATGCGGGAAAGCTACAATGAGGATCTAAACTATAGAAGTGGCTGGAGCAGGCCAGGGCGTGGCATGAACCACCAAGGTGCAAAGGTGAGGCCATGTGACTTAGCAAGTAGATACAGGTTTATTAGGAAGAGAAACTGGTTTGAGATGGAACATCATGGTTTTGGACACACTGATGGGAAATATCCAGGTGGACATTTCCAGGAAGCATTTGGAAGATTTTGCTTGTAGACTATCAGCCGCCCATCCGATCAGAAGTCTAAGAATGTGGAGGGGGTGGAGCAAGATGGCCGAATAGAAACCTCCAGCGATCTTCCCTCCACATGAACACCATATTCAACAACTATCCATGCAAGCAAGCACCTTCAGAAGAGCCAAAAATCAGGCGACCAATCACACTACCTGGTTTTAACATTATATCAAGGAAAGAGGTACTGAAGAGAGCAGAAAAGACGGTCTCGCACTGCCTCGCCACCCCTTCCTCACCCCCTGGCAGTGCTGCACCAGCATGCCCAGTGGAGAGAGGATTCATGTGCCTGGAGGTGGGAGAGTGAAGTGATTATGGGACTTTGCATTGAAACCTAGGGCTGCCCTGGCACAGGGAACACAGTACAGGGCAGAATTCTGCCGGTGCCCATGGAGGGAGCATTTAGACCAGCCCAGCCGGAGAGAAGTCCTCTGCCCCGAAGCCCGAGTTCCTGCTAGCCCCACCACCGGCTGACAAAAAGCAGCCTGGGGCCTGGACTAAATTCATTAAGGCAGTGGGGCCACAAAGGCTGAAGTCTTTGGACAATTCCTCTGCTGTGCTGGCTCAGAGCCAGTGGACTTGAGGTGCACATAACCCAGGGAGACAACAACAGTGGCAGCCACGCCAGTGCCTGTGTCACCCACCCTGGGCCCACAGGCAGTGTGGCTCAGGGAGTCTTATTCCACCTGGGGAAAGGAAAGGGAAAAGTTAAGAGGACTTTGTTTTGCAACTTGAGTACCAGCTCAGCCATAGTAAAATAAAGTGCTGAGCAGCCTCCTGAAGCCCCCGAGTCCAGGCCTTAGTTCCTGGAAGGCATTTCTGGACCCACACTGGGCCAGGAGAAAACAGGCTCCCCTGAAGACAAAGGCCCAGTCCTGGCAGGACTCACCGCCTGCTAACTAAAGAGCCCTTGGGCTTTGAATAAACATTGGTGGGGGGATAAACTGGGGATGGTTAATGGGCATGAAAATATACTTAGTTAAATGAACAGTATTTAATAGCACAAGTGACTATAAACAATAAGTTAGGGTATATTTTAAAATAACTAAAAGAGTGGAATTGGGATGTTCCTAACACAAAGAAATGATAAATGCCTGAGGTGATGGATACCCCAATTACCCTGATTTTATTATTAATACTTCACACTGTGTGCCTTTATCAAAATATCACATGTACCCCACAAAGATATACAACTATTATGTACCCATAATAATTAAAATTAAAACAAACAAAAAAGGAGAATAATGCCGCACCAAGTATTATGAATGAATGAAGATAAGGTAGAAATACGTTAAAAAAAATTTTTTTTTAGACAGACCCTCTTCTTGATGTTTTACTACAATCCTATGAGATAAGTAGTATCGGCTCCACTTTAAAAATAAAGATGTAGCTTAAAAGAAGTTATGATTCTCCCGAAGTCAAACTATTAGTAAGTAGTAGAGCTAAGATTCAAACTTAGGTCTGTTCCACTGAGGGGCCTGAAAGCAGTAATCTTTGATATTATCATTAATTCTTTCTTTCTTTATAAGACATCTATTTTTCACAAGGTATTATTCAATCTCTAAGGAAAATTATTGTGTGAAAAAAGCAGCAATCCAGGATGATGTTATTTATGCATATTTTAAAAAGAAAAACTCATAAAGTAATGCTCTACAGTTTTTATATATAAATATAAAAAGAGTCTGAAAAAACCCATAGTAAATTGGTAACAGTGGTTACCTCTGAGGAAAGAATCGTGATGGGCAGAGAAGATAAAGAAAATTTATGTCTGTTTTGATCATTCAAAGAATATATTCATGTATTATTTGTGTAATTAAAATTTAATTTTTAAAATGAATATTTCTGCCCACAAAATGGCTTTCAACACAGACATGAGTATGATACAAGAAATTTGAATTAAGTAAATGAGGAAACAGGATGAGTTTATAGAAATTATTGAAAACAACTTTGTGTTAAATGAGAGATGTAGTTTTTTTTTTTTTTCCATGACTGGTTGCTGGTCTTTTCTGAAGAAAGTCAGGTAAGCTTCAGGTAAGCTTCAGGTAAGCTTCTGTGAACAACTCCAGGAAACACAGGCAGTTGCTCAGACCTCACTGTGGCCTGCTACTGATGAGTGGCCTGAGGCGGAAGTTCCAAAGCAGGAGATTGGATAAAACGTGTCCACTTTTATGGTTAGAATCACTAATGACCAACCGAGTTGTCTTGTAGCCCAGAGGTGTAAGAGGGCTCAGGCACCAGTCTGGGGCTTCTTTCTATTGAGCTTCCCCATGGGGGACCCCCTTTAATCACCATTAGCTCCACTCATACCCCATAGTGAGTCAAAGCTCTGTTCACGCCTGGCTTCTGCCAGGTATTCTTACATAGCCCTGTGGGTTTTCAAATTTGCTATTTCCTTTACCGTGTTTCCTCTTAGCTCCTTAACCCTCCTCATTCCTCAACTCTTAGCTTAAATTCCACTTCCACCAAAAAGTCATCTGTTTCCCACCACCTCACAAAGTAGATTGGGTGTTCCTGCGTGTGCCCCCTATTTCAGACACCATTGCATGCCCCTCCCTCATCTAAGGGAGCTCTCCACTCTGGCGGGACATCAAATTCACAAGGAGATTTTTATAAATGTATTAAATAAATGTCTGGGCTCACCTCAGACCTATTGCATCTGAATCTTCAGAATTATATCAAAGTGTTTATTTTTGTATATGATACCTATCATATATTGCAACTAATATTTCTTGACTCAGTAAATTAAGCAAGGGTTTTTGATTGCCTATAGCTATTTGTTTTACTGATCCTGAGGATTTTTTTTCACTCTTGTCAGTAGTTCTTTCTTTCCTGGAATTATCATGATGATGTTGTAAAGACAGAGGTCGTTTTGGCTCGTTCAATCTCAGAAAAATCTTTTGACATAATACATGATGTTTGCTGCATCCCAAATATAGACAATGGGATATCTCACATAAGGCTCAACAAAGTAAACATTCACAATAGCATATTCAAAGTGGTCTCTCACTGCAACATCTTTCACTGTCCATTCTACTTCAGCACCTTCACATCACCATACCACCCCTATCTGCTAATAGCAGTAGGATGCAGAGCGGGAAGGAATTAAAATGTTCACTTTTGTCCTCTGGAGTCTCATTCTTGACCTTGTGGGCTCTTAATGTGCAACACCAGCCAGTCAGAATTTGATTAGTTGTTCTTGGACCCAAACACTTAGGGTACCTTGGTGCCCAAGACACTGCTCAAAATCATATATATTCTCCCAACACTCAACACTCATAAATCAAAGAGAAGCAGGAGAGCATAGTGTTCAAGAGCCCAGGTTCTCGAGCCTGGTTCTGGGTTCATAGACAGGCTCTGCCATTTTGACTAGTTGTATGCCTCTCTATGCTTCAGTGTCGCTATCTATAGAATATGAAAAACATATTTCATAGATGACCTATAAAAATGGAAAACATATTTTATAGATAGGAAGTAGGGTATCTATTGCACAAAATATTAGCAATATTAAATGAGCTTATATACATAAAAATCTTAGAAGATTGCCCAGGATGTTGTTTTAAAAATATTAGCTATTTTACTTTCAAAGATTAGACATTCACCCAGGTTATATATATACTACAGAAAAAGTATGGGGAAGATAAAGAATGAACTAATCATAGATAATATAAAATTACTAAAGATAAAACAGAGAACAAAATGTAACTGCATGCATTGTAAAAGATTAAAAAAATTGGAACTTGCTAAAGAGCATATCAACAAGAAAGATTTAACGCTTTCACCAGCCTCTCAGTGGGTCCTGGGAAGGTATTAGTAATTTTGTGTTTGTAATTTTGCATTTGTTTCCTTAAAGGGTTTACCTTGGCTGGAGTGGTGGCTCATGCCTGTAATCCTAGCA
Organism: Eulemur rufifrons; assembly: GCF_041146395.1. Classification (NCBI taxonomy): domain Eukaryota; kingdom Metazoa; phylum Chordata; class Mammalia; order Primates; family Lemuridae; genus Eulemur; species Eulemur rufifrons. Next base: position 86,274,428 of record NC_090988.1, on the reverse strand, counting down.
CTCTGGGAGGCTGAGGCGGGAGACTTGCTTGAGGTTAGGAGTTTGAGACCAGCCTGCACAAGAGTGAGACTCCCATCTCCATTAAAAAAATAGAAATTAGCTGGGCAACTAAAAATAGAACAAAAAAATTAGCTGGGCCTGGTGGCGCACGCCTGTAGTCCCAGCTACTTGGGAGGCTGAGGCAGGAGGATCCTTTGAGCCCAGGAGTTGGAGGTTGCTATGAGCTAGGCTGATGCCACGGCACTCTACTCAGGGCAACAGAGTGAGACTCTGTCTCCAAAAAAAAAAAAAAAAAAAAAGAATTCATCTTAAGTTGTGTAAACTAGGTTTCATAAAACCAGGATCTTCTACAATCAAAATAAAAACTAGTATTCAGGAAAACAAAATAGAAGAATAATTCAGCAGTTAGAATATCCACTGACTGCTAATTTTTGACTTTTATGCTAGGGACTCAGAATAATGTACCACACTTTTATGTGAACTTTTTTTTGAGGCTCTTTTAATAACTTCCTAAAGAAATCAGGTTTCCCCGTGTATGGACACGTTAACTCTTACTTGTTCCCCTTAATTGCTTTAATCTTAAAATATAAGGAAGAATTAATTAACTATCCTGATGGGGGAGGAAAAGTTAATAGCAATTTTAATGAGTGTGACCTTAACAGATTTTGTAATAACCCTGAAAAGATGGTGAAGTCACTTCTTTCTCCACTTGACTCTCTTACCTTCTGTGAATGGCCATAAGTGCTGATTACAGGTGATTAATTACCTACTGGAAGGCTTGTCTCTAGCTCATCTTCTTATCTTAAAACCAAGTGCAGTCTGAAGAATATAGTGAGAATTCTAAACGCAAAAAAGATAAAGTGGCCTTTCTACAATATAAAATGCTTAAAAGAATTTGATGATGGTACTGTAACACTGATACCCAAATCAAGACTACCATATTATAAGAAAATAATGTTTATAGGTCAATATGCTTTGTAAAAATAGATGCAAAAAACTTTTGCAATACATTAGCAAATCAAATCCAGCAACATGTATAAAAAGAATAATATATAATGCCCAAGTGGGATTTATATAAAAAAATTCAAGATTGGTTTAACATTTGAAAATCCATCAATGTACTTCATTACATTAACAGAATAAAGAGACAAATCATATCATTTCAATAGATGCAGAGGATGCCTTTGACCAAATTTAATATCCATTCATGATAAAAACTAGGAATTAGTTTTTAGGAATTAGAGGAAAATTCCTCAACCTCATAGAAGGCATCTACCAAAATACCTACAGATAATAGCACACTTAGACTTGAAAGTCTCAAATGCCCCTCTTATCATGAATGAACCTTATTGATTTGTAGCCGTTCCTTGTGTATTCTAGTTATTAATTTTTGTCAGTTTTTGTTATTAGTAAGGTAAACATCTATCGTTTTGATTTTTTATTTTGAAAAATGCTATAAATGACTTTATTTTCTAGTCAAATCCTTCAATTTTGGTGGGCTTTGCTTAAGACATCTTTCTTGAGCCTTGAGTCACAAATTCTTTTTTCCTTTGAGCTTTGCAGGTTTTCTTTCATATTTAGGATATCACTTCATTTGGAATCCATTTCTTTATATAGTATAAAATAGGGAGTGACAATTTTTTTCTTTTTAAAAAACGTTATATAGTAAGACTACATTCTTAATTTTGTCTTCTAAAATCTTCAGTATCTCTTCAGAAATTACAGAGATACTTTATTATTAAATATATATATCAAGTCTCCATGCATGTGTTGTTCTAATCCTGGATTTACTGGTTCCTACACAAATACCATACTTTACAATTTTTTTTTTATTTCATCTTATTGTTATGGGGGATACAGAATTGCAGGTTACATACGTGGCCCATGTACCGCCTTTCCCCCAAGCCAGAGCTCCAGGCGTGTCTGTTCCCCAGATAGTGTGCATTGCACCCATCAATTTTTGATAGAAATATTCTTTTAAATAAAGTAATTTTTAAATAAAATAAATCATTTCAAGTCCTATAGTTTTATGGGTAAATAATGCAAAATGTTTTCTGTTAAACTTCCAATTCATATTACCCAGAGGCAAACATTTTTCTCTTTTAGCTGTTTCCTTTGTTTTCTCCTTATTTATAAATTTATTTGCTATTTTTTTCTTGCTTTTCTCCTGTGCCAGGTACTTTCCCCATCATCCCCTCAACTTCTTACAAAGTATATATTATTATTGCTACCTTCCCCTCTTTTAAAAGAGATGATAAGCTACAGCTCAGAGACACAATTAGCAAGAATAAAATTATGATACAGGTTTATTTAATTTCAAAGCTACACTTCTTCTAAACCAGGGGTTGACAAACTTTTCCTGTAAAGAGAGAAATAGTAAATATTTGAGGCTTTATGGACCATATAGTTTCTGTTACAACAGCTCAAATCTGTCATTGTAGTGTGAAAGCTATCATAGATAATACATAAATGAAAGCAGTCATAGATAATACGTACATACATAAATGTACAGTTATGTTCCAATAAAACTTTATTTAAAGAAACAGGCAGTAGGTTGGATTTGGCCCATGGCAAGTAATAGTTTGTCAACTTCTTCAGTAAACCGTATTACCTGTGTTTAAAAATGTGGTTTTCAAAATAAAGACATATCATTTAAACATAACCATTATTTTTTTATTTTTTATTTTTAAATTTTTTTTTTTTTTTTTTTTTTTTTTTTTAGTTTTGGAGACAATCTTGCTCTGTTGCCCTGGGGAGAGTGCATTGGCATCACTTTAGCTCACTGCAACCTCAAACTCCTAGGCTCAAGTGATCCTCCTGCCTCAGCCTCCTGAGTAGCGGGGACTATAGGTGCATGCCACAACGTCCGGCTAAATTTTCTATTTTTAGTGGAGACGTTCTCGCTCTTGCTCAGGCTGGTCTTGAACTCCTGAGCTCAAGCAGTCCTCCTGTCTTTGCCTCCCAGAGTGCTAGAATTACAGGCATGAGCTATCACACCTGGCCAACCATTTTTTTTTAAAGTAGTCTCTGTGTATAAATGTGGGTTGTGTATGAAAATAAGTTCAAATTAATAACTGATTATCCTGGTCAGATATATCACTAGGTTCTCCAATGACTTATTTGTGCTTTGGGTTTTGACTTGGACTCAAGATACCAGAATAAAAATATTAATAGCACTAGATATTAGAATGCTAATACCAGATACTAGAATAGGCTTGGCCACCCAGTTTTTGTTTGAATACTTTCAGTTCTATTTCCCAAATTTAATGATTAACAATTTTCTCTATGCTTCAAAAATTATTTACACACCCTCCCAAAGGAGATTATACTATATATCTATGCCACAACTCTCCTCTCTTCCTCCTTTTCTTCCTTCTTCTTTCCTTGTTCCATACTCTTTTGCCTCTCTCTGCCTCTTTCTGCCTCTCTCTCTTTTCTCTTGGAATTCCTACATTTAATACCAGAACAAATAAATTTGATTTAGAATAATATGAATAGCATTTTCTTCATGAAGACTATGTCACTTAACATAAAGAACATAGCATCCCAAATATAATTTGTTTTTAAAAAAATATTTTAAGTTGCCAGTTTCAATTTGTATGAGATCAATTCACTAGAAAATTAAATACATTTTCTGTTAAACATAATAATGAATACCATTGTCTTTACCACTCAAGCATAACTACAGTATAATTGTATTTAATACAATTAAATATATTTTCTATTAAAGATTGACAACAGAATCCGTTGTTATTTTACTTGGGCAGCAGTGCCATGCAATTAGGGCTCTGTAGCTAAGTGAGTTGTAGAAAGAACCAGACTCATTACTGCTTCAGACATTCCATTACATCCCAGTTGTGGATTAAAGGCTTTTCTTTCCCTTTTCAATTCACTTCTGAAAACTGGTGACTAGCAGAAGGGTCAGACTCTGTTTTGGGGATCGTGGATCAGTATAAAAATTTGACTCTTGCTTAAATAGTTCTACTCATTTCACAAATGTCAATCTAGACTTTTCCCCTGTTTATTAGCTTAGTAATTCTACCTATTTTTTTTTTTTCAGGTTGAGAACCTTAGAAAGGATAAAATAAGCTTTCTAGTGAGAGGAAATTTTGGCTTCATGATCAGGTTCTTGTTTATGATGTCTTGCATCTCTTTTACTGCCTCTGTCTTCCACTTTGGTCCCTACCTCTTGTGTCTGCCTTATTTGGTGCATTTCTTGGTACTCTAGACTATCTCAGGTCTAATCTGCTGGAAAAATAGCTTCCTGTAATACATTCCTTTTTCTTTCTCTGTACACCTATCCTTTACCTTTCACCCTATATATCCTTAACCCTCTGCTACTCATATTATTGAGATTATCACTCATGATAATGAAGAGGCTTAAAAAATATCTAAGCAGAGTAAACTCTGAGGTTACCTTTATGTAGATTATGTAGTATGTGTACAGGTGCATGAATTATTTCAGTAGGTAGATGAATCCACTGTCACTTAAGTAGATGTGCATAGTAGATTGACTACATTCATGTCCCTAATTAACGGCTTGCTTATATCCATATCTTTGCCTTGCAATTTAAAAGATTTTGTAGTCCTTTCCTACTTTGAGGTTGGCCAGGTGACCTGTCTTAGAGCATAAGATGTTAGCAAATGTAACATAAGCACAGACTTTAAAAAGTGAATGTGCCTTTCTCTTGCCCTTTTGCATGTTTGAGATTACCCAGTCGTAGACCTCAGCTATGTCATGAGAACAAACTCAGGTTAGCCTGCTGGAAGATGAGAGACCTCATGGAGCAAACCTATACCATTTCAGCTGAGGCAATCCTAGATTTAGCTAGACCTAAACTGATTTGCCAGATAACTGAAGATACATGAGTGAGCCCATCAAGATCAGCCAAGAATGGCTTATAATAGTAGAACTATCTCAGTGACCCACATCCAAAAGAAATAATAAATAGTTGCTTTAAGCCAGTAAGTTTTGATGTGATTTATTACACAGCAGCACGTAATTGATACAATCATTAGATTAGGCTTAAAGAATTCACCCTCCCCAAACTTTCATCCAAACCTCCTATAAAACCCACTCCTCTCTCCTTCCTAGGGGTATGTTCTTCATTATTTTGTGTAGGTCCAGGTTTCCATTTAGGATCATTTTCCTTCTGTAAAAAGAACTTCCTCAAATATTTCTTATGATGATGGCCTGTTGGTGATAAATTCTTTCAGCTTTTGTATGTTTGGAAAAAAATCTTTATTTATCCTTAATATTGAAAGATATTTTTGCTAGTGGACAATTTTTCTTTTCAGTACATTTAAGATGTTGCTCTGTCTGATGGATTGCATTGTTTCTGATGAGAAGTCTGTCATTCTTGTCTTTGGTCCTAATGTATTTTTTTTCTCTTGGTGTTTTTAAGATTTTCTCTTTCTCATCGGTCTTAAGCAATTTGATTATGATAGATCTTGATGTAATTTTCTTCATGTTTCTTGTGCTTGGACTTCATTGAGCTTCTTGGGTCTGTGGATTTATAATTTTCATGAAATTATAACAAATTTTGTTTATATCTTCAAAAAATTTTTTCTGTTTTTTTCTCTTCTTTCCCTCTGGATTTTGATGGCATGCACTTTAGTCTGCTTTTATATTTTTCTACAGCTCAATGATGCTCTGTTCATTTATTTTTAGTCTTTTTCCTCTTTCTGTTTTATTTTGGATAGTTTCTATTCCCATGTCTTCAAATGCGCTAATCATTCTTTTACATTGTCTAAATGCTGTTAATCTATCAAGTGCATTTTTCATTTAAGATACAAGACTTTTATCTCTAGAAAATCAATTTTTTGTGTATATCATGTCTCTTTAAGATGTTCACACTTTGCCGAACCTTCATGAACATTTGAGGTATAGTTAGTTATAAGAGCTGTTTTATTGTCATTTATTAACTTTCATTAACATTGTTAATGATAATTCTATAATTTATGTCTTTTATGGGTCTGTTTGTGTTGATTTATTTTATTCTCATTATGATTTATTGCATGCCTGATAGTTTTTGATTGATGCCAGACATTGTAAATTTTACCTTGTTGGGTGAGGAAGTTTTTGTATTTTCTTAAGTATTTTGGGAGCTTTGTTATGGAATGTAGTAGTTAACAATTTGACTCTTTTTAAGACTTGCTTTTAAGCTTTAGGCAGCTCATCCAGGGCTAATTTGGCCCCATATTGAGGTAACACTCTTCTTGAGGACTCTGCTTGATAATCTATGTGTTGGAAAGTCTTTTCACTCTGGTTGGTGTGAATGCAAACTATTCTTGGCCCTTTATGAGCTCCCAAAACTATTCCATTGGATCCTTCTGATGATTCATTCCCATGTCTTGGGCAGTTTCCTCACATGCAGCTGCTGATCATTTCTCAGAGAAGACTCAGGAGGAACCCTCTGCAAATCTCTGGAGTTCTCTCTCTATGCAACTCTTTTTTCTGATTATCGGCCACCTTATCCCCTTGAATTCTGAACTTTGTCTCCTTAACTCAGGAAGTTTGCCAGGCTTCATTACATGCAGGCAGTAAACTGGGACAATTGTTGGTCTCACTTCATTTGTTGTCTTTTTATAAAGGATCAATGGCCTACCCTGCCTATTATCCAATGTGTGAAAATTCTTGTTTCGTATATTTTGTCTTTTTCAGTTTTTAAAAGTAGGAAGATAAATCTGTTTCCTGTTACTCCTTCATGGGTGGAAGCAAAAGTCTCTTCCAATTAGATTTTGTTGAGAAAATTAAAATTCATTATAATAAAAACTTGTGCTTTAATATATAGAAACTTTATGTTAAGTATGAAGAAGTCTAAGAAGTCAGAAACTTTCAAATCTGACACCTTTTCCTCAATATATTCTTTAGCTTTCATTAATTTGAATGATATAAGATTTTTACTTTTTAAAATACCGACTGATTTAAAATACTACTGTTGAACAAAATTCATTCTTCCTCCTATTTGGTTTGCAGACTGAAGATTTTTGAAGATTCTTGGGACACCAAAGGATCTTGTTATGACCTATAGGGAAATTAGAGGATAACAAAAACTTTCTGATATGAAGAGTCAAGAGTACTTTCTCTTTCAATAAGATTTTTCTCAGACTATAATCCCCACCTCCTTCCATTATGGATATAGGTATAATAGTGCACTTGAATTGAGAGGAGAGTAAAATTGGTGATGAGGAACTTTGGAAGTTTTGCCATTCATAAATATTTTTGAAAGCCTTTTTCCCTCTAAGTCACTCTTGGCCCAGAATATTGCTTAATTCCTCATGACGGAGGATACCATGAAGTCAACAAAGTCTCTTAATATTTTTGCAAAGAGTTTCATCTGTTATTTTGTTCCTCATGAATCCTAGAGCCCAGGGTTATCATATTGGGAAGTAAGTCCTGCTTAGCTGTAATTTTAATGATAAAATTATACATTCCCAAGACAAACAATGATAACTGTAGCATTTTCTGCAATTTAAAATTATTTTTCTTTTCCCTGGCAGTGGAAAAGCAAGTATTATGTTTATCAAGTCTTCCTTAAGCAAAGGTTCAAGAGTCAAAGATAAGGTCTTTGGTACAGTCCTTCCATGATACAGTAGAGAAAATAGAAGGAAAAAAATGAGAATTTTTTTCCTGAAATTGCATTTTCATTTTTCAGCTAGAGAGAAGACATATTTTAGATATTGCTTCAGATCGCTGTGAGTGATTGTGTATTAGGTCTTCAAATGTGTTTTTCAAAACTCTCCTAAAGGGTTTTGGGTGAGGGTAAGCAATCTGATAGAAATCTCATGCATTCACCTCCCAGACTTCGCCTAACTTTAGAAGTAAGCTGTCTTTCTAACACCTTTCACAGCCCTTGAACAACTTATGATCTGAGAGATGAAGAAAAGAAGCAACTGTGCAGACAAAGACTTTGGGCTCCTGGCATCATTGACTGGCTGCTTTCAGAGTCCCCTTTCAATCTTGCCATCTTTCAGGGTTTTGTTTGCTGTTTGATACAGCTTTTCAGAGACTTAATAGCTTTTCAGTAACCAGTGTAAGAAAAGGAACGTAGCCAGGATTGATTGTGTGTGTGCTAGCTGGACTCAAAGTCACAGTGAAACCTCCTGCCTTACTTAGCAGTTTAACCCTTTGTAGTGAAAACACCATGATCTCCTCTTGGAAATCAAACTAACATCTGTAACCAGTTCCATACTCTGCTAAAGATAAAGAGGGACTTGGTGGATTCTTCTGTAGCCCATTGTCACTTTTCCCTGTGAACTTTGATATCTGGAGAAAACAGAGAGAATTCAGAGGAATTGGAAATCACAGTGTGGCAAATATAGAAGGAACTAAGATTTCAGTGCTTTAATTTCATGCCTCCCTGAGTGCCAGGGTTCTTGATTTAGGCCTCATTTAGCCACATTGAAACCTTGTCCTTTCCTCCAGCCCTTATGGATTAAGCCTTGCCTTCTAACATCTCTGCCAACATTTCTCCTCCATCTTCATTGCCCAGAATGGGAACTGATAAATTGAGAGAGGCTAGCTATTATTTTTCTTTTCCTTTTCCTCCTTGGGAAATTAGATGACAGCTACCTGGGACAGATTTTGGTAATAGTCTTTCATATGCCTTTAATCTATTTTAGATATTGAGATTTGATGGTTTGCTTTAAGGTACCTGACTGGACAAATCCATGTAGCTACTATAGATGTTGAGTAACATTCCTTTGTTGGTGATAATTCCATATGTTATTATGAAATAATAACTAACACCAGTAGCATCAAGCCCTTACCCAGGGCACCGGGGTCTACAGTGTGTGATTTCTACAGAAAAACACAAGAACATCTTAAAATGAAGAGAAGCCTGCTTTGAGGTTTGTAAAGAGGTCCAAATCATCAAGACAGGAAGGAAGATATTATGTGGAAAGAGGAGACATGTTTTCATTCAGTCATTTTGCTGCTGAAATTCACATTTCATGCAAAATAGATTCTTGGGTCCAATGAGTACAGCATTGTAAGAGTAATCAACTTCTTCAGAATACAAATTAATAGCAATACACAGTATGGAGAAAACTTATTAAAACTCAAGAACATGAAGGAGATTAAAATACAGTATTAAAACAGGTTAATAATCCTGTTTGTGAAAGTAATTATTGTAGAGAATAGAAATAAACAGTGTGAACTTATGCCGAGGCCTCTCAATGTACCTGCTGAAAAAGAGCCTGACTCTCTTTTTTGTCTAAAAAACTTTTCTAGATGAATTATTGACTATTTGGCTTTACATGTATGGATATGTGCCAATAAATTTGTAGTGAAGTCAAGAAGCTTCCCATGTTACTGCTCAGATATACAAGAAAATTTAATTTTGCTGATTTTCTAAAATGAACTAAATCTTTCTTATGAACCCAGTCTCACTAGGTAGCAAGTTGCCTGTGTTTATGCATGTGTAGGGATTTGGAGAGCTTTATAATTACTAGATAGCTGGGGGCAAAATTTGAAATTTGCCAACTCGTCATGGTATTTCAGTCTTGTCCAGTTTAACCAGTCCCTTTTGGATTTCTGATTATGTTGGCCACATGGCCACTCTTTCAGATTTCCTCTACCTTTCCTTATTTCTCTCCAAGTTGGTGTCTGAAAACTGAAAGGAGGTTTATGTTACTCTGTGGTATTGGAAGAAAAAGTGGTTGATACCTATTAGGTGTCCCATGGATTCCTGCTGATTTTGTGTAGTGGTTGTCCTGGTCTCCCACTGATGTTATCTGGCCTTTTGAGATATCATACAGGTAAATGCCAATGGAGTTCATGGTTGGGGTCATTCGCCTCCATTTACAGTGATTCTGTTTACTATGGAATCTTTGTTCCAGCCCAGGCCTTTGATATTTTGCCTGCCTGTTCAGCACCTGTTACCTGTATATTCCCTCAATTGGACATCTGGCCATTTCTGTATCACTTGTATATTATACACAGGCTGGGAAATCCAGTGGTGCTGCCTCAAACTCCTGTACCCAGCATAATACATCTGCCTCTGATACACTACATCTTGCAACATGTTGGGCATGGCTGGGGATTCTCCTAGGGACTTATAGCCTCCCTCAAGCTGAACTGGAGAATCCTGCCATTATCCCTTCAGTGTTGAGGATCTTCCATAACCACCACGATACTTTCATTTCTCTTTTCCTATGGTTCCATTCTAATGAGGGGAAAATGAGGACCTGTGTATCTGACCTCTTCATCTTCCTTCTATATGTCTTCCCATATTCCATAATGCCAATGGGGATTGTTTTTCTCCTTCTTTCTGTCTGGCAAGGACTTCTCCTATATATATATATTCTACTTCTACCTCTTTGCCTAGGTCCTCAGTGGCAGGTGATGGCAGTAAGATGCTGGCTTACTGATAAAGGAAGATCCAAAAATAATATCTCTGCTACTATTGGAATGTGTGGCTTAGGAGCAAGAAAAATCCAAACTTGAAATCCTTTGTGAAATAAAACAGGGGATAAATAAATAAATGTACATCCAATACAGGAATCTTTCCTACGATATACCTGACAAGTGGTTAGTCAGCTCTTACCTGTATCTCCTTGGTGACCAAATGTTCTCTGCTCCATGGCTCAGTCCATTCCATGTTTGCACAGTTCTATTTATTCTCATGTATTATGTGACCATGATAGGTTGTAAAGGACTTGAGACTAGGGACCTTAACTAATTCTTTTTTGCAATAGTGCTTTATATAGAAGGCTCTCAATAACTATTCGCTGAACTGATGAATAAATTCTGTTGAAGTTCATTATGCCTTTATAATTCTTATCTCTTGATTCTGATTTTGCTTCTCAATGCTATAGTTTGACAATCCTTCAGATGCATGTAGGCAGATATATGTTTTTACTTATACATCTTTTGGACAGGCCAAATATCGCTATTTCCTTCAGTTGTGCTCCAGATGTTATCCACACCATTCAGTTTGCTTTCATTTGAATCCTTTAAGCAGAGAAGCAGAGTGAAGGCCTGTGGTTGTATCAAGTGCTGTGATCTGTTACCAGCAGAACCGAGCAAGAAGTTAGATGAGGAAAGGTTTCATATATATGACATAAGATTAAAGGAAAAGGCCTGAAAAAAAAATGAGTTCACTAGTAAATAAAGCAGGGCACAAAATTAATTGTGAGTCTAGAATGTATATTTGGACATTCATTAAGCATCTGATATGGCCACTCATGAAATTTTGTAATTTTATGCAAATTTGAATAAAATTGGTTTGGCTAAAAACAGAATCTCAAAAAGTCATTTGTAAGGCTATTAACAAAGGATACTGAGAAATAGCAGGGCTTCTGGATTAGAGCAGTATCCAGAAACCACCGGGTAGGGTCTGAGAGAAGGTAGAGAAAGGCCTGTGCATAGTTTTGTGAATGTTTGGAAGGAAGAATTTAAGAGCAAATTGTTACTCTTTCAAGGTTCAGAGCTGCAAGTGTGAGCAAAGACTGAGGCAAAACAGAAAGGTTGCTAGCAGGACATAATAAAAGTAGATAGCCATAAATCAAATGTGCAAAATGACAATTTAAACCTGCCGTAAGATTTGCCAAATACCTGGATTCAGCACTTCCCACTCTGGTTTGCATGTAGTTGAATGGAATATCTGTTCAATGTGGGGTATACAACTGAGTGGTTAGAGTGTGGTTCAGTTGATCTGAATCTGCCAAATGGTTAAAGCCAGACACATTTGTTTCAACTCTCTTATAATATGTAATCTGATGCCTTTGGTAATCTTAAGACTTCTTCTAAAAAATTAAAATCAATAGTAGTAATTTAAAAAATACTAGAATTTGGCCGGGCGCGGTGGCTCACGCCTGTAATCCTAGCACTCTGGGAGGCCGAGGTGGGTGGATAGCTCGAGGTCAGGAGTTCGAGACCAGCCTGAGCAAGAGTGAGACTCCGTCTCTACTAAAAATAGAAAGAAATTATATGGACAACTAAAATATATATATACAAAAAATTAGCCGGGCATGGTGGCACATGCCTGTAGTCCCAGCTACTCGGGAGGCTGAGGCAGGAGGATCGCTTGAGCCCAGGAGTTTGAGGTTGCTGTGAGCTAGGCTGAAGCCACGGCACTCACTCTAGCCTGGGCAACAGAGTGAGACTCTGTCTCAAAAAAAAAAAAAGAAAAAAAAAAAAAAACTAGAATTTTCTTCACTAGATCTTAATGTGTTCTTTAGACTCTCATAAACTCTTTACAGCCTTGATTTACTTTCACAATGTGGACCTAAAGTTTGGAATACTCTTCTCAGCTCTTATTTATAATACTTCTCAGTCTCAGCATCAAAAGGCAGTTGGCTTCTTTATACTCATTTGTTCCTGAGTGCACTATTGTACTTGAAATTTTTGCATTTCTTTTTCAGAGTTGCTGGCTTCCATTAATCCGCGTTTTGGAGAATTGCTCCTTCACAACAACAGCTACATGATTTTAAAGCTGGGTAAAAAGTTGGCCAAAAATTTCAGGCATTTAGCTGGTTGGAAGATTTGTGATACTTTTTATGTTAGGTGACCAGGTAATTTATTGTTCAAATTAGAAGACATTTGAGAGTGAAAGGGGATGCTCAACATTGGAATACTTGGGCAACAGGTGTCAACCGGCATTGTCTTGGGAATACTAAGATATATGGTCACCTACCTGTGACTAGTTGAAGGGATTCCTGCAGATGCATTGGGGGTTGTATAGGTAAATTACAGGCCCTTGTGTTCTGAGGGAAGAAAAGAAATTTCCTTAGTCATTTGTCTCTGTTTTTCAACCAAAATATGTCCAATAAACTATCTTCTGTTTTGAAATTGTTTTTCCCAGTTTTGAGCTCTCAAGTATTCTTTGTTTGCCATAGAGCTTAAATCACATAATTAACCTGTGTATAATGGCACATTGGGGTTCTAACAAACTTCCACTGCTGGGTTGTGCAACTGAAGAAATAGAGTGTTATGATGATATCTGGGAAATGGATTATTGAAATGAAAGGATATAGGGTAGGGTACATTTTGTCAGGTAAGGTATAAAAAGTATAACAATGTCAGGCCAAAGCTGAACTGCCTGTGTGTTGGAACATAAGCAGATTTTTGCCTTAGGATTGTATGTCAAAGGTAGTGTAGAAAACTGTTTAATTCAAATCATAATGCAAAGCCTAAGGACAACCAATGAAATACAGTAGTGACAATACATTTTTCTTTCATTTTGAAATACATATTTTATAAATGTATATATTTTAAAAACTGGCATTTACATTTTGATCTCTCTGAGAATACCACCAAAAATCCTATCCTAGTATTTGGAAGTCACAAAGACAATAAGGTTGAGAACCATGAATTTGGTGGTTTAATGCCGTAGAGTCAACCCAGTCAATGAAGTGAGAGGTTGAAGGCCAAAAGAATATTTGGAGATAGGGCTTACCGTATCTTTTGGCAAAGTTAAAGGGATGTGACTTGTGCCTTTTGACTAAGAGAGAAACAAGCAGGATCTTGAGGGAGACACAAGTCTACCAGATGCTTTAGAGTTCCAGAGGGGACACAGTGACATTTGCTAATGTGGGAAGCGTATTGAGCATTAATTAAAGGGCCTGCTGTATGTACTTAGGCTAATGCAGATATCCTCACACTGTAGAAGAGAACATATGCTGTGCAGGGCCTGTGGGGAGAGAGCCTGGGCTGATGGTCTCTGAAGACACAAAAGGACAGTCAATCTGCTCAGGCAGCTGCCTCCACCATAGTCAGTGTAGACATGACTCGTGCTATTGTTTGGATTTGGAGAAGCCCAGGAATTGATGAGAAAATAATTGAGTATGAAGTTTGGAAGTTTCCCACCACCATATATTGACTGAAATCTCTCTGGAACATTGGTCCTATATCCCCTCTATTTTCTGGCTTCTCTTCTTTTCTTATAGCTAAGCTTGTTGAAGGAGTTTATTGCCACTATATTCATTTGCTTGTATACCTTTAAATCTGGTTTCTGTTTTTTATCTCTATGGATTCTTTGAAAGGTTTCTTAGTAAACCTCTTTAGTTATTTGTTTATATCTGAATTATTTCCTAGATGGTAAGCTCCATGCAGGTAGAGCCTGGGTTGTCTTGTTTTTCACTGTGCTCTCACCTGGCATAATGCCTGGCTCATAGTAAGCACAATATAAATATCGATTGAATAAGTGAATGAATGAATGATCTAAAGGTCAAAACCAGTGAGTACTGAGTAATCTTTAATCCTTTTCATTGAAACATCTTACTCCTGTCTCCTTTACTTTTTTGGTTTTTTTAATATATCCCTTAAATGTTGACATTTGTAGCATTTGATCCTCTGCCTTCTTGTCTAACTGTATGTATTTTTCTTGTGTGACTGATATCCTTGGATAGATCCTTCTGTAGATGACTCCAAAGTGGTATGTACAGTTAAAAAAGCTAAGACCTTTCTTTCCTGAATATTGGATCAGTCTATCTGCTGAACACTTCCACCTGAATAAGTGGTCCTTCAGTTTATATTTGGAAATATCCTGTGATGGAGAACTCCTCTGGATTCTTCAGGCTTCTTCACATTTCAGTGAACTAAATGCATCTTCCTATACCACGTATTCTTCATATTGGTTTTCCTTAGAACTATTATGGATAAGCTTAATCCTTTGTCACTTTTTGCCAGTCTTGTTTTCATGTTTATATTTTCTAGTTATTACATAACCACTGAAGATCAAGATTTATGAAAAATGCTAAAAAGAAAGTTGGAGAAAACATGGGTGCTGCAAAACCTAGTGCTTTTGCTGAATAATACCTCTGAGCTCCTACTATGTGTCAAGCAGTGTATTAAACACTTCTACACAAATAATTGTTAATACCTACAAAAGTCTGTACTATTATCCTTATTTTAATATAAATGAAGAAACTAAGTCTCAGAAAATTAAATATCTTGTCCCAGGTCAGATAGCTAGAATGTGCCAGTGCTATCCCAGGTCACATTGGCTCAAGCCAAAGCTCTTAATCACTATATAAACATTTACTGGGCCTCTCTGTGTTTTATGAAGTCAATGGGCTTGGCATGTTTGTTAGCAATATTTTTTATTTGATGAAACCTCTCTTTCTCTCTGACTTTACCACCCCTGCATGCACATTATCTCCCTGAATCTCCTGCTTTTTCTGGCTCTTCCCCTTGAGACCCTGGCATGACTAATAGAACAACCCTGTTTGAGAGCCTGAAAAATGTTCCATTTCAAGGGCTCTTGGTTCATCCTTGAGGTGGTAAATGGAAAGTCTTGAGCAAGAATATGAGCTCCTGAGGGTGAGAAGTGAATGACTCTGTTCTGGTATAACTAGATTGTGCTTTTCCATTATCCTGAACCGGCGGGAACCTGCCAGAGGATCAGGAGATAGAGGCCTGAGAGATGATGTTTAAGAAGGACACAACTATGGGGTGAGAAGAAAATGATCTTGAATTCATGGAAAGACACGTTACTATCCTAGTTTTTCATTCATAGGCGGGCCACTCTCATCTTGGGAGAGGGAAATTTCAGTGAAAAAAAGGAGTCAGGAGAAGAGAACTTTAACACTGAATTTGAGGTGAAAGGTCACAGGAAGTGATTCAGAGGCTTCCAAATTGCTGTTCCTTCCAAGCTTCCTCTTAAAAATTGAACGTGGCCATTTAGGAAGCAGGAGTTAGGAAAATACCGTTCCTATCAATAGTTAATTATTATTGTTGTTGTTAAGTGTTTTCTCTGTGACAGGCACAGATCTAAGACCTTATATCCATACCTCATTGATTTTCACAACATCTCCTATGCAGAGTGTGTAATTTCCTCTACTTTAAAGTTGGAGGAACCGAGGCTCAGAGATGTTACATGCCTTGCCTAAAGAACAGCAAGAAAGTGGCAGAGCCTTAGGCAACTGCTACATTGTACTTCTGTGGTATTTTCCTTACAGTATTCACTGACTTGGTCACTCATGTGCTTCATGAGACCTGGAAGGATCACGTAGATACTCTCTTGCCTTTTCTGGGTTTCTTGCTGTAACCGGCTCCATGAACCCCTATATGTTTTTTTATAATCCTCTCCCTTAACTAACTACTTGACATTCAGAGTTATTTCCAAGAAATGATGGACTTGAACGCCTGACCTCAAGTGATACTCCTGCCTTGGCCTCCAAAAGTGCTGTCTACGACACTCGGCATGAAATGATGGATTTTCTACCAGACAAAGGAGTTGAGATTCTGAAGTCCTCAGGGCTGACTTTTTGATGCCAGAACTCACCATACCCCTCCAACTTGCGCCAAGGTGTGTGGCCCCTCGTTAAAAAGCCCATGATGTCCCTTAGAGAGAGACATATTTGAGGTAGCTTCTCCCATTCTCCCAATGAGACATCTGTCATATTAAAAATTCCTTTTCTCCTTGGCAATCCTCATTGTCTCAATAATTGGATCTTTGTGTGATGAGCAACTGGGCCTAGACTGAAAACCCCTTGCGATTTTGACAACAAAAGCTGGTACTCTCAGCAGCACCGAAGGCCGAAGCGACGTGCGCCTGCCCACATTCACACACGAGGATGTTACCTTGCTCTCCCTGGCTGATTAATAGTGAGGATACATTATCAGAGCTAATAGGACTCAAATGAAGAAAACTGGTCAAGTGAAACCCTGTAAATTGGTTTGTGTGCTTCCTCTGTCTCTTCTAATACCTGATGCTGGGGGTTTTCATCCTTGTCCAGCCAGGCTACAAGGGAAAGGATTAGCGTAAATAACTCCCATGGCAGTGATAAGGGTGCAGCCAGCTGCTTCCATGGCCCATTTATTAGCATGACAAGAATCCAAATCTACAACAGAGGGATCCTGTCTTTTCTCTAAAAACACTGCTTTGCTTCAGAAAAATGACCAAAAATACATACCCTTTTCTCTCCCTGCATTCCTCTCTCCATTTGCTCCTTTTCCTACCATTTCTGTCTGTTCTGACTGCTATAACAAAATATTATACCATAGCCTGGGTGGCTTATAAACTACTGAAATTTGTTTCTCATAGTTCTTGAGGCTGGGAAGCCCAAGATAATGGGAAATTTAGTGTCTGGTGAGGGCTGCCTTCCCAGCTTATAGATAGCTCCTTCATGCTGTGTCCTTACGTGGTGGGAGGGGCCTCTTTTATAAAGGCACTAATCTCATTCATGAGGGCTCTGTCCCCATGACCTCATCTCCTCCCAAAGGCCTCATCTCCTAGTAGCATCACATTGGTGATTAGATTTCAACATCAGACCACTGTAGTTCCCTTCTGTCAGGGTGAGTTTTCCTCCCTCTTCCTATTCTCCCCCTGACAGACTTTTTGTCTTGTGATGAAATACAAGGGGGCAAATGTCCTTGGATGTTCCCTCAAGCAGCAGCAGTAGTAGCAGCAGCATGGAGTAGTGAGAAATAGACAGCCTGGTTCTCAGCCTAGCTTCTCTGCTTACTACCTGTGCCATCTTGGGTCTATTACTTAACCTCTCTGTACCTACTTCTCTCCCACCCCACACTCCCTCTGAAATGGAGATACTAACACCTTGTAATAAAAATAAAAAATATCCGTGTAGGTTTTTGGTGGGAATTAAATATAATGGGTTGAGAACAATACTGCCAGCAGAGTTGGTAGTTATTAATTTCTGTTAATTATTATTATTAGTGGAGAGAGGGCACAAACACATAGGAGGGAAATATGGTACGGGTGACCCCTCCGTAGCTGTTCATCTATTCTATGTTTCTGTTCCCTGTCAGATGCCCCACTGGCTTCCCTCTGGCTGCAAGACCTGATTTTGTGTTTTAACTACAGCAACTGCAGGGTCACTGAGTGACACCTTTGTAGGGCAGGCACCACAGAAGAGCCCAGGATTGTTTGCAAATGACATAGATGTGGTCCATTTGGAGAAGAAGCCCTCAAGGGGCAGCTAAAAGAAGAGCTCAAGGACAGCTTTACAAAAGCTATATTCCCTCTATTCCTGGGGTTTCTAAAAGAATATATATACATGCTAATTACCTAGGGGTCAAGGGTCTTGGACATATGAATCCTGTCCTGCCTTAGCCATGCCCTGGGGAGGTGATGAGCAAAGGTCAAAGCTGGATAAATGCACATTTTTATGGCAGTCTTTGAAGTTTTTGCTCTACCTTCCATGTAGTCTCCTGATGTTGGATCATGAGGAGAGTTCCTTTGTGTCAGCTAGGCTTCTCCTTGTCTCTTACTCACCTCTTCAGTGAAGGAGGCAGCCAATCCTGGGGAAAGCCCCTTAAAAAAAGATATCAATTAAGGAAGATTTTTGTCCCTCTACCCAGAGCAGAATTAGGGTGGGCCCATCCACCCAAAGTCATCTTAGGGGGTGGTCGTGGTGAGCTAGGAAAGAGTAGGGGGCCATCTTCAGTGCAACTACCTACTTAAATGTTGGTTTAAAACATTGTGAATGAAAATAAGGTAATCACATACAAACACACACACACAGAACCATAAGAGAGAGAGCCTGGCCCCAGGTCCAGGGTTTAGTGAACGTCCTTAGCCTTGGCAGGTCACATTATTAACCTTTCCTGGGGTTAAGTAAATGGTGGAAGGTCTAGGACAGAGAGGAAGAGTGAGCAGGGTTGTGCAGAAAGAGAAGCAGATTGTCTGCAGAGCAAGAAAGGAGTGGAATAGATAGAGTCTAGGATAGAGCAGTATTTCTCAAACTAAGGGGTGAAGATACATTCTCAGATGTCCAGGGCTTCTTTTTTGGGAATTATTTAACTTTCTATCTTCTTTTATTTGATAATCCAAGAAGAGCATATATGAATATTCTAGATCATCTTTATAATCCTTTCAGAATCCCCATTTGCATTTATGCTGACATCAAGAACTACTTTTTTAAATTGTCAAGTTATGATGATAAAAGACAGAAGTAGACATCATACATGTGATGCATTTGCTCCAAAGGAAGGCTAAGTGATGTTATGTGGTCTATGCAGTGGTTAGAATGAAAAAAAAAAAAAAAGGTAGGAAGTGTAAATAATTACATGATATATCATGTTAAAAAAAAAGTTAAAAAAACCCTCAAAACTTCCAGAGTCAAAAGAACCAGCTCTGGATTAGTCAGCACTGCTTCTATGAGCACTGGTTTCATGTATTTAAAAAACACATTATCTACCACATTAAATTGATATTGATAATTTGAATTTGTTGGTTTTGTAGTTTAACTTTAAATACTTATAAGGTATATAAGCATAACATTTTATCTTGTATATTGTACATATTCAAATAATATTGTTTTATTTAGTTGATATTAAATAGTTCTTACACTCAGCCAGGTGATGTTTCAATGGTTTTCCATGTTTTAACTCATTTAGTCCTCTGAAATTACTCTATGAGGTTGGTATCATTATTATTCTCCAATGACAAAATGAAGACATAGAGGGTTAATTACTTTGCCCAAGGTCGCATGACCAGTAGGCAGTGGAGCTCGGATTTGAACCCAGGTTTTTTGGGTCTAGAGCCCATGCCTTTAATCACTTTCTGTATTGTCCTGCAATTACTTAAGTTGTATTCTTCCTTTTAAATGTGATCTGTTCATTACTTAAGTTTCAGAAATGCTAGGAAGGTGTCGTTAAGATCATCGAAAGCATTTATTATTGTTCCTTCAATTTCCCGTCTTGTGCATCTTCTCTTACTTTCTATTCACTTCCCTTGTACTATTTATTTTCCTATGACTCTATTTTACTCCTTTTCTATCACATTAGGCCTCATGCCTAGAAAGTCCTACTAGTAACTTCAGGGCTAAATAGAATTCTGAGCTCCTGTCTCTTCAACAGCCCTTCCACCTACCCTTGCTGTGCATCCTAGATATAATTTGGGAAGGATTGACTCCATTGTTTTAATCTGACTTGGGTGGGCAAAGGCAATATACATGACCGAAACATTTGTACCCCTGTAATATGCTGAAATAAAAAAAAATTTAAAAAAAGATAATCTCATATCCCTTTATGTAGTGACTGGTTCCCCTAATTCAGTCTATGCCAATAGCACATAACATTCCTTTGCCCAAAGAGATTGATTTAGAAGTGGATTTGTAACACAGAATGAGCCAATAAGATGTGAGGGCAGGTTTGAAGGACCTTCCAGAAGCCAGAGTTCTCTCTTTCTGAATATTATGGTGTGAGGATATAAAAACATCAATCTCCACGACCATTTTCCTATGACAAGGGAAGCCAGCCTTGGAATGGAACTCACTGCAAAAGGCAGAGCAAAGAGGCAGAAAGACAGGGCCACTGACGAAGTTGATAAGCTATTAAAATATTTGGCCCCCTCAACAAATGGGCAAAGGGTATGAAAAGAGACTTTTCAAAAGAAGACAGAATAATGGCCAGCAAACATTTAAAAAAGTGCTCAACATCTCTAATCATTAGAGAAATGCAAATCAAAACTACAACGAGATATCACCTAACTCCAGTGAGAATGGCCTCTATCAAAAAGTCCCCAAATAACAAATGCTGGCATGGATGTGGAGAGATTGGAACACTCTTACACTGCTGGTGGGACTGCAAATTAGTACAACCCCTGTGAAAAATAATTTGGAGATACCTCAAAGAGATAAAAATAAAAATACCATTTGATCCAGCAATCACACTACTAGGCATCTATCCAAAGGATAAAAAGACATTTTATAATAAAGACATCTGCACTCAAATGTTTACAGCAGCACAATTCACAATTGCAAAGATGTGGAAACAACCCAATTGCCCATCAATATGTGAGAGGATTAATAAAATGTGGTATATGTATACCATGGAATACTACTCAACTACAAAAAACAATGGTGATCTAGCACCTCTTATATTATCCTGGATAGAGATTGAGCCCATCCTTCGAAGTGAGGTATCACAAGGATGGAAAAACATGCACCACATTTACTCACTGTCAAACTGGTACTAATTGATCAACACTAAGGTGCTCACAAAGTAGTAATACTCACTGGGTGCTGGTCAGGTACGGTGGATAGGGGTGTGTGGGGTAGAGTGGGTGGGGTGGCTAAACCCACAGCTAATGGAGACAGGGTGTACTGTGTGGAGGAAGGACACGCTTGTGGCCCTGGCTTGAGTGAGGTAAATGCATTTCATGTAACCAAAATGTTTGTACCCCCATAATATTCTGAATTAAAAAAAATCAATAAATCAATAACCAATTTCTTCACTCCCCTCAAAAAAAATATTCAGCCAACAATTTTGAAGGCCACAGTTTCTTGAACTATACATTACATGAGCCAACAAATTTTCTGTCAGTTTAACCAGTTGGATCAAAATAAAGAGTTCTGAGATATGTTTCACAATTGCATGAACTTGTAATGGATTCTGATTGTTTTATCCAGTTCAGGTTCCAGAGGATTTTCACTTATCTGTATTTGACAGTGAGTTGTGGTTTGATTGCAGTATTCTTTCTCCATTATCTATGTATGACTAAAGCCTATATTAAAATGAATTAATTTATACTGTGTATTAGTTTTCTGTCAGTGCATAGCAAATTACCACAAACTTAGTAGCTTAAAACAATACAACTTTATTGTCTTATTGTAGTCAGAAGTCTGGTTGGTACAGGCCTTTATTGGACTAAAATTAAAGTGCTGCCAGGGCTGCATCAGGCCCTAGGGAAATCTGTTTCACTGCCTTTTTCAGCTTCTATAGGCTGCTCACATTCTTTGGCTCTTAGTTTCCTTCCTCTGTCTTCAAAGTCAGTGGTGGTGGATTGAGTCATATCTCACTGACCAGACCCATCTTTGTCTGCCCCGTCTTTTTCTGATCACATCCAGAAGGGGTCCTATATTTTTAAGGGCTCATGTGAATCAATTGGAACCACTCAGATAATCCAGAATAATCCCATCTCAAAGTCCCTTATGCCATGTAAGGTAACATATTCACAAGTGCTAAGAATTAGGGCAAGGACATCTTTGGGGGCCATTATTCTGCCTACCACATGGTGTGACAGAAGTAACCCCTAAGATATTTGACTCTATAGTAGCAGACCAACACGTGTGAATGATTCTCTACTTGAAAAATAATTGGGCAGTACTAGTATAAAGTATTACTACCAACTAACATTAACTTAGCAGTTACTATTAATATATACCAGGCACTACTTTAAATCATCCGTATTTATTAACACCATTTAATTTTCATAACACCTCCATGATCTAGATGTACCATTATTACTCTAATAACTGGAAGCTAAGACCTAGACAGGTGAGATGATTTATTTACTGGTTAGCAGTGGATCTGAGATTTCAACTCAGAAAGTTTGGTTCCATGTTCTTAACCACTATGCCATAGCCTTTCTCAAAATATCTTGTCAAGGGATGTTGTATTAAAATGGTAATTCTACTCAGCCACAATAAACAGTGATGATCTAGCACCGCTTGTATTATCCTGGATAGAGCTGGAGCCCATTCTACTAAGTGAAGTATCACAAGAATGGAAAAACAAGCACCAGAGGTATTCACCAACAAATTGGTATTAACTGATCAACACTTAAGTGCACATATAGTAATAACATTCATTGGGTGTCAGGCAGGTGGGAGAGGGGAGAAGGGGATGGGTATGTTCACACCTAATGGGTTCAGTGCGCACTGTCTGGGGGATGGACATGCTTGAAGCTCTGACTCAGGTGGGGCAAAGACAATGTATGTAACCTAAACAACTGTACCTCTGTAATATGCTGAAATAAAAAAAATTAAAAAATTAAATAAAATGGTAGCTTATCTGTATGAATCATATCCTACCAGTTAGAGCTTCTATTGTGTAGGGGGAGTAAGACATTAAGGCAGCTTCTTCTTTAAACTAACAACAATGAGCACTTCTCCCATGAGGCCTATCCAAGGAGTCATATGTTTTGGGAGTAGATGACGCCTTTCCCAATATCCACAAACGTGGGCTCATGACCAATTCCTCAGTGCTGGCTATCGGCACTGTAGTTCTTTAGCACTGCCAGATTTTCCCCCACAAAAATCTCCCTACTTTTTAGTGGAAGTCAAGTATTTGGAGGATACACTTGGCAATAAATTTTGGGACAAAAGTTTCAGGGTTGCGTGTATGTGTCTCTAAACAATGGCTTACTTTGGTCAATTGGATGGATGGAGGATGCAATTCAAGATAGAATTTAGGACAGCCTGCTATGGATTGAATTGTGTCCCCTGCAATTCATATGATGAAGCCCTAGCCTGTAATGTGATTGTATTTGGAGATAGAGCTTTTAGGAGGTAAAGTTAAATGAAGTTATAAGAGTGGAATCTTAATCCAATAGGATTGGTGGCCTTATGTGGAAAGAAAGTGTGAAAGAGAGAGAGAGAGAGAGCTCAGTGCATGTATGTGCACCAAAGAAAGACCATGTGAAGACACAGAGAGGATGACCACCGGTGTGCCAGGAAGAAAGCCCTCACCAGAAACTGAATCAGCTGGCACCTTGATCTTAGACTTTCCAGCCTCCAGAACTTTGAGAAATAAATTTCTGTTGTTTAAGCCACCCAGTCTATGGTATTTTGTTATGGCATCCTGAGCTAAGACATCATAGCCAATCATTTGACATTACACAGATATCTTATAGAAGCTGTGGAAAGAAATCGAAGATGGGTGAATTTTCATGTCAGCATTTTCATTGTTTTCATATTCTTTTCCTATTCTGGTGGCATAGAAAGGATTTGAAATCTGAAACTTCTAGACTAGCTTCTGAGAGTGAATAAATAGTTATGAACGAATTGTTGAAGTACTCGTTACTTGCTCTGCTCTGGCTGTATTGTTTTTGTTGCTGTTACTAGGACCCACCAGGGATGCTCTTGCTTTAAGTCTTCACACTGGGCTTTCCCTTTGCCTGACATGCTTGTATCCCATTTCACGTGCATGGGGTTCCTACGACTCACTCCTTTATCTCCTTACAAGGGTATCACCTCCTCAGTGAGGCTTTCCTCACCCTCTGTATTTAAAATTACAACATGCCACCCCCAACTACTCTCTATTTCTCTTCTCCACGAATTATTCATTTTAATAGCTTTTATATCTATCTAGCATACTCTTTATTTTTCTTTCTTATGTTGTTTATAATCTATTTCCTCTCAGTATTATATATGCTCCATGCGGATGGGGATATTTGTTTATTTTGTCTGCTATTATAGTCCTAGTACCTAGAATAGGATGTGGTACATGGTGGTGTGTTCAATATTTCTTGAATGAAGTAATGTGTTGAGTTCCAGGCTCATTTTTTCCCCTATGTGTATTGTCTCATTAAACTCTCATAATAAATCTTTGGAGTAGATTTATTTTTATTATCCCAATTTTACCAATTAGGAAACCGAGGCTTAGAGAAATTAAGTAGCTTATCTAAACTCCTACTGCTCAAAAAGGCAGAGTCAGCTTTAACCCAGGGGGTCTGCTTCCAGAGCCCACACTTAAATCTACATATTGTACTTCTCCCAATCTCATTTGTTCATTTTTTATTTGCTAATAAATAACTGGCTTATATATTTTTTTTATTAGGGCTGCATTGGCTGCATAAATGAAACTCAGCTGTAAGGGCTTATCCAAATAGGAATTTCTTTTTCTCATTTGCCAAGGAAGTTTGGAAGGAAGTCTTTCAGGAAGAGCATAGCAGGTCAAGGTAGACATCAAGAATTTAAGTGTTAGCTGGGTACGGTGGGTCATGCCTGTATCCCAGAACTTTGGGAGACCGAGACAGGATAGCTTGAGGCTAGGAGTTCAAGACCAGCCTGGGCAACAAATAGCAAGACCCTGTCTCTATTAAAATTTAAAAGGAAAAAAATTAGCCTGGTATAGTGGCACATGCCTATGATCCCAGTACTTGGGAGGCCAAGGCAGGAGGATCAGTTGAACCCAGGAATTGGAGGCTACAATGAGCTATGATCACATCACTGCACTCTAGCCTGGGAGACAGAGAGAGACCCTGTCTCTAGAAAAATAAAAAGAACTCAAGTTTTCAATTTCCTTCTGGTTTATTGCCCAGCCACCCTGAGCATGTTGGTGCTCTATTCATGGCCTTTTGGTCCACATATCAGGCAGAAAGAAGGAGAAACAGCAAAGGACAAAGGGTACTGACAGACATCTTTCCTTTCTAATTTTTTTTTAATGAAACAATAACTTTCTCATAAGGCTCAAGAATGGACTAGAAATTGTCATTGTCTAGAAATGACTGTGCATTTATAATTGAGCTACTTTAAACAGAATATGGAGCAATGTTAGTAGGAGAGGAAAAGAAAATAGACATCAGTAGTGTCCACCATGCTCTTGTTTCTCTTTAAGACCTTTGTATTAGAATGCTCTGTCCTGCAATAATCAGAAACACAATTCAAATTGGCATAGGAAACTAGGAAATACATTAATCTCACACCAGGATATCCAGAGGTAGGATAGATTACAAAGTTGGTTGATTCAATGGTTGAAGGATGTCCTCAAGGAATTAGGCTCTTTTTGTTTCTCTCCTTTGCCATCCTCAGCAATGTCTTCATTCTCATGCTGGAAGCAAGGTGGCCGCAGCAGTTCCAGGTGTTAGATTCACACATGACAACATCTGTAGGAAGAAGAGGGACCGACCCTTCCTTTCTTTTTTTCAAGAATGAGATCACACTTTAATGGATTTCTCATGTCTTGGCCAGAACTGTGTCATGTGCCTATTACTACACTCCTTACAGTTAAGCAGGTTTGACTTTGACCAAAGAGGATCCATCCTTCACAACAAAGGGTGGAGTCAGCTGCCCTTGAAGCTCGTGGCCACAGGATCTGGGAAAAGGCCAGAATACAATTTCTTATTCTGTTACAAGGAAAGAGACGAGACTAGAAGTTGAACAAACAATCATTAGTATCTGCCAAAATAATAACAATTTTTAAAAAACTATGACAATTTGGTTTATTTCTTTTCAACTGATTTTTGAATAATGACTTCCTTTTAGATGAATTTATGACAGATAAATTTATAAAAATGCTAAAACTGTTAGATCAGTAAGAATCTCAGGCTTGAATTAATTTTAATTTGTATCTTTGATCACATTTCTGCAGCCATTCTTCACTAGCCTAGCATATTACCTCTGGGGTGGGGGATAATTGTGGGGGAGTGAAAGAAATTTGGGGACCCTTCCCAAGAGAAGCAAGCCAATTTCTTCATACCTTCCTGTCCTTATAATTCAGGATTGTTTCTGTCTTACTTCTTCTGTAATGCTCTCTTTATGTGAGTGATATCATAAAAACAATTCATCATTGCAGCCATCAGATTCTTTAAGACAACTCCATATAACCTGAAATATTTTTGCAGGAAAATTGATTTCCCAATTTAAGCTTCATGGTTGACTGGTTGTGCTGTTTATAAAAAAATAGCATGAATAATTTAGTTGAAGATTTACTGTGAGTTGCAGATATCATTCTTTTTTGTTTTTTCAAAGTCATCTTAAATATGCTATTATCAAGGAAATAGGGTCTTCAAAATCAGAGAAGGCACTGTTGGAGTTTTGTGCAGATTTTGTGGGGGAGTTTGCTACATTTGGTAGAAATCTATATAAGCCCTAGGTCAACTGAAAATGAAACAAAACTAGCATTAACAATTGTGTTCTGTAAGCTGGTTATTGTCCTAGCCTTTTTGACATACGTTATTTTATAAGCTATGACACTTCATTTTATAGAGATGCAGACACTATGGTTCAGAGAGGTTTAAATAATTTGACCTAGGATAAAGGTAACAAAACCTAGGTTCAATAGCTTTTTCCATACCTATATTAATTGCCAAACTGCAAATTGAGAAAGCCTCCCCCCCCAACCCCCGCTGTGAGCTGGCTCATTGCTGCTGTTGCTGCTGCTTTTGTAGTTTTCTCTTTGTAGTGAGTCTCTTTGATTCTTCTAATGTATAAGTTTGGTCCTCCTGCTCTGCTGGCCATTTTAAACCAATCATTAAATACTCATGAGGTGCCTACTGTGTGCAAGCTCTGGATCATAACAGCTAACATGTTTGTAGTGGGCAGTAGTGTTGCTCGGCACATTTCCATTTCTCCTCCTCTGGACACAAGGGAACTTACACTTGCTGGTCCCCCTTGTGGTTGAGTGAGGACATGTGATTAGTCCTGGTCATTGGGTGGTGAGCTGTATCATCATATGTCACCTCCAGGCCTAGTATTTAATGGTTAGTGTGGAAACCTCCAGGGAGCTCTTTCCCATTGGTATGATGACTGGCAACATTTGAGTTGGTGTTTGCTCCATCAGTCTGAGTCCTTGAGTGAGAATGGTGAGCAAAGCTCCCCTGCCTACCTGAGGACAGACATATAATATGAGAAAGAAATAAGTCATATTTGTATACAGCCACTATGATTTTGGGGTTATTATGGTAGCCAGTTGTGACTAGTCTCCACTGATACTGATATTGAATGATTATTATATACCAGGCTCAGTAAGTAAACAAATTCTGTGCATTATCTTCACAATAACACCCTCAAGTAGCATAATTATCTCCATTTTACATTCTAGGAAACTGGGACTTATAGCTGCAGTCCCCAAACCCCAGGGCCACGGATTGGTACCAGTCCATGGCCGGCCTGTTAGGAATTGGGCCGCAGGTAGTAGAGCAAACTTCATCTGTATTTACAGCTGTATTTACAGCCATTCCCCATCGCTCGCTATCCCTACCCCCCACGATCATGCAGGTTCATTTTCCATGAAACCGATCGCTGGTGCCAAAAGGTTTGGGGACCACTGGCTTATAGCGTTTAACTTTTACAAGGTCATCCAGACCATCTAAACCTGGCTGAGACCAACTTCTGAATTTGGACTCACTATGCTATGCTGGACTCAGATGCTCTGTCTTATTAATTCAGCCTATTTTAATTCATCAAAAGCATTTGAATTTTATCTGAATCTGTAGTAGTGGACTCTTCTGGGTAAGACTTACATTAATACCGGGGAACAGGAACACAGTACTATTGCAGGATTACCATTGTTTGGTAAATTAGATAGAAGCTTGTATCAAGTCTACTTCAGCAATACAGATAAACCTGGAGGACATTATGCTAAGTGAAATAAACCAGGCACAAATACTGCATGATCTCCCTTATATGTGGAAAAAAGTCAAACTCACAGAAGTAGAGGGGAGAATGATGGTTATCAGAGGGTGGGGGTAGGGAGAGATGGGGAAAGGGGAGATATTGGTCAAAGGGTACAAAGTTCCAGTTAGGAGGAACAAGTTTTAGTGATCTATTACATAACATGGTGACCCTAGTTAATACTGTATTTTGTATCTCAAACTTGCTAAAAGAATAGATTTTTAAATGTTCTCAACCATAAAAAAAATGATAAGTAGATGAGGTGATGGATATGTTAATTAGCTTAATTTAATTATTATACAATGTATACATAAATCAAAACATCACTTTGTACTCCATGAATATGTGAAATTATTTGCCAATTAAAAATAACAGAAAACCAAAATGAAACTAGCACCAAATGGTATGTTCCATGTCCGTGAACTGGGTATTGTTCTGGACTCTTTGATAAGTAATTTTATAAATCATAACACTTTATTTTGTATATATAAAGAAATTGAGGCTCAGAGAAGTTTAGGTAATTTGATCTAAGATAAAGGTAACAAACTGAGATTCAAACACACTGTTGTGAAAATCTGTGCTGTTTTTACACTACCACCCAGCAGGTTTTAAATGCATGGAGAAAACTGAACATTCCATCTCTTTGTGGATTAGAGAATTCTAGCGTGTCTTCCATAGAGCACCAGGCCTATAAGATTCTCTGTGAACCAAAGGGCTCCCTTGTTTCCAAATTCAAATTAATCTGGAAACTAAGTCACCACTTTTCAAGACTCATGATGTACATTAGCAAAATTTAATCTCTAAGAAGTTCTTCAGTTAAGAAATCTATTTAACTTGTGTAACTTAAAGTTTCTCAGATGTATTTGACTACTGAACATCCCCACCAAACTCTGCCATTGATTTTAAACATCCTAAAAATAAGCACTTTTTTTTGAACACTTTTTGAAAAATTTTATGGCAGAAATTAAAAGTAGAACTTGACACTATGCTGGAATGAAACATAACCATTACATCCTGGGAAAACAAATAAATGTCTGTGTTTCCTTTTTGCTGACTTAACACAGCAAGGATTTTGACTTAGCCCAAATAGCTCCTGGTCCAGATCCATTTCCTATGGATAGTCAGAAAGACAGCACCATGTTGCTTTGATGTCTTTTGCTTTATTCCTAACAAGGAACATCTCTGGGTTTTGCTTCTCCCTGTCCTACTATGTTAGCAGAATCCTTCTTTCCTAGGGTTCTTGGTTCATGGATGGATAATGTGATCAATCTAGACCAATGAGAATCCTCCCTGGGGCTTTTCCACCAGTGCTATCAGAGATGTTCTCTTCTCCCTTGATGTTACTAAATGCTAGGATGTGGTCTTATGCTGCCAGTGATCTTAATGTTTGTATAACATGGCTAGAGCCTAAGAATGGACAACATTTGAATCTATGAGTCCTGCTGTGCCTGAAGCCACAAGTTCTATTCCCAGATATTTTGATTATCTAAGCAAATACTTTATTTATTTCTTTGTGGTTTTTTTCTGTTTTTTTTTTCTTGTTATCTGTTTTTCTCCTTCTCCTTTTTTTCCCCTCTTTTTCTCTTCTGTCTTCCTTTCCTACATCTCGTCTCTCTGTTTCTCTTTTTCTAGTAGTTTGAGTATTCTGCCACATAATTTCAGTATGAACTGAAAGAGTGTTGATTAACATATTTACCTTCAGGCCAGGTGCTGTGGCTCATGCCTATAATCCCAGCACTTCGGGAGGCTGAGGCAGGAGGATCACTTGCGCCCAGGATTGAAGGATACAGTGAGTGATGATGATGTCACTGCACTCCAGCCTGGAAGATAGAGTGAGACAAGACCCCATCTCTTAAAAAAAAATATATATGTATTCAATAAACTTGGGCAAACTGCTAAATAATAGAAGATGTAGACGTAAGTGCTGCACAGGCTAAGAAATCTCTCCCAATGTTAACATAACTGGGAGGTTTCAGAATGTATCATTGTTTTTCACTGCCACAGTCCTAGCAGCTAACACAGCTTCTGGATATGATGAAAGGTATTTAAGGAATATGTGTTTAAGGAAAACCAATTACTTGGTTTAATGAACACTAATAGCTTCCTCTTTCAGAGAAGATCAACCTTTTTTTCTTTCATTCAATTCTCTTTACCAACTATATACCGAAACTTGGAATTAAGAAACAAATCTGTTTTCAAAAAGCTTATACTCGAATGAGGGAGAAATTTAGAAACAAATGTAAAAAATATTTAGAAAACATATCTGTAGGAGAAACGTATCTGGGAGGACAAGGAAGTTCTGACTTTTGGTAGGTATGAGAGCTCAGAATAGGTATACTAGAGTTAAAGAACTGGAAATATCCAAGCTAGATTTGGCCTGGAAATATGTTTGAAAATTTGGAAAAATTTTATATAACATTACTTATTTACATTGTTTCTTTAAACATTAGAAAATTCAGCAACATGGGCTTGTGTGTTCCCTTGGGAACAAATGGCAAGAACTGAGTAAGAGCTCACCCATTTATGTGATATGAAACACGCACACCCCAGTCAGGCACAGCATTTTACCACATCTTATTATCTTATACCTGGTCTGCAGCAGTCATTTTTGTCACCTGCCTGTCTCATAAAGGCATTTGTGTTTGTGACCCTGGTGTCTACTGTGGCTGGCAAGGAAGAGCACAGAGGTTCTAAGATCTCATAATCCATTTGCCGATCAAAATACCTTTTGAAGAGTATTAAGTATAGAAACAGAAAATGGAGAAAGAGTACTCTAGGATTATGAGTGCTGACCTGATGATCCATTTAAAGGAGTCATATCAGCTCTGCATTTTCTTTCTTTCATTGGCATCACCTGGGGCACAAAAATGTGATCGTTCAATTCTATGCAAAGCCTGTGCTTTGGTAAGGGAGGGAATCTGTTGTGGGTGGAAACTTGAGTGGAATATCTGTCCTCATCATACAAGCTTATTTACTGGGAAGGAAGCTTCACGATAAACTTGGTTAAATAGACTGGGGCCCAATGTGGAATAATGGAAGAGCCCTGCCTAGAAATCAGGGAGTCCGGGTTTGAATCCTGGTCCTGTAATTAAACAGTTGGGTGATATTGGGCATGTCTCTTGGCATTACTTGGTCCATCTACTCTTTTATATAATGAGGGATTTGGATTAGATAATATCTAAATATCTGCCAGCTCCAAAATTATAAATATCCTACAACATCTTACATACGAAGAGGGAATACAGTCTAACCCAGCCTCTGGAATCAGAGGTTTAAACCCCAGTTCTACTACATATTGTCCCATCTTTCTCAATAATAGGGATTGTTGTAATATTCACTTTGTTATGAATGAAAGAGAAGATTAAGTGCAAGTGCTTAGGATGGTGCATAACTTATAGAAAGCATGCAATAAGTGATAACATCTTTAGAGTTACTAATTCCTGCTTTCTTAATACAATTATCTTCCCCCTCTCTTTATTTTTAATTGTTCTCTTCTCTGATTTTTATGCATGTGCCTTACCCAGTAGCAAATTGATATTGTGGAGTCTGGCACAGGAAACAAAAGCCCTTCTTTTTAAGTACATTGATTTGTTATCATTAGGAATTTAGACTTTAATAAAGTTAATGGTTGGTCTTAGTAGTGATAATTCAAACAACTGAGAAACTTGAAGGTAGGATCTATGACATGCCCAGCTCTGCATCTCCAGTGTCTAGCAGGGTGCTTGGTGTGTAGTGAATGATCAATAGATGCTATTTTGCTAAATCTTTTAGGGTCTACTGGCAGGTTAATTTTAGTAATAACTAATATTTATTGAGTATTTAACTGTGTCCAACAATCTGTGCTAAATGTTTATATGTACTATATAATTTAATTCTGATAAGGGGTACTATTATTTCACCTATTTTTCATATGAGGAAATTAAGGCCTAGAGAAGATAAGTAATTTACCCAAGAGCAGACACAGTTAAAGTGGCAAAGTTAGACTTTAGCTCCAGGCTTATCTTCCCTTAGAAGTGGGTTTTTTACCCCTGTGCCACATCATGCTGACACACTACTCTTTATCTTGGTCCTATGGTTAGATGAGATGATGGTGACCAGGAATTGAGCCTTGCACTGGTTACTGGACTAATAGATATTACAGCTACTGGGGTTTCAGTTTCTTGAAACCCCCTATGATTCTTATAATTGTCAGTACTAACACCTGTTCAGCATTTTCATGCAGGTAGTCCACTGGATGTTGGTATACCTCTTGTGTATTTGGTCAGTTCCTATGAAACTGTCATTGTCACATGCATGTTCCTGGGGGTGAGGTTGCAGATAGTGAGACAATGACGGCAATAGTAGGGTGCTTTGAGAGTAGGCTGTCAGGCATACATTTCAAAACAGCTGAATGCCCTCAAAACACCACAGTCAGCTGGGCTGTGTGAGAGCAATTTCTCTCTCTCTCTCTCTCTCTCTCTCTCTCTCTTTCTCTCTCTTTCTCTCTCTCTCTTATGAGCCCCTCTTTCTCTCTTATCTCTTTTACTTTAAGTAGTCTTTGGCTTTTAAGACAGCTTGTGACTCATCTAGAGATGATCAAACGTGATATTTTGAAATTGAGAGGAAGCAAAGACTCCTCTTTATGCCATGATCTAACCCTTTTTTTTTCCATATCGGGCTGGGACATGACACAATTTTTCCCCCATTTGCATTACCCACAGCCACAAAGGTTCTCAATATGTCTGGCCTGATTAAGGACACCCATTAGCTTCAGAGATCACTACCCTTTCCCTCTCTTCAACTATATTTAATGAACAAGTATATCTTGTTTGTGTGACATTTAATTTTATACAATGTTAATTTAAGAAATGGATTAGTACAGTGGATATATTAATGGCTATGTCTCTTCAATCTATTACTGAGCCATCGGTTTATCCCTGAGAAAATATTGCTAGGCCAGGACCATTGCTCAATAAGAGTAATTTTGCATTGCCAATGGCTGTGCCCTTGTTTTGTCAAGGCTACATTACAGGCATTCTTTATTTTCTATAAGTCTGGGTTGTATTGTTTTGAGGATCCAGCTGATTCAGACTAGGTCAACCTCCATCCTCTCTGCATGAATTTCTTTATCATCATCATTTTCATTGTTTGGCCATCCTATGGGTGGATGGTTTTTTTCTTTTTTTCCTGGGATCTCAATTTCAATGCATTGAATAATGGCACTTTTCAGTTCATGGTTCATGACCCTCATTACTCCTTGCACGACCCCTGCTATTTTATTTATTTATTTCTTCACTTTTATTTCTATTCCCTACTCTCATTCCTCTCCTTCCACTATAGCAATCATTCTTGCTTAATTCTGACTTCTTTGTTGTGTTTGTCTTCCAAATGTGCACTGCTGTTTTATGTGCTTTTAAATTATGCAAACAGTATGATGTAAATATTTCAATCTTCTCAGGTTTTTTTTTTAATCAACTAGGTGCTTTTAAGATCTACCCATGTTGCCATGTGTACATCTAATCCTTTGCCTCTAATCTCTTTCTTTCTTGTTCCTAAGGCCTTGAAAGGGAACATCAGTGTCTGGCATGCTGACCCACTCTGATCATTCAGCTTTCTCATATGAGGTTGACATCAGAATCAAGAGGAGCCCCTGTGTGGTTTACCTAGGGCCCTGATCTATGACAAGAGGCATGGACTTTTAAAAAAATTGCTTGTCAAATTCTTGAAGGTGCAGTGATTTTTTTCTTGTGGGGAGGTGACTGCAAAACCCTACATTATCATGGAAGCAATGGGAAAAAAAAAAAACTTATTCTGAAGACAAGCCTCAGTTTCTTTATTAGTAACATGGAGATAATAATAGTACTGACATCATGAGGTTGCTGGGGTTAATATAAGATAATTTATGCAATGTGTTTAGTACTGTGTCTGACACATTGATAAATAGTTCGTAATTAGTATTCGAACTCTAAGCCCTGTGTTCCGCTCACAATGCAATGTGCTGCCTTGCAGCAAGAAGATTTGCTCTTTTATTAATGTGGACATTCTATGGATTATCTAAAATATGCAAGAGAAAACTAGGGATGGGGACTGATGTTCTGTATCATGATATTTAATTGTGAGCAGACACAGTCATGCTTCATGTGCAACGAACCGTGAAAGCTGAGCGTATGAACACAGCTTATTGTTGTAATCGAACACAACCTACAACAAAGTTCTTATCTCCCAATCAATACTCATAATTGTTACTGTGCTGCATGGTCATTATGCATAAATGGTAAATGGTATATACACACATCTACTAACTCTTACTACTCTTTCCAGCAGAGCATGTTTTAATTTTCCATTTGTACTTCTCATCTTGCTTTGTATTTCTAGTTTCATTAACCTTCATCCAAGTGATACAGGGAGGAGGGATGCAGGGAGGAGAAGAGCCTGGCTTGGGTTCACATGATAAAAGGCACAGAGGTCATTCTACAAAGGGGGTAATGGATGGCAGTGTGTGGGCACTGTGTTACAGCACAAAGGCTGGACAGTGTGAGAGAAACTCATGTATCTGTAGTCTCTCTTCTTCTCAGTGACAGACACACAGGGACTTCAGGGGGGCTCACTTTAGTCACACCCTGCTCAGGAGAGCAGGGGCTGGGGGGTGGGGGAGGCAATATTTGCACAAGAGATGAAGAAACTGTGCCCACTGGTTCTTATCCCTCAAAAACAATGGAACAAAGTTCACCTTTATGCTGAGCCTGAGAGCCTTATATTTTTTTGGCTTGACATTCCTGTAATGTAAAGGCTGGAAATGATAGTCCACAGGCTACATCCATCTCACTGCCTGTTTCTGTAAATAAAGTTTTATTAGAACACAGCCATGCCCACTTGTTTACTATTGTCTGCTTTCACCCTGCAGTAGCAGAACTGAGTAGTCATGGCACAGACCCTATAGTGAGCAAAGTCTAAAATATTTACTATCTGGACCTTCACAGAAAAAGTTTGCCAACAGTTGCTCTAACTGCATGTAATACTTTCTTTGTCTCAGATAAATGTGAGCAGGCAGTAGAGTGGTGAAGAGTATGCACTCTG
This sequence comes from Eulemur rufifrons, assembly GCF_041146395.1. NCBI lineage: Eukaryota > Metazoa > Chordata > Mammalia > Primates > Lemuridae > Eulemur > Eulemur rufifrons. The sequence continues at coordinate 86,239,343 of NC_090988.1, read as the reverse complement.
AAGTCAGAGCAAAGTCTGCAACTTTCTTACTGTGTGATGTTAGTTCTCAGTATCCTCCTCTGTAAAGCAGGAAAGGTCTGCTATCTACCTCATAATGTTCTGGTAAAGAATCAATAGGATAATGCACATAAGGTGGTTAACAGTTGCCTGAAGTTTAGTAGTCATTCAGTGTGTATTAGCTATTTGTAAAAGTCAAAAGATAAGGAACTGAACAGTAAATGTAGAACACTGTGGGTAAGGAATACAATCACGCTGGGTGTTTTGTGTGCTGGGAAAGCATATTTTTTTTTCTTTTTTTTTTTTTTTTTTTTTTTTTGAGGCAGAATCTCACTCTGTTGCCTGGGCTAGAGTGCCATGGCATCAGCCTAGCTCACAGCAACCTCAAACTCCTGGGCTCAAGGAATCCTCCTGCCTCAGTCTCCTGAGTAGCTGGGACTACAGGCGTGTGCTACCATGCCCGGCTAATTTTTCTATTTATATTTTTAGTTGTCCAGCTAGAAATTTCTTTCTATTTTTAGTAGAGATAGGGTCTCACTCTTGCTCAGGCTGGTCTCGAACTCCTGAGTTCAAATGATCTGCCTGCCTCGGCCTCCCAGAATGCTAGGATTACAGGTGTGAGCCACCGCACCCGGCCTGGGAAAACATATTGTGATTGATTGCATGAGACTGGGTGAACGGAGCCCTGGTTGTTGGAGGTGAATTATGATGAGATATTTCCCAGGGTCTGGCCTGGTCACTTTAAGCATGTGAAGGTATAATAGAAGCTCTCTGCCCTCTCCCCTTGGTGTCTGCTCACACATGCAGGAAGCTGTGGAGAAAACAAGGGTTTCTTTCAATCAATGTGGGGTATCTTTTGTCCTCCTGTATCAGCGGGGCTCAGGTCAGATCAGATGTCCAGGAGTGAAAGCCTGTTACCATGTCCAATAGCTGTTCACTCAGGGAACCAGAAAGGGTGTGAACAGCTGCTGCATTTCATGTAGGGAAGCTAATGGGTGTCCAGGGTTCTTCCCCAGAGGTGCTGAAAGTCTGATCTGACCTGGGAAGCATTTCACAAGATAGAATATGAGAAAGAAAAATTCTAAATTAAAAAATGCTCTCTGCCATTGAGTGGCAACAAGATCACTTTCTGCCAATCTTGTTCCAAGGGCCATGTTCCCTGTGAAGCTGCTACTGAGCAGTGAAAGACCAGGTGGACTAGCTCAAATGTAAGGATTTAACTACTTCTTTCCCATCACACTTTTATTTCTTTGCTATAATAGGCTGCCGCTATTATTGTATGAAGTATTACTTTTATCCTACCATTTTTGCCGTTTATGACTTGCTCACATACCTGTCATTTATAAGCAAGACACTTTCCTTAGCTGCTGTGGTGGTGGCTGAACAAAATTTTGTAAGCAGTGACTCTTCTAAACGTTAGGTTAAGCACTTGTTTCCTTGTGTAGATCCACTGTAGAGCCTGATACATATTAGGTGCTCAGTAATTACTTGTTGAACAAAAGTTGAGTGATGATAAAACAATGAATGTATCAGATATAGTTCCTGCCTTTATGGACTTCAGGGTGGAAGTGGGAAAGGTAGACATTAATGCTGTTATGTGTGTGATGAATTCTAGAAATATGGTTTGTCTTGGGGAGGAAGCTGAGCTTCAGAAGGAAGGGAGGAAGAGAGGTACAGAGCTTGGCAGATAAGAAAACCCAGAGGGCTTCAGAAAGGGAGACTGAAGACTTCCCAGTTCAGTGAGGACTGGCTGTACTACCCCTACCTTGTGGTCTATATCATGCTTCTTCAACTTTAAAATAAGTCTCTCTTTACTTAAGCTAGCTGGAGTGGGCTTTTTTCTCTTACAATCAACCAATCCATGATTAAGATAGAAGTTCATGTCTAGCAGGGTATATGAACATGTAAACAGAGACAATTACAACAGTGCATGATTTGTGCTGTGAAGAAGATTATGTACAAAGTCCTTTGGGAGACCACAGGGTGAGTGTGTTTGTATTCACCTTCCCATGCATTTTGGAGCTGGGGACCAGCCTCATTCAAATGTTTTACAAATGATGCTCATTAAGATGCAGGGCAGTGCAGAAGAGAACTGATGATGTTCTACCATAGAATTCTAAACAGGCTGTCGACTAAGGCATAGCTGGTTGGTCATTGCTGTTTTGGGAACCCAGCCCAGGTTCCTTTTTAGTAATTGTCTTGTTGCTTTTCAAGGTCCTTCATTTTTCTGGCTGCACTCAGTCTCTATGTACTGTTTTCCTCTCTTGCCTGAGCTCACCCTTCATTCTGTTGAGATCATTCTTCACTGTGTTAGACAAAGTTGTACACTTTCCACTCCCATCTTTGTCACTGTCTTCCACCTATTCTTTCTCTACACATGTCAAAATCACCCTTTAAGGCCTAAATCATTCCCTACTCTTTTAAGAAGCCTTGTCTGATTGTACCACTCCAACCCACAGCTTCCTTCTCTTAACAATTCTTGTATGGAAATCATAATTGTTTTATTAAGGTTGGTGTTATTCTTCCTAACTAGAGTGTACAGTCTTGGAGGGTGGGGACCATATCTTAATAATTTTGTTCAGAAAATAGATATTGAGTTATGTGTTCAAGTGCCAGACACTGAGCTCAGTAATGTAGGGAATAAAGACAGTCTAATAGGGGAGAAATGATACTTTATAGAAATGCTTATATCTTAAAAATGGTAGAAAAAGGATAAGGTGTAGAGAAAAATAGGGATCAAGATCTGTGGGAGTTTAGAAGAGGAAAGAAGTGTTGACTTCCAGTAGGGAATGTAAAGGAAAGCTTTGGTGACACAATGGTGATTAAAGGTGGTTAAGATTTAGGCATATGGAGAATGGGGTGGAGGTAGGAATCCCAGTGCACCTTGGCAGTCAGTACTTTTAGTGGTATTTGCCCAGGACAGGGATTGGAAAGATTTTTCTGTAAAGGGCTTGACAATAAGCATTTCAGGCTTTGCAGACCATACAGTCTCCTGTATCAGTTACTCACTCTGCCACTGTGGTGGGAAAGCAACCATAGACAATATGTAAATGAATGAGCATGGCTGTGTACTAATAAAATTTTATTTATAAGAATAGGCAGTAGTCCAGATTTGGCCTACAGGCTGTTGTTTGCCAACTTCTGGTTTAGAGTGTTAAGTGATTGAGTATATAATGTAGTATATAATCACAGTTTCACTAATGCTCAAAATTAATAGATTAAAAACTAGAAAAAATCATCAAAATGTTGATAAAAGTTATCTTTGATTTCTGAGACTACAAATTACATTTTTTTTCTTTTGTATACTTTTTTTTATTTTTCCAGCCATTTTATAAGAACCAAGAATTAATTTTATCATGAGAAAAATAACACAAACTTTATTTACAGAATTAAAGTATAGACAGCAGGCAGGATATGTAACCCAGGGCTTGGCACATAGATACTCAGGACATCCCTGAGTTTTGCCAATTGGTACCTTTTCTGCAAGTGTTGCACCTAGTGCTAAGGAAACTATCATCTTTGCAATGCCAGCTTAGCTGGGACAGACAAGCTTGCATCAACACTGGGATGCTTTTCTGTTACCCTCTGTCATCAGCTCCACAAAGCCATTATGTTGTTCAAGAAACATTATAGCAAAAAGTCTTCCTAGATGGAAACTAAATTGATTTTCTGGTTCCACCCTTAACTCTATTTTATTGTGGTCTCTAAAGGGAGCTCAGGTTTTTTTTTAAAGTACTTTGACATGCTGCCAAGTCAGATATAAGATGGAATAATTGGGGACTTAGCCTTCACCCCATATCACAGAAATGTCAATGAAGCATGGTGAAATAACAACGGTCTGATTATACTTGAGCTTAGGAAAGAGACATTAGGCTTTAAATTCTAAGGTGGAGGTGCTGCTAATGATAAGAGCTATGATTTCTTGAATGCCTTCATTGTGCTTTTATTTTGTATGCCTCCTTGACCTTCAAAACAATACTTCGAGATAGACACACCTTTCCCTATTTGACAGGTAGGAAAAGTGAGGCTCAGAGACAACAGTTTACTCAAGCTTAAAAAGTGGGTCTATGGTAGTCAGGATTTGAACACAGATCTGCCTGATTTCAGAGGCTACTCTTTCTTCTTTGTTACTCTATTTTCTATTATATCTACTCCTTCTCTCACCACAAAAGGCATGTGCCCACAATTGAATCTTAAAGTAGCCCTGAAATGCTAGGGCAGAATTACTAACTGTCTGTATAGGGAAGAGGGTATGGCAAGCTGAATAGCTTCAGACAGTACAATTTAACACCGAATGATGAGAAATCACATGGGGTTGAGGGCCAAGATCCAAAGACATTTAAAAAAAGTTATAATTTATTTAAAATGTATATGCCAGCATAATTTTTTAATTGACAAATAAAAATTGTATATATTTATCATGTTCAAAATATTTTGAAATATGTATACATTGTGGAATGGCTAAATTAAGCTAACTAACATATGGATTACCTGACATACTTATCATTTTTGTGTGGTGAGAATACTTAAAATATATAAAGAAAATGTGGTATGTGTATATACACATATGCACACACCCACACACACACACACACACCATGGAATGGAAATGGGAAGGTTGGGAGGGGGCTCAGGGATCAAAAATTACCTACTGGGCACAATGTGCACTATTCGGGTGATGGGAACACTAAAAGCCCTTGCTCCATGCTCCACCACTATACAGTTCATCCATGTAACAAAAAACACCTGTACTCCCTAGATCTATTGAAATAAATAAATAAATAAAACATATAACTTCTACTCTTGTTAAAGAAAAGAATGCAACACTTTATTATTAACAATAGCCACCATGTTGTACAATAGGTATCTTGAACTTACTAATCTTGTCTAACTGAAATTTTGTATCCTTTGATCAACATCTCCCCAACCCCCCTACCCTATCCCCTGGTAACCACCATTCTACTCTTTACTTCTGTGAGTTAACTCTTTTTAGATTCTACATATAAATGAGGTTATGCAGCATTTGTCTTTCTGTGTATGGATCATTTCACTTAACATAATGTCTTTCAAGTTCATCCATCTTGTCACAACAGAATTTCCTTCTTTTTTACAGCTAAATAGTATTTCATTGTTTGCATGCATATATATAGTTTCTTTATCCATTGATCTGTTGAGGGGTGCTTCTGTTGATTCTATATCTTTGCTATTATGAACAATGCTATAATGAACATGAGAGTGCAGATATCCTTCCAACATACTGATTTCATTTACTTTGGATAAATACCGAATAGTAAGATTGCTGGGCAATATGGTATATTAGTTGTATTTTTAATTTTTGGAGGAACTTCCATACTGTTTTCCATAATGGCTGTTCTAATTTACTAATGTTGGGAATATTAACATTAGTACTAATTTACTAATAATGTACTAATGTTGGGAATACCAACAATGGGCAAGGGTTCCCTTTTCTCCACATCCTCACCAACACTTGTCTTCTTTGCTCTTTTTTGTAACAACCATTTTAATATATGTGAGGTTAAATTGTAGATTGTAGATTTAATTTGCATTTCTTTAATAATTAACGATTTTGAGTATTTTTTCTATATATCTCTTGGCCATTTGTATGTCTTCTTTTGAGAAATGTCTATTCAGATTTGTTTCCTATTTTTTAATTCAGTTATTTGTTTTCTTACTATTGAGTTGTTTGAGTTTCTTATATATTTTTGATATAAGCTCATTTTCAGATGTATGGTTTGCAAATATTTTCTTGCATTCTTTAAGTTGTTTCTTCACTCTGTTGATTGTGTTCTAGGCTGTGCAGAAGATTTTTAGTTTGATGTAATCTCATTTGTCTATTTTTGCTTTTTTTGCCTGTGCTTTGGGGGTCTTATCCAAAAACTCCTTGCCTAGATCAATGTCATGAAGTGTTTTCCATATTTTCTTCTAGTAGTTTTATAGTTTCAGTCTTACATTCAAATCTTTAATCCATTTTGAGTTGATTTTTGTATATGGTGAGAGATAGGAGTCTCTTCATTTTTCTTTTTTAATTTTTTCTCCAGCTTTGTTTTGTTTTGCTCAAGATGGTTTTGGCTATTCAGGGTATTTTGTGGTTCTATATGAATGTTAGGATTTTTTAAATCTCTGTAAAAAATGTCATTTGAATTTTGATAGTGATTGCATTGAATCTATTGTCTATGGTGGGTAGTATGGAATTTTTTAACAATATTAATTCTTCCAATCCATGGGATAGCTTTCCATTTATTTGTGTCCTCTTCAATTTTTGTCATCAATGTTTTATAGTTCTCAGTGTGTGGGTCTTTCTTTCATTAAATTTATTTCTAAGTTTTTTTTTTTTTCTGTAGCTATTGTAAATGGGATTTTTTTTTCTTGATTTCTTTTTTTGGGGGGGGTAGTTCATTGTTAGTGTATAGAAACTCTACTGATTTTCACATGTTGACTTTTAATCCTGCAGCATTATTGAATTCATTTATTAATTCTCACAGTTTTTTAGTGGAGTCTTCAGGGTTATCTATATTTAAGATTATGTCATCTACAAATAGGGAAAATTCAACTTCTTCCTTTCCAGTTTGGATGCCTTTTATTTTTTTTCTCTTGCTTAACTTCTCTGGCTAGGACTTACAGTACTATATTGAATAAAAGTGGCAAAAGTGGGCATCTTTGTCTAGTTCCTGATCTTAGAGAAAAAGCTTTACATTTTTTTTACTGTTGAGAAAAACATTAGCTGTGATTTTGTCATATATGGCCTTTATTGTGTTGAAGTACATATCTTTTATACCTAATTTGTTGAGAGATTTTGTCCTGAAAAGATATTGAAGGGTAATGTTGGCCTAATGCGGTTTGGAGACAGAATTGTTTCTTTCTCAGGGGATCTCAGTCTTTTATCTCTTAAAGCCTTCAACTGATGGGATGAGGCCCACCCACATTATGGACGGTAATCTGTTTTACTTACAGTCTGCTGATTTAAATGTTAAGATCATCTAAAAAATACCTTCACATCTAGGCTGGTGTTTGACCAAACATCTGGGCACTATAGCCTAGCCAAATTATCACATAAAATAAACCATCACACTATGTAAATGTCCACTCAAACTTTGTTCCTTCTATATTAGATGCAAATAATAGTAGTATATGCAATTTAAGGTTGCTGTGAGACTTAAACAAGCTAATGCATATACTTTTCAGAGGGCTGTTGTATGATAAGCACTCAATAGATTTGAGCTAATATTATTGTAGCAAGATTACAAACTTGTCTTAAATTTGTCTAGTTAGTATCATCTAAGAAACATGAGGAATTTTATGCATTGCCTTAAAAATGCCCTCTTCCTATCATGAGGGAAAATTGAAAATTACCATTTATTAAATCAGAAATAAACAGCGCAGAGAGGTCAAAGGTGGTGTGATTGGCTGTAGGTCAAACCACAAGTCAAGCAGAAATAGTGCAGGGTTTTTAGCCTCTGTAAGGCACTTCCCATTAGGCTGTCATCATTTATCATATTCCATTCACTTACAGATGGAGCCATTTCCCTAGGGTATTTTCCAAGAAATTCACATGTAAATCCTGGTAGTGAAGTGGGGCTTCTTTTACTAAGATCTGAAATGTCAAAGCAGTTGGAATGTTCAGAATGTCAAGCATTCTCAAAGTTAACAGCAATTTTTGTTTCTGTAATTTAATTTAGAGGATACAAGCTAAATGACCTGTCATGATGAGGAAGACTGTTGTGGTAATTTAGAGTCTGGGCTCTGGAGCCAGAGTACTTAGGTTGAAATCCTGGATGTGTGACTTTTTAGCTACACAATCTTGGGCATGTGACCTCACACCTATGTGCCTAAGTTTCCGCAAATATAAAATGGAGATAATATTATAGTACCTATGTCATGAGTATTATAATGGTGGTAAGGCAGTGGCTAGAACATAGTGAGCATTAAATAGAGTTTTACTATTATTATCATCTTCATCATTATCACTGCCATCACCACTATCCAGGTAGTATATTCCATATATAATGTCTTTCCAATCTGGTTTTTACTGTCCCAGGTTTTAAAATGTAAAATGTAATTGGTATTAGCAAGACTCTCTTGTTTAAAAATAGCAAAATCCAACCCAATCCAATTCAAAACTAGTTTAAGACAAAAGGGGAATTCTTAGGCTTGCCTGTAATAAAAAATCTATACCATCAGGATTCTCTCTTTTTTTAACTTAATCTCCATTTTTCTCTTTGTACTAGCTTTATTTTCTTAGCCTGGCTTATCCCTGTAGCAGAGAGCATTTTCTCTGGAAGATTTGTTCTTATATACATATAATGTAACAACCGAATTGGAAAAGGTACTTCCATCCTAGCTTCTCTTTGAAAAATCCCAGGGAAGCACTCTGATTGGCCAGGTCCCATGCCTGCCCACTGGACCAGGATAATGATTGGCCCATCCAGGGTCATGTGCCAATTCCCATAGAAGAGAACAGGCACTATTTCCACTAGAGAATTACTGTATGGAAAATATCAACTGGAAAAGGGCCTTAGAAGTCAAACAGTGCTGTCTAATACTCAAATTTGATAGAATTGCTCTTACCCTGTATTCTGCTCTTCCCTACTTCCATGCCATTACATTCATGTAAGGATGTGTGTGATTCTCTATGAGGAGGTAGTTGGAGGGCCCACAGTTTTTTTGAGGCAGTGCTGTCTATGTATAATCAAAAAAAAAAAAAAAAACAAAAACCTCCCTGTGTTCCTGATTCACACCTTGGTTAGGAGTTGGGAGAAGTTTGGAGTGCGAGTTGGGTGCCTCATCCCTCACCATTCCCAAAATGAGAACCACTAAGGTAGATTCTCCTAATGTAATGACTTTAATACAAACCAACTGGGAAAAGACAAATGAGGCTTAATGAAAAGTGTGAATTATGCACTGCATTCTGAGAAACTCTGTTTTGCAATTTCAGTATATAATTGAAAAATTAATATCAAGGATAGTATTTCCAGGTAGACTTTCTGAAGAATCAGCACTAACAAAGCTATAAACCTTTACAAAGATTATAAAAGTTGTTTGTAAATAGTTTTGTTAAATGATTAAAACACTTACTTTCTTTAGTAGATTAAACATTCCCTCTGAGATTTTGTTTAAACTTGAAATTTGCCTAGCAAAAGAATTTTAAAGAAACTAATGCTGAGTGAAGCCATAAGACCAAGCTGGAAAGAACTTGAGACTTTATGCAGCATTTTTGGAGGTGAATGAGGAAAGAGGTTTGGGGACCTCATGATTCAGTATGTAAAATTGCACTTAATCCACATGTTTTGAATATTGTACTCTAACCTCATTTGTGCCCTGGGAACCCAAATCCAGCGTATTTGAATCAGCCTCTCCAGACAGAGGTAAATTCCTAGGTTTCTGCAGGAGTGCTAGAAGAATACCACCTTTCTGGTGGGGTTTGAGAGTGACTTTTTTTTTTTTTTTGTAAGGACATTCAAACAGTCTTGCTTTCTAAACTATATGTACCTGCTCTTTCAGAGTTATGTGGCATTTATAATTTTTGAGCATTTCTGGGGTTTTGTAGCAGGTGCTTTCTACTTGTAGGGCTTGTCCAGAGCTAGCTTGAACTTTAGATTCATTTAGGTTACAAGAGAGTTACCACATGTCCATTTGCTTTCCATCTTCCACAGTTTTGTATCCTTTCCTGTTATCTTTGCCTCTATGGGTATTTGATTTAAAATGCACTTTATCGTCACTTTAGTGGTGATTAACTAGAAGTTGTAACCAGATTTTATTTATTTATTTTGAGATAGGATCTCACTCTGTCACCTGGGCTAGAGTGTAGTGGTGTCATCCTAGCTAACTGCAACCTCAAACTCCTGAGCTTAAGCGATCCTCCTGCCTCAGCCTCCTGAGTATCTGGGACTACAAGAAGTGCACCACCACAACTCGCTAATTTTTCTATTTTTTGTGGAAATGGGGGTCTCTTGCTCAGGCTGGTCTCAAACTCTTGGCCGTAAGCAATCCTCCCACCTCACCCTCCCAAAGTGCTAGGATTACAGGTGTGAGCTACCGTGCCCAGCCCAATCAACTTTTTTGATTTGACAATATATTTTGAAAATATTGTCATATAGTTTAATATTAGATACTGTGATTTTTAATGATTACATACAGTTTGATGATTGGATCAACTATAATTTATGTAGTTACTATGTTTATGTATATACTTAAATTATTCTTATTTTTCATAATTATGAAAAATGTGATAAGTATTCTCGTAACTGTAACTTTGTGCATCTGATTTTGTCCTTAGGATAAAATATGATACTTTAAAGGCATTTGGTATATGTGGGTGGGAATATATTAGTTTATGCTCTTGGATCCTTCAGGGACAGCCAATGCTCTTCTGCCATTTGAAGAATTTGGATGAGGGTTTGAGAACCGTGGCTCTATGAGACCATCACAAAATGGTGGTCATGTTAATAAGGTAGAATCAATGAACAGATATCCAGGGAAAACAGGCTTAAAGCACTTGAGAAAATTTTCTGGGGCCCATAATTAACAAGTGGCATGGACAAGTTGACTCTGATTGACTCTAAGACATGCCTGAACCACTGTCCTGCACTGCCCTCGAACCCCACTTCAGGGTGTAAGAATTCAAAAGGGGTCTACATTTATGAAATCCAGTGAGATAGATAGTTATACATCACACCTCACACACATTTATGATTCAAGCACCTGAAGTTACCGCCTGACTGCTATGAGATTTTAAAATGTAGACCCAATCTTTCAAATGAGACAAAAAAGGAAGAAGACCAGCTTGTTATTGAATTTATACTTGGATAAAGGCACTTTGCTAATCCTTGAAACAATGTTAAAAGCTGAGATGGATTTTGTCTGTTTTATAGATGAGGACACTGAGGCTCAGAGGAAAACAAAAAAGAAAAGCTTTTCTTTTCTTTTTTCCCCCCAATGTCCCACATAATATCAGAGGTAGGATTTAGCACCAAGTGCCTTTGTCTCCAAACTGATACTGCTTTTAACGTATTAGGATCAGTGACTTAGGAAACACCTGAAGATTCAAGGACTTTGGAAATAATAGAACAAATCTGAAAGATTAGGTATGTTGTCTGATAGAGTTGCTATTCGTTGTCAGATAAGGACAAATGGATGTGTCTCAAACCTTCATTATGCCTCTAGAAGCTCTTAAAATTCAATCCTACTTGTCATATTCATCAAGAAACTACAAAAATAGGATTTAGCTCATTTTATTGTTAAGTACACAGCTGGCTCAAATTGAGAGTATTTGTCAATGGGCCATTGTGACTTGAAAGTAGGGAGAGAAGACACATTGAGAGAAGTTCTGTTGTGGTACTTAAGAAATTTCATTAATGCCTTGGATAGTGGAATGAGCATGGTTATTAAATATCCCATTGACAGCAAGTTGGATGTGTTGGCTAATGCCTTGGAAACAGGATTGAAATTGAAAATGGCCTTAACAATTGGAAGAAGTGGGAAGATAGAAAAAGGGTGAAATTCAATTGCTAGAAAAATTGATGGTTGAAAGAAACATCAATATGCTCTACTGTTTCATTAAATCTATCAAATGGAAGAATATCAGGGCTGCTGGCCCATGGTGGTATTGCTGATGATGATGATTGAAAGTCACATCCTGAGTTTTCTAGGAGATAACAGTAGAAATCAATGGATGAATAATTGATTTTCATGCCTGTGGGAAAGATTAGGTGATCTAAACAGTATTGATTTGCCTTGAATGGCAACATATGACTGACTGAGTCATGTTTAACTAAGTCCTTCCAGCTATGATATTTAAGTTAAATTCTCTATTTCTTCTTCTCCAGAGAGAGCCGTATTTTTAAAAATCTGGTAGTAGGAGAATCCATTTTAAGATTGTACTTTATGGCAAACACAAGATGGGGGTCCAAGGTTGTGGGAAAGCCTCTTTTCTGTCATTGAGTGGCATGCAATGTTAGTATGTGATAATCAAGCAGCAAAATGGGAGTTAGGGACCAGCCAGGGAAACGTAGCAAGACCTTGTATCTAAAAAAATAGTAGTCCCAATTACTCAGGAGGCTGAGGTGAGAGGATTGCTTGAGCCTAGGAGTACAAGGCTGTGGTGTGCTGTGATCACACCACTGCACTCCAGCCTGGGTGACAGAGTGAGACTCTGTCTCTACCAAAAAAAAAAAAATATATATATATATACACATATCAGGGCATTTATGACAAGCTGAATAATAATCTCCATTCATGACTCTCCTTCCCCTATATCTTTTTCTATCCATTGAGATGTATAGTAGGATCGATCTCTCTCTCTCTCTCTTTCTCTCTCTCTCTCCCCTGCCTCCTTTTCATTCAGTGGCCCCAAAACTCTGCAAGTTCCTAAACTGCAGTCACAGTCTTCCTCCCATCCCCATTTATAAAATAGATTTACTTGCTTGTATACCTACATATTTCAGAATTCTGGATGGGAAATCTGAAGGCTCATTCCTATATAAAATTAGAGTGACATATTAATGTAGCATGAAATGGGATCACCTTGTTCAACTCTTGCCTTTTGAACTCTTGATGTATTTTGCTATTTTTCATTTCAGGTTGCACGTGTTTTTCACTGTAGCTCATTTTGGGGGGCATTTCAGGTTTGAAGACTAATGGGCACTTATTGCAGGCTGTCTGCATATGTTCCAAACATGGAAGCCTTTGGGAAATTGCTTGTGGAAAAAGGGGCTGTTGTACTTAAAGACTTTAAAATAGCACAGTATGGCAAGTTGAATGGAAACTTTAACCTCCTCAAAGTGTCCAAGTTTCCTATAAGGCATGAACTGAAGTCCTTGGATGACTGCCTGGACACCTGATATCCAAAAGTACATCCCCTCAGTTTCAGAAATACACAAAACCTATGTTTGTGTTTGAGAGCAGAGGAGGCCTTAAGAGGAGAGCAAGTAGAGTGGACTAGAATTTTCTGTGTTTAAACACATAGTGGTATAGTAGTAAGAGCAGCTGTGGGCACAGGAAATTTATAAGATTAGTACATACCATAAGCCCTTAAACTAGGTTCACCAATTGTTATCTATCTTTTGTCTCTCTCTTCCTTCCTCTTTCATTATCTGGCTCGCTCTGTCTCTCCACATACAATACACATGTACACAACACACTTAATTACTTGTGTGTGTGCTGAACCATTAGAGTGTAAGTTACAAACATCTTGGCGCTTTGTCCATGAGGCTTCAGCAACAATTTCCTATCAGATTTTGAGATAGTTTGTTATACAGCAAACACTGGCTGATGCAAGGTGCTAGAGTGTATCATAACAGAAGGTATTGAAGGTTGCAATGAAGTCAGACACCTGAGCTGAGTCTTTTCCTACTTAGTCTACTTCAGGGAAAGTATCTTGAAAATAAAAATAGAAATAAGAGGAACATGTCAAGTGGGAATAAAAGGCTACGAGGGCATTAGAAATGGACACAGGTACTTGTTGAGGCTGAGACGAGTGGCAGAAGTAGACTTTGTCACAAATGTTTGCAAACTGTAAGGACTAATTTTTTGGGCCATAGTAATAAAAATATGGGGGAGTAAGATGAATAGCTTTAAATTTGAGTTAGCATTGGTCATACATTTCATGCTGTAAAGGCATTGATAACCTGGATAGCCATATTTGACTTTTTTTTTTTTTTTTATCAATATCCTGTACATATGGGTCTTTTTTCCCCCATTGCATTATAATTAAAACCAAATCATATTGGGGATATATGGAAACTGGCTGATGATCATGATATAATGAAAGCAGAAGTATCAGGGGTGCATAATAAAACTTAGGCTATACCTTTGGAAGATAAGAAGCCATTGTGGCTTCCAGTAGAGAGAACATAGTTCAAAGATGGTCTAACACCACTACTTGTGTTTACATGATATGGCTCCAGGTTGGAAGTTGGAGTCCTTGACTTTTCTCCTACAGCTCAAGTAAGGCCAACTCCACATGGCCATCTCACTCTCAAATATGCCTGCAACCGTCTTATTTATTCACATTGTTGAATCTCGGGGTATCTGTTTCTCTGTATTTTAATTATTCATTACTTACATCCATCCAGATCAACTACCTTATTTTTACCTGGAACTCTTTACTTGTGAAATGACAATAAAGTATTGACTTTGTCATCTTTTAGGATCAGATACAGGGCTAGATTAGAGTCTATACAGTACCAATGAATAGTAACGGATATTGCTATTTGTGTCATCCATTCATAAAATAAATAATTATTGCATATCGTTATGTCCTGGGCACTCCTCTGGAAGTAAGAGATTGAGCAGTGAGCAAGGACAAGTTCCTTGACTTCCAGGACTTTATAGTTTAGTTGTTACTTACTCATTTAACAAATATTTATTAAACAACTTTGTACTGGGTTTCAGTTTACTAACTGGAGTTTCAAAATAGGTTATGGAGACTTGGAAGGGGGATTAATACACTAAATTTTCTTCATCAAGACAAGAAAGGAACTTTATAACCAAAGCCTAATCCAGAATCAGCCACGTTGGAAAAACTGCAGAAATTTTCCTCAAAATCATTTCTTTTTTTGTTATTTTTGGCCTCTCCCATCCTTTACAAGTGCCTCAGAACAGCTCTTCTCCTGCCATGTCTGCAATGTAGAGAGATAGCCAGTCTAATTCTATCTATAAAGCCATTTCCCTGCATTCCCTTCAGACTTTATGCAGCAATATAAATCTCGGATAATGTGTCCAGGTTAGCAGAGTTACTTAAAAGAGCGGACAGTCAGTGTGGCACATTTATTAACATCATATATAACAGGGCTGTAACTGTACAGTAACTTTCTATTTAGTCAAAAGGTGGGGAAAAGTGCTGCTAAGGTTTATGGAGCTGGCTCTGGACCGGTGAGGTGAGTTATGTACCCAAATAGTTCTTGTGTATCATAAGCTGGAAGCTAATAAACCATCTTTAAACTGTACACCGTCTCTCCATTAGAAGAAATGGATCTATTATTTTCTGTCTTTGGAATGGCATAATAATGACTCTACTGGAAAAAAAAAAAGAACACAAAACAAACCAAGAAAAAACCTGAGCAGCTTCCTGACTGCTCTCAACAGAAGCTTTTCTACCCACATGCTATATGAGACAGGTCATTTAGGGAAGAGGAAATGCTTTTTAGGCTGTTGAGGAGCTGGTGGGATGTCAGCACTGAGGAAGTTGTAGATCATATGTTGTCATTTCCATTCTACAGCAGTAAGAGTCCTTGGCCCGCTAGCTTAGTTAATTGAAGTTGTAGGCTTCAATGAGGCAGTTAAGCACTTATTACAACACAGTGCTATACGGTAATTACCTGTTTACTTATCTGCCTCACTCCCTGGACTGTGAACACTTTGAGGGTATGTACTGTGTCTTATTCATTTTTTTTCCCTCAAAGACTCTAAGACCTTTATGTGTCTAAGAAAAAAATCTTTGTAACTTATTCCAAACTTGCTTTTGTTTTCTCTTTCCGTCACTGTGATGACAGCTACTATGTCTGTCTGATGTACTGCAGAGTCCTAATTCAACTGGGGAATACCTTGCCTACAGTATGGGAAACAAATATGTATTGACTCAAATTAAATGCATTTAATTTAAATTGTCTTTAAATAAATTTATTGCACCAGGGCAATAGCTGTATTCATCTAGAGACTTTTACCAGGAAAACCTTTACAAAGAGAGGAAACTCTGAAGGCACCAAGAATGGGGGAGGTTGATCTTTGTTTTTGTAACAGTTGAGAATCCCAAATCTGAAAATTTAAAATCTGAAGTGCTCCAAAATCCAAAACTTTTTGAGAGCTGACATAACACTCAAAGGAATGCTCATTTGAGCATTTTGGATTTTGGATATTTGGATTTGGGATGTTCAACTGGCAAGTATAATGCAAATATTCCAAAATCTGAAAAAATCTGAAATTTTAAACACTTCTGGTCCTAAGCATTTTGGGTAAGAGATAGTCAACCTGCAGTAATAATTGCATCCCTAACAAGGTGACTTCTAAATTCCATTAGGAGATGCCATTAGTAGGCATCTACACTCATAGCCCCTCTGAGCTCTATCTGAGCTCTCAGACACACAGAGCTGTTCCAGAGTCCTCCCCTCTCTCTGCCGGTTACAGGTTTTAGATAACCTGTTTCCCACACTGCACTCCATTGCACCAGTGAGAACCATGTCATAAAATTCTGATATATGAAGCAGCAAAACATATGATATACTAAAATAGGGAGGACTTATTTATATCAAAGATGAATTCTTTGTACTGTAAAAATATTTCTAAGAAATTCCCTTAAATATTAATAATTCTCATAGCATATTTATAATATTGCTTAATTTAAAACAGTTACATTTACATATAATCATCTCTAACTTATTAAATAACTTTTAATGGTTTCCATGGTATAATCCTAAAATAATTTATGACCATTTTCTCAATAATAAAAAAATTAAACTATAACTCAGAATCTACTTCACCAAGCCCTGATCCAGTTTCGTGGCCTATGACCACTAGCTGAAGAATCTGTCTCACATTGGAGCTTAATATCACTCAGTAAATGCTTTCTTCTTCACTTTTTGCTAGAGCTTGTACACATTTATAAGATAATCTATATGGGTGATGTTGTGTGCACTCTAATGTGCCCCCAAAGGGAAAAAGTGACCAATGCTTTTGCTAAAATATACTAAAGCAAGGAGACATTTTTGGAAATGATTCTTTAAGTACTAGAAGAAAGATTGAGCATGAGAAAGCAGATGTAAGAGGGAGCAACAGCCAGGGAGAGCATCTATTTCCATCATCTTCTTAGGGAGTTACTGAGAATGCGTTTTAAGGTTCAACTTTGCTAGAGAAAAAAATCACTTAGCAATTTTACTCAGAATATTTTTGTGCTGAAATTGTCTTTTCACTTGACACTCCTTTGCCTTATGCCCTGTTTTTTCTTTTCTTTTCCTTTTTTAAATTGGTTAACAAGTGCTAAACAGCCGATAGGTAGGCGTGTTATTTTCTAGGAACATGGCAAATGCACACAGTGAGGTTCTCATGTTCAAGAATTATAGCAGAGTTTTCTACACTGTGAGTACAGAAAGGAGGATCCCATAATACTGACTGATTCATTAAGCCTTGTTTGAAATTTCCCTTGTAGGGAAAACTGAGGATTTTTTTTTTTTTGATTGGGAGTATTATAAAACGGTTCATACTTTGAGGAAGAAGTTACACTGGATAGTCTCAAGTCCTTCCAAACTTCGCTTAGCATTAGATGCTAGAGGACAGTGCAGTCTGCAAACAAATATCTAGGAGGTTTCCCCTCATTAGCTGCCAACTATGGCCAGAGCTGATTCTGCAGTGGGTTCAGAGAACCTCTTTTTTGTTGTTGTTAAATTAGAGAAGTCAAGAATCAACAGAAACAGCAGATACGAAAGGGAGAGACACAGACTAGAGTTGGCTTGGGGAGCTTCTTTTGAAACCAGGGAAAGGTTAAAAATCGATAGGTTCTTTGAGGGGAGCAGGAGGTGGAAGATAACGCCTGCGTTCCTGCAGTGCCCGGGGCGAATAGCTGTGTTCATCTAGGGAGCTCTGTGGCACTGCTACAGAGGGTGGCATCACAGTTCTCAGCTTCCTGGCTTTGACAGTGACTTCTATGTCCAAGTTTGAAAGAAGAGTCCAGGTATTACCCATTATCAAGGAACTGTGCAGGCACAGGCAAATAAGCATGTTTGCAGAGGCCGCTGTGAGATGAAGACCACAGGGTCTTTTTTCACAGAGTCTGTACAGTATAAGAACCCCCAGATTGGCCAGTTTGATGACTATGTGTCTAGGAAATGTCCTATTTGCTATGAATCTTCCCGATGTTCAGTGACTATCTTGTATCTGAATATCTGAATCTCTGGCAATACTAGGCAATACTCAATAATTCCTTTCAGTAGGTTTTCCATATTTTTTTTGGTTTTTCTTCTTCTCCCTTGGGGATACATATAATTCATATATTGGCTTGTTTCACATAGTCCTATAGTTCTCCGAGTGGTAGTTCATTCTTCCTTTATTCTTTTTCTCTGAATCTTTGAATGGCTGTGTTAGGTAGAAAGCCTTGTTTTCAAACTCTCAAATTCTTCTGCATGTTCTTGCCTGTTGTTGAAGCTTTCTGCCTTGTTTTTAAAGTTCCCTAAATGACTCTTTAATTTCTTTAAGTTCTGTTATATTCTTCCTTATGTTATCTAGCTCTTTAGTTACATTTCCATTCTTTTCATTGATGTCCTGAAATATTTTTTTGGCTTCTTTATGTTGGTTTTCAACTTTCTTTTTAATCCCATTCATTTTATTTGCTATCCATATTCTGAATTCCATTTCTGATATTTCAACAATTTTCTTTTGATTGAGTTCTGTTACTGTACATCTATTGTGATCCTTTGGGGGTGTTGAACTAGCTTTTTTTTTTTTTTTTCATGTTGCGGGTGTTCTTTTGCTGTTTTTTTTCTCATCTGAGACCCCTTCTTTTAGCTCAGGTGAGATAGGCTTACCAGTTCTTTGCTAGAAAATCTCCTACTTAGTGAGATGAAGGAGCAGTCCCTACATGGTGCTTTTGTGACCTACTCTGGAAAATTGCCTCAGTAGTAGAGGGACAGATGTACTGAGAGCCTGTAATGCAGCTGTTATGTGATGTGCCATTCCCCTGTGATTGTCACATTTCAAGCTGGTGCTGGATGATCTCCATGCAGAGTATGTGTTGTTCCCCAGGCTCTGGTGGAGGGCTGGGTGAGTCCCACTCCACTAGGGCTGGTGTTCCAGGAGATTGCCCTGCTCAGGTCTCCCCATGGTGGTGGCAGTGGCTGCTGGGCAAGGCTATCTAGGCAGTTGTGGGTGTCAGGGCTGCAGGACACTGGACCATGGGGGTGGTTCCTGCCAGGTGTTGAGTGGGAGCCTCGGTGGTGGAGCCACAGGGCCGGACCTGGTGGCAGCACAGTAGCCTAAGGGGCAGGGTTGCAGGTCCTGTTGGCAGTGCGGGGGCCTCAGGGACGGGACTGCATGGCCTGGCGGCAGTGTCGGGATGTGGGGTTGGGCCTCCAGGAGGCCAAGGCTCTCCCCTTACCCAGCTCTCACCAAGGTAGTCACTGTGGTGCTTCTCAGTGTCTGTGGTGCCTGCTCTGCTCAAATACCCCATGGCTGGGAGGGGTGCTAGGATCCCAGTCATGGGACATGCAAGAGCATCTGTACCCCCTGTTGCCTCCCCGCCCTGGCTGGGGCACTGTGGAGGCAGCTGCAGCTAAATCTGGCCCTGTATAGACCAGGAATTCTGGACCCAAGAGCTCAGAATGGCATCAACTTCAGCAACCCAGGAACAGAAGCCACCAGGACCCTGCTGTGCCTCCTCCACAGTGCAATGTTGCTGCACAGACTCCAGGCAGGTCTGTGATCAGTCCAGAGGTCTGTGGTGGTATTGAGTTTCTCCTCACAGCTCAGGCCGCAGTGTCTGCAGGGGGAATGTGGAGTCCCAGGGTTCTCTCCTCCTGTCCTTCCCTGAGTATGGATGCCCCCCCCCCCCACGTACTTTCTGATCTTGCTGAATGGATCAACCTGACACCTTCTCCTTCACTCTTATTGTCCTCCGTTGCTTCTCTGATGATTCACATTGCTGTCTCCAAGAAGACCCATCTGTAGTTGGGCATCCACCTGCAACTTTTGATCCTCCCCTTGAGAGTGGCATGTGTGGGCTGCTTTTAGTCCATCATCTTTCCTCTAACCCCTGCAAATAACATATTAAGACCAATTATGGCCAGGCACGGTAGCTCATGCCCATAATCCTAGCAGTCTGGGAGGCCGAGATGGGAAGATCGCTTGAGCTCATGAGTTTGAGACCAGCCTGAACAAGAGTGAGACCCCCGTTTCTACTAAAAATAGAATAATTAGCTGGGTGTGGTGGTACGTGCCTGTAATCCCAGCTACCCAGGAGGCTGAGGCAGGAGGACTGCTTGAGCCCAGGAGTTTGAGGTTGCTGTGAGCTAGACTGATGCCATGGCACTCTAGCCTGGGCAGCAGAACGAGAATCTGTCAATAATAAATAAATACTAATTATTTTAAACTGATGGCAACTTACTCTGGCTAGAAATAAAGAATATACACAAGCAAAGAGGACACTAAAAAAACTCTACACTTTAACTCCATCTTCCCTGCTTTTTGACTTTCCATTGTTTCTATTTTTAACCTTTGTACTATCTATCCCTTAAAAAGTGGTTGTTGTTATTTTTTTTTGTTTCATCTTATTATGGGGGATACAGAATTTCAGGTTACATACATTGCCCTTGTACCGCCTGTCCCCCCAAGTCAAAGCTCCAGGCGTGTCCCTTCCCCAGACAGTGTGCGTTGCACCCATCATGTAGGTATATATCCCTCCCCTCCCCACCCCCCCTTCCCGAGTCAGCACCTTCAAGCGTGACCATTCCCCAAACGGTGCGCAATGCACTCATTATGTAGGCATACCCCCATCCCCTCCCCCCACCCCCCACCTCAGTCTGATATCTGATTGGTATCGTTCCCAGATGTGTATTTAGGTGATGATCAGGGAAACCAATTTTCTGGTGAGTACATGTGATGCTTGTTTTTCCATTCTTGGGATACTTCACTTAATATAATGGGCTCCAACTCTCTCCAGGAGAACCATAGAGATGTCGTATCTTCATTATTTCTTATAGCTGAGTAATATTCCATGGTATACATATACCACAGCTTACTAATCCAATCATGTATTGATGGGTATTTGGGTTGTTTCCACATCTTTGCAGTTGTGAATTGTGCTGCTATAAACATTCGGGTACATGTGTCTTTGTTATAGAATGACCTTTTTTCCTTTGGGTATATGCCCAATAATGGGATTGCTGGATCAAATGGCAGGTCTACTTGAATCTGTTTAAGATACCTCCATAATGCTTTCCACAGGGGTTGCACTAGTTTGCAGTCCCACCAGCAGTGTATGAGTGTTCCTGTCTCTCCACATCCACGCCAACATGTGTTGTTTTGGGATTTTTTGATAAAGGCCATTCTCACTGGGGTTAAGTGATATCTCATTGTGGTTTTGATTTGCATTTCCCTGATGATTAGGGATGTTGAGCATTTTTTCATATGTTTGTTAGCCATTCTTATATCTTCTTTTGAGAAATTTCTATTCATGTCATTTGCCCACTTTTTGATTTTTGTTATTATTTTGATAGGTTTTTCTTTAAGTCTTCCTACTTAGGATATGAGTGGTTCACATACTACAATTACAATGTTAGAATATTCTGCATTTGTCCTTGTACTTACTATTACCAGTGATTTTTATATGTTCAGATGATTTCTTATGTGTTAACATCCTTTTCTTTCATATTGAAGAACTTCTTTGAGCTTTTCTTATAGAACAGGTCTGATGTTGATGAAATCCTCAGCTTTTGTTTGTCTGGAAGGCTTTATTTTTCCTTCGTGTTTGAGGGATATTTTTTGCTAGATATAATATTCTAGGATGGATGTTTCTCTCTTCAACACTTTGAATATACATCCTATTCTCTCCTGGCCTATAATGTTCCTGCTGAGAAGTCTGTTGCCAGACTTTTTGGAGCTCCTTTATATGTTATTTGCTTTTTTTCCCCCTCTTGCTGCTTTAGGATCCTTTCTTTATCCTTAACCTTTGAGAGTATGATTATTAAATGCCTCAAGGCAGTCTTATTTGTGTTGGATCTACTTGGTGTTCTATGACCTTCTTGTACTTAGAAACTGATATCTTTTTCTAGGTTTGGAAAGTCTCTGATATTTCTTTGAATAAACTTTCTACCAAAGTCTATTTCTCTCTACCTCCTTTTTAAAGCCAATGACTCTTACATTTACTCTTATGAGGATATTTTCTAGATTTTACAGGTGTGCTTCATTTTCTTTTGTTCTTTTTGCATATTTCTCCTCTGACTGTGTATTCTCACATAGCCTGTTTTCAAATTCACTAATTCTTTCTTCTGCTTGATTAATTCTGCTATTGAGAGATCCTGATGCATTTCTCAGCTTGTCAGTTGAATTTTTTAGCTCCAGAATTTCTGCTTGATTTTTTTTTTATTTCAATCTCTCTGTTAAATTTCTCTGATAGAATTCTAATTTCCTTCTCTCTGTTATTTTCTTGATCCTTGTGAATGTTAGTCAATGTCTGGGCACTGAAGTCTTAGATGTTTATTCCAATATTTGCAGTCTGGGCTTGTTTGTACATGTCCTTGAGAAGAGTTGCCAGGTATCCAAAGGGAATTGAGTGTTGTGATCCAAGCCTGTGGTCACTGAAGCTGTACCCTCAGTAGGGGGTAATCTGAGCCCAGTAATGTTGCGACTCTTGCAGAGTCCCAGAGGCAACGCCTTGGTAGGCTTGAGTAAGATCAGGGAGAATTCCCTGTATTACCAGGTAAAGTCTTAAGCTGTTTTCCTTCACTTTTCCTTGATCAATAGGAATCTCCCTCCTCACTGGGATGTTGGGGGTGAGGTGACGCAAACACTCCCTTGGCCACCACAGCTAAGTGGCTCACTGAGTCAGGTGCACCTCAAGTCCATTACCTCTGAGCCCAGCACAGTGCCAGGGCTTGCTCAAGGACTACAGTCCTTGTAGCCTGACTTCCTCTCAAGTTTATTCTGGGCCCAGGCCACTTTAGTTAGACCATTGTGAAGCTAGCTGGAACTCAGATTCTTCTCACTGGGGCTGATCTAAATGCTCCCTCCATGGGCGTGGGCAGAATCCTGCCCTATGTTGTGTTCTGCTGTGACAGGGCAGCACAGAGTTCTAATGCAAAGTCTCACACTCACTTTGCCTTCCCTCCCCCCAGTACACAGACTCTCCCTCCACCTGGTGCTGATTGGGGAAGGGGTAGAGGTGGTACAGGGAATGCAAGACTGTCTTTCCTACCCTCTTCAGTGCCTCTTTCCTTGGTATTATGTTACAACCAGGTATTGTGATCACTTACTTGATTTTTTGGTTCTTATGAAGGTAGGTGCTTTCTTGCATGGATAGTTATTCAATTTGGTGTTCCTGTGGGGGAAAATTGCTGAATGGTTTTATTTAGCCATCTTGCTTCTACTCCCTTGTAAATCATTGTATTTAAGTAGACAGTAGAAAAGAACTGAAAAGTCTTGACTTCAGCAAGTGATTTGAGATTTCCCTTGTGGGTTTCATCTCTGTCTTTCTAGTTTTGAACAGATAAATGGACATCTCCCAGGAGGGGATGGTTTGAGTTGAGGAGGCATGGCATAGGAAAGTGTGGGTCCATTTCTATTCCTGGCAGGTTTTTGCTTCTCCCCGTTCATACAGAACATCTCCCAAGTCCTCCTCCTTGACATTTAATACTGTTTCTGAACGAAGACAGCATGAGAACTCTTATACTAGTCTGTATGCATGACAAATGCCTTCAATTTCCTGTGGATCTATCTTACTGAGGGCTTCTGTCCCTGAAAAAGAAAACTGAAGATCCAAACAACTCAATTAGCAATTGTTTTGAGCATTCATTTTTGGACCCAAGGATGTTTGGCTAATTTTACAGTTGGCTTTAGCTGGAGTCATTACTGAATGTCTCTTGCATAAATTATTGTATATTCAAAATGTGAAAATTCTCATTTCAGCAGCAGCAACTCAAGTGGAAAACTGAAAATCCCCAAACAGAAAATTAGCAAACACTTGTTCTGTCACAGTTCAAGCATGTGCTGTTCTTTTCTTCCCCGAACAAAATTATTCTAGCCTCCTAGCCAATGCATGTAGCTATTTTACAACATCCCTGGGGAAAGGCACCCCATGGCTACCAATGAGATGATTATTTAATCACGAAAGACAAGTATTTAAATAAGAGAGATAGAAATGTCTTCAGGAAGAGTCAATGGGGATGCCAGGACTTAGAAAGCTCTTTGCCATAACTCAGCCCCACGCAATATTCTGCATTTCAGTGGTGTTGCAATGAGTAGCAGAGGGGGCATCTGTAAATGTAGCTTGGTTGAGACTCTATGTAAAAGAGCAGCTTTCCCATCTCAGCATCACATTTTGTTCAGAGAGTAGATATTCACATTGAACCAAAGGTATGGACCAGAGGAAACTTCTAAATATCAGATAATTTTTGTTTCTTTTGTTCTTTTTACTGCTTGATTTTTGTTACATAATAGATAAAATTTTAATATAATATTCACACCCTTCTTTTTTTTAAAATGAAAAAATATCTTGTAACACTTTTTCCCCCCACTCTTGCCTGTGTGGTAGGGTTAATACTTAATGTAGAGAGAAAGAAATGAGTTAAATGCTTGTCTTTGAATTTAAAAACTGACTTTTAAAACCTAAGGCAGAGATAATAAATATTTGAGAGTAAAGAATGTGTGCGCCTGTGTGTGTTGCCAGAAACTACTTTTTATTTTTGTTGTTTCATTTTGTTTGT
The DNA here is from genome assembly GCF_041146395.1 of Eulemur rufifrons. Taxonomy (NCBI): domain Eukaryota; kingdom Metazoa; phylum Chordata; class Mammalia; order Primates; family Lemuridae; genus Eulemur; species Eulemur rufifrons. Next base: position 86,214,927 of record NC_090988.1, on the reverse strand, counting down.
TGAATGTCAGAAACCAAAGCCAATGCCCTAATAGTAGATTTGGAGATAATTGATAAGAAGTAAACTACCTCATCCTTGAAGGTAGGTAAGGGCTGAACTTGCAAAGGGGTCATTCAGAAGAAATAGGACTACAGCTTAAGCTCAAGTGAGTCCCTGTTCTCTCCCCACTGCAAGAATCTCCAGTTATGGGGAGGGGATTGATAGAAACTTCAGTGAATTTTGGGAGAGAATTTGTAGGCAGAAAGGAACTGCTCTCAGTCTTTGGAAGAAGTCCAGGAAAATGAACAAAGATCTAGAATTTTCCTACTTTGAGATATTGGCTGAAGCCATTTATGGAAAGGGCAACATGCTGTGTTTAGGAATTAGAGGGACCAGAGCAGCACCATGTGCCTTTCTCATGCTCCAGAGTGGAAAGAGGGGGCATCCAAAGATTCCCATTGGGCAGGGGCAAGAAAATAGCCAAAAGAGGGCTGGCACCCTGAAGAAGCCCAGGTGGGGAAGAATCAGCGTGACCTCCATCCAGCAGGGACCTGATGACTGGGGGTCACTGCAGGACTTGTGGGCATTAGCACTAGATGCAGTTGGGATTGCAGAAGACCATGAAGATTGGAGGTGGCGGTGGACATGCTACCTCACTCTACCACTGCCTGCTGCTCCATAAGACCTTCTCCCTCCCCAGCCCTTATAGGGCTGAAAATCCTGAACTGCCCAATCTCCAGCCTCAGTTGACTGAATTTACCCAGAATAGACTGAGGACACCTGGAAATCACTAGATAAAATTTCTATTACTAGGGAGAAAAATAGATATTTGAGACAGAAACTAAGTTCAGTGGCTAAAAAATATATAAGAAAATTGGATTTTTATATTTATATTTGTGGCCTTTGAAATTCACAATCATTTCAATTGGGTTTAATATTTATATGAATATTCTTATTCACAGATAAAATTGCCACATCCCCCTAAATGCCTTCCCCTGGTCTCTCTTTGCTTCCAGGTAGCAGCGCAATTTCTTCCTCACACTGAGGGTCCTCTAAGATTCAATTTAATTTTTTTATGGTGCTTATCACTTCTCACCTTTTACTATGATTATATATATATACATATTAAATAAATACATTATTTATATATTATATAACAGGATACTTAGAGAAGTTAAACTATTGATAAATGGTGAACCCCAAGTTACACCTTCACACTTTCCTGGTTTCTAATAACCTACTTTGTTATTCCCTTCCCTTAATATAATCCTGGTGTTATATTAGAACTATCCTAAACTCTCTTAAAAAATACCAAATACCTTGGCCCAATCTGGAAGCAAATAAATCTGTGGTGCCCAAAATCAATTCTTTGCTCCTTTCTCTGCCTCCCTCTCTGCTTACCTCCCTTCTCTTCTTCCTCAATGCACAATGCCCCTCTCTCCCTCTTTCTCTACTCTACAGCCAGGGCTTAGAACAAGCTTCTTATACTATACTTCCTCCTACTCCAGTTCTTTCCCCTCTTTGTTCCTGTGACTGGCACGCAGCCTAAAGCCTACCCAATCAGCTTTGTAGATGAACCAGGGACAAGATACCCAGCAAATAATCCAATCCTATTTGGTGGAGGAGTGTCTGGATAATTGATTTTCAACTCTTTTGTTCCCTTATTATTTGAGGTCACCAAAGGTAGAGTGAGAACAATGTTTTTGCATAATGAATATACATATTGGTTGAGGAAATAATTAGGCTGCAAACTCATAATGATTGTCACTCTGGAGACCTCAAAGAGGGAGGTTGCTATTTGTCTATATTGACCCTAGTAGATGCACCAGGGGACTTTGTTCCCCCAACATCCTGTCTGGCAGCTGATAATTAACAAAACTAATCATAACAGCCATTACCATTGCTGAGATTGTTTTTTCTGCTGACTACATTTTTACTGAAAGGGTCAAGAACTATACTGCTGGGAAGGAACATCAACAAAGCCTATTGTTTAAGTCTGAATGGACTGAGAATAGGTACTGGACTAGCTGGATCTCTCTGCACATTGAGCCTTTTGTGCCATTAATATGCCTTGTTTCTAACTTCCAGAGTTGATATCAAAGGGCGTAGGGGCTGTGCTAGTGAGATGAGGTGGTGGGGGGTTATTGAGCAGCAAAGGAAGAGGGGAATGAAAGCAGACAAGTAGGCATCACTTGATGACTTTGAGCTTTTCCCTTCATGTCCATAGTGTTTTGATTCTAGCCACTTCCCTCCCCACCTGTCCCTGAACTCTGCATCTTGGGAACAAATATAAAGCTCATTTGGTAGCCCTTTGTTAACAGTCTCTTCCCTGGACCTTGGAGCCTGGGTTTGCCTTTCTAGGAGTTGTAGATCAGGGTGTTGCTGCTTGATTTCAGGTCCAATCTTGTCTGCCTTACATATTAACCATTTGCCTTTAAGCAAATCATCTCCCATCTGTAAAACTCAGTGTTTTCTCAGTTGTCAAGCTGGCATGCTAACAGTGGCTCTCTGCCAGTTTTCACCAGCATGACCTGGCTACTTCTATGTTCACCTTTGCCATTGAAGCAAAGCCTCACTTCCTTGGACTGGGTAAGATCCTGGCTGCAGTCTGCTCAGACGTACACGGTGTCAAATTCTTCCACGAAGCATTTCATTCTTAGAATTATTTGATACAGGTCTTGGCTAGCTGTGCAGAGTTTTTATGTTAAAAGCATCTATATTTTGTGCAAAAAAAAAGAATTCCAAACCCATGGGGGTGTAATTATCATTTGTGCCAGCTTGCTCAACCTCTAAATAACTGGCAAAATGGTGACCACCAATGCTGCCACAGGCACCAAATGTTTGTTGATATTTTATGGGTAAAGCTGGAGTTTCCAGGGTTCATAGTATATAATTATGAATATATATTATTTATGTTACCAGTCTGATGCTAGCTGTTCTTTTTCCAAATATAAACACACTGCACATTACAGCTTATTTTAATGAAACTTTTCTGTCTTCAAGAAAATCTTTTGGAAATAATTATGTGGCTAAACAGTGTGACTTGAAAGTTTATAAAGTGCAGACAATGCATTTAAATCATTTAGCACATAGTGGGATGCTTAGTAAATGGTAGGTATGATGATGATTATTAAGCACAAGCAATTACTCAGTGCCAGCTCTGTGTCTGGGACCATGTTAGGTGCTGGGAATACACGAGTGGGTATATAGTTCCTAACTCCGGGTGCTTAGAACCTGGCTTTCTTTATTATATGGCTTTAGACTCCTTTTTGGTTACATACCTGTATGTGGGGACAACCTTTTTATTGCTTAGAACATAACAGGGTGGCAGGCAGCCTGGCCTGAGGTTGAGTTAGACTCTGCTAATTTTGCTGTCCTCTGACCCACCCTCCTCCTATCCCAGGGCACCCACATCCCACACTCTTGCTATATTTTCTAGCTATAATACAGCAATGTGTCTCCTGAAACCTACACTCCAAAATTATCTCTTTTGCCTTAATATTTCCCAGTCAAAATTCCTAAACTGAAATTTATAGCTTTATCCAAGTAATGGGAAAATAATCTTATTGAACAAATCCATCTTTAAAATGTTACAAAGGGGTAGGAGGAGATTACCTGATTTCTATATTCATTTCTTCCCTCATTAGATTATTCAACAATCATTTATGGATCCTCACAGATAGTAGGGATGCAAAATAAGGAAGACATATAGTCTTCCTTAGTTTTTATTATTAAAACCTTTGAAAAAAGTTTTTGGGCTGTCTAAGTCAGAGAACAGCAAAATAGAATAAATTTTTCCTATTTTATTATTTTCTTCTTTCTTCGGGCCAAGTCATCTCTGGATATTCCAAACATGGTAATTTTATGAAAAAATGAAGTTATGTATTTTTTGTGTCTAACCTAGCAAAGTAACCTTAAATCTGTAAAGGGTGTAAAAATAAGTATTACATATATTTAAATTTAGCCAAAATATCCATATAAAAGACATCCTTCTCTTCTATGCCTTAGAAAATCTCTGGAAATTTTTCATCTCAATGTGTGAACTACTCAGTTATATATGCAATTAAAAATAATTCATATTAACTGAAAAGATCAAAATTTCAGGTAGAAGGGGGAAGGTGTATTTGAGTCCTCAGATGAGAGAATGATGAAAGTAGATGTTTCAGGGGAAGCATTGTGGTTAAGAGCACAGGATTTGGAGTCACAGATGATGATTAAATCCTGCTCCATCACTAAATTGTTGTGTGATCTCAGGCAATTCGCTCACCCTCTTTGAACTTCTAACTTGTAAAATCAGGGTTGTAATACCTAACTCAGAGTGTGCTTGTGAGTAGTAAATGTGAGAATGTTTGTAAAACTTTTAATATTAACACAATGCTCAGCATGTGAGAAGTGCCCAATAAATGTTCACTCTCCCATTTTATGGTTAAGGATACTGAGAGTAAAAGAGACTGAGACCCCCCAGCAAGGTGATGGCACTAAGTCCAAAGCCTCTTCCATTCTGCTGAAGCAGTTTCACCGTATTAATTTTTCTAAAATACATTTTATTGTGTATATCTAAAGTGTTCATCATGATGTCATGAGATACATATAGATAGCAAAATGGTTACTATAGTGAAGCAAATTAACATATCCATCATGGTTACTCATTTTTTTTTTTTTTGTGGCAAGAACAACTATAATCTACTCATTTAGCAAAAATCCCCAATTGTTAATCCCCATTGTTATTAACTATAGTCCTCATGTTGTACATAGATTTCTAGATTTGTTCATTTTACTTATCTGCTACTTTGTATCTTTTGACCTACATCTCCTATTTGCTCCTCCTGGACCCCTTCACCTCTGGTTTGTTCCCTCTGACTCATGTTGAAACTTACTCCCCATGTGGCAGTATTGAGGTGGGGCCTTTAAGAGGTGATTGGGTTATGAGGGCTCTGTTCTCATGAAT